>NC_068296.1:8249976-8872476 GCF_025860055.1 Xyrauchen texanus | reverse complement strand
TCCACCTGTTTTCTGTTTCTGGTCTCGAGACGCAATATAAAACTAACCGAAACGAGCGATTCAGATGGAGAACAACAACCATTTAAGTGTTATTTGGAGTAAAAATATATTTCACTCAACTTGTGCAGTTGTTTACTGTCATAACAATTCAAAGTAGTTAATGATATCTATGTAACTAACCTTGGACTATCACTTCATGTCATCTAACTACTCGGGTTTAGGCATTAAAAAAAAACAGTCATCTCGACCCTGTGAAGTATCAGCACTATAGTCACATGTTTTTTTGACAATTTCTACCAATGTAATACTTCACGCTTAAAGAGTAAATGCAGATCTGTGTAAAAACAATGGAGACTGGAAATTGAAAACAGGTGAAAAGGTGGATAAGCTCATGGAGACAGTGTGCAACAGCAAAATCCAACTGCAAACTTGCCGCAAACTCACCAGTGATAATTTTAACATGCAAATGAGATTTGCGGCAAACTTGCGTCAAATTGTCCATTGTTGCCAAAGGTTTGCCCGAGGTTTACCACTACCAGCAAAGAGCTGCAAACTTCTGGCTTACATTTGTGGCGAATCAAATGCTCATTTACCTGTGCAAATAAAGAGCAGCAAATTTGTGGCAAGTTTTCTGCTAGTTTACATTATTTGCACGGCGCATAGACATAGAGTAACAACGTTCCACAATTGCAGAGTGTACAACATGGCTGTTGCCGACAACAGCCTTAAACACAAACACTGTTTATGAGATCGGCCTCATGTGTCTTTATTATGACACTACAATACATTTTAAATCAATTTACTGTAAACAACACCTCATGGACTGGCTCCTGGCGAAACCGGAAGTGGATAGGACCGCACTCACCAAATCAGAAATCAAACATGGCTGTCATATGCAAATAACCCATTGTGCAAGATTCATTAGTGCATGATATTCTTAATTATTTATAATCTTCCAGCAAATGTAATAACTTGCTCCTCCTCTGAAATGTTGTCATCTTTGTCAACTTTTACTGATGTCATCAAGCCTGATTATTTTTCACCACTTTTCATTAAGAGACCACTTTTTACTAGGCAATCAACCACCAATTGATCAAATCAAGTCCCGTCCTTCTTTTGATTTGTTGAACTTCCTGCTTGATTCAGAAATATCTTACATTATTGAAGTAAAATGGGTTGTGAATGCCATATCATGTTGACATTAATAGCCCTTTCATGAGCAACAACCTGAATTTAACATGAATAAAAGAACTTCCTGTCTAATATATTCCATTTTTAAACACGACAACTAGATCTCATAGGATAAAACCTGACTCTCTGCACAATAAAACAATGGAACTATGTGAAAACATTTCGAGAAGCATAAACAACACATCACAGATCATGAAAAATAAATAAATAAATCACAAACAAAACCTGCAAGACAAATGTACATTCTCTACATCAATTGAGCCATTTTTGTTTAGAAGAACTGAAAGCACCAATCACTGATCTGATTAACACATTAGCATCTTACAGTTTGTTTATAACATATGGCTTCAATCCAAAACAAGGATTAAACACATTGGAGTTAATCGCTCTACGTGAGTGAAGCTTTGCAGATGCCAAGTTGTTTTGTCTGGTTACTTACTGACCCAAGTCTCTATGATATTCTGGTCTCTAGATATAGCTTGAGTTTCTCCTTCAAAGTAAGTCTGTAGTATTATAGTAATAGTGATGCTTGCCTTAGCAAACACCACTAATAATGACTTCTTTACTCCATTTGCACTGTTACTCCTTTATTGGACCTGGCAATGAATACGTACAGTTTTTGTCATGCCAATAAAGCATACCCAGCTGAATTGAATTGAGAGAGAGAGAGGTAGAGAGAGGGTGTAATGTGACACTTTCCGCTCACGAAGACAGGTCACCTGGACAGATAAAAGGAAGAGGAGAGAGGAGATGACTCAAAAGGCTCGATTGCGTGAAAAGTGAGATGACCAATTTAAGTGAAACTAGATTCTCCAAGATCCTCTGGGGGGGAGACCAGAACTGATCAGGATCTTATCAACACCTCATTGAAACACAAGGAGAAGTGGGGTGTTGGGTATTTGCCCTCACAGAGAATGACTTTCAATATTCCAATTTATAAAACACTGGGCGTAGATGTATCTAATGGACTCTAACACCATAAAACCTGGCCCACTTTCCATTTTTTCCCATGCTCCACCCACTAAAGCAGGAAAAGATCATTTGACTGACATTTAAGGAAATCAACCATCATTAGTTTTGTTTTTGTTTGACGTTTAGGGTCAATTTTTAAAAATGGTTGATACCACCATAATAGGCCGTTCTGGAAAAACTCAATCAAACAATTGCAGAGCAGGGTCGGTTCACGACTGAATGTACAAAAACACAAAAGTTATGCGTGTAGACTTTGTAATCAGAAGTTCCGTTTATCCAAAAGCAACAATTACCAAATACATTGCTGTGCTCATGGATACCTAGTTTTCTTGTTTGTTTTCTTTTTTCTTGATAGCATCTCAACCAAAACTCTGAATACCTTAAAGATTTGAAAACTGGAAATGCTCACAGTAAATGTTCAGGCCAGGGGATGATGCAGAGTGTCACAGCCTGAGGTCGCAGAGACCCTATTAAAGGTCAAATAAAGGTTAGCCCACCCCCCAATAATCAATGCATAATTACACAGTCAGAAGAAGCTGATCAGCACTGAGAGCAATCAATACAGTCAGTATCAGCTGCTGAGGGAGACACAAACCTCCCCAGATACACACATCAGATTAGGGGTGGGCAATATGACCAAAACCTTATATCACGATAAACATATACACCACGATAAAGTCAATGAATCTTATACTTACTTTTATATAATTTTATCTTTATTTATCGACAATAGCCTAAGTAATAATAAATATATAAATTAGAGCTGTCAGAACTAACATGTTAAAGCATGTGATTAATTTAAAACGTTTAGTTTCTTTTTCTTAATCACAATTAACGTATTTACCATTAATACCAGAGCGGCGGCTGTGGCTCAGTTGGAAGAGCGGGTCGGCCACTAATTGCAGGGTTGGTGGTTCGAATCCTGGCCCCCACATGCCGAAGTGTCCTTGGGCAAGACACTGAACCCCAAGTTTCTCCCAATGGCAGGCTAGCACCTTGCATGGCAGCTCTGCTGCCATTGTGTATGAATGTGTGTGTGTGAATGAGTCACAGTGTAAAGCACTTTGCATACCGTTAAGGTTAAAAACATGCTATATAAGTGCAGAGCATTTACCATCAGCCTACAAGCTTGCCATAAAATAGCATAACATAGCAATGCCATTGACCTTCTTTGGACGGTGCTGTCGTAATACTAGCCGTGGAGGTTGTTTTCTCAGTAAATAAAAGAATCTCTGACAGCGCTTTCCTGTCAGTGATAAAATGATGGCGAAAGGAGCTCTTAGTGCTGTATGATGTACACAACAAGACCAGATATGACTTGTAAGGCACATTTTAATTACCACTGAAGCAAGTCAAGTCTTAATTATCACCAAAACTAAGAATTAAATTTTTTTTATCTGGAAGCGGTTTTCATAGTAAGTTCAAAGCTTGATGCTGGCGTTGACGCTCTTGACTCGAATCATGAACGCAGCTTCACGATTGCTGTAACAAAGTGGTAGCCACAATCCACAGAGGATGAGAGTTATTGCCCATTGCAATGATTATGCAACCAATGGGGGGAACTAGTTCTTTTAATTATTCAACCTCCCACTTAAACATTGGGAAACGTTTAATGTTACTCGAATTGGAGCTATTTTAGAGCATTTCTTTCAGTCTCATGTGAAGCAACCACTAATAGATAAGCCAACGCTCTGCACATGGATATTTACATATTGCGATATACAAGATATAGATTATTTCATTGCCATGATATATCCTCATATCGCCCAGCCCTACGTCAGATGCAGAACTCTAAAAGTGTTTTCACTTTAGAGGTTTCAGTGCAGATCCAAAAGTTAATATGGCATAATTTGCAGAATAGGACTGTTATTGCTGACATTTAATTTGACTATTATACTGTATAATAATTTGACTATTGTGTAATGCACTTCTCGTTGCTGCTTGTCTACAAAGTAACACATTTTATAAGAAGAGTCTTCTTAAAATGCTGCTTCAGGATAGACTGATTATAAAGCAGATGGAGGAGTGGAAGTGGCACGCACCCTGATTCCACACTGGGGCCGTTCATTTGCTGTTCTCTGTCAGTCGGTGTGTCGGTCTGCTCGAAATCTAAATCAATAAAGAGCGAATCCTTGTTTTCTTTGTGGAAATGTGTGTTTTATTTTACTTAACTGAAAATGTCTCTACCTAAAGGGTTTCTCTCTCTCTCTCTCTCTCTCTCTCTCTCGCTCTCTGGACATGATGCCGGTCTCTTTTTCTAGATATATAGCCTTTCTCAATTCTCTTCAATTAAATAAGCTTTATACTTTTTAGGTAATCCAAGTTATTACTTTTGGATTACTTTTAAGTGCACTTTTTTAAGTACCAATTTACATATCTTTACACTGTTGTATTTATTAAATATTAGTAGACATAATGAAATAAAACAATTTTCAAATTTTTTTCAGTCCCGGATTCCTGATTTAGGCCTGTCTCGTTATTAATTAATTACAAAGTATTTTATTGGCATGATTAATATGCATACTGTACGATATTGTCAAAGCATCAACAGACAAACAAAAACAAATACACACACAAAAACTGTGGAATTCCCTCACTCTGGACGCCAGGCTCGTCTCTCTATCTCTCTTTCACTCTCTCACTCTCATTCTCTCGGTTTGTCAAGGGAGGCATAAGTCGTTATATCAGAGGTGTAGTTGTGTTTTTGAGGGAATCATTAATCATAGTATGAGACAGGGGGCCCCTAATCCACCCCTGCAAACCAACTTTATCAAGTTTAAGATGGCCCTACTTTAGCACAATACACAGGAAGAACAAAGCGATGGAGAGATCGATAAATCCAGCATTTGTTTGTTTTTTGTAGCATCTTTAAATTGTGACATGAAATTTTTGTCTCTTAATGAAGCCAATCATGTGTGTTTCTGTTTCTGTATAGTAACATGCTCCCTCATGTCCCCTCATGCTGTAATTAGTGTGAACAGAACATCGACTCTCAGTGTGGCAGGATTTCCTCACAACCCCTGCTGAGAATCCCGTTCCCACGCTGCAACGCCGCCACCACCACTGCGACAACCGCTATTACCATGATAGCATGTCCAAAAAATCATGGTACTTTTTGTGAGATGCAACTCTCTGAAAACTGAGAGACACATTCAGTGTGGTCATTTTTATTTTTGTCTTGTAAACATCCTTAAAACTGGGTGCATTCACTTGAACAAAATGTTATAAGATATTACGTTTTGTTTTCAGAGAAATCAAACTACATTTAGTGAGGTTTATGCCAAAAGGATCAGTCAACAGCATTTTTTGACAACGTCGAATACCACATAATTATTCTTGTCTTTAAAAAAAACAAAACTCGAGCTTACAGTGAGGCACTTACAATAGAATATATTGTAAAGTCTATATACAATAGAGGCCAATTTTTGGTTTAAAAAGGCAGAAAATGTAAGCTTAGAATTTCATAAAAGCACTTACATTACCTTTTCTGTGTCTATTATTTGAGCTTTTTATTTTTTTTTTATTGTTTTAAGGTTTATAATGTTAAGTCGTCATGGCAGCGAAGTTGTAAAATTGGATATAACTACACATAAAAGGGGAGTAAGCGATTGTTTCACTCTAAAGTCATGTTAACACAGTGAGTATAGTTTACTTTGGTATTTAAATTTATGCCACAAATTCTGTTCGAATTCAAAATTCAAATTTGATTGAGCTTAATTTGTATTGAACCCTGAATATTTCTTTAAAAAGACAACTATTTGCCAATTGGAGAGGAAACAATTTAGAAAGATTTTTATTGCAGTGTGCACCTGTGACACAAGACGTCAAACCACAAACTGGCTCATGTGTTTAAAAACATCTGTCTAACCTCCTTAACATCTCACAGCTCGCTCTGTCTGTCAGTCTCTCTGATGTGTTTGACAGAAGCGTTCCTCCCTGGTGTCATCCATCAGAGGAAGCGAAGAATCATTAATCACTGAAATTGGACAGCACTGACATGGTTTAGACCGTTTCATGCTGTGGTCTTTATCTGCTAAAATAAAGCAGAGCTTGTCATCCACAGCAGACACCAATAAAACTACAAGTAGGGAAATACAATTAGCTGCTTATTGCCAACTACTTCACAACAGGAGAGACATCACAGTACATGTGTATCAATTCTATATCATGATAATCACAATATCATTATATTATTGTACGTGTACAGCCTCAGAAAACAAGCAAATACATTGCTGCCTGACATAAAGAGCTCTGAAGATTGTAAACAGAAGAGAACGTTTTAAGTTGTGTTCGGTTGAGTGGAATGAAGCTGCAACAACATGTGGCTTTCCTGAATCTCTCTCGATACAGGGCCTCAACTATGGGCCCCCTGATAGTCCGTTAAAGACAGCTGCTGAAATTCCACACACACACACACACACACATACACACACACACACACACACACACACACACACACACAAACACAAACGTGGAAGTGAGATTCTGTGTTTTTCTGTCCCTTTATTTCCCACACTCTAAGCCCTCATGTTGTCATTACTGGAAAAATCAAGCTGTCTTAATTAAGAATGTCTTGAAATGTCAAGTTTTGGGCTCATAACTCAAATATCTACGTTCCTTGAACTTATTATCTTAAAAATGTATAGACTTCATAGATTTCTAATGTTAATAACTCAAACTAATGAGTACAAAAGTGAAGCTATGGGAAGTACCCATAAATCCTTGTGCTTTAATTATTTAATCATGTTTCCAAGGTCAAAGGGAACATATGGGGGCATTTAAATAGTTGTTATTAAGAAATCATAGAAGTATTAGCTCCATTAGCTCTTTTTCATGTTTTTTGTTGTTGTTGTTGTTGCAAATAATTATTTTGTGTGATGTCACCTTGCATTATTGTGATCAGTGTCCCGTTTGGTCAAGTTGTACCCTGTTAAAACTATATCAGTTGTCCTTGGGAATATGCAACTAAAACACAGGTGTCTATGCATTTCTGTGGAGAAATACGTTTAATAATGACTGACCTAGAATCAGTTACAATCTTCTTTATTTATCTGTGTTACTGTATGACCTAAATTTGAGTCCATTCAATAAAAATTAGTAAGTAGAAACAACAACATTTAAATACCAAATCTGAGTTAAGTCTACTTGCATCTAGTTACCTTAACTTAAAAAGTTCATTCCATATGATCAAGTTATGTGAACTACACAAGTTTTGGAGATGCCATTGCTCAATTGATTGAGCAAACTTATTTCCTATTATTACGGTTTTTAGTGCAGAGATGGCGAGAAATGTATTTTTGTTTACACACCCACAAAAAATGATACAAACCATTAAAATGAGGCAGATTATATCTTGTATAATGTAATGTAATGAGTGTATCATATGAGCATATTTTTACATTATCTACTGGAAATGTGAGTAATGCTTGCCTGGGCAAAACTTACACAATTACAAATCCAACTTCAACTTTGTCAGATAAACTCAGCAAAAAGTGTTACTCAGCATTGCTATGCTGTTGCTCCAGCAGTCTTTTTTTCATCAATTTTATTGTCTGCCATGTGAAAATTGCAAATCTGATTACTTAGTCATTTAATAGCACACCTTTCCTCAACAAACCACATGATTTGAGATCTCATACATGTCTGTAGCACAAACAGTGCGGGATGAGTTACACAATAAAGTTTGAAACTAAAGGTTAGTTAGGTTTGACACACTGCACGCACACAACTGAGTGGAACCGGGATGAAAGCCAAGCAATTTGTTCTCTGTGACTCAAATGTGTTTTAAGAGGAAGTTCAGATCAGCCAACTAATGATGCAATGTGCTGGAGGAGAAAAGAGAAAGAGGCTGATAAAAATAGAGAGCTAAAAGACAAATACACAGAGAAAGAGAGAGAGAGAGAGAGAGAGAGAGACAAACAGACAGAGATAAAGAGAGATAGGCAAAGATGAACACAGAAAGAGGGACAGATAGACAGGTAAAATATGGAGGCATATTCTTCAGGCTTTACTGCAGAGGTGATGGGTTGCTGGGTAAATTGAGGTGTTTGTCCTAAACAGCCTGTAAGCTGTCATGACACAAATATGTAGGTGTCTTAAAGACCGCTGAGCATATCTCAAACATCCTGACAAACCCCACACCATCACTTACTATAGTTCTAGTGATTTGAAGTTGTTTAGTACAGGATTGCAGCACTCAAACAATTGTCAGAGGAAGATTTCCTTCTTTTTTGATTTCCTTTTTCAAATCAGGTATTGTGAAATATATGTGATCATTGGAGGACTCAGAACAGTCAATCATCATCATTCTGAAAGACGTAAACAAAGGGGTCAAAGTTCACTCACTACCACGTCCAGACCTGTACTAATCTAACAAGACTTTTAGAGATAAGCTGTCGCTTCAATTTAAGACACACAGAGACCAAATTCTATGAGCAATAATTTAGCATGGCATTAGAAGAAAGACTAAAGATAAATGACATTTAAATAAAATTGCAAACATTACCAGTGTTGGAAGTTAACAAGCAAAACACAATACAGATGTTATTTTTTTGTTGATACTAAAATATTGGATACATGTTTTTAATTAGTATGACGCATTCCCTTTCTATTCATTACTGTTCTTTTACTGCCAAATAATACAACTGAAAACATCTTCCTTGCCCATAATCTAAGCATATATTTTATGTATCATGAATAACAACGTTAACAACGCAAACCAATGGTGCAATACTACGTGGAAAACAGGACCACTCCCATTGGCGAAGAAAAAAAAACATCTGCAAGCAAAGCCCGACCATACTGAGAGCCTCAACCAAATTATGAAAAAAATACAGTAATGCAACACGTTATTTTCCATAAAGAGTAACAACACATATTTAGTAGGGGTGTAATAAATATCGTATCGTATTGTATCGTACTATAAGACACTCTCGTTGTGATAGTATATGTATCGTACAATACATAAATAATACATAACTTATAGTGTGATTAAAACCAAGCATTGTAACATTGAGAGCTGTGAAACAGTCTCCTCCCCGGAGAGACGACGCTGAGCGAACACATAAAAACAGAGCAACTAGCCTATATAGGCGAGTTGAGAGCTTGAAGATCAAGTAGACAGTAGCATTACAGCTTGTCAAATTTGCCAAACAACAGTGTCATGTCCCGGTGCTGCAATACATCAAACATATTGTTTTATTTACATCGACATCAACGTGCAAGTTGTTGGATTGACGAGGCAGAAACAGCAGCAGCAAGTTGCAATTAACAGCCAAATTCTCCCAGCTAACACAATACATTAACATTTATTCATTTGGCAGATGCTTTTATTTAAAGCGACTTACAAAATAGGAATAATACATCATAAGCAATTCATCTTAAGGAGACAGTAGTACGAAAAGTGCTGCATTACAAAGTTTCAATTGCATCAGAATAATAGTATTCAAGACAGACTAGAGTGCAAAAAAAAAAAGAAAGATTATATATATACTGTATATTATTTTTATGAGAGCAAATGCTCATGGAAAAGAACCAACTTATACAAAAAAACTGACAACGTAAGAAACTCACGATTACATGAGACTTTTCTCATGAAAATTATACTCTGCTTTTGACTTTGGAATGTAAACAGGTATAAGCACAGCACTTGCGCGCATTGAATTAGCCGGTATCAATGGTAAAATTTACATGCAAAGTGAACATTTTTCATCCATCTACCAGAATAGCTTCTATTTTTGACTGTAACATACCTTTTTGCCGTTCAACCTTTAGAAAATCTGCTTTTTCTTTTAAAGCCACTACACAGTGGAATGCAATAACAGATGACATATAGAGCTGCAGTTCCATTAAGAGTTTTAAATCACAACTGAAATCTTTTCTGAAGACCACTCAAATCTGTACCCATTGACATTGATGTTGTGCTGACAAAATGTGTTTTATGTGTGTGTATGGGGTGGGGGGTGGGGGTGTGTTATTGGTTTGTTTGTACCCTACCTGGGGACTGCAGATGTAAATTAGCCTGTGGCTAACTCTGGTACAATGCATCAAATTGTAATATTTCTGTTTGAAATTGTGCATGGTCTGTAATAAACAATGAAAAAAAAAAAACCCAGAGGCAAAAAAAACATTTACTGCGCCAAACGGTTTTTGCTCAAACATAAATACATATTGGATTATTTACATATATCGTAAAGCCAGACAGTCAGGTTCCTCTCAAGGTTTTTTCTCCACTAGTCGTTGAATGAGTTTTTTTTTTTTACATTGCCACGGTCACCTTTAGCTTGCTCACAAGGGGCTTTAACAATTAAGGTATGATTTTCTATAAAGCTGCTTTTAAACCTATTTTTTGAAAAGTGCTACACAAATAAAAACGTCTTGAATGTAGACAAAAATTTTTTTTTTAAATAATTATATATATAAATATAATTTATATATATAATTCAAATAAACACACCATCCAGATTTTCAGGTTTTAGATATGAAACATCAATCACAAGGGCTTTACACTGCCTTTAACAAAGAACACACAAACCGTATATCCTTAAGACACACTACTGTTCAAAAGTTTAGTCACTTACTCATTCTTTCATTCTTTTTATTTTACTTCACATTTTAGAATAATGGTAAACTCATCACAACTATGGAATAACATAAATGGAACTATGGCAATTATGTTGTGACTAAACAAAATCCAAAATAAATCAAAACTGTATTATATTTTAGCATCTTCATAGTGTCCACACTTTGCCTAGATTTTGCAGAAATGTACTCTTATATGATATTTTCTCAACCCACTTCTTGAGGGATCACCCTGGGATGCTTTTTAAACAGTATTGAAGGAGTTCCCATCTATATGCTGGGCACTTAGTGACTGTTTTTCTTAATTATTTGGTCCAAGTTGATCCATTTCAAAAACTCCTTTTGTTAAATAAAATTTTTGTTTTGTAATTAAATTAATTAATATGTTGGCACAATTATAATTTTGTCTACAAAACAAATTTTAAACATTTAAGCATACGCCTTCACATCAAAAGGTTTTTAAGATCATGAGAAACATTTCAGGCAAGTAACCCCAAACATTTGAATGGTAGTGTACATGTGAACACATGCTAAAGAATACACACAGACAGATAACACATTAAGCCCATGCGTGAGTGGGTATTAGGGTTGTCACGCTACCAAAATATCACTTCTTGATTCTCGATACTGCAAATACAAAAGAAAGAACCTTATCTTTACATTTTCTTCTCTTACTCTCAATTAGGTAACATAATATCAATAGTATCAGGAGGTTTATCTGTCTTGAGGATAAAAATATTCACTGAACCATGACATGCAAAAATATTCCCAAGACTTTCAGATGGTGAACGCATTTGAATGCATCTATAGCAATTAATCAGCAAATAATTATTGTATAAAATTCTCTGACCTCTTTTCTGCATGAAGGTGAAAAGATCATCAAGAAACTCCTTCCTGTTCGGGTCATTATCCAACTCGTATAACTATGCGAGAGATAGAGTCAGAGAGAAAGGGAATGCTGTGATATTTGACATAATTTACATAATACACTTTGTAAAATATGGAAAAATCTTTTTAAAAATATACATGTGTGAACGAGCTACTCACATGAACACTCGAGCAAATGTCAAGATTTTAAGTCAAATTAATATTGACATACATTTGTCACACAAAGCAATTGCATGACTTCAGATGACTTGAAATATAGCGCAAGAGTCATGTGGGCTACTTTTAAAATGCTTCAATAGAGCTTTTTTCAATAGAGCTTTTTTTTGTCAGGTGAGTACATGAAGGATTTTTGTTTTTATTGAAACTAACACTAAGCATAAATCTGTATTAATTTAATGAGTCAACATTTAATAACTAACACTCAATGTTTGATCAAATGTACAGTTTACTCAGTTTAAAAAAAGACACTGTGGCAACATTTGCATCTTTAAGTGTGGTGCTAAACTCACCTTGGCGAAATCTCTGGAGGCTTCACTCCTCCCACGGGCATTATCCATATCATCCAGCCAGGATGCACAGCCATTCTGAAAACACACACACACACACACACACACACACACACACACACACACACACACACACACACACACACACACACACACACACACACACACACACAAACAAACACAAACACAGGTGTCAGCTCACAGGAAAAGTTCATAAAAGTTGTGTCTTCATCCCCTCATGACCTTTGCCCCCCACCCCCCCTCCAACACAAACACATTCTTGCAACAGACAACCAAGGTCATGGACTTCACCCTTCAAGTTCAGGCGCATTGAGAAAGCACTATAAAATAATGCCAAACATATCTGTTATATTTCAGTACTGATGTATAAAACCTGAAACAAACTACGTAATTGTTTGAACACAGGCATTTCTTGATTTAACATATTGTTGCTTTACAAAACGTTAGCTCAAGTTATTTAAACTGGTGACGTGTTTTTAAATAGCTACCGGAATAATAACGCATTTGGTTTAATGACACAGACATTTAACGGTAACTCTGTCGCCACCTTGAGTACTGAGGTTTGTTACCGCCACAGTTATGCAGGAATGCGTTTTAAGCTTTCAGTATAAACTAAATGCGTCAAGCACTCGCAATGCATTGGCCAAGCTTTTGCATCTGCGTTTGTGTGCTTTCCTGGATTATGTTTATGTAACACTACTTCAAAGATGTGTTTTTGAAACACTTGTTCAAATATCTTCGCAAACACATTAAGAGTGTTGCTTTGGACATTTAACTAAAGGTCCTTCCAAACTCCACAGGGTAAAAACACTTCAAATGGAGCCGGAAAAATACCTGAACCACAAACCTACAATGTCAGGAATTACAAGATTAATTTTAAATTACTCTAAGGGGTCCCTAAGGGCAGACAGTGACTGTGGGTTCACTGGCTCCTGTGTAAATGCAGCACATATATAGAACACACAATGCTGACGAGAGAGGTCAAGGTGTGTCTGTCATCACTCAGAGTAAAGGATCATGGGAGAATGAACTTTATACAGCCCCTATACAACAGCACATAGCTCTAAACTGCGCTACTGGCCTATCTTCCTGTCTGATAAGTCCGGTAAAGTTGCAGACTGAGAATGTAAATTCTGTGCCACTAACAGTGTCGGAAATGGAAAAATAATGAGTGTTTCTCACCCCTGTCCAAGTTGGACATATTGGGCCCAATTAAAAAAATTGAGCAATACTTTGAAATTGCCACAGAGTCACAGACTTCAGCAATTCAATCTACCATTGGATTCCTTATAATTGTTCATTCACACTAAACTTATGCAAGTAAGTAATTTAACATACAAAAAATATTCACACAGCAGCTTGTACTTGCTGGATGAAGCCGAGCTATAACTGCATTATCTTGGTCTGTTAGTACGACAAACGGACTGGTACGATTTTAGACGGACAAAGTATTTACATGACATTTAAAAAAACAAAATATTGTTTTAGTCCAAATGAAATCTAACTTTTAATAGATGCAAATGTACCTTGTAAATGTTTAGACTGCTAGCACGTGCTGTGGCGCAACAATCTTATAAATCAACAAAGAGGTCTACATTAAGTTGCACACTTGCAGTATTGATAGATTTGTTGATTTTAACAGGGCCGTTCTAGTTTTGTCAAGTCACATTGCTCATGTGCAGTGTTACTGTGAAAGACAGACATGTTGGTACTTGTCAAGCTGTTTTGGTCAGTTGAAGAATGTTAAACTGTTATTGATGTATTGGAATAGTTCAGCATTGACTTTGTTCACAATATAACACAGCCTCAAATGATTTATTGCTTTTATAAAACAATTACTTCATCTTAATATTTTAATGACACAAATTATAATTAATATGATTTAATTTGATTAAACTAAGGTTAATAGCTTGTTTCTATGGATGCTGCACAGTGATATACTGTATACAGTACAGCTGGTGAACCGGAGCCGGATGCTCAACCAGTGCATAAATTACAACTTAGCCTAGTTGTGGCATAAATGGGCACTTAGCTACAATTTATGCACTTCTAAATATTTAAGCATTGCACCATTAAACTTAGGTGAAACGTAACGTAACCTAAATGTTTGCGGAAGCCTCCAACCTGGAGTAACGGTTGGAATAAAAATGCAAACTGATTTAATGACATCAATAAGCTCATGCTTTGGCGACAAACATCAGTCCTTTAGATAGTAATATTGATGTTGACACTTACACTCCTTTACATTAACAAGGGAGAACATTACATAATCTTCATACGTACATCTTAGTGGCTCTTCAGCATGAAACCGATCTAAACTGTGCAATTTTCTTTGAGCCTTAATTCAAACTTTATGCTTCAAATGAAGTGAAACCTTAAGCACAGCTGATGCAACCCTAGGTGTTAGGGATGTCATAAAATATAGATATACCAATTATTGATCGGCACATTATTTTATCGATTCATTTTTGAGGCATCGATACAGTAACATCAGCCCACATTTACAGTAAATTAGTAGCCTAATTTAATAACGTGATTTCAATTAATGGCCAGTTGCATTCCATTTAATGTAGTCTGATGTAGGGGTCTGTAACCAGACCCGTGACGGGTTTCGGGCTGGGTTCAGGTCAGTGTTTCAAGTAGGACTTCCGGTTCAGGTCAGGTTTGTAATTAATTAAAAAATAATCAGGCTTTCCGAACTTGTTTCACGAACGCGCTCTCACTCACAGACACACCCGAAAGGACGAGTTAGGGGCTGTTCAAGTCGAACATGTTTTTGCACTGTTGTATTTTCCCATTGTTTAAACACATGCTGGATGAATGTCTTTGACTGTTGCACCACTTGCTTTTCTTCAGCGTCTCACACAGCACCGGCATATTTTAAACAGTTTCATTTTATTCCAGATTGTTCTGCACCAAGTGAAGTTTCAGCAAATAAACTGTACGGCAATGCTTTTTTCCCTTCTGCTCTACTGTATTTAGGGGCTGCCGTGCCTTGTTAAAACTGTGTGTTTGCTGTTTCAGCACTATTACGAATGTTGCCTATATGCTTACATAAAACACAGCCTATTGCAACAGTACTTGCTAGAAGAAAAATACGATAAGTACAATACAAATAAGTTAGCAATTTCGGGTTTGGAAATTGTTCGGGCTGGGCGATGCGGTCCCGGGTATGGGTTTCATTTTAAGGCCCTTGTACACTTCCAGTTTGACATAATAGCTTTGGAAGACCACAAGGTGAGGTTGATGAGTTTGCAGGTTAGTGTATGAAACTGGTGTAACTGTAAACTGAATGATTAAAATGCAGATGTTTACAATGCAATTTCTCTGTATGTAGCCTTGGTCTTTCATTTCAGCTGTCAAACCACAAAAATACATATTTGGAAATGAAAATGCATTGTGTAGTCTCTATGAAAGATACTTATAAACAATCTATTCTCCAATAATGACTAGAGTATATAATATTTGTCCTTTAATAATGATTTGGGTTGAATTTTTTGGAAAACTTTGCGAATTGCATAATTTTTAACATCCTCCAGAGACAGCGAGTCCGAGGTGTGTGTGAACGTACCATCCATCCATCCATCCATCGTCAACCGCTTATCCTGTGTACAGGGTCGCGGGGGGCTGGAGCCTATCCCAGCTGTGAACGTACCTTCATAGAAAATAATAGTTTCAAATTTGAAACTATTGTGAGTAAACCACTTTAATTAACTGCTCACACTCAACCAAAATTGTGTTGAGAAATATGATTGAAAAGATATAAACTATTGTGTAATGAGCAGCCCCATTTATATCTGAAAAAAAAAAAGATGTTATATATTGATAATCATCGGGAAAATGTTCAGATTATCGATACTTGAAAACGGCATTTATCCCAAGGCTACTTGGTGTTTAACGTCATAACTGTTACTGTATCAGGTATTTTAGCATGACTACACCACTGTACTAAACAATCAGCATCAAAGACCACAACTGTCCGTTTTATAAGTGTGTATTTGTGATATCGGATCACAAACGAAGACTAAAATCTCCCCTCAATAATTTCTTCTTGATTCTCCTAAAGCGTAACTTGATCTTTAAATTATCTTTGATGGCTCTATTGTTTCTCGACTCTGTTTTAAGGCATTAGCAGGTTTACATCACACGCTGTGGCAGGCGGTGGAGTGTGTGTGTGTGTGTGTGTGGGGGGTAATCATGTTAGCGGGGCGCATTTGAGGATTGCTCATAGCTTAATAAGAGTCAAAAATAACTCTGATCTCTGGCCAATTTACTGGAGCACAGGCAGAGAGAGAGAGAGAGGAGGAGTCTCTTTTATTCATTATATCTTTGTAATTATTTGTTAAATTAATTTTGCTTTCGTAATTTGTTTGTTACATTACAGATTGCTACTTTATAATCTTACTTTATTTAAGTGCAGTATTGTTTTATTTATTTTACTTATTTTGCACAGCTTTGAGGGCTGAAAGCAAGTGTTTGTGTGTGTGTGTGTGTGTGTGTGTGTGTGTGTGTGTGTGTGTGTGTGTGTGTGTATTTATCACTTTGTGGGGACCAAATGTCCCCATAAAGATAGTAAAACCCAAAATGTTTGATGTTGTGGGGACATTTTGTCGGTCCCCGTGAGGAAAACTGCTTATAAATCATAATAAATTATATTTTTTGAAAATGTAAATATGCAGAAAGTATTCTGTGAGGGTTAGGTTTAGGGGTAGGGTATAAAGTTTGTGCAGTATACAAACCATTATGTCTATGGAATGTCCCCATAAAACATGGAAACACAACGTGTGTGTGTGTGTGTGTGTGTGTGTGTGTGTGTGTGTGTGTGTGTGTGTGTGTGTGTGTGTGTGTGTGTGTGTGTGTATGCGTTCCACGGTAGGTCAGCTAATAATGTTTTAGAAAACTACTACCTGTCCAATAGCAGACAGACAGTGACGGGAAAATTCACACAAACTAAACTGAAACACATTTACCATCACTACTTTAAACATGAGCTGATAACACCACACACATATCCTTAAGAGCTTATAATATCAACCTAGCACCTTTTAAACATAATTCTGTTTCCTGGTAGACTGATACCTGAGCACTCAGACTTCCACAAGTTGCATAGCAGTCAGGGTTTCTGAATCTGCCTGATGTGTATTAAAGAAGTGTGTAAATATATGAGAACACTGTGAATAAAACACCCCAAACATAGGGTATGTGGCTCTGGAAACCCCTCATGCTGGGGTAATAAAGCTGAATGGGCTGAAGTGTTGTAGTCAACCTGGTGCCAATCAGGCTGTTCTGCTCTCTCAGCAAGACACGGATAGCAGCCATTTGAGGAGATGAAGATCTTTAATCCAGATTAAATAAGTGGGTCTTTATGTGCCGGAATCATCAGTAGTGCTGCTGAGAGTGCGGGAAACGGGCGGAGAGGATCAGGGTGTTTATCCGATAACTGATGTAAAAGATCTCATGGACAAAAAGAGAGAGAGAGAGACAGAGACACTCAAAGCCTATTTTAATTCAGCTAATCCCACTGAAAGGGTGTAATTTGAAAAAATCCGTGAACGAGGTTTAAAATCCGTGAACGAGGGCACTGAGAGTGAGGAGTAAATCAACAGTGCGATTTCAGGAGCCAAAACAAACACCCGTTATTGGTCCAAATAAACAGAACTCAACCAATCAACCCAGAAGCATTTGTTCAAACCAGATCACTTTCACCAACATGGAACATTCCAAAAACCCTCCCCCACTCACAGGGTTTACTGCCCACCCCCTGCAAACACACACACACACACACATACACCTTAATCAGGACATACATAGTCTTCTGTAATTTTTATACAAAGTTACATACATAATAATTACTATAATTAGTGTCAGAATTTCTAAATTTTTAAAAACCATACAATTATTATATATTTTTTTTCAAATTGTCAGCACAAAGGGACTATTTGAGGTTCATTTATACAAAGCTGAAGTATAGAAAAAAAAATTGAGTAGTTGAATGTCTAAACAGACCCTCACATCACCCTGGAACAGCTGTTCACCGAGCTGAAACACTGTAACATCTGTATTTTGTAAACATTCCTTTCTCTCCCATTCAAGACGTTCATATGGAGATTTATAAGCAGAGTTAAAAAAAGGACAGTTGCAGTCCAGGGTGCTGATTGGTCAATGCAGCATTCCAGTCAAATGAAAATATACACAATATAGGCCTAGTAACATTATGATGTTTGTGCATCTGTGTGTTGTATGTATATGTATATATATATATATATATATATATATATATATATATATATATATATATATATATATATATATATATATATATATATACACACACACAGATCAGCCACAACATTAAAACCACCTGCCTAATATTGTGTAGGTCCCCATTGTGCCACCTAAGCAGCGCCAACCAGCATCTCAGAATAGCATTCTTCTCACCAAAATTGTACAGAGTGGTTATCTGAGTTACCATAGACTTTGTCAGTTCACACCAGTCTGGTCATTCTCTGTTGACCTCTCTCATCATAAGGCATTTCCATCCACAGAACTGCCCTTGCCTGAATGTTTTTTGTTTTTGGCACCTGTGTGTGTGAAAATTCCAAGAGATCAGCAGTTACAGAAATACTCAAACCAGCCCGTCTGGCACCAACAATCATCCATGCGAATATCTAATCAGCCAATCATGTGGAAACAATGCAGTGCAGAAAATCATTCAGATTCAGGGTCAGGAGCTTCAGTTAATGTTCACATCAAACATCAGAATGGGGGAAAAATGTGGGGGAAAAATGTGATCTCAGTGATTTTGACCATGGCATGATTGTTGGTGCCCGATGGGCTGGTTTGAGTAGTTCTGTAACTGCTGATCTCCTGGGATTTTCATGCACAAAATCTACAGTTTTCTCCAAAAACATCCAGAAAGCAGCAGTTCTGCAGACGGAAATTACTTGTTGATGAGACAGGTCAACAGAGAACGGCCAGACTGGTTCAAGCTGACAGAAAGGCTACGGTTACTCATAACAATTCTGTACAATTGTAGTGAGCAGAATAGCATCTCAGGTCTTGTCAAACCTTAAGGTGGATGGGCAACAACAGAAGAATACCACATCGCTCACTTTATTAGAACCATAGTGTTCCAAATAAAGTGCTCAGTGAGTGTATATGCATACACACATATATATATATATTCACTGGCCAGATTAAGAAACCAAAAAAACAAACAAACATACATTTTGTTTATAGTGGCAGAATTTTATATAATTCATTAAACATTAAGTTTTTACATTTAAAAAAACTAGTTTATATATTTGCAAAACATTGGGAAATTATACAGCTATGATGTAGCTGCATCACCTTTTGCTGATAAATGATGGCATATGAAAAATAAAACATTACTTACTGGATTGCTCACACTTACATTCTAAACTTATTTCAAGCATTTCCTACAATCTACTATGAATTCAAAGCAGCTGAAATGCATCACTAATTTGTGTGCATTAAATTTCGTGAGGGCCAAAAAAAAAAAACAATATTTATGAGGATGTTAAGTCGTAGCCAGCGGCTGTTTTTCCACTGTCAGTGGTGAAGCAGGTTTTGACAGTGGAACTGGGACAAATGTGACAGCTAACAGCAACCATAATCATAAAACCACAAAGAGTCACTGAGGAGCAGTACTCATGACAACTCATATTCCCTCAAGACCTTTTATCAATATCAGCATAGGGTATCATTACAAATCTCAATGACGGCCCTCTTGGGAGAAAGACACGTTTCCATGTGTTCTCCTGAATTTGCTTTTTAATGTTCTATTTAAAATTAGGACTGGGAATTGATTTTACACACACACACACACACACACACACACACGCACACACGCACACACGCACACACACACACACACACACACACACACACACACACACGTAGTGTTTCCATGTTTTATGGGGACTTTCCATAGACATAATGGTTTTTATACTGTACAAACTTTATATTCTATCCCCTATACCTAACCCTACCCCTAAACCTAACCCTCACAGAAAACTTTCTGCATTTTTACATTTTCAAAAAACATAATTTAGTATGATTTATAAGCTGTTTTCCTCATGGGGACCGACAAAATATCCCCACAAGGTCAAAAATTTCGGGTTTTACTATCCTTATGGGGACATAAGTATCCCCACAAAGTGATAGATACACGCACACACACACACACACACACACACACACACACACACATATATAAAAAGAAAAAATAGAGGTTACAGTGAGACACAATGGAAGTGAATGGGAAAATTTTTGAAGGGTTTAAAAAAGGCAGAAATGTGAAGCTTATAATTTTATATAAGCATTTAGATTCATTCTTCTGCCATAAATTGTGTATTATTTGAGCTGTAAAGTTGTGTAAATAAAATTGGATATAAATTTACACAGAAAATGTTAGTCATATTGTTAATGTCTTGTGGCTATACTTTTGAAACAGTGAGTATTTGAACATTTACGGATTGACCCCATTAACTTCAATTGTAAGTGCCTCACTGCAACCCAGATTCCTTCTTTATTTAAAGAAAAGGAGGTACAAAATGAAATTATCTTTGTGGTATTCAATATTGTGCCACAAATGCTGTCGATTGGCCTTAACGGGAATGAGCTTAAGGAACCCAGAATGTACCTTTAATTGCCAAAGAGAAGAAATGGGGTTTGAGCTTTGATTTAAAGTCAGATAATGCTGGAGTAGTTCTGCTATACACAGCTAGACATTTCCAGAACTTCAGGGCAGCTACGGCAAAAGCATGTTCGCCCCATGCTTTTTTAATCTAGACCTAGGAACAGTCAGCCGTCTCTGACCAGAGGACCTAAGGGACCTAGAGGGATTATGTACACACAATATGTCAGAGAGGTAAGATGGATTGTTTAAGGATTGGTCTCTGTTCACATCATATTTTTTGGGTCCGAACCACGGTCAGATTACGTCATCAATATGAATAATACTGGCAGCTGTTTACTACTTTAACTAGGCAACAACTCAAGAAGACATCAGCTTCGCTGTATTATTGGAGTATTAATCTCTTTGGATTTACCACCAAAACTTTACATGCACAAAATGACAGTCTGCCACGGATGCACTGAATGTGCAGTGAAGTGAAGAATATTAGTGTTTGTCTGCCGCGAGTCAGCGGATGTGTTGCAAGGGTGAAGAATATGAGCTGCTCTCAAGCAGGAATGAGAAATTCATTAAACCATAATAATTGTGAGCCTGCAAAGACGCAAATTATACGTCATCAATAAGGGTCACTTCCACGATTTGGTACGACTGTGTTCATATTAGAAGCGAACCGCAACGGAGTTCACATGAACCGTACCCCAGACCACCATTTCAAATGGACTCGGGTGCGGTTTGCAGTTGTGCACCCGAGTTCGGAAAACAGCATTCGAATCACCCAAACGAACCGAACTTTGACGTCATTTGAACTCGGGTGCGCACCAAATGTGCTAATGTGAAAGCACCCTAACAGTGAACATGCTGTAATTAAATTTGGGCCAAATATCCAGGCGGTTTTTATAATATTAGGATCAAATGGGCAGATTCAATTAATAATAAGCTTTAATGGAAAGATAAACTTAAGTGTACATTCCCAACGCATTATAACAAATTGAATGCATACGTTTAATTTGCTAAAGTTTAAAATCTCAAAACTATTATCTTCTCTCGCTGTCGTTCAGATTCGATTGCGCACACGCTGGGTCTCTCTCACATGGTTTTTGACACCCAGTGGTTCAGATGGTCCCGTATCTCTCCCACACCTGGCTAACCACTTGCGGGTAAAGCCTCCATTCTCTGAACAGTAAATCCGCTCCCGTGTTTATAACGCCTGGGACATGCGTATAAACATAATGAATAAACATGCACTGCTCCACACAATCAGTTTCTGTGCAAGGATGTGCTAAGGGTGTACTTCCTGGAAATTTATGTGCACCAATTTTAGCCACATGAAGTGGGGAAAAACATTAGTTAAGTTTCATAAAGTAAAACAAAACAAACGGATACTGCATAAATTTTTTTTTTTAATTTGTTTTTTTTTACACCTTAAACACTCAACTACTGACGAAACTAATGTTAAATTTTCCAGACCTACTTAAAACACAAGTGAAATAAGCAAAATACTGAGAATTTCAAATCAAAGGTCATTATTAATTTATTATAGGTGTTTTCAAAAGATTACGAAATACAGGTTCCTTGGTAACAAACATTTATCAACCAAATTAAGGTATATTCATTTCCATATAGCAAAACAGGACAAGCCCCAAATTTGCATAACTAGTATTTGCGGCCAGCTGTCTGTGGTGACCAAAATCCCCTTTGGTTATTTCTTGTGAGGTGACTGGTGATTTCAGAGACCAACAGCATCAGAAATATTTCAATTTAATTAATTCAAAACAAAACACATTTTTCTGAAGTGAAGAATCTATAGAAACATTTTGAAGGCGGGAACTAAACACAGATGAATTTCAATGACTTATCCCATCTTTTGTGATTACTAGATAAATATTTTCAAAAAATAATTCAATTGAGATTGTTGGTCCATTTGTATTGTAAGAAGATTTGAGCAACTCTTTTGTTCCAAAGAGTTCTATGGCTTAGTTTCACCCTTTTTGCACAAATAAAGTTAATAATTACATTTCGGTTCCCTTTAATTAAAGATTTACCCAGCCAGACATCTAGAGTTGTTGATGGCATATAATTCATAGTTCTCTTGAATTACCGCTGCACCCAAAATGAAAGTGTTTATTGTCTGGAAGGCATCCTAATCTAAAACTGTCTAGTGCATTCATTTGGTTTAACTCTATTGAGCATTGGATTATATGACATCTGTTATGACAAACCTTGAGCAAACATATGCAGAATAAGTCAAATCGCATGATAGGACTTTAAAGGTCTTGTGAGGTATACCCTCAACAGGAGACACTGCTTGTGTGTGTGTCACTTATGCATCACTCTGATTTGCCTGTTAAATTGTTGTTCAAATCTCCAACGTTCAAATGCAGGTCTCCAGACAAAAAAAGAATAGATAGTTAACATGGGGTTACACTTACTGATGCCACAGTATACTACCCCCGGCTCAACTTTCATAATAACAGCGAAATAACATATTGCTTTTTATTCATTACAGTGCATGTATGGTAGCAATATTCCCAGATAGCAGTGGTATTCGGCTGAACTCGGTAGTGAAGCGGCTCAGACTATGAGCAGAGGACAGGGGCTGCTCAAACCTACAGAACACAACAGACTGGAAATGAACGCGAGGATATTGAAACAGACTTTGAACTGCTTTTCTGATAAAGTGTTTAAAAAAACTCATTGCTTAATCTGAGCAACGCTTATTAAGAGCGCAAGACGCAACGGCCAAGTACATCCACCAAATGTAAGGGTCTGTTCACACCGAACGCATTTACAACCATCCATTAGTTTTTATATGTAAACGCTATCTATACGAACATCATTGTTTCACTTTGTTTTTGTTTATTTAGCGTCTCGTGCAGGAGCACGTTTTTTTTTTAGATAAAAATAAATTTAAAAAGCACATTGAGACACCTGCTCTCTGTTAAACTGTATTTGTTGCACTGTGTCTAGCCTTTTTTAGTGCAAGAATGCGATCGATCTGAAGTCATTGTCAGTGCTTGCATAAAAAAAACACTTTTGAGTTTCACTTTAATCGAAAGTGTAATGGCAAATGTTCCTGGTCATTACGTTTTCATACCCGCAGTGTAAATAACACAGAGTGACACACACACTTTATTTCTATGGGGTGATAAAATGATGAAAGGAAATCCCAAAGAGCTCCTGAGTTTAATCAAAAAGCATTAAAATAATGTGTGGATGAGATGAAATTATGATAGAAAGATTTTACTATTGCATAATATAATATAAAACAATATTATATAATTTAAATATAATTAACTCTATATTTTATATATATACGTTTTTAAATTAAAATATTTTGAATGAGTTCCAAAATCAACAGTGTAAATGTAAAATTGACCAAAAATATTTTGATATTTAAAACAATATTTTTCTTGTAATTCATGTAGTTTTTAAGCCATAAAAGGAAATCATATATTGCTATTTTATTATTTGAGGTTAAATATGTTAAAAAGACGTGTATGAAACACAAATACACCGTAAGAATTATAACAATTTATGTGACAATTAACCGTGAAAGCCCTAAAACAGACAATTAATCGGCATAATCGCAATTATTTTTTTTACAATTAATCATCAGCTAAATTTCACAATCGTGACAGCCCTAATTGGTGTTTATATCTGGAATTATAAACGTCATGCTGTAAGCTTTGAAAACCATTAACAAATGAATGTTCATTCCAACTTTAATATTCCAGATGGAAAAGCAAAAATAGCTATATTACTTGTATGTTTAGAGATACCATCAGAACAGGTCAGGTCAGCTCTGGTTAGATTAGGCATGAGATTGGAGTAAATGACACCCTACTTTGATGAAATTTCACTGAAAGGCAGGGAATTTATTGAAGGCATTATTTATAAGTTCATTAATAAAAATAATTAAACTTTGTTAATAAAGACTCCTCAGTTTCAATGGAAAGAAAGGTTAAATCATGCTTAAAATCATTTTAATTTAGGCCTAAAACTAGTTTTAGAAACTTCACTAACATAACATCAACTCTTCGGTCTCTCTCTCTGAATGAATCAGGCTGAGATTGAGAAGGTTGTTTTGGCAAGGAATTTACTCTTGGCACACAGTTAAAGGCCCTGCAGCACGGTAGCGCTTACATCATGAGTAGTTTGCAACTACAGCAGAAGCATGAAATAAAACCCTTGCGCACACCCCCCCCCCTCTCTCTCTGTGCAGTCTGTGGCTGCATGCCAGCTCACTGCAGGTCTGTGATAGGTCAATCAGCTGCTGATCTGGACCAGCGCCCAGCAAACACGAGACAGAACAGCAATCACTGTGGCCCGTTCACTCCTCGCTCACCACAGGGAAGTCGCAGGATTCCGATAGTCGAGTTAACTCACATGCTGACTATTAAACACTGCCAGACTTCACCCACTGCTCCCAAAAAGACATATGAGGAGACGAGAAAGAGGCTGCAGATGACATACTGACCAGATTAACAAAATAATATAATAGAACCCAGGAAAGATCAGGCAGACACTATGTTTAAAAGCACCATGCCAACAACTACAAACATACACTTATTATTCAAATAAATGAATCTGACAAAGCAACAAAAACGCATTTAAATAAGATTTGACATAATCAGATTATTCTCTGCTTTTGACACTACCCTTGAACACATCGGAGAAGCCGGTAAGAATGCTGGTAGAGGTGTTTACACACAACACGAAATTGGGTTTACAGGCAAAAATCTGTGTGGTGATCATTTTTAGCTTGAACACACTTAAAAACAATATTTTTGTGGTCAAGTAAATATAGTAGAAACGATTAAGTACTATCTACATTGAACAAGATTTAATTTTAAGCATGCACATGAACATTTGACATTCAAACCTGAAACATTTTATGCTCTGGCTTATAAGTAAATATTATTTATGATTAATAGTTATATTTAAAAAGTGTCATCATGTATCAATCCTAAAATATAAACCCTTGTCATATTTATTTGAGTGAATTTTACTCAACTAAGCTGGTGTTCTCGGCATCCACTGGGCTTGAACAATGAATGAGCTTACACGGTTTCACTGTTTTTATTGTTCATTTATTTTGTAACATTTGGTAACTTCTTGTTTTATGCAGACGTAACTTCATTTTCTACTTAAAATTACCCATTTCTGATGAATGGAAGAAATTCTGTTGATTGTCACCAGCAACATCGTGTTTTGTGTTTGTGTATCCTACAGAGTGCTCTGTATCTTATTTATATCACTAATAATGCAAGGTGATGTTGTCTCATTGATTAAAAAGCATGAATTAAACGTCCCAGTTGGACGTACGCTTCTGTATGTCATTTGGTACATGATTAAACGTGTCTGTGTAAGAGAAGTTCAAAATGATTTAATAATAAGTTCATTTAAATTCAATATTATATATATATCATATTTGTACGTAAAATGATCTTATAAAATTGAATAATTAAAAAAAACTAAGAAAAACTGTGTGCAAAATCTTGTGAAATAAAAATGAAATCTAACTAGTTATTATTTTCAGTGTAGTTTATTACCTTTCCTGGCATTTAGATGACCTTACATGTTGTCGGCTTGTTAAGTTCTATTAAACAGTGCAAGAATGTGCATATCAATGTGCTCATTGTGACTCAAAACTAATTCAACTCACTTCATCTGCAAAAAGCTAGCTTTGTTCAGACAGGCAGCGGAAATACAACATGTTGCATGTCCAACTTAATTATTCTTTTGTCTGAACAGCATGAAATCCAATTTTTAAATCTAAACCGCATCCATTAATGATTAAAATCATATTATTATTACTACTTTTATACACAAAGCAAGCACATTAGTATCTACAGCCATGTCTGAATTCAATCATTTACTAGGGCTGGGTATCAATACACATAGGTTTCCCGAGTTTATTTAATTCTGATTAAAAAGATCTCAATACAATTTCGATATGATTTCTGTTCTCAGCTTTTTCTGTAAATTATACAGGGAACCTTCTAACTCAGTACATTGGTACATGAAAATATGAATAAAAAAATAAATAAACAACAGGATCCAAACTCTGCAGTTCAAGTGCTATTTATTCAACAAATGTAAAAATCAACACAACCAAAACACGTTTGAAGTAAAAGATCAATCTCGCAATTAAAAAAATTGTTATCGTGCAAATGAGCGATTAAATGAAAAATGCATATTTTTACCCAGCCCTATCATTTACACTCACACGTGGCATTCACTATGTATTGAACACCATAGCAAGATGTCATGAGATACATGAGCATATAGGCAAAATGTCCAGTCCTCTGTCCCCTCTTTCCACAATCACATCTCTTATATTTGTTATAGCTTTGATGCTTAAGTCATTACTGTAGCAACCGATGTGGATATAGCGGATATTGACTACACTGTCTCAACAAACGGATCCGATTTCATCACTTGCAAAATGACAGTGCAAACGTTCAGTCCTGAAGATCACATTTGAAAAACAAATTACATTTCTGTGCAGTGGGAACAAACCCTAAGGCTATGTTTACGGTTCACTGCTGAAATTGGCCTAAAGCTTATGGTTTCCTGCACATCTGTTTGGATGACAGTGTAAACAGCATAAACAACAATGAATCTGACATTTAACATTTTTGGAAATAAATGGGATACATATAAGATTTTTTTTTGCAATAAGTGAACAGTCAAGTCAGACAATCGTGCTATTTTTAAATCAATCTAACTTGACTGCATGCTTAAAAACAGCCTAAGAATGGTTTTACATTTTTTATTTGGATGCTTTTGTAATTTTACTCCAAATATAAATAGGGGTCTAAACGTTCATCCACCATAAACGGTGAACAAACTGTTCACAGTGGCATCTCACAAATGTGTAACTTTCTGAAGATTCATTTTATTCTTTTTTTTTAATCCGTGTGTTACAAATATGAATGTCGACCTGACCCAGATGCAGTTGCATAGTCTTGATTATTCCCAGTCTAACACAGAGTTCACACATCCTCTGTAAGCGGGGCATGAGAGGAGCGTTTGCAGCACAGTCAGGTTGGGCTTTCGCATTGGCCGTGTTCGTCTCTTCTGCGAGACGCAGCTGTGGCTCTGCGCAGAAAATAATGATATCTCTGGGTTCCTACACCAAACATTTTTTTTAATAAGGCCATAATGTCATTTTTTTGAGAGGGGGTAATTGATTACTATAACAATTTTGGTTATAGTACATACATAATACATGAAGGACAACATTTACACCACAATGATAAATAATTTACAGGTAGGCCCCAGCCCACACAGTATTGGGTCCTTAATAGTCTACATTTAGTCAGAAAAAAAAAAAACTATGTTCCTGAATCTTGAGTTTGCATCCAGCCTGACAGCCCTTAATTTATTAAATAAGTAATAACATTCAAATAACGCACTGCAAATCTACTTTGGTCGCTAGCAGATTAGCACCAAATTCCCTCTCAGATGACTCCAGATAATCAATCCGTTTCTCATCGTCTCCGATTCTTGTAACCAATTCAGAGAATTTTGCCTCCATCGCTGTAATCGATCAACGTATTACAGCAAGATCCTCCATGTCCGCTATAACTTTTGCTAGCATTAAGGACATACTCTCAAGAAGATTTCTCCAGCGGCACCATCCAACCCGAGTCCCTTGTCTGCGGGCCTGTCTGAGGTATCAGCTTGAGCACGTAAGTGTCTTTTAATACCTCCAGAGCCCGAGGATTTTGAATTCTTTGACATGTTGACTTCTTAGAGCAGTTATGTATCAGGGTGTATCATATCTCACCAGTTTATAACATAAAAAGAATAAAAAACTAGCAAAGTCCGCAGAGTTCGTCGTTCATACGATAGACCCTCGCATGGCGCCATGAGACTCCTCCATCATTCTTGTAGTGAAAATGTCTAGCGCCGGTTCAAGGCCAGACCTGTTTTGAATGAATTTTCCTTTGGGCAAAGCAAATGTCTATGAGAGGTCAAGCAGAGATCACAGGCAGGTTTATGCACATCAGAGCAAACCCATCAGAGCAAACCAATACAAAATATGTCTGTACATTTCTTTGTGTTTCATTACACTTTACCGAGAGAAAAACAGGCAATTAAATGCACAAAAACCTGTAAAACCTCATCCATGTCAGTGCATAGCTATGTAGTTGCTAGTCTGTTCTCAGTGATTGCTAGGTGGTTGCTAGGGTATTGTGGGTGGTTTCTTATAAGTCAAAAGAGCCCATTTCCAAGTCATTATGATATTCTGGTCTCTAGATATGGCTCGTGTCCCTCCTGCAATGAAAGTCTATGGGATTTTTTTTTTTTGCCTGCTGGGTGAAAATCATAAATCATAACATGAGGTATCATTCATGTTGATGACAGAAACAGTGCAAGTAATGAATTACACGCTGAAGTTCTTGTGTGATTGTGAAGCACCACCAATAAAAGTCTTAACAGTGTCTGAATAGCGCCTTCCTCTTAACGTCCTCACATTTATTGGCAAGGGGGTCACATAAACCAGGAGGAGCAAGGATGAAACAGCGGTATTATCGAAACAGCAACGGTCCGATTGGAAATCTGTCAAGTTTGAGGATTTAACTCTGTAATTACATTTGGAATGTTTCATTTGGGTGGGGCAACACTTACACCCCACCCACCCCAATTTACCCTGTCACCATCCCCCACATTCAATAGATCTATTTCTGGCCCTGAGGAATCTACAACACTTGACTGTGAGGGGCAGGATTCTACAGGCACACTCTAAACACACAAACACTTAGATAATCCCAGATTATATATATATATATATATATATATATATATATATATATATATATATATATATATATATATATATATATATATACACACAAAATAAAAAAATTAAAAGACCACTGCAAAATTATCAGTTTCTGGATTTACTATCCACTTAACATTTTTGTTTTATTCTATAAAGTACTGACAACATTTCCCCCAAATAAATAAAAATATTGTAATTTAAAGCATTTATTTGCAGAAAATGACAACTGGTCAAAATAACTAAAAAGATGCAGTGTTTTCAGACCTCAAATAATGTAAAGAAAATAAGTTCATATACATTTTTAAACACAATACTAATGTTTTAACTTAGAAAAAGCTCAGAAACCAATATTTGGTGGAATAACCCTGATATTCAATCACAGTCTTCATGCGTCTTGGCATGCTCTCTAAAAGTTTCACATTGCGTGACTTTATGCCACTCCTGGTGCAAAACTCGGCTTTGTTTGATCCATCTTCCTCTTGATCACATTCCAGAGGTTTTCAATGGGGTTGAGGTCTGGAGATTGGGCTGGCCTTGACAGGGTCTTGATCCGGTGGACATCCATCCACACATTGATTGACCAGGCTGCGTGGCATGGAGCATTGTCCTGCTGAAAAAACCCATCCTCAGAGTTGGGGAATATTGTCAGAGCAGAAGGTAGCATGTTTTCTTCCAGGATAACCTTGTACGTGGCTTGATTCATGCGTCATTCACAAAGATGAATCTGCCCGATTCTAGCCTTGCTGAAGCATCCCCAGATCACTGATTTTCCACCTAATTTCACAGTGGGTGCGAGACACTGTGGCTTGAGAGCCTCTCTAGGTCTCCATCTAACCATTAGATGACCAGGCTGAGGATAAGATGTGGTATTATTTGAGCTGTAAATTTGTTTATACCATAATTTGTACAGTTGTTCTATGTAGTAATCACTATAATGCCACATATGCTATCAATTAATTTGATCTTGTATTGATCCTTTAATGCAGTTCCAACATAAGAGTAAACAACTAAACTATTCTTTGTGTTGTTCCTAACAAACACCTCTTAATAGCAAGTTATTCGTTGTCTTGGCTAATTTTGGACACATCCTGCTCTATATTTTCACATTACACCATGATTCTTGTTGCTTTCATGTCATGTCATGTCATACCCACTTCATGCGTGGATATATCTACCGTGATATACAAATGGTAATGAAAAACAGCGTCATACAAACTTAAAAGCAACTTATTTAGTCTTTGGATGAGTATGCTTATTTCTGCAGCAGTAAATTAGGCCTGTATAAAAAGACACAACTGATGGACGTTTACATTTCAAGGTGAAAATATCGGGCCCACAGAAAATCAACCCACAATCCCTCAGTGTAGTCAACGTAGCATGCAATTAAACTGGGTAAACACGGAATTCGGCCATTCCAAGGGCTGTCTGGTTATGCCACATTTACTGGGAGAGGCTTGGTTATGAAAATAAAGCATTCAAATATAACTGAGGAGCTAAATACAACACGCCTGTAGCAGCAAATCTACAACATTTGTCAAAAGATCCTCACAGTTTGAAACATAATTTCAAACAGATTTATGATGTGCAAGTAGAGCTGGGTGATTTATTAGGGCTTTTGATTAATCATGATTTTCATCTGAACGAGATCGCTCTTTTACGTTTACTTTAAATCAGTTTTTGTTGTGTTTATTACATCTGTAGTAAATAGCAATTAAATTGCATAATTTGGGCTCTTTTGTTAATTTTTACCATTAACATTTTTACAAGTTAGAAGATTCCTATATTTCTTACAGCATTAGCTGAGATACATTTTCTTTCATAAGCAAGGAAAAACAGACAATAGGAATGGAAAGCTTAAAATCTGTATTGACACCCCACCCTAATATTTATGATATATTTGATATTATTTTAAACAGAAAAATTTTAAACAATGTAAATAAGCAACGACTTTAATGTAAATTTTACTTGGCTTTTATAATGTTTCCTAAAAATCATGTCAGGAGTGTGCCAGTTGAGGTTTTGACTGAAACATCAGTAGCAAAAACAGAGTCAGGGAGATCGATTAGTTTCTTTAATCAGTTCTTGAAACTTTCCATTTCATTCAAACTCCACCTGGCATCTTCCATGAAAATTCTTTAGTAAAAATATATATAGATAAATATGGCTGTGTATTAGTATTAGTATCAAGTACATTGTTATTTTGGAGCATATAAATAAAAAAACATTAAAAATGATTTTCCTGGTGTTCATTTAGTGAAATAAAGTGTGAACAATGATGTCTTGACTAATTCTAAAGATGTTTTGAAATACATTCCAAGCTGAAAGAGTCATGAGTCACTAGTCCCTTGCCTGATGGACAGGAAAACTGCATAAATAATACATGAGCTTTTAACTCAGAATTTGCAAGAGAGAAAAGAAATGGCCTAGTGAAAAAAATTAGCCTAGTTGATTTGAATTTAAAACAAACTTTACAAAAACAATATCGAAGTCACTCAAGCTAGGTCACCAGACCGAGGAGAAAAACAAAAACAGGTTTCACGTGGATGTCTGAATCGAGATTGCAATTTTTTAACGATTAATCATGCAGGTTTAATGTACAATAAAAATTTGTAACATTTTGGACAATTCTCACCCCAAATCTATTTGATAGCATCTGAAGACATGGATTAAACCACTGGAGTCTTATGGATTACTTTTATATTGCCTAAATGTAATTTTTGGTGCTTGAAAGTGTTGGACCCAATTTACTTGCATTTTATGGACCTACAGAGCTGAAATATCTTTGAAAAATTTTTGTTTTTTGTTCTGCAGAAGAATGAAACTCATACACATCTGGGATGGCATGATGGTGACTAAATTTTTATGTTTGGGTGAACTATCCCTTAGCTCAATCGACAGCATTTGTGGCATAACGTTGATTGATACAAAACAATTATTTTATACATTTTTTAAAAGAGCAAAAATTGAGGTTACGGTAAAGGCCAAAGTATACTTTGACTTCCGCATTGCTGATCGCTCCGTGCACAATATGTGTGATGCAAATTGCATCATTAGCACAGCCACGCGGCTTGACCGAGCACCGCCTAGATTTTCTTGACTCACACATGGTACTTGTCAGTGGATATCGTCTATGCATGTGCTGGCCATTGACTGTACTAAAAGAGTACACAAAGCAGTTGTAGTGCACATGCGTCAAACGTGTTCCTATTCGTTCGCGGTCAGAAAAGTATACCCACAAAGGCAATGCCGTTTGCCGGGCGTGATCCTATCCGATGAGGAATGAGCATAAACAAAGTATACCCAGGCCTTTAGGCACTTGCATTGAAAATTATTCTATAAATGTCAAGGTACAAGTAACACAGCCAGAAGACGTGAACATTTTACATGTTAACATGATTTTTGTGAGATAACACCTCTTACTAACTGTGTGTAAAGTTATGTTCAATATTACAACTTTGTTGTAAAATATGCATTACTCTAATAACCACTCTAATCTGGTTAATGCCCTAACACCATAATGCCACAAATGCTGTCGGTTGAGTTTAATGAACCTGAAGCATCCCTATAATTACAAAAATTGGACCAGCTGATATCGGTCTTTCACTAGCAGAGAAGGTCAAATACTGACCACAATACATTAAAATGACAGTGAAATCTGATTTTAGTAACTGGACATACAAAAGAAAAAAGAGAGAGAGAATGTATTAACTCTACAACCACCAGACAACACTTCACTGTAGCACATGCATTCAGCAGGCATTATTAAAACCCTATTATTCACTGTCGGATTAGAAGGGGGCAGGGAACTCAAACAGCATAAGCAAAGCGACCAGCCCCTCTGGACCCCAGGGACAGACCGGAGGATTATCAGGGTCAGCTGACCTAATGTATACATCCCACTGCAGTCCATGCCTGGTGAGAGAAAAGCCCTCATAGATTGCTGGACCTTCCCTGTTGCACACAGCACACAACACCTTTGTCCATCCTCTTGTTTAACAATTATTTACTCTGCAGAGGAGGGGAGGGGGTTAAGGTCAGCACTCATACATCAATGACAAAACCACCACAGACCCACACTATCTCACACACACACACACACACACACACACACACACACACACACACACACACACACACACACATTATTCATTAACGTCTTACACTTACCGGCACACTTGTTGAATTGAATCTTTTATTGATTTTTTGTTTAATTTGACAGAATTTGGTTTATTTACTAACTTGAGGAGAACTATGGACTCTTACGTGGATTCCATTAATGCACAATACAAGAGCGTTTCACTTTCACTTTCAGGTATGTGAACTCTTGCAAAACCAGACGAAAATTTGCATCATGCTCAGTGCGAGTAGTTTTGACGTGTAAATTCGCTGCCGATTTTCATTGGTAATTTGCAAGCTTTGTTGTGTCTCTCTTGGCGTGATGAATCCTTAAAGGGACAGTTCATCCAAAAATGAAAACTCATCATTTACTCACCCGTATGTTGTTCAAACATGTTAAACTTTCTTATGTGGTGTGCAAACAGAGATTTTAGAATGACTACCTCCATTCACTTTCATTTTATGGATAAAAAAAATTTATGAATGTGAATGGTGACTGAGGCTATCATTCGGAAAAACTGAAATCAACTGAAAAGATGGTCAAGATTATGATGAAAAAATCAGTAGTAAAATCTGACAACATCCATAAATTGTGCTTCTTTAGCTCAGAACACACACAAAAAAATTATATTTGTGAGGCTGGTCCAGCTAATGTGTATGTGCAGTCTCTTGTTGACTGACAGGTGACGTCTGTATCTAAAAGGTGAATGGATCTTATACCTGTATGTTGGGACATCCTTTTCTAAAACCACCAGTCCAATTTCTCATATTGATTTTAATACAAGTGCGCCGTCTATGGCTAAATTGTCTCTGACAATACGTTCTATAATTTATACTCATGCAATTAATTTACTGATCATAAAACCTCAACATTGGCAACCAGCCAACCAGAAGATTGCAACATGATGATCCATAGACCAGCCTGTGATTTAATCACGTTTTCTGATCAATCAACCAGGCATCGTCTCAACACAACAATATCCTGTCAGATCATTTCAGGAAAAAATCTCTAGCTGTCATTAAGGGAGTTTCCCACTTGCACCACATGAAATACCATTAAAAAGAGTGTGTATCCTCCTGCTGTCTCGGAAACCCCCTCCCCATCAACATCAACCGCTCAACCTGAAACTGCTTCCGTGATGAGGTGTTATTATACTGCTGTCCGCACATAATGACAGAATGCACAAAAGACAGGATACAAAGAGAGACAGAGCTGTCTAACAGCACAATGATGTGCCCATCCCCCTGTCTCACCATCTGTATTTCCCTTTTTCTCTAAAAGTAACATGCTCAGAAATTCTGTGCCTCTGCTTTACATTGCAACACTGAAAGCCTGATTAGGGTTTCATAAATGATGTCATAATCAAATATTAGTTTTCCACAGAGGCTCGATCAGAATCTGTTTGATACTCTCTGCTGTTTCATATTGCGATCAAGTCATGTTGGAATGATCATAATTATTAGCTGAGCGCACATGAACGCACCACAGTGTCATAGTTACCAGTGGGTACTTGAGAGACCCAACTTTTCAAGTTGTTTATGTGTCAATTAAAGGTATAGTTCACCCAAAAATGAACATTCTTACATCATTTACTCACCCTCATGCCATCCTAGATGTACATGACTTACTTTTGCGTAACAAAAATATGTATTTATAGAATATTTCAGCTCTGTAGGTCCATAAAATGAACTTTTAAGTTCCAAAAAGTATATAAAGGCACATACAAATTCATCCATATAACTCCAGTGGTTAAATCCATGCCTTCAGGTGCAAGTAAGAAATAAATCAATATTTAAGTAATTTTTTACTATAAATTCTTCTCCTTGCCCAGTAGGTGGCAATATGCATGAAGAATGTGAATAGCCAAAAACAAAAGAAGAAGAATGTTAAAGATAAAATGAGATTTATAGTAAAAAAAGGACATAAATATTGATCTGTTTCTCACTCACACCTATCATATCGCTTCTGTAAATATGGATTTAACCACTGGTGTCCTATGGATTAATTCTATGCTGCCTTTATATGCATTTTGTACCTTCAAAGTTCTGGCCACCATTCACTTGCATTGTATGGACCTTCAGAGCCAAGATATTAGAGCTAAAAATATTTGAAGAAAGAAAGTCATACACATTTAGGATGGCATGAGGGTGAGTTAATGATGAGAATTTTCCTTTTTGGGTGAATTATTCCTTTAATGGAAAGTGGAAAGTTTTCATCATAAATGTTGACTGCACAATTTACATTAGACAAATTTTGCCCAGACTGGACTGGAAGTGTTAGACACGGTTGTAACTGGGTTGTATTTTTAGTTGTAAATTATGTAATACTGTCAACAGGAATGCATATTTTACTCCATTCACCCTCACCCAAAATTGGATTTTTATTCCATCAGTGGAGTAAAAAATGTATTTTAGAGGGAAAACAAAACATCTGAATCACTCTCATTATGGTTTCCGTGGCACCCTTGTCTCCAAGGCTGCTCTCAAGCAGCAGGAAAAGGTAAACACACTTGAACTGATGCAAAAATGTCTGAGGGGAAATGTCGCTTGTCAGCAACTTGACAGAATGGGTTCGATTTCAGCTTTTAAAAAAAAGCTTCCTGTGTATGTCACTTATTGAAAAAAAACATCACACCTTAATTGTGGGCGGCTGTGGCTCAGTTGGTAGAGCGGGTCGGCCACTAATCGCAGGGTTGGTCGTTTGAATCCTAGCCCACACGACTCCACATGCCGAAGTGTCCTTTGGCAAGACACTGAACTCAAAGTTGCTCCCAATGGCAGGCTAGCACCTTACATAGCAGGTCTGCCACCATTGGTGTATGAATGTGTGTGTGTGAATGGGTGAATGAGTCACAGCACTTTGAATAATGTTAAGGTTAAAAAGGCGCTATATAAATGCAGACCATTTACCATTTAATTACGACTACAGACAGACATATCCGCAAGCCTCTGTATTCACTTTTAGGATTGTCTTTTTCCACATTTCTGTTCTAAATTAGGAAAGGCAAAATTAATGTGGCAGTCTTTCCTCTATAAATAGAAATCTTCCACACCCTCTTTAAATCACATCATACGCTCTTCATGTGGACAGATCTCTTGATGGTCCACTGGCAACAGCAGCACACATATAGCACAGCATTAATAGATTTAGCTTCATTTAAAATCAACAAGAAATTAAAATGAACCCGGTTTACTTTCCTAATAGGCTTCTGGTCTTATTGTGTGTCTTCTACACAATATTTCATCAAAATAATAACTTACTCCGCTTCTGAAACATCTTTTCTTTCTGGCTGATGTCACCAAACCCTCTTCTTTTTCAACTCTACACCATACAATGAATTCCTGATGAAATCAAACCCACCGTACTTTTTTCTTCTTATTCAATATCCAGTTTCACTCTGAAATACACTGCATTGCAGAAGTAAAATGGGCAACTAACAATATTTCACATTGACTTTAAATGACTCAGATCACCCGAAGACAGCCACAGTTACTGTACAACTTCCCCCTCACGTCCCGCCGTGAACACCACCCACTGCACACACATACAAACACTCCTGCTGCGACTCCCATGCACTGACTGACAAAATGGGGCCAAATGTCTCTATATGCAGTCTGGACATGAGCCAAACTCGACTCAGCATTTGGCAGCAGTGAGACTGAACAAATAAGTGCTGCTAAGTGTCCGGCAGTGTGCCAGCAACACCTCCAGAGCACAGATGTTTCTCCAGAGGCGCAGTTACTGCACCGCTACTAACACGTTACATAAACACACAGAGAAACATGCAGAAAGGTGCTAAGAGGGCGATAGGGAGAACCCCATCCAAACTAAACCTTTAAAGCGACAGTGCACTGAAATCCAATCCCGACTGAGCTCCCTAAATGTTTAACCTGTTGCTCAAAAGCATAAACACACTTTCAAATACAAACACACCTCTCCGCCAAACAAACAAATCCAAGTCATATGTCAAGAAAACAATGTCACGATGCAAAAAACTCTTAATTGTCCAAAAATCTGTATAATTGTCAAGTAAAAAGTAATTTCTTGTTTCTTTTTTATTACTTTGAGATTAAATATAACCTGGACATGTTCTGGACAGGTTTTCTTACCTGTTTAAAATGCTCGTCATAGCTCCAGTCTGCTTGGCCGTTAGGAGAAGACGCCGATGGCCGTGCAAGGGGTGAGAGATCGTCTTCTGTCTCCTGTTTCACCCTGACAGGAAGTGACAGAGCTCTCTGGGTGCCTGCGGGAGTTGGCGAGTCCCCAAAATTCCCAAACGGACGTGCAGGGATCTGGGCTGCTCCCTGCTGCAGTGCCAGCGTCTGCTTCCTGAGAAACTCCAGCCCGCTGGGTGCCCCGTCATCTTCCTCACTGCCTTCATCTCCCTCCATCATCTCATCTTCATCGTCATCATCTTCCTCACCTGAATCTCGGCCCCGTTCCTCCTCATCCTCGCGTTCTGAGTCCACACTGCTCTGATTAGACACTCGAGACAGCTGCCCGACCCCCAGGGGTGGCACGGCCCCTGTGCTGAAGCTCTTGCCCATGAAGCCAGCTCCAGAAGCTCGGGCGGCGGCCAGAATGGCCTGTTGCGCCGCAACCTGTTGCGCATACATAATGTGAGCTTCACGCAACATCCGCTCCTTCCGCTCCATGTCCAAACGTGCCTGCTGTTGCCGTTGAAGCTGCTCCATCATGGCCTCTAGCTTCACCCCCGATGTGCCACTCAGAGGGTACCCGCCCCCCAAATCCCCCTCCTGAGAGACAGAGACAAAGAAATCAATGATGTGCCATAAATTATCACTGAAATTACAGTGGAATCTTTTAAAGCTTCAGAGACCCCATGAAATTGCTTGACGACTGAGTTCACTGTCCTGTGTTGACGTATTTCCAACTGAAACAGGAAGATGGGGCAGGATATATCAAAGGGCTCATCTCTTTTGTTTTTTTAATGGCCAATAGCCTTTAGTTTATGTCACAGCCTTGAACCATGATTTGTTACTTGATATAGCTTGACAGAGGCAGGTAGTATTAGGAGGAAGGACATTCTTATCTAAGAGAGCACTTTAGCCCATTTTCCCACCATTTTTAAACGTGTATATCTGCAAATAGTTAATTTGATCAGCCTTTTGGACTTCACTAGCATAAAGAACGCTAATAGACATGGACTAAAAGCCACACAATCTTATTTTGTTTGTATGGGGTCTTTAAATGCTTCACTTGGAATGTGTTTTACTTAATTTATGTGTTGATTTGTACTATTTTCTGTACGCAGCTAAGTTGCAAATATTTTAGAAAGACAAATGTAAAATGATTTGTCATGGCAAAAAAGTAAGCATTAAAACTGAAACATGGAGCTTTAATGGACAAGAAAATACTTGAAATAATGTAATGGAACAACATTGAACTAGGAAAAAACCCATTCAGCTCATATTTCCCCAAAACAAATACTACCCCATATCCAAGAACATCTGGAATGAACTGAAAATAGGTCACACGTGCGCTAAAATGCCACGTGCTAAACTGTACAAATCTGTACATTCATCAGAAATATAAACATCATAAACTAAAAATCAGTGTTATCTTCCAGCACTTGAAAATCAAACAGAAGGCCCTGCCTATGATCTGTAAACTGTACAAACTAAGGCCATGCCCACAATAATACATTTTCATTTGAAAACGCATATTTTTCTCTAGGTTTTGGTCTTCCGTCCACACGGAGACGGTGTTTCTGACAGCGAAAACTGAGCTTTTCGAAAATGATCTCCCAACTGAATACATTTAAAAACCATCTTTGCATTGTAGTGTGGACAGGGGGAAATGGAGATTAAAGCCTTTCTGAAAATGATGTCGTGTTTGTTGTCATGTGACGCAGTCACGTGATCCAAAACAATCAAGATGGCAGCCCATGTTTTAGCTACGTTGTTGTGCCTGTTATTCACTTTGAAATCACTTTCAAAGGGATAGTTCATCCAAATATCTCTCATCATTTACTCACCCTCATGCCATCACAGATGTGTATGACTTTCTTCAGCAGAAAATCTGAAAAATATCTTAGCTCAGTAGGTCGTTAAAATGCAAGTGTATGGTGATCCGTGCTTTGAAGCTCCTAAAATTACAGACAGTCAGCATAAACGTCATCCATATGACTCCACTGGTTAAATGAATGTCCTCTAAAATAAAACGACCGCTTTTGGTGCGAAATAGATCCATATTTAGCACTTCTTAACAATAAATCATCGCTTCTGGTCAACAGCAGTTCTCGCATGAACATGCCAATGCAATTACGTCACACATAAATACTTCTCCTGGCCGGAAGATATTTAGTTAGAGAAGTATATTGATCTTTTTTCGCTATCATTTCACTATAGAAGACATGAATTTATCCACTGGAATTGTATGGATGACGTTTATGTTGAATGTATGTGATTTTTGGAGCTTCAAACGTCTGATTACCATCCACTTGTATTTTAAGGACCTACTGTGTAAATATATTTTTCTATTTTTTCCTCAAATGGGGTGGAATGAGGGCCAGATTAATGTGGACGTATCCTAAAGCAAATTTAAGCAAACCGGTTCTATATTCAATAATCATTATCTCAAATATTCAATCATAACTGCCAGATTGAGATTTAAGATATGCAGTTTTAGGTGGTCAGACTGGTGTAATAACCTACACTTTTGCAATACGCTGTCTTGACTCAACTCACACTATTGCAAAAACAGTAGTTTAAAGACCATGAAATCAAAATTAAAGTTTTGGTGCTTTTAGTACATATGTGTTAGCTTTAAGGTAATTGACAAAAAAAAAATTCAGAAGATAAAAGCATTTAATCTGCAGTCTCTCTCTTCTGGCATAACAAAACCTTGACGAAAATGTAGCCTGAGAAACTTTGTCCAATCAAATACTTCCTGGAATGAAAATGCACCCTTCCCCCTACATCTGATCAGCACACATGGCTGTGTTCTTATCACCTGTGCTGAGGATGCCTTTGCAGGGTGATTCAAAGGCAGCGCAATCCATGCTTCAGTATCGTTCCAAACAGAATTTAAAATAAGCATCACTTAAAAAGTGAGTTCTTTTTATAAAAAAATGTTTCTCCCCTTTTCTCCCAAATTTGGAATGCCCAATTGTCAATGCGCTCTAAGTCCTCATGGTGGTGTAGTGACTCGCCTCAATCCGGGTGGCGGAGGTCGAATCTCAGTTGCCTCCGCGTCTGAGACCGTCAATCCATGCATCTTATCACGTGGCTTGTTGAGCGCGTTACCGCGGAGACCTAGCGCGTGCAGAGGCTTCCCGCTATTCTCTGCGGCATCCATGCACAACTCACCACGCGCCCCACGGAGGGTGAGAACCACATTATAGCGACCATGAGGAGGTTACCCAACGTGACTCTACCCACCCTAGCAACTGGGTCAATTGGTTGCATAGGAAGCATGACTGGAGTCACTCAGCACGCCCTGGATTCGAACTTGCGAGTCCATGTGTGGTAGTCAGCATCTTTACATGCTGATCTACCCAGGACCCTAAAAAGTGAGTTCTGAATGGCCACCATCATCTTTAACTCCCCTGGTCTACACTGAATCTACACTGGATGCATCGAAACAAACGTTTTAAAACATTTATTTGTCTTGCGTGCAGGAGTATATTTGTGCAGTGCACCACTCATGTCTGGAGTAGACACAGTGTAAGCCCTCTGAAGCACTCACAGTGAATGGTAATAATCTACGAAAGCAATAGGGCATAGGGAGGATCATATCTGAACAGAACGCACAAACGCGGGAGATGGATGCAAGGAAAACGGATGGAGTTTATTCATATGTTTAATGCAGCCATTTTTTGTCGTTTTCATAGGTAAGTGTTCTTTATTCTTCATGTTTAAGTGTATTGTGATTAAAAACATTGATATATTATGATCTTTCACTCGCTTTTTTCTCGTTCATCTTGAACAACGGCTCCAGCCTCGTTGTAAGCAAAGACAACGATGCACTGTGTTTGTTTGATGGCTGGTTATGAGGCAACGTGGTCAGTTAGATCATTGTTCGGTTCTCAGGTCAGTGGAAAAATGGTCAGACTCTTGAGATTGCTTCTCAGTTTCACCGCCTGAACACCAACACTCTTATGAAAAGCAGCAGGGGTACGTGTGTGTGTGTGTGTGGCTTAGCCGGGAGCTGCAATGTAAACTAAAGCCTATTGGCTTTATTTTTTTTTAAGGCACGAGCCATTCGACAAGTAACCATCGAGAGTACAAAACAGCTATTCTTCACAATACTTTTGGTTTAAGAGAATTAAATTTTAAGATGTCTAAAAAGTAAAAACAGTTCAATTTTGGGATCAAAGTGCAGGCCCTTAATAAAAGCAGCATGTTTTTACATTCAAATTCTTCTAGAGCAGTGTGTGTGTGTGTGTGTGTGTGTGTGTGTGTGTGTGCCAAATGTCCAGAAAATGATAATAAAACCTAAAATCACCAACACTGTGGCTCACCATGATGAAAACTACCTCATAAAAGGTACTAAAGGATGTATAACGAAAAACATCTACAGCAAAGATTAGTATGCAGTTTTGCTTCTCAGTTAAATTTATCCCCACTATGATATACAAACAAATGGATGTTCAAAGCAGCAGCAGCACCACAAGGTTTAAACAAAAGACTGGTGTTTACAATATTCTAACATTTAAAATAATATTTACATTTAAATAACTCTCATTAGCGAGTTATTAACGCATCATCACATTTAGAACAATTAATTTCCATAACCTTTCCAGTTGCTTGTGATTACTGGGAAATTATTGTACACCAATTAATCATTTAGATCGATTAGTGAACCGGTTCGATTCAATGAAAAGAGCCGACTCAAAAGAACGATTCAATATCAAATCAAACATCACTGTAGCTTGCTATAAAGTTACTCTACGCAAGATGCATTTTTGTCAATTAAATATTTTAGAGCGAAGCATAACTTGAAAATGTATATTTACTTGAATTGTAATAATTTCCATTACCTCAACAGTGGCTCGCAATACCTTAATTATTTAATTTAATTTAATTATTAATAGAGTAGCCTACACATATATTCCCATGACTTTTCAAGACTTCGTGAATTTCCCAAGACTATTTAAAAATTCTCTCATATAAGCGAGTAAATCCTGGTCTGCTCACCATCTGTGTTTTACTGCTGCCGGTGTTGTCCACCATTCCTCCACTCCTCCCAATCTCCTCGATGTCTCTCTCAGTCACTGTCCCGTTGATAAATCGTGCACGCGCACCGGTGACACTTTCCGTTCGTCCACCGAGCGCGTGTGAATCCGGTGCGCGTTCAGCCGCTGATATCTCTCCGTTTAAATGAGCAGGACCCCGATCTCAGACCTCCGGCCCGCCTGGTGTTCAGATAACAACTCCCCTCCGTTCCAGTCTCTCTCTATGTTAGCCGTTTCCTACCCCCGCCCCGCGCGAGCGACCTGCACACGCTGCGTGAAATGAGTTTACAGAACCCCTCTAACTCACACAGCAGAATAATACACGTGCGTTTGGTATTCTGAAAATGATACTAAATTATTTTTATAATTATTAAAAACAAATTATAAACTAGTAATGATAACAATAAATGAGATATTGAGAAAATATTTTAGAACTATAAGTATCTGTCATGAGACGGTATGCTGAAACTCTTTAAGATACCAAAAAAGCAGCCTACCTACACAGCATTGTTAGGCATCGTAGGCGACAGTGATGCCCAAAAATGCAGTCTAGGTTGGCATTCACTAAGTTTTGTGCAGAGCCTTATGAATTTGATGAATATGTTTATTTGTGGTACTGTAAGTCATTGGACTCAGTGAGCGTTACACAAGCGCGCCCTCTAGTGTTCATATGTAGTGGGTGCAGTTTTACAGTTGCTAGGAAAAATATTTATAGTTTGTTGAATTTTGTTTTGTAAAAACTGGGATTATGTTTTTATTCCTTTAAAATCCCTGTTTAAGATTCAAACTGCATAAGTAAATGGTCTGCACTTATATAGCGCTTTTTTTAACCTTAGAGGTTACACTGTCCCAATCACCCATCCACACTCACACACCAATGGCGACAGAGATGCCATGCAAGGTGCTAGCCTGCCATTGGGAGCAACTTGGGGTTCAGTGTCTTGCCCAAGGACACTTCGGCATGTGGAGTCATGTGGGCCGGGAATCGAACTGCCAACCCTGAGATTAGCGGTCGACCCGCTCTACCACCTGAGTCACAGTCGCCCCGTAAGGCCAAAATAATATTCAAACCTCAACCTTTAAACAAGGCTTTGTCAAGGCAACATCAAGAGTTTGTCTTTACTAGTAAAATAGTATGTAATTTGAATGTTCTGAGCCCATGCTGATATTCAGTTGTCAATAACAACATTCAACAATCATTAATAAAAGCATTAAGACAGCTATAGTTTAGGTATGTTTCCTTTAATTTCACACAGTTAAATACAAATAATATTTTTCTTACAACAAAATAAACGTATTTTAAGTTATTGCGTGTTAAGTCAGTAACTGATTCATTGTGGCTACAAAGAGGAATTAAAGTGTTTCGTTGCATAGTGTTGCAGATTGTCAAGTCTGATGCCAAACATGCATACAGTACACGTGAATTGCAGACACTAATGTTACACAACACTTGTAATACTCAAGCAAACATGTATTTTTTTTTTTTTTGCTGTTTTTTCAGAGGCGGATACAAAAATTCCAGTATTTCAACTGAAATTGGATACAAAATAACACATCCCTCACAGCAGGTTAACTAAAGTAATACTCGCATAATAAAAAAATGAAAATAAACTTAAAATTTAACTGCCCCTAAAACCGAAGGAGAACCAGGTGTTTTTAGTAACAAAACATAAAGAGAATAGTGCAATACTTGTACAATAGAAGTGTTTTTTTGTCAAATCATACATTTTTAAAGCATCAATTTGAAAAGGAAAAGCTCACAGATGAACGATAAAAAGAGTTAATAAACACACTTTATAACACAGAGACTGGATGTCACCCAGTCCTGAAACTCCATAGCAGAGTAGTAAATAATACATGAGCTCTATAGAAGAAACACTCAAACATACACACACACACACACACACACCCACACCCACACACACACCCACACACACACACCTATAAATTCAGTTAGTCTCAACTGTATGTAAATTAGTGTCAGGTTTCTCAACATCAGTAACACTCCACTTCCTCCAACACGGTGCTAAATATGGGATGGAATTATAGGCATTTTGTTTTCAAGTTACACTAGTCCACATCCTGAGCTTTCTGACCCCAACAAAAAAGCGATTTTGTTTTTTGTTTTTAAACTCAAACACATATAAAGACCTCTAAAACAAACATCACTAGTCTTTGACTGAGGAAATCAGTGAAAGTCACATATTTCAATTAAATAAGGGCCTTCGTTTCATACTTCAGAGTTCAGTGCCATCGTGCAGGTGGGGGTGTGATAGGTAACAATCGCTGCAATGAAGTTTTAGTTCACTCAAAGGTGAAAATTCGTTCATCATTTACTCACCCTCGTTTTGTTCCAAACCTGTATGACTTTCATCTATGGAACACAAAATGAGACATTTAAGAATGTATGGAAAAACAGTGGTGACTGCAATCAAATTGGACAGTGATTTTTACTGCCAAGCTCCAAAAAGTAGAGCTTGGCAGTACTTAAATCTTAAAAGTAGTGCATATGACTTGTGAGCTATATTCCAAGTCTTCTGAAGTTAAATACAATAGCTTTAAACAAAGAGCGTGCCCCAATTCATCATTATTCACTGAAAATCTTCTTTAAATCAAATATGAATTACTGGTAATTGCACCACACCAGGTTTGACGTCCACTGATTCTAACTTGTCGGATGAAAAGTGCTTCTTTGGCATTCTGCTAAATATCTCCTATTGTGTTACAAAGAAAGCTACACCGGTTTGGATCAACACGAGGGTGAGTAAATGATGACAAATTCTATTTTTGGGTGAATTATTCCTTTAAGAGCAGCTTTGATTCAAGGTAAAATTTTTGATTAGTAACTAGACACTGGCCTTAAACAACAACAACATCCAAAACACTTTGTGGTTTTTAAAAACATCATAAGTACTCGAATGATACGTTTCTGCTTCATTTCACAAATGGGAGTGGCGCCACAGAAGTTTAACATGATGGCCAAACCGAATATCAAGTTGTAGATGTCTGGGTTCAGCGCTGGTGTTGCGGGTTCGATCACTGCACGCAGCAGGACGACACATCTGAACAGCAGCACACGGAGGAGGTCAAGGCTTTAGGGGGGATCAGGTCCAGGTCTTCATCATCAGGTATTTCATCCAGGTGATAACCGTCCTTTAACAGCTGTCTGCTCAGGTCTGGATGCACCTGAGGAGAACAGAAGAGACTGTTTCAGCTTGATGGGACAGACAATGAGTCTCATTCACAATGGCTGTCAAATAAAAATATGAAATTTAAATATTCATCAAACTGAAGATAAAAATGCACATTCGAATACTAAAATGAGCAATTGAATTCTGGATGTGTGCCAAGCTCTGAGGATTGCTTACATTTTTGAGCTAAAACAGATGTAGTGCAACAAATAAATCAGAGACGGTGCCTCGAGCTTAAAAGTTAAATGTCCTTCTAAATTGACACAGTGTCTAAAAAATGTGCTTTACTGATGTTGAGATGTTGAAAATAACTGCAAGACACGATGCAACAGTCAAAGATGTCCATCTAGTGCATGCTAACATAAAACATTTTTAAAAAGACGGATGCATTCAGAGTGAACGGCCCCCAGAGGTAGAGGTCTCTGGCGGTTGTGTCTTGACTATTCCTTGCTCTCTTAATTGCATCTCGCTGCATAAGCACGTACATACATGCAACTATATTTAATGAAAACCTTTGTAGTACTGCTGGGCTTATGAAGCTTGAGTCCATAGTTGCACTATGGCACACATGTACCGGCTACTGTGCAACACAAAGTTAACATGGAGCCATCTATTGTAGCGTTTCTTTTCTTGTTCTACTTTTTTACTAAATATTTGAGAACATGATCTGAGTAAATCTTAGGAATTGATCCGTTTACAAACATTTGTTAACAGCCAATATGTTATTTGCAATAAACAAATCACTGTAACATTGCTGACATGTTTATATTGATTTGTTACACCCTTTTGTGGATGTAGGAGACAACGTCAATTTAAAAATCAGATGTCGTGTCGATTTGTCCGCCCACTTCAAATAATGTCTTAATGGCAATTCGAATTGTGGTAATATTTCAGTGAAAAATTCGAATTTAGTTTCTCAGCCCTGTTGCATTTACATTTATGCCTTTGGCAGACGATTTTATCCAAAGCAACTTACAGTGCACTTATTACAGGGACAATCCCCCCGGAGCAACCTGGAGTTAAGTGCCTTGCTCAAGGACACAATGGTGGTGGCTGTGGGGATCGAACCAGCGACCTTCTGATTAACAGTTATGTGATTTAACCCACTACGCCACCACCACACATAGGGATATCATTGGCTATCCAATGATAGCCCTATCATTTACGTCTGAACGCTTTCAATCAGAAATAGGTTTCTCACACCAATATTAATTGTAATTAATAATAATTTCTGGATAAGGATTGAAATAAAAAAATATATATATCTACATTTTATAGAGACCGCAATAATGAAGAACATCTGCTAGCCAACGCAATATTGTACAGACTAGACAAGACTAGAAAAGAATATATTAACTACAAAAATGTCCATGACATTTCTAATTACTTTTAAAGATTTAACTTGACTTTTCCAGGCCTGGGAATACTTATTACAACATTCCCTGATGTTTTCAGGTTTTCCATGACTGTGGGAACCCTACAGAAATCCTTATTCATCCATTTCTTCGCATTTATTTCTGGAATTAGAATCAAATTTACAACAATATATATGTATTAAAAATAATAACATTTTATAACTAAGTGACCCTACAATAAATTTGACTTATTTCAGAGTAAGTATGAGTTATAGCTCAATCTCATTATGCATTAAAACAAGAATAATCTGTTCAGCAACATATTTAACACTAATTAATGTGCAAAATCATCTTTTGTTGACATAAGTAAGCAATTATTAGTGAATGAGAGTCAATGCTCTGGGTCAGTTATTGGCAGCCAAGTTACTAAGCAACAGACGAAGATTGTAAACTGGGAGTTTGGTGACCGGCACTGCTACAAACACAAACATTACAAGATTAATTCTGAATACTAGTGACCCAGAAACTACAGAAACGAGTGCAGCTGTTCAGGACAGAACATATCTGCTTAATGAAAAGTTACGCAACGGTATAATACATATTGAATGAATAGGACTGCATGTAATCTGGACAAGCATAATTCCACAGAAAGCACACAGATTTAAGCATCCAAAATTAAAAACTTTTTCACATGCCCTACCCCATTGCATGTTGGCTTATTAAACATGTATTGCAAATTTGATAAAACATTCAGCCACCAAAAAGAGTGATAAAAGCTAAGTTTAGCACATTTAAAAAAGTATTCCACAGGAATATACAGATTTTTCAATCACAACCAGGGTCATATATTGGGGAAAAAAAGTGTTCTATAGTGGCTATTTATTAATTTAATTAATGTAATTAGGCTTGTATGCAAGCGCCTCACCTCAGCTGAGGAATATCCAGATGAACAATCCAGCTCTCTATCACTAATGAGATTAAACAGTGCACAATAAATCATAACATTCAAGACTTCCTGATTGTTAATAACTGTGAGAGCATGTTAATAATTGAGAGGCTGTCGTACCTGTCTGAATCCAATGAGATGAGTGAATCTTCTGCTGTCTGACTCAGAGCAGCGTATCCCTTATTAAACTTCACACTGCAAACATTACACAATAATTCAATACCAATAAGGAAAAAAGAATATAACAATGAAATATTTAATGGCATGTTGTCCAGACAAGAACATGGTTTCTTGTCCCTTTTACGATCGGTTTGTTTGAATTCGATGAGAAGAAATAAAAGAGGGCTTGAAACACACTACAATCATTCACATAAGCCAGACTGATTTACCGTACAGGACACGCGGGAACCTGTTACGTCCTGTTGAGTTTTAAACATCTTTCAGAAGGGTTCTTATGGAAGGCAAAAACTATACTATCTAACTATAATGCATATTCTTGGCTTACAACACACGCAGATAACACATAAGCACAACAAGCAGACCAAAGAGGTTTAAATCAGGAAATAACTGCAGAAAATGTTTAAACACAGGATGTCTGTTTATCACAGTCATAAGACTCACTTCTTTGGTTTGCGTCGGGGTTGTTGAAGCCCAGGCCTTCCCAAGCTGAAGCCCCTGTTGTGCAGAGCTCTTCTGGCCGAGTCTCTGTGTTTCTCTGCAAATAATACAACACATAAACACACAGCACAATCGCACACACACATTTACACATGACAGGCTACACATCAGATCATGCTTTACATAGTTGTGAAAACATTCAATTCAAAGCAAATAAGTTATTGAATACTTCTTGCATTTTCAGCAGTACTTACGGAGTTTCATGTGGAACGCAGGTGCTTTTGACATGATATACGGTCCTCTCTTCTCTACCACTTTGATTCTCTCATCTCCTATCTGTGGCTTCTCACTGCTTTCAGCACTCTGATGATTAAAGATGATTTGTTCGGTCAGTTCAATTGATTTTATGGATCAACATGCTGACACGTGTCATTTAGTCAAATAAAGGAATAATTTAATTATATATATAATTAGTGTGAATAGTATATGTTCTGTGCCATATTGTATTTTGTTAAGGTGTACTGTATGAGTAATATAATGATAATTAAATATACAGTGACAAGAAAAAGTATGTGAACCCTTTCAAATTAGCTGGTTTTCTGCCTTAAGCTAAAAACACACAACAAATGTTAATCTTTCATGTCTTTATTGAACACGTCCCATTAAACATTCACAGTGCTGTGGAAAATGTAAGTGAACTGTTGTATTTAATAACTGGTGGATCCTCCTTTGGCAGCAATAACCTCAACCAAACATTTCCGGTAGCTCCGGATTAGACATGCACACCGTTCAGAAGGTATTTCAAACCATTCTTTCTTACAGAAATGCTTCAGCTCAGCCATATTCTTAAGATGTCTGGTGTGAACAGCTCTCTTGAGGTTATTCCACAGCATTTTTGTTTAGTTAAGGTTTGGGCTCTGACTAAGCCACTCCAAAAGGTGGATTTTCTTTTTTTTTTAAGACATTCTGTAGTAGATTTACTTCGATCATCACCCAAATTCTACTGCGCTTCAGTTGGCGCACAACCACCCTTCCATTATCCTGTAGGATAGCTTGAAAAAACTTGGGAATTAATTTTTCCCTCTATGATGGGAAGCTTTCCAGACACCAAATAATGATGCTCCCTCCACCGCACTTCCCCATTGGGATGATGTTTTCATGTTGGTATTCAGTGCCCTTTTTCACCATACGTAGTGCTTCATTTTCTTACCAAAAATTAAACCTTAGTTTCATCAGTCCACAAAAGTAGTGTTGTGGCATGTCAAGATGGTCTTTGGCAAACTTCAGGCACACAACGTTTTTATTTTTAAAAGCAGCGGCTTCCTTCGTGATGTCCAGCCCAGGACACCATGCCGGTTGAATTTTTTCCGCATAGTAGATTCGTGAAAAGAGGATGTTAACCAGTTCCAATGATCCCTTCAAGTCTTCAGCTGTCACTCTTGGGTTCTTTACTGCCTCATTGAGCATTCTGCAGTGTGCCCTTTGAGTTGTCTTGGTTGGACGGCCACTTCTAGGGAGAAAAGCTACAGTACTAAATCGCCTCCATTTACAGACAATTTGTCTAACTGTGGACAGATAACTATCTAAGCTCTACGAGATAACTTTGCAATCCATTCCAGCTTCACGCAAAGCAACAATTCTTGACGGTTGGTCTTCTGGGACCTCTTTTTTGCGAGGCATGGTCCACATCAGCAAATGCTTATTGTAAATAGATAACTCAAAATGTTTTGAGTACTTTTTATTAGTCAAAGTAGCTCCAACCCACAGCTCAAATCTCGCTTGGTCAATTGGATACCAGGTTTGCCAACTCCTGACTCTAATTAGCTTTTGTTGACGTCATTATCCAAGGGGTTCAAATACTTTACAACCTACACTGTGAATGTTTGAATGACGTATTCAATATCTACACGAACTTAATTAATTGAGTTTGTTCATTATTTCTACTTAGATCAAGATTCTCCACGAGAAACACAATACACGGATGACAGCATATAATCTAGCTGCTAATAAAGTTTTACGGTTGGTTAGTTTCTGTTAGAACACATAATCATCATTTATACGAGTGTTTAGTGATTATTCAGAGAGTGTAATCAAACGTCACATGATTGGGGCAAAAACACTAAATAAAAATCAACTAAAATGACCTTAAGTCTCGCCGCTGTTGACTCGTTGTCGGACAGTGTGCCCTGCTCTGCGCGCTCCTTCGTGTCGTTCATGTCTGTATCTCAGAATGAAGGTTTAAATGTGAAATCATGTCTTAAATGGCACAGATGAAACTCATGGTGACACTTTTAACGCTACAGTAAACAGACTCTTCTTCACTTGACGTCACTTTCAGCTCATTTAGCGCACTGCTTCCAACCACAGGCGCTCCAGTGGTTGTGCAGCCTGATATAATAGACAACAACAAAAAAGATATTTCAGTCTATGTCCAAAACGATATACTAGCATAGTGCTTACTGAACAATACTGCCAACTCTATTTTTTTTATAGTATGCAAAACATTGATATAAAATATATCAAGTTTGTGTAGAAATGTTTAACCCTTTATCAGTCTGACTAAATATTGAGCCAAAATGGAGATTAGTATTCCACACACTGCTCTGGTTGTATACTAAATTGCAATAGCTAAAGTTTATATTTCAGATCCCCAAAACCTTCAAGGAATAGTTCACCCAAAAATTTAAATTGTCTCATCGTCTGGGTAAGAACGGAGCAAAATGTAACTTTTTTTTTTTAACAAAAATCTTGAAGAAGTCTCCTTGGCTATCATGATTTCAAGCTCGATTACACTTCCTAACGCCATCTAGTGCTCTGCGCATGTGTCAATCGAGCTTGAAACCATGATCGTGCCAAGAGACTGCAATGGTAAGATGTACAGTAAAAAAAGGTGTCACATTTTGGTCTGTTCTCACCCAAAGCCGGTTGGATCGCTTCAGAATACATGGATTACACCACTGGAGTCTCATGGATTACTTTTATGCTGCCTTTATGTGCTTTTTGGAGCTTGAAAGTGTTGGACTCCAGTTATGGGACAAACATATGTTTCTAATGGTGACAGGATTTTGCTTTGCCAATTTTTTAAGTAGGGATTTTAATGGGGCTGCAAAAGAATAATCTTGTTTTTTGTCAGTTCAATTCAGAAATGTATTTTTCCATAATGTCCGTTGCAAAAATGAACAGATATTGACGTGGTAAAGCTTCATTTTTTTGTAATTTTATTTTGTTTGTGAAGTTAAAGCTTTTTTTTTTTTTTCTCAATCTCAGCTATATATCTGTACAAAAGTGAAACTGAATAAGGAAAACACACTCACACACTCTTTCAGTATTGCTTGGTTTATTAGGTCCATTATTATTTTATACAGGACGGGACAGAGTTTGACCCGCTGAACATCACAGTGAAGAGCAGAGGTAGTAAACCTCATTAAATTCACACACACACAAAACCTGTAAGAGAAAGAAAGACATTTAAAATATATGTTTTAAAAGGACATTAATTTAGATATTAACATCAGGATATTATCATGGTAAGAGTGATTTTAATTATTACTTTATGATGCAGAATTTAAAGGGGTCATGACATGCCTTTTTTATTATTTTGATATGTTGCTTGAGATTCACTTCAAAAAAATGTGCACAAAAAAAACAGTCATATATTTGTAAAACGTGATCATTTTCCTCCCTCATTCTGACCCTCTGTCAGAAAACACTTGATTTTAGTGCTGCTTCTCCTTTAAGATTTGACATTAAACGCCCACTCTGATCATTGGCTCTCTGCTCTTGACTGACCTGATACACTTCTACAGAAGGGATTAAAGGTAAAGTAGGCATTGATGTGTTGTTGTGGAGGCGGTCAGATGCAAATGTCTACCACAGTATGGCATTACAATGTGGAGGAAGTAGAGAACATGTCATTTTGGCAGCTTGTTTTAAAAACATTCTCTATTTTTACAGTGAGGATTTAGTTTTCAGTTCTGAAAATTACAGTATGTTTTTATAGTACAATGACCACTTGTATGTTAAAAGATCAAGTAAAATTTGATTTCTCATGTCATGACCCCTTTAATGCATCAAATGAAACGATGAGCATCGTCATGAACCCTAAAGTGTTTCAACATGGCTAGTATAATCACAGTAGTTATGAAACTGGTTTGGCAGTTTAAAGGAACTCCAGATTTCTCTGGGGACTTCGGGTAATAGCGTATTTTCACTGTTTATCACTGTTAGTTTAATAGTTGACAGTTGATAGTTAACAGTCTGTTTAATAGTTGCGTCACCGATGTGGAAGAATCCCCACTCACTGTGTATGAGACAATCACACTTTATCAATGCCCAGCTCCTGCAGTGTTGGTGTGAGTTCCTGGATCACATACGGGTAGATCTCCTTATGAGGACCCGATTTATCCTGACAAAACATTTCAGGGAATTTCAAACGCGTGCATAGTATGTTAATGAGACGACACAAGAGGTGGATTATACTCACAAACTTGCACTCAAAAACAACTAACCTCCTGCTTACTGATGATAATAACAGAGCAAATTTAAACAGATTAGCCCGTTTTGTAATTAAACATTAATTACTTTCAGTAAGTATAAAGATTAGAGGCCTACAGCTGTCTTGCGATAAAGTTCCACAGAAATTCTAAGGCCAGTTTAAACAATAAATACAAATTCTAAAAGAATCATTATACATTCCAGAATAACTCTCTGTGATATCATTTTTAATAAAAGAAATGGGACGTGTTCTTTTAATAAAAGAATGTTTGATTAACTTTATAAGGGAAATAAAGTTAATAAAAAAATCAATGAGAACCACTGCCTTAAAGGGATAGTTCAACCAATGCCCTCATCAATATCTCACCCTCGTGCCATCCCAGATGTGGATTACTTTTTACTTCTGCAGAACACAAATTAAGATTTTTAGAAGAATATTTCAGCTTTGTAGGTCCATACAATTCTAGACAATAGGGTCCAAAACTTTGAAGCTCCAAAAAGTACATAAAGGCAGCATAAAAGCAATCAATACGACTCCAGTTGTTAAAAATATATCTTCATTAGTGATATGAGGTGTGTGTAAGAAACAGATAAATAATTTCCCTTTTTTATTATGAATCTCCACTTTCACATGTGAAAGTGAAATTAAACAGGTACAACATGTGATTTTCAGATGTGGACATGAAGTGGAGATTGATAGTAAAAAGGACTTAAATATAAATTTGTTTCTCACCCACACCTCATATCACTTCTGAAGATATATGTACAGTTGAAGTCAGTGGATAACATACATCTTAGTCAAATAAACTCAAAAAAGAAATGTCTTCTCACTATCAACTGCTTTTATGTTCAGCAAACTTAACATAAGTAAATATTTGTATGAACATAAAAAGATTCAAGACATAAACTGAACAAGTTTCACAGACATGTGACAAACAGAAATGGAATAAAGTGTCCCTGAACAAAGGGGGGTCAAAATTAATCTGGTGTGGCCACCAGCTGCATTAAGTACTGCAGTGCATCTCCTCCTCATGGACTGCACCAGATTTGTCAGTTCTTGCTGTGAGATGTTACCCCACTCTTCCACCAAGGCACTTGCAAGTTCCCAGACATTTCTGGGATGAATGGCCCTAAACCTCACCCTCAGATCCAACAGGTCCCAGACATGCTCAGTGGGAATGAGATCCATGCTCTTCACTGACCATGGCAGAACTCTGACATTCCTGTCTTGCAGGAAATGATGCATAGAATGAGCAGTATGGCTGATGGCATTGTCATGTTGTAGGAACATGTCAGGATGAGCCTGCAGGAAGGGTACACATGAGGGAGGAGGATGTCTTCCCTGTAACGCACAGTGTCGAGATTGCCTGCAATGACAACAAGCTCAGTCCGATGATGCTGTGTCACACCGCCCCAGACCATGACGGACCCTCCACCTCCAAATCGATCCCGCTCCAGAGTACAGGCCTCGGTGTAATGCTCATTCCTTTGTCGATAAACACCAGTCGGACCTTCACCCCTGGTGAGACAAAACCACAACTCGTCAGTGAAGAGCACTTTCTGCTAGTCCTGTCTGGTCCAGCGAAGGTGTGTATGTGCCCACAGGCGACATTGTTGCCGGTGATGTCTGGTAAGTACCTGCTTTACAACAGGCCTACAAGCCCTCAGTCCAGCCCCTCTCAACCTATTGTGGACAGTCTGAGCACTGATGGAGGGATTGTGTGTTCCTGGTGTAACTCAGACAGTTGTTGTTGCCATCTTGTACCTGTCCCGCAGGTGTAATATTCGGATGTACCGATCCTGTGCAGGTGTTGTTACACTTGGTCTGCCACTGCGAGGATGATCAGCTGTCCTTCCTGTCTCCCTGTAGTGCTGTCTTAGGCATCTCACAGTATGAACATTGCAATTTATTGCCCTGGCCACATCTGCAATCCTCATGCCTACATGCAGCATGCCTAAGGCACCTTTACACAGATGAGCAGGGACCTTGGGCATCTTTCTTTTGGTGTTTTTCAGAGTCAGTAGAAAGGTCTCTTTAAGTTTTATAACTGTGACCTTAATTGCCTACCGTCTGTAAGCTGTTAGTGTCTTTATGACTGTTCCACAAGTGCTTGTTCATTAATTGTTTATGGTTCATTAAACAGGCATGGAAAACTTTGTTTAAGCACTTTACAATAAAGATCTGTAAATTTATTTGGATTTTTACAAAATTATCTTTAAAATACTGTGTCCTGAAAAAGGGAAATTTCTTTATAGCTGACTTCACAGTTAAACACAGTTTTTCACAATTCCTGGCATTTAATCGTAGAAAGCATTCCCTGTCTTAGGTCAGTTAGGATCACTATTTTAAGAATTTGAAATATATGGATCCAAATATGAATAATATCATTTTTTATTTCAGCTTTTATTACTTTCTTCACATTACCAGTGGGTCAGAAGTTTACATACAGTTGGTTAGTATTTGGTATCCATCCATCCATCCATCGTCAACCGCTTATCCTGTGTACAGGGTCGCGGGGGGCTGGAGCCTATCCCAGCTAACATTGGGCGAAAGGCGGGGGACACCCTGGACAGGTCGCCAGTCCATCGCAGGTATTTGGTATCATTACCTTTAAATTGTTTAACTTGGGTCAAACATTTTGGGTAACATTCCACACCCTTCTCACAATCATTTTGTCCCATTCCTCCAGACAGAACTGGTGTAACAGTCAGGTTTGTAGGCCTGCTTGCTTGAAAAAGTACTTGTGTCATGCACTATAGTTTGCTAATATGAAATCTGTGGGGTGGTTAAAAAAATTGTTTTAATAACTTCAACCAAAGTGTATGTAAACTTCTGACTTCCACTGTAGTTTTAATCACTGGAGTCAAATGGATTATTTTAATGCTGCCTATATGACCTTTTGGAGATTCAAAATATTCTATAGTTTATGCAGAAATATTCTTCTAAAAAAGGTGTGTTCAGTGTAAGAAATAAAGGCATACACATCTGGCATGGCATGGGGGTGAGTAAATGTGAGAATTTTCAATTTGGGGTGAACTATCCCTTTCAAGTTTACCCTTCACAACATCACATATATCAATGCTACTGCTTGTTGTGATTTATCATATGCTATTATTGCCATATAATTTATTGCAATAATGTTACAGTTATTAATGTTAACAGTTATTAAATAACAGCATTAACATTATTTTCAGCCTAGGTAATGTCGTTACAAGGCGTAAATATGTTAATATGTTTATATATAAGATTATGAAAAAAAGAATTCCTATGAAATAATATGCACTGATTAACGGCTTGCAATAAAACCCGGAACATGTCATAAGAAAGGCAATGCTGATTTCATGTTGACTTTAAATGTCAAATGGGGGGACAAATTAAGAACATTAACCCTTACAAAAACTATTATGTTACTACCTTAGTACATGTTAAAAACATGAATATCGTGGTACTTTTTGTTGGCACAAAAAAGTTAATAAATCATATAATGCACATCTCTGATGTATAGTTTAAGTGTCATATGTGCATAAACAGAAAGTGTCCAGTGTGTGAGGCGGGTCATAACAAGGACAAACAAACATAATAACCTAAAAACAAAACGAAACACGCAGCGAGCATAACTTCAGAGAATCGCTGAAAAATGATCAAATGGCTAATGATCAATAAAATCATCAGACACTGGCTGAAATCTGTGATCATGTGAAACTAACTGTATTTGACCTCAAAGCGGCGGAACTGCATAAAAACATAATGAAGGAATGCTCTGCCAAAAACTGCGGGTCCAAACAAACAAAGGCTTTCTAATAAGTCAGTCCACTGTCAACCATCTTTGGAACGCTCTCGGGATACGAGTTCCAGTCATGCCAGTGCAGATCCTATCTACTTGAATGAAGAAAGACCAAAATATAAAAAACGGTTGGTCAAGATTACGATCAAAGAATATACTTCAGATCAGCAATAAAATTAGATAATATTGGAATAATTAATTGTGTTTATTTACCTCAGATTACGCTAAAACACGCAATTGAACCGACTTGTATAGCTTATGCGCATGCGCGTTCTAGAGTTGATTGGCGGGCGATGTCTGTATTTAAAAGGTGATTGTCTCTTTTAACTGGCGAGACTTTCTTTCTACATGTTGACCGTTGGGCGCTTGAGCGGCTTGGTTGGCTGTTCCAGCCTCTCCCATTCATAAATAGAAGTGGCCCGTCTCTGCTAAATATTTTCCGTGCAAACAGGACAGGGCGCATGGAGATGACGCACAAAAGGGGCGGGTTATTGAAAAAATATTATGAACTCCCTAAAAACAAAGAGCAAAAATCACAAAGGGCTGACATATATATAATATATTAATACATAAATAGAACAAAAAATCAATACCATAAAAAGTAATAAAATAATTTCTGAAGTGAAGATAGAAAAATCCATAAATGGATTTGAATTTCATTCACCTCGCTTTATAATAAGGATAAGTAGCATATCAATAACATGTTATGATTTGACCGCTAGATGGCAGCAGAAACACACATAGAAATACAATGACGCTTCAGTGACCACAGGTATCAATGCTACTGCCTGCTGACATATGATTTAAATGTACACTAAGTAGTTTTCCACATTAAAAAGGTCTTGCACCTAAAGAAATACACTTTTGTCAAACCTGTTTAAAATGATGTCCACTTATGGGCTATTTTCACACTCGTGGTGACTGGTTTTTAAAATCAAATAATCAGCCTAAGTAACCTCTCATTCTCAGTAACCTATTATCAGACAATTTCAGGTGGCAGACTAAATTAATCATGGGCAACAAATACATGCACACTTCTTCTATGATCTTTCTGTTAGCAGAGGAAAGAGTTGAGCCAGCTGTGACTGTTCTGCTTGTGCATCTTCTTAAAAAATGTACTGTGAAAAATGTTCCATTACATGTTTTTTTTTTTAATATCAGGTTCTCAAGAACTCAATTACACTATTACTTGCATGAAGCAAGCAAAACAAACAAGTGTATTAATGTTTTAATGCAAGGTAGCATTTCACTTATTGACTCATTTATGATGCAAAATAATTCCATTGTCACAAGGATGAATATTAATGATGCAATGCAAAATACAAACAAACAAACAAACAAACAAACAAACAAACAAACAAACTAACAAATTTGAAAGTACTATAAAATAGTCCATAACACCAGTGCTTTATATTCTAAGTCTTCTGAATTGATATGACAGCTTTGTGTGAGAATTTGTCCCAGATTTAAGTTGTTATTCACTGTAAATCTTTAAACTGACAACGTTTAATGTTCTACGGACGATAGAAAAGCTAGAGCTTTGGAATTATTTAAGGAATAGTTCACCCAAAAAAAAAAAAAAACATAATTTACTCACCCTCTTGGCATCCCACATTTGTATGACTATCTTTCTTTTGTCTGCTGAACACAAATGAAGGTTTTTAGAAAAATATTTCAGCTCTGTAGGTCCATTCAATACAATAGTGAATGGTGACCAGAATTTTGAAAGTCCAAAAAGCACAAAAAGGCAGCATAAAAGTAATCTATAAGGCTTTAGTGGTTGAATCTATATCTTCAGAAGCAATATTATAGGTGTGGGTGAGAAACAGATCAATATTTGTCCTTTTTTCTACTACAAATTCTCCTCCCTGCCCAGTAGGTGGCAAAATACACAAATAATGTGAATCGACAAACACAAAAATAGAAGAATGTGAATATATATATATAGTAAAAAAAAAAAAAGGACATGAATCTTGATCTGTTTCTCACCTAAACCTATAATTTTCATTTAGGTGTGAATTAAAAAATACAAACAAACAAACAAACAAAAAACTGCAAACATCTTCAAAAGCATCTCCTGACAAAAAGATTTGTTTAAATTCTCTGGGAGGGTGAAAAATGTATGCACTTGGTACAAGCACTCTTCACAGTAAATAAATAAGCAGGATTTACTTAGTACCAACAACTAAACTGAGTATTTATGCAAATGTGTTATTTATTAAGATCTGAGTGTTTATTATTCGGTTCAGGAGTTCAGATGAGTTGAGACCCACCCTGAATAATTTGTGCTAATTGGCTACTTATGTGGAGAGGATCTGGCAACCCTCAGACTGTACTGATGAACTGCATGTCTCTGGTGCCATTAACTCACTAAACATCTTGACGCTCAAGCTTTTATTTAAACACAAGAGGCCTGCGGTGTGCTGAATTCTGTTTGAGGGGGAAATCTTGGGAGAGAAATTGGCATTAAATGATTAGCTTTAATAGCTGGCCAAAGGCTGCATAGCTGTGTTGATGCATGTGTGTGTGTGTGTGTGTGTGTGTGTGTGTGTGTGTGTGTAGATGAATGCTGCTCCCAGCTAAAAATCTGCCACTCGATGCTAACATCAAATCAGCGACAACTTCTGATGGATCCACACAAGAAAATCTAGGGGAGCGTTGCACATATTTTGGCAAATTTTGGTATTCCATGCATTCAGAATAAGTGCAAACTATACACACCCTACATACTATGCACTGCAGCATTAGTAAGAGTAGTATTTTAGTATGCTATTCTAAGCATCAGCATCATTTATATCATAAAAGACACTGGATGATTGGAATTATTATGAATGTAGAGAAACGTGTAGAGAAACAATATTTGGCGTAAGCCCCATCCTATGGTTCAGCACTCAGATACTTGCTCGAACCGTCAGATCCTGCCAGAGGCAATGGCGGCAGAGGAGCGGAGTTTACCCCGAAAAGAATAAGAATCTTATTTAACATACAGTATGCCCCAAAAGAAAATATAAAACCAAATAATAAGACTCATGACAACCCCCAGGTATTCAGAAGGTGAGGGACAAATATGAAATAAGAGGTAATGTCAATGAATGATGCCAAAATAAGCATATTTGTGTGGCTGTGTGACATGCTACAATTGTGCCAGACCCTACAGAAGGGTAGGCAAGCTTATCAGAATGAAGAGCCCCTGTGAATGGGAGTGCCTTGTTGGGCAATATCTTTGCAGAGGGGTAAACAATACTTGTGATTAAGTCCTTGCTTGTCATTGAGCCTTTGTGAAAAGGCGGGCATAGTTGTGCAGTACCCATGCAAAAGTACAAAACAATGTTTTGTGTTTGAGCCCTTGATAAGAGTGACGTCTTCTTTGCAATACTCCTGCAAAAGGACAAATGCTGTTTGAGCCTGACGATAGGGGTGTGGTGGTTTATGCAATACTCCTGCAGGAGGACAAAAGTAGTTTGCGTTTGAGCCCTGATAAGGGCTACGTTGTTTGTGCAATACCTTTGCAAAAGAATAACACATTTTGCACTGTTTTTATCCCAACAAAGTCATACTAATACCTTGTATTAACCGGTGCAATGTTCTTTCCTGTCCTAAGTGACCCGACATAGGATTATGGTGAGCCGCCTGGAAAAATGTTTCCCGGTGGCTCCTATGGACTAATAACTGCGTTGTATTTTCATAGGTTTGAGTGTCCTGCCTCACTCGATACAACTGGTCCCAATCAAAAAAATGGATATATGAGGGCGAGATCAGGCTGGAGCTGCTGGCCATCGATTACTGTCACTTGGTCAAAGGCGTGCCTAAGGGTTTCGTCACGTGACTGCTCTAGAGGGAAATTCCCCTCTGTGGATGGGTGAGGCTGGAATTAACCAAAGACTCCACACCATGCATTTTCCCCCAGAATTTAATAATGGCTGTCACTACCAGATACTCGTGAACATCCCCATGCACACACCTCACCATCACCTTGTGTTTTGCACCCAATGCCCCGTCATGAACCAAGCCATGGTGAATCAATGTTTGATTCCAGCCCAAATCCAGCAGGGCATGGTTTGTATGGCCCAGCTCGATCGGGGGTTGTCTGTTGCATGTTGGGGACCAAGATCCACATCCCCACCTCCATTACAGAGTCTTGGACATTTCTTGGCTCCCCGCAACGCCAACAGATCGGCCAAGGCTCCCCGGCTACACTCGTGGTGGCGGAGATATCATCCTGGGAAGGGTGACGGAGAGAGGTAGGGGAGGGGGCTGGCACATAGTGTAGCCTGCTAAAGCAGGGCATCAGTTTGGGTGGAGACACTCCCCGTTTCCGAGGAACGGGTATAGGGCGAGAGGGACAAGAGGGAGGGACAAAGGGGGGAGGAACAGCACGAGGGAGAGAGTGGGAGAGATAGAGAGAGATATCTGAACAGCTGCTTGCCGGCTTCCTTGTAGGCCACCATGTGGACTTCGGCCAGCTGGACGGCATCATTCATCGACATGGGGCAATGTCACTGGACCATTCTGTGGTTCTTAGGGGCAGATGAACGGTCAGCTGCTCCAGCACCATCAGCTCGATGATGTCCTCCAAGCCACGGCCTTGCTCGGCAAGCACCCATTTCCGGCAGGCATCCTGGAGCTGCTGGGCAAACGCAAACGGGCAGCCGGCTTCGCTCAGGGTGAGTGAGCAGAACCACAGCTGTATTCATCTGGGGTGCGGCCAACCCGTTGCAGGACAGCTGTCTTCTGTTTCATGCAGTCCAGGTGGTCCTCAGTGGGTAGTTGCTATGCTGCGAGCAGGACCTCCCCAGAAAGCAGCGGCAGCAGTGGAGGGCCTATTGGGTTCGCGGCCAGCTGGAGGCAGTGTCTTACTGCTCAAACAGTCTCACAAATGCCAGCAGCAGGTGTGGCTTCATTGCTGCTTCTGGCTTCATTTGGACTTGCCTGGAGCTAACTAGCTCCGTAAGGCCTGCCGATCCTCTGCCTGAGCTTGGAGGAGCTCCTGTAAATGCCACTCCTGGGAAAGAAGGGCTTGGTGGTGAGTCTCCTGGATGCTAGCCAGCACGGATGACTTCACCCAGCATTGAGGTGTCCATGGCGGCCAGTCTTCTGTGTAGCTATGCAGCTAGCTAGTTGTGCAAAGTTAGCTGTGTAGCAACAACCATACATCATGTTTGCGTTGCTAGTGGTAACCACATAACTGATAAATGTGTTTTGATTATAACTTACCTGTGTAAAAATGCTGTGAACACATGAACATGTGTCAAGAAATGTTGCTGAAGTTGATGTTTGTTCATCTTACAGCTGCCACCCATGCCATGCGATGTCTCTTTTTTAACTCGGCGAACTGAGTTCCATTGTTTTGCTTCCAAACTGGAAAGCTGAAAAATCGCACTCCATTTGTGATACGTTTTCCACGCTCATGAGAATGGTTTTGGCAGTTGATAATACAGCAAACGTTCACCATTCCACCATGCTTTTAAGTTGGATAATATACTGTAAACACCACCACAACGTCTACCTCCACTACTACTCTGTCTCTACTGTAGCTTCCATGCCCTAAAATTCCACAATGCCCTGCGTTGCTCACTTCGGCTGACATCAAAATCCCATTCTCTATTGAGACCTTTGAAGCAGAAGGCCTGGAACCCCATCTACCACCAGCTATTTGCATTGATGGTTGTTACGCAAAAGAAGAATAGACTGAGGATTTAGCGTATTTTCCTGATGTAGTGACGGTTGTGACATCAAGGTGAATAATAATCCGACATGAAGCGATAAATGCTTGGAGAAGTGAGGCATGTAGTCTGATGTATGTTTCACTCGCATGTGTGAGAGTAAAAACAACGGAAGTATTCGAACAATAGAAACAGGTGTGTAGGAGTATAAATCAGAGGCTGTATTGTGATTGGATGAGATGCCTGATTGAATGAAAGCGTAAGGATCCAGAGTCTTCCTGCTAGAACTAATGCTAACGCTTATATTTCTCTCAGGCTGCAGTGATGTCACTGGTGTCAGACGTCCATTAAATAAGCTTGTATCCATGCTCACTGTTGAGCATGGATACAAGCGTTGCTGGTTTGATGGATTTTATTTGACTGCGCTGCTAATTGAGATGTCACACGCTGCAGTGGGTATATTTGCACTGGTTGGCGTGTCTGTTAACCATTATTTATGACAGTCATTAGGACGTTAAGCCGTCGTCCATTCACCTGTACATTCACTGAAGTGCCTTCGCTTAATATCTGTCATTATTAATTTTAAAATGTGTATGTTCACATAAAACAATGAATGGTATTGTCATTGAGACAACAAAAGGGTCACAAACACTATTGGGTTAATGCTTTTGTTTTCTGGAAACTAGGTCACTTATTTGATTTGCTTTTAACTCACAGTGGAGATCAGTGTCAGTTTCCACAAAGTAGTTTTGACATGGAGGTTCCAGTTTTGACTTAAAATGTGGAAATATTCTACAAAACTTGATCTGAAGGTCAATTCATCCCATATATACTATTTATTTATCTTAAAAGAATCTTAATGCAAATTAGCTCATTAATTTATAAATTATTTATATTATTATTATATGACATTTGGTGTGTGTGTGTGTGTAGGGGCTTTCAAGATAAAGGTGTGGTGTATTTATTTGTGTGTGCGTGTGTGTGTGTGTGTGTGTGTGGTGTGTGTGTATTGGGGTTTTCAGAAGTATGTGAGGTGATGGGGTGGTGGGTAGTGTGTAGTTGGGCCGTGACTGCAGTAGTGTGAGTGATGAGTAATCACAAACCACAGAACTGTTTCAGCACTCACTCATCCTGTGTGTGTGTGTGTGTGTGTGTGTGTGTGTGTGTGTGTGTGTGTGTGTGTGTGTTTTGCAGATCATTTGTCTCTCGTCTGTGTATGCTCTCATTCCCCTCATACCTTCACGTCTCATCTAGACTTTTCTTGCCCGTTTGGCTGCGATGCATAATTGTGCTGTGAGAGTTTAAACATCTCTTCCGCTCCTCTTCTTTAACTCATCTGATTCAATTCAAGTGGTATTTGTATAGCGCCTTTCACAACACACATCGTTTCAAAGCAGCTTTACAGAAAATCAGGCATTAACAGACGATAAAACTGTAATGTCTATAATGGTCAATGAATCATCTTTGTGTAATTAGATAAAATATGATTGTTAATTGTGTTTAAAATTAAGTAATTAAATAATAATTGTACTAATAACTCCAGTGAGCAAGCTGAAGGTGACTGTGCAAGTAACACAAAACTACATAAGATGTTGATTAATGGAGAAAAATAACCTTGGGAGAAACCAGACTCACTGTAAGGGCCAGTTACCCTCTGGCTAACATCATGAATATAATGTAAATATTAATTATGTATCGTTAAAGTCATGGTTTAAAATTATTAAACTAAATAAGTGTTAAGGGTCAGTGTTTAAACATCGATTTTGTTTGAACTGTAAGATTAATGACCAATGTCTTTGAAGTCCAGCCTGGATTAACTGCAGATGTTCACATAGATGCAATTGTCCTTGATAATTGGCTGATGAAGGCTTTTGTTGGCAATTGTTAGTTTATGCATTCCATTTCAAGAAACACTGCATGTTTGGGAACCATTAACAGAACCGAAAGTCATGAAAATCATACAGTTCCAGTATTTGTGAAACATGGAATCGGTTCTGAACTGGTTCTTGTTTACCAAACCTACCGAGTACCGACAGTGAAACAAGTATTTGTAGGAGGTCTACTGCACCTGGAATTCTCAGTCTGTTAGCATTTCCATTCATCTGAAAATTAGTTGCCTGGTAGCTGGTATGCTGCCTTAGAAATACATTGTATTTACAAGTCTACCAGGAGGGGCTAAATTGACCATGCTAACCAGCCAAACCCTTGGATCAAAGAAAATAGCAATATGGTTAGGACTTTATACTAGCAAGTTCTGCTGCTCGTTGATGCTCTATTGTACTGTAAGCTATAGCAGAACATCTGTGCTCAAAGGATATTCACCTCCACTCCCTTGTTTTTCCTCTTCTCTTTCTCTGTCCTTCCTTTCATCCACTTATCTTTCCATCCTTTGCTCCATTTACAGTCCTATTCAGGCCTGTCCAGGTCTAATACCTACCAAGCAACCACCCAGGACACGATAGCAACATCCTAGCAACAACCCAGTGCACCCTTGCAACCAAATAGCAACACCCTAACAACAGAAAGACTAGCTATTCTGTTGTTATTGTTGGTGCCATATTTTATTTTGTAGTTTACTATATTGTTGTAATGTAATGTTTAACTGAAATAAGATTAAAGTAATCTACGCTATGATAAACTCTCTCTCTATTGTTACCAAATAGTTTCTAAACTATTGTTTCATAGTCAAAACAGACAGACAGACAGACAGATCGATCTTTCTGATAAAGCTGATTGACCAAATATGTCTTGTAAAGAACACCAGCATCCATAAATGCTGCTTGTTTCAGCAGGATGCATAATCAATGTGCATCCAAACCCATGTTCTGTGATGTGTTCAGTTGGATCAGAACAGCTCCAGTGTTCCAATCAATCACTCTGAGCTCAATACACTCTCTTTCACTGCTGTAAATCCAATTGTTTTAATTTCACATCGATCAATTATTTGCTCAAGCCGAACATGCTGTGACTTCAGAGAGTAATACAGAGAGAGAAAGAAAGAGGCAGATACAGTAGACAGACAGACAGACAGACAGATCGTGTATTGAGGCTTTGGCAATATTGTGTGCAAAACAATCAGGCCAATAAGTACTTTATGATCAAAGGAACAGTGCAATATGGCACAAAAATACACACTTCACCTAAAAACAAATGCAAAAATGCCCATGCAGGAGAATGTATGACATTATCTCAACAACATTGTTTTAATTTCAGGTTTTTTCATAGCATTATGAATATTTTGGGGTGAAAATCGGACGAATTTCAGAGGCAGTCGTCTTTGCCATGTCATTTTGTTCTTGAAGTGAATAGGGCTTTATTCCAACAAATTGCTGCAGCTCGTCGATGCTCTATTGTACTGTAAGCTACAGCAGATCATCTGTGCTCAAAGGATATTCACCTCCACTCCCTTGTTTTTCCTCTTCTCTTTCTCTGTCCTTCCTTTCATCCACTTATCTTTCCATCCTTTGCTCCATTTGCGGTCCTATTCAGGCCTGTCCAGGTCTAATCACTTTCATCATGGCTTCTATTAGAGTGACTGAATACAGAGTAATTAAAGTGCAGAACAGAGAAATAAAGAGAGACCGAGAGACAGAGAAAGAAAGAAAGAGAGAGAGAGAGAGAGAGAGAGAGCGAGAGAGAGAGAGAGAGAGAGAGAGAGAGAGAGCAGGATGCAGAGCCAGCCATCCATGACAGACAGACAGAACAAAATGGTTGAAGAAAAAGACAGTTTATAGGTCAGAGCTGAAATGTACAGAGAGTTGGCTCTTGCATGAAAATGAGAGAAAATGATTTAAAGTCATCATGAATCAACCTTGACTCTGTTCACTTTCTTAATATATGTTGCTAGTCTGTTTGTTAACAATTCATCAGTGCATGGTAATGGAAATATATATATTTTTTTATATATGTCTAAATTTTCATTCCTTTTAGGGTTTGAACAAACTCCTAACCCTGAGCATCATCCAGCACCGTTTGGTCAAGAGGATCAAGTGGCTTGTTGAGAGAGGTATGCTATTACTTTTCTAAGAGATCAGACTTGCAATTTTCATCAGTTGAACAATAAAATGGGATGAAAAATACCAAAGACTTACAGTGAAGGTGGAACAAGGGCCATATCTAGAGACCAGAATATCATAACACACTTTCCCACCTACAGTCCTGGTACTTCTCCCTTAGAAACATAATAGATGAGCACTCTTCTGAGGAATGGGACACACAAGGAGACCTTTCTCCTCTTGCATTCGCACTCACAAAATTAACCCCTGTAGTGATGTCATATAGTGTTGACCATTTTCTTCTGATGATGTTTGCATGCTTGATTCCATAGCAACAGCACAACAAAATCAACAACACCGATGGAGGACTCCAGGATCGGAGCTGCACTTTTGTTAGGGCTGTTTTACACAAAATGTGGCTGCATCGTAAAATGTAGGCAGCTGCCTTCTGGCTAATCAGTTAATGGTTTAAACAACAGCGGTTTTGAATGAACAGAACTCTTAAGGAAACTGGTCTCTGAACAGTTTAAATAGCACCTTATTTTCATCCTACCTCCTTATAAGCCTCAAAAGGCAGCATTTTCCAGCTTACAGACGCAGCCTATTTCTTCAAGTTACACTCTTTACACTTGAGCGAGTGAGCTGTGTAACATGTTGATAATGCACTATAAACCTATTTATCAACATGATCATTTACAATAAAGGATTCTATGATTTCACATAAAATACTGTACTGAACTACTCACTCATTGACTTTAAAAAGATGTCTTGATGCAAGTTAATCATGCAGTAACAGGCATGCTACACTGTAAATTAGATATCATGATAGTTCAGTTTATAATAGATTTTATTTACCCACTCTCGAAAAGTGTCTTATCATTTATGTAATTTTCCTTGAAAAAAACAAAAAACAATGTAGTAATCCAGAAATCACTTTTATTTTTTGTTTAGTCATACAGTCCAAACACTACAGATTCGATGAAAACTCAAAGCTTCTCCTGGTGAAGTCACGCATTAGCTCTGTTCCCCCTCGCACACACACATGTGAAACAGGTGAAACTCTTTGTATTCTTGGTTGGTTTTCTGTTATTTCAGTTATGGGAAATGTAAAATTAGGTCAATCCTCTGAGTAACATGCTAGCAGCTACAAGTTTGTTTACAATTGGAGGCTGCCAACTACTTGGGTTTCTCAATGCTTTGTGCGTCATATGCTTTTGACCAATCACAGGCTGCAGCACCTCCCACAGTCCCTCTACGCCCCCAAAAGTACCTACCCCGGAGTAGGAGCTAAATATGTCCCTTAAAACAAGGAACTATAGTTCGTTAAGTGCAAAAAGACAAAAAGTACTAGTCCCGGTGTAAAGTACCTAAAACAAGCTTTAGTCCCTGCAGTGGGAAAGGGCATATAGAGAGACTTTAGCATAGACTCTGCTGACATTGACCTGTGAAAACCCACCAAGCAACCACCCAGAACCCAACAGCAACATCCTAGTAAAAAACCAAGAGCACCCTTGAAACTAACTAGAAAAACCCTAACAACCAGAGAGACTAGTTATTCTGTTGTCGTTTTGTTATTGTTGCTGCCATATTTTATTTTGTGGTCTACTGTATTGTTGTAATGTAATGTTTAACTGAAATAAGATTAAAGTAGCCTAATCTATGTTATGATAAACTCTCTCTCTATGGTTACCAAATAGTTACTAAACTATATGGCAGCCAGCCAGCCAGCCAGCCAGCCAGCCAGCCAGCCAGCCAGACAGACAGACAGACAGACAGACAGACAGACAGACAGATAGATAGATAGATAGATAGATCTGATTGACCAAAGATGTCTTGTAAAGAACACCAGCATCCATAAAGGCTGATTGTTTCAGCAGGATGCATAATCAACGACCTGATGTTGTGATCAACCAAACCCATGTTCTGTGATGTGTTCAGTTGGATCAGAACAGCCCCAGAGTTAAACTCAATCACTCTGAGCTCAATACACTCTCTTTCACTGCTATAAATCCAATTGTTTTAATTTCACATTGATCAATTATTTGCTCAAGCCGAACATGTTGTGACTTACCAGCCATGAACAGAGAGAAATACAGTAGACAGACAGACCGATCGTGTATTGAGGCTTTGGCAATATTGTGTGCAAAATAATCAGGCCAATAAGTACTTTGAAACTAAAATGGAAGAGAAAAGAGAAAGAGAGGTGGATGAGAGAGAAGTCTCTTGTTTTAAGAGCAGAACAAAGGGAGATGCGTTCTGCTGTGAAGACGACACTCAAACATCTAATGCCTTGCAATCTTCTCCTCTCTTCTCCCCCTCTCTCCATCCTCCCTTTCCTCTCCTTCTATTCCCCAGCACAATGACTGCTTTCTCAGCACTATGTGTCTCCTCTGCTGAAGCTCTACAATAGCTGCTTATTTGGGAAGCACTTTGAAAGGAGCTGGAGCCTTGACAGGGTGCCATTAAACTGGGCTGTAAGATTACACACCCACCCACCAGCAACACTGCAAAGGCTCACATTGTCCACAGTAGTGTCAGAAATTAACTTTTCCATAAAGGGGCAGAAATTGCCACATGGATTTGCAGGGGCAATTTTTACACTTAAGAAGTTGTTTTTTAAAAATATAATATATATATACTGTGTCATCCTTTTATTCAAATATTTCAATTTAATTAATTAGGTAACATAAATTCTAAATCTGAATAATCAAATTGAAACTATATGACCTCTTACCCATAAAACATCAACATCAAATCATATTTTATGTCATGTGTAACACTAGTCTTGGAATACAATATTAAGAGCTATATCAAATGTGATAAACTTTATTATGAAGGCATTTTCTGCCACCCTTAAAGAGCCCATAATACGCTAATTTATAGGTTCATAATTTTATATTGGAGGTCTACTAGAATAGGCTTACATGCTTTAATGTTTAAAAAAAAACACGTTATTTTTCTCATACCATTTCTTTTCCCAGTTCTACATACTCTGGCTGAAATGCTCTGATTTATTTCCTATCTCTTTAAAGCCCCCCTTTCCGAAAAGCCCAATGCGCTCTAATTGTGGTGGTGGTGTAGTGGTCTAAAGCACATAACTGGTAATCTGGTAATCAGAAGGTCACTGTTTCGATCCCCACAGCCACCACCATTGTGTCCTTGAGCAAGGCACTTAACTCCAGGTTGCTCCGGGGGGATTGTCCCTGTAATAAGTGCTCTGTAAGTCGCTTTGGATAAAAGCGTCTGCCAAATGCATAAATGTAAATGTAATTGGTCAGCTGGCCTAGTCTGTTGTGATTGGTCAACCCCGTAGAGCGGAAATATAACGGTCCTTACCATAACTGAGTTTTAGCTCCCGAAGCTTAGTGAACAGCTCTGTAAACACTATAGTAACTATGGTAACAGTGGCATCGGCTTTTGCCATACCAGCTTTAGCCCGAGTCCGATAATGAAAGTTTGGAAGAACAAGCTAATCAACCACCTTCGCAAGCAAGAATTGAGCAGGACGTCTCAAAGTGGTAAGTTTTAGTTTTTAAGCTTTCTTACAAGTACACTGTTGATTATTGTGTTCCTAACAAAGCTTCAAGTAAAAGACATGTAGTGCTTCTAAGTTAGTCATCTTTTGCTGGAATGGTTGTAGCTGAACTTTTTCCTCATTATACAATAATGAATAAACGCAATTTCTTTTTACTAATAACACACAAATTATTGTATTGTTCTTGTACATATTGAATACATCATTCAAACATTCACAGTGTAGGTTGGAAAAAGCACTTGTACCCCTAGGCTAATGATGTCAACAAAAGCTAATTAGAGTCAGGAGTTGGTCTCCAATTAATAAGAAGAGATTGGAGGTGTGGGTTGGAGCTAATTTGAAAAGCAATCAAATATTTTGAGGTGCTATTCACAAGAAGCAGCTGCTGACATGAACCATGCCTCGCAAAAAATAGATCTCAGAAGACCCACGATCAAGAATTGTTGCTTTGCATAAAGTTGGAATCTTGAAGAGCTTAGATATTCATCTTTTCACGGTTAGACAATTTGTCTATAAATGGAGATGATTTAGTACTGTGTCTACCGGTGTTGGGGGTAATGCGCATTACATTACATATTGCAGTAACGCAATTTTTTTTATGTTGCTATTGTACACCGCTATGTCCCCTGTATTGCGAGATATCAGGAGTAAAAGTGTGCAAACTTCGGGGAGGAGATGTAGTGCTATAGAGTGGGAGGCCAGAGACTATTTAGCAGAGACCAGCCACTTCTATTGAAATAAATGGGAGAAATTAGAATGCCCAACCAAGAATCTCTAGCACCCAACAATCAATGGATGTAGAAAGGAAATCCTGCCTTGCAGGTAAAAGAGCCAATCACCTTTTAGATACAGACATGACTTGTCAATCAACTCGCTAACACGCATGCACATTACCTATACAAGCCAGGAAAATTGTATATTTTAGGGTAATATGAAGTCAACATTCGGTTGAGTGAAACACAATTAATTCATGTGTTAATACACAATGCATTACAAAATCAGTTAACAGGGATTATAAAACTAGTCTTCCACGGGCCATAACATGATACACAGAATGAAATACTCACTCAATTAACTGGCTTATGCTGCCAAACTGCTCCGTTTTACAGCTCCCTGGGAGAATGGGAAGAGAAAAGCTGACTTTGGATCAGTGGCTCCGAGCAACCTTCTACATTGATTGTGTATGCAGATGTGACGAGGAGGAGGGCATGGCCAGGCCGTGAGGACACATGCCCAGTGCTGACTTGTCAAAATCAGCCAGAAGGGGGATAAAGACAATTCAGGGTTGCCAGTTCAAGAGAGAGAGAAACACACACGTGTTTGTGGGGCCGGGTCGGAATATCGCGCGCCCTGTCCCCAATCGGCCTGATGAGGCGCGCGAGGGATAAAGGCGGCTGGTGACGATTGTTTGAGAGCGAGAGAGAATTACTGGCGTGTCCGCATGTGTGTTTGTTTATGTTGTGTTTTAAGTTTCTTGTTAAATTATTATTTATGTTGACAAGCCGGTTCTCGCCTCCTTCTTGCCCATCATTTAACTGTTTTACATTGGTGCCGAAAGCCGGGAGGGAGGAGGGATGCCCGTCGCAGAGTCCTCGACACTGCCATCTACCCTGGGGAGCGCCGCTGCCATCTGCCGGGTGACGGAGTAGCCCGACCGCCCGGATGCGGGGAACGGCCGTCGTCCGCGGGGCAAGTGGGGATGGGATACCCCGACTGCCTGGAGCGAGGGAGCCGCTGCGGGGGGCGGAGGAGTGCCCTGCCGTCCCCAGAGACGCGGAGGGGTCGAGGGAGACTGCCGTCCGCGAGGGGAGGAGGGAAGAAACTTTCCGACCGCCCGGAGCGGTAGGGCCGCTGCCAGGGGCAGAGGAGTGTCCCCATTTGCTGCCAGGAAAGTGGAGGCGCGTTCTGCCCGCTGGGGGTCGAAGGCTTCACTCCGGTTCGCCCGGGGTTGGAGCGGCTGTCGTCCACCTGAGTGTGGAGGAGTGTTCGAGGACCACGCGACGGTACATCAGAGAACCGGTGAGTGAGCTTTTTCTCTCTCTCCTTTGCGCACCGTGTTGGCCTTTTCCCTCGCCTATTTTGTTGTTGTTTGTCCCCTTCTGTCTCCTCCCAGGGCGAGGAAGGCGGGGATGGCCACGCGAGATACACCCCGCCCCAGGGATAGAGGGGGTGTAAGTCATGCCGGTGGCCCCCCGGCCTGAGATAATGCCGGGAGGAATGTGGAGCGGAGGGGGGCGGGGCCGGGTCGGAATATCGCGCGCCCGGTCCCCAATTGGCCTGATGATGCGCGCGAGGGATAAACTGATGAAACTAAGGTTGAATTATTTGGGAAGAACACATAGCACTACATATAGTTTAAAAGGGTGTCACATACCAACATGAAAACATCATCCCAACGGTGAAGTATGGTGGAGGGAGCATCACGATTCTGTTCCCTATCAAAAAGCTACACTTTGATGCTGCGCTGATTTAGCGCTTTGGGAACAAATTTAGGTGTGACCAGCTGTGAATATGTGTGCAACACGTCAATGAAATTGACCAGAATTTATAGCCTCTCCTGGTTACATGATGTTCCAATAGAGATGCTATGGAATAACCTCAAGAGAGCTGTTCACACCAGACATCCGAAGAATATTGCTAAGCTGAAGCAGTTCTGTAAGGAAGAGTTGTCCAGAATTTCTTCTGAATGTTGTGCAGGTCTAATCCGCAGCTTCCGGAAATGCTTGGCTGAGGTTATTGCTGCAGAAGGAAGATCGACCAGTTATTAAATCCAAAGGTTCACTATCTTTTTATGTTAAAAGGGATGTGTTCAATAAACACATGACATATTATAATTGATTGTGTGCTAGCTTAAGCACATTGTGTTTGTCTATACTTGTGACTTTGATGAAGATGAGATCACATTTTATGCAGAAAACCAGCTAATTCCAAAGGGTTCACATACTTTTTTCTTGCCACTGTAAACATGGTTTCAAGGGCTCCACTTTGTTTGAGTTCACCTCTGATTAATGTTTTACTTCCTATAAATACTTCTATAAATAAGTGGGACCCATCACATTAGGGTATAATGCTTGCTGCAGCCCTGGCTTTGTTACTTCTATGAAAATAAGTTTTAGTGATCATAACCTAGAAATATTCATTGGGGTCCACACACACGCAGACACACAGACACACACACACAAACTTCGACTTTTTGCTTGACACTGTGATTGCCTTGTATTTAAGACTCTCTGCGGCACCTTTTTACTACAAAAAACATCTCCTATACCGTTCACATCTGAACGCGACTTTTTTCAATCTGTGAAAGGCGTTGTTTTATTCCATCAGCACAAATGCTCTGCAAGCGGTAACAAAGACCATTTGATAATGCTTGTGGGGAGGGGAGAGTATATTCACACCCTACGACCTGCTTGCATTTAAATTTGCCATTCAAGATATATAAAAAATTAACTGGAAGAAAAAGCATTATTGACATTTAAGTGCTAGAAACGTCTACCAAAGGCCGTGAGAATAGGGTGTCTCTGCTAACGTGTTTGCCTTTAGATTTGCTGCTCTCGTGATAACCACAGTGCTGTGTTTTTGAAAAGCAGTTGCAAAAATGCAAGGAAGTGGACGTTTACTAGCAGTTAATTGGCTGTAATCTCCTCATTCCCAGCTTGTTAACCTTAATGCTGATTATGCATCTTCTGCTGGTTCCCAGATCATCTGTCTGCAGAGAATTTGATCACTCTTCCAAATTAAAATCAGCAATAAACTGGAGCAGCTGATTGCCTGAGTGTCACGGAGAGTTGTTTAAGTGATTGCTGAAGGACACAGAGATTTGACACGTCCTTGCTTGCATTATTTCTGCTCTTATAAACACTTATTCCTCGTCCACTTAAAAACAAGCGTCCTGTTAATACTCACTCATATCTATTTGAAATAGACCCTAATTTAAAAGACTAATTAATCCAAAAACAAAAGTTCTGCCACCACTTATTTATTTGCATGTTGTTTTAAATGCACATGATGTCATTTTTTTAAAGGAGATCTTAGATTAATCTTTATGCAACCCTTTTCATACAATGACAGTTCACAATAATCTCGACCATGGTACCAGAAGTACTATCAACCATTATTATTTACTTCTCTTGACCCATTATTTTATCAGACTGTCATAAATTAACACATTTTTACTAGGGCTGTCAATTTAAAGGTGATGTAAGCTATTTTATGGAAAGGTATGCAAAAACTGAAAGGTATTATAAGTGTCATGAGATATCTCACAGGTCTCTGTGACAGCACTAGACTCTGTAAACAGCAAACAAAAAAAGGTTTGAGGGTCAATCATTTATCACGTTCTCATAGTGTTGTAGTTGCAGCGAATTATTAAAGCTTAATGCCGTTTTTATGCCATGTTGTTCATAACAGTTGTCAGTTGAGGGCGCTACTTTGTTGCTGTTGTTTTTGACACCCGTTTCTGCTCTGTGCCTGTCTCAATAAAGTTAATTTGGTATCTTTGGAGTGCAGGGTTCTGGAAAGAGGGGGCGTGGCTAATCCAATGGCTCAGCTTGTGGAAATTCCAGAAAAGTTCAAATGGCCTATAGCACCTTTAGTTCATTAATTTAATGTAGTATTTAATTTTTTTTTTTTTAAATAACATGCAAAACAATTCATGCACTTAATAATGCTCCCTGACCCATATGTAAATAAATCAAATAAAAGCATTAATAAAAGTGCATATTTTGCTACGATCTGAGCTATTCAAGCTTGAAATAACTTTGTGTTTTTACGAGCTGCATCAGTAGGGGGCAGTCAGCTTGCCTCGCAAGCAGCACAGCAACCTATTGAGAGCTGGTCACACAGGAAGCAGGACAAAGCACAACAGAATGCAAGGATTTTGAGATATTGTGATTTTTATTGTGAGATGCGATTTTTAAAGTTTTAACAGCTTTTAACCTGACTCAGCGCCCTAAAAAACAGCGTTATGATGCTTAAAACCAGTTTGATGCTCCAAAAGTGTTTGTCTGTATAACAACAGTAACAAATAGCTCTGATGGAACACAAGAACACAAGCAAAATGGATTGCTGTTTACTGTAGGCTTCAATGATATGGGAGTAAAACAAACAATATAGTAAAGCCACTTTTTGTATTATCTATTCCAGAATATCCAAAACAGGGGTATTTTTTTTTAGGGAGCTCCAGGGGGTTCATAAGAGGATGAAGAGGGGGAGTGAATTTCCATCATTTACCGAATTTTGACAGATAATTCCAAACGTCTGTCATCTGACAAATAAAAGAACAAGAAAGAACACAACTTAAACCAAGCACGTAAATTTTTCTAACCATCCTTCTATCTATTCCACTACACTCTCTATCTCACGTTTAGGTGGCCTGCCACTGTTTCCTTGGATGGCTGACAAAATTACCTAAAAATATAAATAACATGTTTTATTTCCTAATAATATTTCTAGAAATAAGTGAGACCCATTACCCTAGGGCCTAGGTTATAATGATTGCTGCAGCCCTGGCTTTTTACGTCTATAAATATAAGTTTTAATTATTGAAAATAAATATATTTGCTATATCAAGATTTTTGTACATTTTTCTGCGGTGCTGGATAATGATTATACTGTATATAGTACAATCTCTGATTGGATTAGAAATGCCAATGGTGAATTAAATTAAATAACACATTAATATTATTTAAAAGAACAATAAATGTAATAAAGTTTCATTAAAATGTATGGAAAAGTGCAAAGACATAAAATGTATTACATTTTGAAAGTGTAACGTTACTCAAAATATCAGGGGGGTACTTCAAGTAAACCATTAAAGCCAAAGGGATTCAGCTTACAAAAAGGTTTGGGAACCCCTGGTCTAATCAATGCTTTTCACTGTTGATAGTTGCACACACACACACACACACACACACACACACACACACACACACACACACACACACACACACACACACACACACACTGTGAGCAGCAAAACATTGGCGTGCAATTACGTCTCTATTGTAAGGTAGGGCATTATGGGGGATTTGCTCTCTATTGCATTTATTGCAATTGCATTCTGGGCAGGAATGATTCTTTTTTATCAATTGATATCCCTCATTTTTAAACAAAATTATTTAGAAAAATGATGTATCTATGTTATATGAATACATAAATTAAATCAATTAAATACACTGTTTTTATTTTTTAGATAATAACGGAACGGCACTCACTGAATTAAACATAAAACATAATGACGTCATATGACAACAATCTAGCATACTACTGTTTGGAATGTTTGTCGTTGCATACAACCCCAAATTCTTGGTATAGCTGCCCATTCGTCTTGGCAAAATGCCTCCAGGTCATGCAAAGTCTTTGGTCATCTTGCATGAACTGCACGTTTGAAATATCTGGTGATTTCTGTTATCATTATGATTTAAAAAGTAGCCAAACAACTACAGTATGTGATAATAAATGGCTTCATATGATCACTATCCTTAAATAAAAGACAGATTTTTTTGGCATGATCAGTCATATTTTCAAAATCATTGATTCAAATTTCACAATTTCTGGCAGCGTATGCACATTTCTGAGCACAACTGTATGTAGGCTCTGCCTGATCATACTGTCACAGCTCTTCTGTTGGATTTTGATAATTGCAGATGTAAAATTGCTACCTCATTTCTCCCCTGTTTCTAATTATTGAGCTCTTCACTATTGACAGTTGCACACACGCACGCACGTACGCATGCACGCACACACACACACACGCACACACACACATTGAGCTGCAGAACATTGGCATGCAATTACACTCCTGCAATTATGGCTCTATTGTAAAGTAGGGCATTATGGGGGATTTGCTCTCTATTGCAATTAAAATAACAGGACAAATCTGCTCTAGTCTGTTCCACACACACACACACACACACACACACACACACACACACACACACACACACACACACACACACATGTTGGTGTGACTATCCATATGAGGACTCTCCATAGAAATAATGATTTTTATACTGTATGATCTATAGATTTTATCACCTAGCACTACCCCTAAACCTAACCCTCACAAAAAAACTTTCTGCATTTTTACTTTTTCAAAAAAACATTGTTTAGTATGTTTTTAAGCGATTTGAATTATGGGGACAGTAGAAATGTCCTCATAACCCACATTTATAGCATACTACCATTGTAATTACCAGTTTGTAACCTAAAACCACCCAAGCCCGCCCACACACAAACTTAATTTACATACTGTGTAACACATTCGGAGCAGAAATTCTACAATGTTTTGACACCTGAAATGTAAACTTGGCTTAAAAAGTGCCCTTGTGCATATGACTACAAACTTTGCAGCACTAACCCAGATTTATAAAGGTGAATCGGTCATTTCTGCGCTGCTAGTGTCACTAAACAGAATTGCAACAATAATGATTGTTTTCATACAGCTTTCCTCCATTTTCAATTAGTCAAGTCCTGCCCCAAACTTACGCCATTGATTGAGCCAATGCTGCTGTGTCCATCTGGACAGGCCGCTCAAACAAATAGAGCAATGTTTTGATAGCTCCACAGAGCCACAGTGTTTACACTTTCTTAGAAATCAACATACACATGGTTTGGTGGCCACGGTGGCCGAATGGAAGGAAGGAGGTATTTTAAAGGTGCACTCAGTAATTTATTTCCTTATTAAAAAAGTTGAACTTCTAAAGACATAAATTGTTATTTTGCAATATATGAAGGTAATCATGATCACTCACATTAAACCGAAAACTCCAGTCATATCAGTAACCTCATAAAAGCTGTTCTACATGGAGAGGGTCCGCACATGGGGGCGGCCATGTTAGAATCACATGACCAGCCGAAAACGACTCTCTTAATCTCAGTAACCGTCCTGTTATTTGACACTTTCACTTATTGATTAAAGTAATCATGGCTGACTATGAATACTCAATTTCTACAATGGCATCTGAAAACTATTTCTATAAAACTATTGGTTTTAAATTATGCTGCATCCAAGCCGCTAGGTGTCAGTGTAAGTCCACGATGACAGAAAAGACAAAAGTGCACCTTTAAAGAAGCATTTTAATATTGAAAAACATTACACACTTTACCTCTCTTTAAGCTTCAACAACCATCTATCTGAATTACATTTTTACATATTGCATAAACTGTGTCTTAAATGTATAGATTTTGTCATATTCCAAAACCAATAATAGCAAAGTCATTATCCAACAATACAAACAAAACTGCTAAAAGGATGTTATTTAGATTAAAACTGCTGCACCTTCTGGAAATTATCTGATAGAAAAAAGTCTCTCTCTCTCATACACACACACACACACACACACACACACACTTGACATTTCCCTCCCAGTGTGCTGCTGTGTTAGATGACCTAGCGTCTCTATGAGCGTGACGAATAAAGTAGTGACCCAGTACGAATGGCCACTGCAGGGGAGTAGTTACACATACACGCAGACACACACTCTCTCTAAGGAGCACTTTGCCATCTGGATACATGCAGAATCGCTCGACTTTACGTGAGGTTTTGGACGACAATCACTCCTATGAAGCTCAAATGTGGGTAAAACAGTTATGTTCTGACTGATGAAAGCAACTAATTAACTAAAAAACAAACACTAAAAAAACAACATCAAACCTGCTTAAATTCAATCTGTACCACCTCACTTTCTGCTTAACATGAAGGATTTGGATTCAAAACAACTTTAGCACCATGGCTAGCTTCTGTGAGTTGATTATCACAGAAAAAGATTTGTTTACAGTATATTACCTTATAATGGAAGTCAATGGGGCAAGTGTACCAGAGGGTTAAAAGCTGAAATGTACTCATGTTTTTGTTAAAGCACATACAAACATTACATGGAGCAAAGTCCACTCAATAAAATTCTGTATAACTTTACAAAGACAAGGCATGTTAGAGATTTTATCACACAGGTCTCATGTTAATATATAATGTTGAATATAAAGTCATTCATTGTACACATATCTGCACAAATATGTGGTCTTGTTTCATGAATACAGCATATACCTTTTTAGTTATCTAATCAGGAAAAGAAATGTTAAAACGTAGTCCTCAGGGAAGATCATCATGTTATGCGAATTAAAGCACTTTATTAAATTTGACTATTTATTAAATGTAATTTTAAATGTAATAATTTTACCTATTTAATAATTTTGCCAATGCTGTGGCTTTGTTGCATGTTCATTGTCAAGTGTGGAAATATTGCTTTAAATACTCTTAATAACTAATTGTCTGCTTGTTTGTTTGTTCTGGTGTTGTTTTTAATGTATAACACTGTACATCAACAGACAAATAGATCTTTTAGCATCGATAGCCAAACCTAATTGTATTGCTTTCAACAGTTCAATGTTTTACTGTTAGTTTACTGACATCAAAGACCTGTTTATATGTTTCTCAATATGGAGTACGTTTGCTGATTCTTTATTATGTTTTCTCTAACTAATACCTTATTTTACTTACCATATGCGTCATTTCCTCTCTTAACAATCAGTTAACAGGGAATCATTAAATAGCCATTTGCTTTTTTTGTATGAGTGCTAATTGTGTTTCGTTTAATTGATCAAACTACTGTAATAAATTCCATTAGAGTCATCCTGAAGCTTTGCGTGCGTCTGCCACTATCAGGTAATGACAATTACACTGAAGGGCCATTAAATTAAACTCTTCACATTGACATGCATAACTCATCTTTAAAGAAAGTGGAAAAAAGCCATTTAAGTTAATGCATTGAACGGTGTGGAATGTGGTTAAGGTTTCCAAACGTTTATAATCAAATGTAACAAGGTGGAATCAGATGCTTGTGTTATTTACCTGTTGTTGCTTCTGCATCTGTTGACAAAGTATCTGTTGAATATTTAAAATTGTGAATCATTATCTCTGTGTGCGCAGTTACAACTTAAATACACACTAGTATCTTTTTCTCTCAGTGTGAGAAAAAGTGTATGGTCTGTGTGTGTGTGTGTGTGTGTGATGCACATATCTGCATTGCAGTCCTGAGGGGCGATGGAGGCCGATTGGGGGCTTTAAGGTGTGTTATGGAAAGTTAATTATACCCCTGCTGCCCCTGGCTGCCTCAATTCTCTCTCTCTCTCCCTCCCTCTATCCTGTCTTCCCTGATCCTGTTTTCCCTTTTCAGATGTGTCTCAGTTCTTTACGCAGTGCTTCTGGGGGGAGGGGGGCTTCAGCGTAATTGTCATTAACAAATACTGAGTTATTTTGCTCTGTACTTATTTTCCCTGGAGTTCCACACACAAACTGATGGTCTTTCACTCATGATGGCAGTTTGATAAAGAAATAGTTCAATATCACCTCAACCTGCATGCTTATGGCTGCCATACGTTTTCAGCTCTTTTAATAGCACATACATGTGAAGTGGGTAATAGTTTTAAATGTTAAAATTAAATTAAATTCAATCCAAGCTTAATGTGCAAAGATAACTATATGTAAGACATTTGTTCAGGTTGAGCATTTTATCATTTGATCAAACATCCTAATTTAATTATTATTTGTGGGTATTTGCACATTACATTTAAAGGTACATTTTTATAAGTTTGGATAGATGCTGAAAAGTACAATATGAACGTATTAAAGCATCTAAAATGAAAATGTATTTTGGTATTTACAGCTTCAGAAATGTAATAATATTTATGAATCCTTATTATAAATTTATTTAGTTACATTTATACTTTTCTAAAGTATTTGTTTACTATAAATATTTAGACCTATTTTTTTTTAAGATTTACGCATTTCAATTTTATAACAATTTTTCATCATTTTAAATTGTGCAAACTTTAATTCATTTTTTAAAAATTACTCAATTCAATTTGATGGAAATTGGTTATGAAATTGAAATGCATAAATCTTAAAAATATGGGCTTTTTGTGTTTGTGTGTGTGTGTTTGTAGATCCATTAACCCCACTCCTAACCCTAAACCAATCCACCTTTCCACATAATTTTTACTCATTTAAACATTATAAAGTTTAGCTTTGGTTAAAGTGATAGAACCCCTGGAAACAAGTTGAATATGGCACAATAAATCAAACAGAACAGAACCATTATAATGTAAAATTATATAAATGCGTCAACTGCATTAAATACATGTGAATTAACTACTAATTAATTATGAATTAACTATTCGTAAACATTTGCACCTCTCAAAGTTGTTCATACCTAAAATGATGAAAGATTTAGATGCTGTCAATACGTAAATATTGTATGTGCATGAATGAACATTACATTTATATAGCGCTTTTCTGACACAAAACTCAAAGCACTTAACACAGTGAACAGGGGACTCTCCTCAACCACCATCAATGTGTGGTATACAATATTGTATGTTTCAATGTGCAAACTTAAGCAAATGTACATATGCTAAAACCACATTTTACATACAAATACCTACGAATATTCATGAGATCACGTTGGATCAAACTATGAGAGCTTTCATTTAAAATTGTGCTGTTATTGCAGAAGGCATGATAATGTGAACAGGTGCTATATGGTGCTGTTTTTATGATTGATGGGTTAAAAGACTGAAAAGACAAATTAGCCTCAAACCATCATGTCATTTTATAACACTCTGACTACAGTTTATTATAAGAAATATAGTGTAATCAATTTGGTCTTACTGTTATCTCCCTTGCCTATATTATATAAATAAATCGAACTAATTTAAAAAAACACACACACAAATAGTATAATCACTCTCTCTCTCTCTCTCTCTATCTCTCTCTATCTCTCTCTCTCTCTTTCCCACGGGCAGCTGTGTATCTTCTTATGAGCAATGAGGGTAATTTTACCCTAACAGCCAAACGATCATTTCACCCCCACAGACACACACACATATCTAAGTGGTGGCATTTGTTTGCGATGTTTCCTGCTGTGGATAGTGTCATGTTGAATGAAGTGTTTATCATATATAAAAACATATTTAAACCCAAATGAGAAGCAAATTGATTTAGTGAGATGAAAGACTTAAATATGTCACGATGTTACATGTATTCTTTACATACATATTTTCTTATGACAGTTTCTGCTCTCATTAATGAGTCTTGACATACTGACTTGTTATCTCTGGAGCATTACACAGGTTATGTTTAGTATAGCATACAGCTATGTTACTCCCCCCTATGTTACTTGCCTCAGACAGTAATATCTTCTCTTCCACTATTCAACAGCGATGACAAGCTGCAAAAATAGGTAACGTTATCTTAGAGATGGAATCCAACAAACGTCCGGCTCCCAGCACAACACCTACTCCAACACAAACTCTGAGTAAGCCAAAAAAAAAAAAACATTAATCTACTGAATCCAGTCTAGCTAAGAGGGAACGTGATCGTGGTCAAGCGAAAACTAGAGTGAACATCGGCAGGGCATTTGATTCCTGGAGGGACCTTCGTTGGGTTTTAGGGATCAAAACCGACCCTGAATTGTTGTTATTCTTATTGGACAGGTAAGCTTACATAACTACAAAGCATGTGAAATATAGTGCCATAAGGATCGATCTGTGTAATTTTAGCCTACTTGATCTTGTCTGCTAACACTGACGAATCGCAAGCTACCTTGCTTTGTAACTTTCAAATAATTTAAATGATCTTCTCTTTATACTAAAAGTCAGGTATACAGGCAAATACGCTGGTTTCTTGATCGTTGTACAACATATGACATACAAAACATACAATACTGCAACATAACAGTGCAGTGCCACACTAAACTGTCTGGTATAGTTCGATAGTACAGCTGTATGTGCATATCAGTATGCTATGTTAGCTGATAAGTTTTAGTTTAGTCTCAAAGTTTGTAGTAAACATAAAGAGAAATTCCGGCCAGGAATGTAAACTTCAAAGTATATTCTACTTTGAAGTTTCAGATTTGAACACGTGTACAAACAAACAACACTGCTTGCTGCAGCCATGGAAGCCAGCAAATTAACTGGATCAGAGATAACAGATTCCACCTGACCTAAGAAGCCACACCATCCATCTAAAAACCATCTAATGACCAGAGACGTAGTAAAACAAGGATAAATATTGGAATTATTATGCCATTGGTTGAGTGGTGGTGGCGTAGTGGGCTAAAGCACATAACAGTTAATCAGAAGGTTGCTGGTTCGAGCACCACAGCCACCACCATTGTGTCCTTGAGCAAGGCACTTAACTCCAGGTTGCTCTGGGCGGATTGTCCCTGCAATAAGTCACTTTGGATAAAAGCGTCTGCTAAATGCATAAATGTAACTGTAATTAGTGATTTGTGTAACAGCAAATTGCCAAAGACAGTAAACAAATCATAGATATTAATGATTTCTCACTGGAACATTTTTCTTATTTTTGAATGTATCTCTGCTGTGTGTGATGCTCTCATCATTTTTACTGGTTGCCAGTATGTCACAATGACCTTTGATATTGACAACAGAACTATTAATAACTGTTTTCAATACAAATAAATGTTAGCCATTCACAATTAATGGAATTTTTTATGTAATTTTATTACAATTTTATAAAAAGTTTCCATTCAATAATATGAGTTTTTATTTATTCATTAGGTATCATGAACTAACAATGAACAATATATTTTTACAGCATTTATTAATCTTAATGTTTTACGGTGTGGGGTAATAAACACACAACCGCAGCATATAACTTGCAAAAGTGTGGCAAAAAAATCGTTATCGGTATCTGCCGGTCTTAGTGTTAAAAAATCGTAGATCACATCGGCCTCAAATATCTTGATCGGTGCCCCATTACTTGCCACACCGTAACCCAGATATTTGCCTTTTTTAAAGAAAAGGAGGGACAAGTCAAAATAAATTTTTGTGTTAACCTCAACATTATGCCACAAATGCTGTTGATTATGCTTAACTTGTATTGAACCTGAATATTCCTTTAAGTTGTTATTCATTAATCTTCCCCTCCGCTGCATCTGTCAAATGTTATTAATGTTTACTTTTGTATGTAAAAAGCACAGTTGTGACATCAGTGATGTTAAATGCCATTGGTTGCTGCGTTTGTTGTAACCGATTACAATGTACATGTTTGAATATGTGGAAGCGCCACATAGATTTGACCAAAAACGGTCAAAATACAGTGCATGAGTCGCATGGACTATTTCATGATACTTTAATGGTGCGGTATTGTCAGTTTGGAGCTTGACAGACCAAGTTATCAATGTCAGGGATACTCTTCCAAAATTCACCTTGTGTGTCCACAGAAAAAAGAAAGTGTTACGGGTTTGAACATCATGAGGGTGAATAAATAATGACGGATTATTTTAGCTTGCGGTGAATTGTACATTTTATTGTCATTAATCTAATTAATTGTATAAAATTAAACAGTTTTTATGCCTTTTTCCCCTTGGGAATCTGAGTGTATGAAACAGGCCTGTCTCTTTCTCTCTGTGTGTCTCTTTCTCAGTTTCTCTCTCTCTCTCTCTCTCTCTCTCTTAGACTGTGCATTGGTTCAGCCTGAATGATCTGTCTACTCTCATTCGCTCACCTCTCATTCTGTCCCGTCTGTCGTCCGATGGGAACAGGCCAGAGTACCTCTGCTGTCTGTGCTGATACCGCGGTTAATTGACAGCGCGCACAGAGCTAACCAGAGTACTGAAAAACCCAAATGACTCACGGTAGAATATCACGGATCACTGACCCACACTGAGAGGAAATATACAGCGAATTACAAGAGGGGTTCAGCGAGATGCACTTTGACACAGTGCTAACACAATAAGAGAGAGGAAAGTGTAATTGTTGATATGTGTTTATTTGAAAGGGAAACATCAAAATAGATACTGTTATCAAAGAATTGTTAAAAGTGAGCAAAGCTGACTTCATCTGAAGTGAAATTTTTGGTTCAAAAGATTCACATTTTCTCACTACATGTAATATTATAAAAAAAATTATATTGTAAGTATGAAAAGTATGATATTGATATATAAATGAAATAGACAGATGTATACAAATAAAATATAAGCTTAATTACAAATGGGTTTATGAATCAGGGATGAAAAGGATAGTTGTTAGTAACGCTTGTGATTCAAATCTGTCATTAATTCCTGCTCAAGAAGCCTTTCCCAAGATTCCTCTTTACAAAGACCATTAACATCACATTATGCAAATGATAATGGACAAATCATGTAGCAGGGCAGAGGCCGAGCGCAGCACAGTTTAACATTCGGACTGTGAACTGCTCTATGAAGGATGTTTTCACTTACATTCTAGCTAATTTCATTCACACATTCAATCACCTGATGAAAATGTGCCTCTTTGCACGCAAGCGGCACTGTGCTTCAGAGCTGTGCTTTAATTGTGCATTCCTTGAGCCCTTGCACCAGAATGTCCTATAAACAGATTGACAAGCTGCTTTAGAGCTGTTGGCTTGCTTTTAAAGGTACAGAATCATCTGTCCAGTTTAAGGGTTATTCTTCATTTAGGTGCACTTTTGACAATTTGAAACCTTTGTATATGTTAAAACATTTAGCACATGTTCTAGAATATAATTATGATCATGGACTTGATCAACTTTCAAATGGGTTTGACAAATTCTTAATTTTTGAAAAAATATTTAGTTAAGATATATTTGGATATATCATGGACTTGCAAACATGCTAGTTAGCAGTCAATTAACATTTAATTAAAAAAATACAAATAAATGGATTGATTCTGAATTCTGAAATACTAACTAGATATGTCAAAACCTCCAATGCTTTTTTACCAAGTTAATACTAAAATTAAATAGATGTAATGAAACTAGACTTTCTGTCGTTCTGACTGACGGACAGCTTCTTTTTAAGTTCACAATTATACAAGCATGTGTGCTCTGCAGGCACTCACGGTAATGCGGAAACATGCCTCTAAGCTCAAATACAATTCAAAATATCCATCTTGCCAAAATATGAATGGCTAAAGTGGATTTGTATCAAAACATCAGATCTGTGCATTGGGACTTGTAATGCGTAAACTTATATTGCTTGTAATCTGTTTCTTTGTTTTTATTTTATTACTGACTGTTTACTTGTCTTTTATAATTACTTGAGATGGTGAAACAATGTTTACTTAATAAACAATTTAGTTAATATCTGTTTTGCCATGGTATCGAAACTGATATAGAGAAACGTCACTGGTATTGTTAGCAACTACTGAAATTTTTGTATCATGACAACCCCAATACTAATGGATAACTCACACCAAAATGACAATTATCTCATCATTTACTCACCCTTATACCATCCCAGATGTGTACGACTTTCTTTCTTCAGCAGAACACAAATGAATATTTTTAGAAGAATATCTCAGCTCTGTAGGTCCACACAATGCAAGTGAATGGTGACCAGAAATCAGAAGATCTTTAAAGCACATAAAGGATACATAAATGTAATCCACATGACTCCAGTGGTTAAATCCATGTCTACAGAAGTGATATGATAAGTGTAGATGAGAAACATACCAATATTTAAGTCAATTTTTACTATAAAGCCCACTCTCTTTTGGGTCAGTTGTTATATTAAGTGTCTTTAAGTTCGAAAATACAAACAATACAAAATACTTATTGTGTAACTATATAATGTTCTGCAATGTTTTCACAAGATTCACATTTGCTGCTACTGAAACTGAGGTACGGGTTGGTTTAGAGTTAAGATTAGGGTTAGGGTTTAGGGTAACTGTAAGGGTTGGAGTAGGGTTAGGTTTAGGTTTAGGGGTAAGGTGAACAGTGTAACTTCAGATGTAATTAAAAGCAGGTACTTTAAAGGTAAGTACAGTGCAACAACACGTATGTACATAATACGTACATTGTATCAAATGCTTAAGTACATAGTAGTTAAAGACACATAATATAAAGTGAGACAATTGAAGAATCACCCACATCATATCTTTGTGCTCTTTAAATAAGATTGTTCATCTGGAATCTGGGGCTACTGTGACTTTAAGAGGGCTGGCCCCCCTCCCTCCCTCTCTAAGGCAGCACGGGTACCAGGAGAGATACAGAGCGATTCCAGCCTCATTCAACCCTGCCAGCACATGGAAGATGAGGAGCAATAGAGAAAGACAGTGATGCAGTCCAGCACTCATGTCTACCAAGAAGAAGAGAGAGCAAGTGAGAATAGAGGACTGGAAGAGAAACAAGGAGGAATTAATTTCTGCTGGATCGTCCCACGGAGGTAAATGCACTGTTTGAAACCTTACGCACTCTGAGGAATTGCCACTTCATTTAGGAAAGTTAAAAGTCTGGAAGTTGTCAAATTTAATAGCTCATTTAGAGACCAGACAAGTGATGTTGGACACTGCATTTCACAGGACACGTGGGTAAATCCTTGCAGCTTTTCAAAATTCTCAAACTTTACAACAAGAGTCTTTTTTTTTATATCATGCCAAAAGGTTTACTTTTTGTGTTTATAGTATTTAGAGCTTTGCGCTCATGAAGAAAGACTAATGCAGCTTCTGCAGTCATAATACTTGACTCTGTTATCTGGTTTGTCCTTTCATGGACGCGATTCACCCCCAAGACTCTATAATTACAGATAAAATTGGAAGAGACGGCGGAATAGTGTGTAATCTGAGCATTTAAAATGAAGGGATGATTGCCTGTTTGATGTGGGCTATTCCAGAAATCACTCCTGAGACTTAAAGTGTTCAAATATTCTCCAATGGAGCTTAGCGCCCATCGGGACGCTTGCCTGTCCATTCAGGGTCAGGCTAGAAACGCCCAGTGTGTATCCACTTCACAACCTCTGCAACTGACAAGCTGTGGTCTTAAGCAGGGTCAAACGGGCAGCTTTAAGAAAGTGTGTCGGATCGAGGAGGACGTCTTGTGTCCATTTCTTGGGTTGCCGCCTGGCGTGCTGGAAATGAGAGTGAAGGAGGGCAGTAAAATTAGGAACCTCATGGGTTTTGCAATGGCACGGATGCAGGATGAGACTGGAACCAGTGGTCAGACCGGACTGAGACAGGTCGTGTTTAGTGGGTCAGGCCGGGCCGTCACTAAAACCATCACATGTGTTGAGATCATGAAGAGAAAGATTGGTGGTCTTCACCAGATGACTAAACTCCAGTACAAGGGCTTACGAGAAGTCTGGGAGAGTCAGGAAGGAGGTGACTCGGAGATGACCATCCACCGAACACTTCCCTGCATCAGCATCCTGCTTTCTAAAGACCCTCTAGACCCCCTGGAACCCGGTTACCAGCCCCCTGACAACACCTTCTGGACCGAGAGAACAAAAGGAGAAGCTTCACAGACAGTGGAGAAAAGACCTCTGGACTCAACTGACACCCTGATGGAGCCACCAGCGAAAAGAGTTTGTCTTTGAGCATTATGGGTATGCTAAAGTCAGCAATGCCCAACAAAGACTATAACAAACTTTCTGATAAGTAGCCAGGGCTCTCAAAGGGGCCTAGAGCAGTGGTTCTTAACTGGTGGGTCATGACCAAAAAATGGTTCTGACAGGAGCAGCAGGGGAATAACAATGCTAAATGCAAATAATACAATGCAACTGACCATATAATGAATAAACAATTAATCAAGACAAAGATACTTGTTGAGAATGTTTTTTGCACTGTGTGTGTTTAATCAAATTCTATGTTTTATTGCCACAATTTCATCTGTCACTTGGCTAGTTTCTGCCAAGTGACAGATTACATTTTGGCAATAAAACACATTTATTGTCAAACATGGACAGAGTGTTTTAGTCGAGACCACCTCATCCAAGTCCAAGTCCAGTCGAAGACCAACGTAGTTCGAGTTCGAATCATGACCGAGACCAGGAGGGGGTCGAGTCTGAATCAAGATAAAGACCGGAGAGGGCAGAGTCCGAGTCGAGACCGAGACCAGTAAAAGTTGAGTCTAAGACAAGAGTTTTTTATGAATGTATTAAATGTATAGTTTAAAAAACTATTGAAACTAGGTTCATATATCAAATAAACCTCATTTATTATATTCTTAAGCTTATATTGGTTAAATAGTATTACCAGATGAGAACAAAATTTTTATAAATGACACATCCTTGGTTAAGTGAACAAATTGGTATTATAGTTACGACATGCCAGTGTTTACAAAATGTCAGTGAAAAACTCAAATTAAAGGTTCAAAGTGCATTTCTGCTTACTTATGCCTGCAAGATTGCATCTCGTGGTATGCACAGAAACATAGTATTCATGTAACATGGCTAAAGCATTTGTAAAAGGGAGGCCGTTCTGACCAATGCAATGCAATGAAGCATATAACACAGGTGTCTCGAGACACCTTTTTAACTTAAAAGAACTGGCGCTCCTGCACGAGACGCCATAAATACAGCGATATGTAAAGCAGTGGTCAGAGGCATCCATTTTGCATGATTACAAAAGAAAAACAACTGAAAAACAGCATGGATGGACACAACGCATTTGGTGTGGACAGCACCTTATTAATAAAACACAGCACCACTGGAAGCTTATAAAATTACCTTCTAGAAGTCTTTTGATGACTGTAGGTAAATATCCACTTTATCCAACAATTTGTTTGTTTTCCATTTTCTAAAATATCCTGATGCTGTTTTAATGAGTGAGAAACTGCTTCAGATCATTCAGTGAGATGACTCCGAACTAATCAGACTGAATAGCCAATCGATTTAGACCTTTTTGCTAACCTGTTTGTCAAATTCTCAATAGAATGATTTATTTGTGAACTGGGCATCACTAGTTCTGATTCTACGCAGCAGACTGAAATGTCAAGGTCTCTGATATTGTCAGTCAAAAATATTTGTCATAATTCAAAGCTTTCAATGTCTATTTTTGGAAAACGGACTTGACTGGACTCGGGTTTAAGTCTGAGTCCACACTTGTTCGAGTCCAAGTTGAGACCAGTCAAATTGCTCATGAGTCCATGACAAGACCAAGACCATGAGTCCTGTATCGGTACTACAACACTGCATGGACAGATTGTGTGACATGCCCTCATCCTCAAAAACCATGAACAAAACTATGTTAGGTGAAAGAAAATGCGACCCAGACTAAGTTAAACACAGGTTCACTTGGAGCGAGGATAAACATGGATTGTGTCGATCACTCTGATTTTTGCTTTGTGTGCTAAATTATTGGCTGCCGAGCATGAAAACATTTAAATTCAAGAGACATTTCGATACCCAAATTGTCAAATTTCTTATTCAATTTATGTAATTTAACATATTGTTGGTTTAATGCAAATCATGGTAATGTTAATAAATGTCAATGATTTTACAATAAACAAATCTGATGTCCAATGTTAAATTTGGATCCTGAAGTGAATCCAGTTGAGAACCACTGGCCCGTCAAACCAGGGGCATAGCAGTCATTTTAAAAGTGTGTGTGTGTACATCTGTCTGTAGGTGGCTCACACAGACCCAACACTTAATATATTAGAGTATATATAAATATATAAGTTTGATATAAGTATAACATTAATATATCCGTATTATTTCTTTTAATATTTGTAGGATTTGAAAATATAAATGCAAAATGTAGCTAAATTAGCTGCAAAAATAAAGGGCATCTTGTGGCGCACTTGCTTCTGTTTCACACATGACAATAAAAGACTGAGCACAAGCTGGTCCTGAATAAATTATTTACTCAATTACAATAATGACAATTGTGCAATTTTTTTTTTTACTTGTGCATTGTGGTATTTAAATGTATCCAAGTGGCTCGAGTGTTTTGACTACATTCACCAAAATTCATTTAATGATTCAGTGACAATTTCTGGTGATGACAGAAGGTGGTGACAAATGAGGGTCTTGAGTGAAATGAGTTAAGTCACTGAATCAACGATCAAAAGAACATTATAATCCTTTAACATTTGAATGTCTACAGACCTACAAAGAGACTTTAGTAGAGGTTTTAAGCATTATAAGAACAAAGCAAATCTATAATTTCCCTACAGTTTGGGAGCTGCTGATCATGACTTATATCAAAAGACATCAATAATAGTCTTATAATAATTATAATGAGTTTAAATAATGTCTGTATGTTTTCATGTATAAATAAAACTAACAAATCTACATATGTATTCATTTCAGCAATCTCTTTTTCCCTACAGTTTGTTGACTGCACACCAATATAAAGATAAAAAACAGGAGCTTTACATATTTAACACAGATCTAATAATCTGCTTTAATTGACAAAAACAACTGATCAAACTCTTACCTCACACACATAATGTAAAAAGCATAACTTAATAAAGACACTTCTGCAGTGCATTTCACGTAATGCTGCCAATCAAGAACGATATGCCGATAAATAATTCTCGTTTGTGAGTTCCTTGTCTCTAGATTATTTAGATCAACATCAATGCCGATAAAAAACATGGATAAATGAGCATTGTTGAAAGCAACTTTGTAGAAATGAATGGAGCCGCATTGATTAGTCTGTCTGACTGACAGCCTCTTACGTAAGGGTTGTTTCGGCTCATGAAACTCAACTGTGATTGGCTGGCTGGTTGGTCGCTCAGTCAGCCCAAAGTAACAAAAAGCAAAGAATACTGTATATAAATCCACCATTTGGACTAGGTATGGGTTTAGTTTCGAAAAAAGCTGCTATGCCCTTGCGTCAAACCATCTCTCAGAGACACAGAATTGAGAATGGAATTATTTCAGTATCATAAATCAATAACAAAATCCTTTTAGAGTTTCATAATTAAAAATGTTCAATGCTCTCTGAAAACTACAGACTGAAAGATTCTGCGTTATAAAGATCATGTTAGGGGCCGTTCACACTAAACAGGTTTTTGCATCTGTTTACGCTACTTTTAAAACATTTTTCTATGCAAACCCTAGACAGACTTCTTTTGCGCCATATCTCACTTATTTTTTTCAACTTTCCGTGTCAAGTTGAAAAAAAAAATATCAACGGTTAAAAACACGTCTCGAAACCCCTGCATTCTGCTCTGTTTGTGGCACTGATTCTAGCTTTTTTTTTTTTTTTTTTGGCCAGGCATGTTTGTTGTGAGCAGCCTCTTATGAAAGTTTGAGATACTGTACAATATGCTTTTCTGTTTTCTTGTTACATCTTACCACAACAAAAATAAACATTCCCAGCATGTGTTTAACTCACAGTTAACCAGAAAAAGCATTGGCCATGTTCGGAATTAAATTGTTTACAACTTACTTAATACTGCGCATTATATCCCATTTACAACCTACTGTTTTTTTTATTAAAAAGTGAAAGAAATTTCATTATTCCATTAAGAAAGTAGTATGCTATATTGATTAATTAATCAAGAAGAATCAAGTCCATTATTTAGCATTTTTCCCAATTAAACTTGGTGAAAAGAATAAAAAAATAAATAAATCAACCTTAACTTGAGTCAAGAAAAAGATCACGGATGATATTACTCACACAATAGAAATTAAAGTTCAATTTGAGAGCATTGCATTGTTGGATACAGTATTACATAACTATTAGACCTACTCTTAAAAGTGCATTTTCTCCAAATATTTGCTCAAGTAAATGTAGCGGGTTACCACCCACCTCTGGTTATACATAACATTTAGTAGACCATCAGGTTATTCCATCCATACAGAATATCTGCACACTGTGCATACAGCAGAATACATCATTTATTCTGCACCAATAGTAGTGTCATTTTTGCAGGAATGAGATGAAAGAAAGAGGATCTAAGTGCAGGCTTTTTAATATAAACTTTTACATTTACATTTCTGCATTTGGCAGACGCTTTTATCCAAAGCGACTTACAGTGCACTTATTACAGGGACAATCCCCCCGGAGCAACCTGGAGTTAAGTGCCTTTCTCAAGGGCACAACAGTGGCATCTTGGTTGTGCTGGGGCTTGAACCCCTGACCTTCTGGTCAGTAACCCTGAGCCTCAACCACTGAGCTACCACTGCCCTTTTAAAAAATAAACACAAGAAAGTAAAAACACAAAAACAGAACAAACCACTACAGACATGAAAGGTTAAGAACTGACAATGTACAGAAGAAAGCACAGGGATTAAATACAAAAGGACCTAACGAGAAAACAAGGAACATCTGGGACTAATAAGCATAATAACCAATGAAACAAAGATGATGAAAAAACTACAAACCCATAATCAAATTTGGTTAATCAGTGGTTTCGCGAGAACCATTACAAGTAGCCATAGTATAGTGCTATTCTAAACACAGCCATTACAATTTCTTTAGGACTTCGTGCTTCCATATTGTAAAAAAAAAATACATGTATACTTTTCATGTCCCTGCTTATGGAAATAAGGCATTTGTTATTGCAAACTTGCATACAGTGTTATTTTAAATGAACAGGAAGTGCAGCTGTGTGTAACTTTACTGTCAGGAGTTCAACATACAGCACTTTCATTTAGAAAAAGCATTCAGTTCCATTAAAGCATCATGTCATCTAACATTGCACTGGGATCCAGATAAATGTCTTTGCAGGGATTTTGTTTGAGAGATGGCTGATTTAATACATTCTTAGTGATAATCCTCAACCGACAATCAGTGAATCACTCTTTTACTCTATTGCATAATGTTGCCAACAAAATACAAGCTTGATTAAATCTTTTACAGTTAAGGCTTATCAGAAATATAGAATATTCTGTAAAAGCAACTTCTAGTCTATTGCTCATGGCTGCAGAATATTTATTCTTTCTTAGCCAGAAAAATAACAGGCAGAGCATTTTCATGATTGTTAAAAAAAAAAAAACTATGTGGACTAAAGAGATCTGTGGTCCAATTATAATAATAATAATAATAATTAATGTTTAAAATAATTAATAAAGTATGGGTGTTATGAATACTAATTGGAATGAGACCTGACCACAACAATAATGTACCAACATGAGATCTAAGGCCACTTTAGTACTAATCTGTTTTAATTTGGAAATGCATAGATTTTTTTGAAATTCAAGATTTTCTCACATTTATCTTAAATTTCTTAAAAAGTGGGTTTACAAAAAAAAAAAAATAGACAGCACACCTAAGCAATGATGGGGATGAATTAATTGAAGATGTATAATACAAATAAAAAAGTATAATAATAAAAAATGTTTGACGAATATTAATTTAAAAGCCCTAAAAAAGGACAAAAATCGGCACATATCAAAGTGAAGACCAGTTTTTCTGGCCTAATTTCACAAATGTCAACAGTTTGTTTGTGTGCGTGAGTGTGTGTGTTTGTTTTTGTGTCAGGTTTATCCTCCATTGTGGGGATCAAATGTCCCCACAAGGATAGTAAAACCTGAGATCACCTACATTGTGGGGACCAGCCAGTGTTCTCCACGAGGGAAATGGCTTTGTAAACATACTAAATGATGTTTTTTTGAAAATGTAAAAATGCAAAAAGCTCTCTGTGAGGGTTAGGTTTAGGGGTGGGGTTAGGGGATAAAAATGATCCTTAGATGGAAAGTCCCCACGATGATATAAAACAAAACATTTGTGTGTGTGTATGTGTCCCTGGGTAGCGAGATGGACAACTTTCACACACTCTCTGTGGATCTGAGTCACTTCATCAAAATCAAGATCTGCTGTTTTCTTCAAACAACATCACAGATTGTCTCTCTATCAGGGAAGATTCTCCCCACAGCGTTAAGAAGCAACATTCATCATTTGAAACTGTTAGCGTTATGATGTCTACAAGGGTCTCCTGCACTGAGCCATGACTGAGTTTGTGCGTTTCTCTGTGCGTAACCTCAGGATGTTGCTCTTGATCGTAATGAAAATCTCTTCAGGACTGAAAACCACTTAATGCTTTCAATTTATCCAAATGCCTCAGACGTGCTTTTACTATGTGTGCACAAAACAGCCACAGCAATCTAATTGTGCAGATCTTCTCCCCAAATGGACTTTCTAAATGATAAAAAGCCACATGCTGATTGGAGTCCTTTTGTGCAGCATACTGGTGTCCTCTCAGATTGTTAAAGTGAACATGAAACAGCATTCGCAGACCATTTTACTTCCACAATCTGAAATATTTCAGATAGACACAGAACATACAATGAGAATATTGATTTTATTCATAGAGAAATTGATTGGATGGTGAAAAGTGGGCGTTCCATACCAAATTGCAGTCAAATCTAAAAGTTGATCTTGAAAAAAGTTTTCCACATTTGAGTAGGATTTTTGACCGGGACATGGAGGCTGATGTTCAAGTGTTCCCCTCAGAGCATCTCTATGTATCTCATTGATAATGCTTCTTTCCTTCTGTAACCTTGATTACATTAATGCTAACCAGAATTAAATTGCGTTAACTATTGCCAACTTTTTTATAAATACTGCATTGCCTGTAGCCTAAAACAATGACTAAATTAGTATTTAAACCATTAAGCCCACATGTTCTAGGTGATGACAACCAATATTTTGTAATAGTGTGTACAGATGAATCGCGAGCAATAAAATCAAAATCTAGTATTACAAAAGTAAGTAGGGTCCATTTTGATTTCATGTTGACTTTAAAATTGTGCGACCCTAAGTACACATGCATGGATGTTGTATTTTGGCATTGCAACACATAACTTAAATTCATTTAAACTGACTGATCTCAGTTCAGAAGACTCTGTACTGTCAGTAAAGGTTTAAATCATGTGACAAAACAACATGGCACTGATCACAGCAGAGTTTGTCTTTGGAAGAAACTGAGGTGCATTTCGAAATGTTCTGAGATAGCACACTGGAAGTTAAGTCATTCACCAAATAGGGAGCAAGGGAGCATCATATAACTCTCTAAGTGCCTTCACTCCTAAATTCCAACCAAAAGTTCAGTTTCAGGCTTCGGTTGGACAACTCAGCATGTATGGCAGACATGGGACAATGGTAATCAGTATTTAGATGAAGAATTTATAAAGTATAGTTTTATTTTAACATGGTTGGCAGTGATTGGGTGATGCTGGCCATTACTTTGAATCAGAATTATTTATGCTAATTTCTGATGTAATGTCTCAAAAAAATTAATAAGACACTCCTGGAAACATAATAACATTTCTAGACTTTCTAGAGCTTGGTATTATTTAAAATGTTAACACTTAGTCCCACACCATACATTTTTAGGAAATTTATTTGCTCTAAAATGTGTTTTCATCTTTTTTTTTTTGCATGTTTATTAGGGGATACTAGTTACAAATCAAAAAGGGAAATGGAATATGCACACAGCATTCACGCTCGGGTCTCAGGAGGTTAAAACCTTTTTGTTCAACCCTGCAGAAGTCTGTGACAGTCTCCCTGAAGTTCTCTCCACTGTGATGGACACATCATTATCATTCTTTTTCCAGCTGACTAAATGAATCATCATGGGGCACCGAACTCAGAACTGTGGGGAGCGAGTGATTTCAGCTGCAGCTCAACTCAAATTGAACAAACTCTGGAGGGTTACAGACTGAGGGGGCGTTATCAGAGAGAGCGTCTTATCTGTGAGTCAGCGCAGCTCACCTTGCACACTAATGCAAACCAAACACACACATTAATGGACACACTACACACTCGTAGATAATGTCACACACTGCACAGTAAATATTCCATTGACCTGAAGCTTCCAACATGCTGAGTGTGGAAATGCAGATGTGTTTAAAAGCAGGACATTACTGAGAAGAGAGCGATAAAGAGTAAATAACTCACATTAAACACAGAGAGAATCGATCTGTGACCCTAACCTGCGGTCCTTTTTTAAAAACTAAATTCAGACATCTTTTAGTCACAAGGAAAATCGACATATTGCTTCTAATCCCATTCTACCAATTCCCTGCTTAAAAGTCCAGCACTGCTGGTAACCAACTTATGTTGTGATTTGAGAGTTGGTGTGCTGATGTCTCCACCAGGCTTTTAAACTAAGACAACATTGGTCAACCAGCTTCACCAGCTAGGTTTTGGTTTGCTGGTGAAAAGCATGGCTATGCTGGTCCACCAGCTAGACCAGCACCAAACCAGCACTAATCAGCATAACCACCCTAGTCCAGCATGGGAATTGCATGCGGGTTAAGCTGGTCTTTTTAGCAGGGTTTAAAGACAAGCAGCATTCCCCATCACATTTTTTTGTGATCACCTTTGCACAAGCAACCTCCAAGACATGATTTCTTGTCTTGTGGGAACCAGGAAATAATTACGATCATATTGACAATGCTGAGCGTGATTCTGAGGTTGCATTATCACTGTAAAATTAAATTTTTACTTAACTGATGGTTTAGGGTTGGTGTTTGGGTTAGGGCTTGGGAGTTGGGAGTTGGACCAGAGGGTTGAGGTTTGGCTGCAGAGCATAGTCCAGTTAACTCCTGTTGGAAGATGCTACTCCATTTTCTGGGAAAAAGCCAACATCGAATGTTCCAGTATCTTGAATTCGACCCCATTCTGCCGAGTAACTAACAAGCGCAATCTGCCCCAGACTTTTTTGCATCAATTAAATGTGTTTACATCTTGTGGCACTACTTACAGTATAGCACATTATTCAAGCAGACTTTGCTAGTCCCATGGAAACCAGGAAGTAGTTGCATTCACATAATCTATGATAAGAGATATTTAGAGGTTGCTTTTTTCCTCTAAGATAACATTTTTTAACCCACTGACAGTTAGGTTTAGAGCTGGGGTTTGGGTTAGGGGGTAGAGTTGATAAAATCTGCATTCTTGTTGACTGTAGTACATCATTTACAACTAAAAACACAGCTCACTTTCTGCACCACTCTGTGGACATTTTACCAGGAAACTAGAGCTCACTCATGGCCAATAATTTAACACTTCCAGCTTCGCCATGGGGGCCAGTGATTTGAAATTTGTTAAGCACAGACCGATTTCAGCAGCAGAAAGTTCAACCTACTGTTGCCAAAGTTTCTTTGTGTTTACAAAAAACGTGAACCAGGCAAATTCCCTTTGAATTCACATTGTCCCTGGACTTGAAAGTGAACTCAGATCCCATTTTGGTACACTTTAGCTGAGACACATCTCTGTCCGTGTTGTATTTGTTAAAACCCATCTATTTGAACATTATCATAATATAATACTGATGATGATGACTATAACACCAAATGTTTGAGCAGTGCTTTTCAACAGGATGAAGAGCTTAATGCAACTAATAACATGCAACTATGCAACCATGCAGAATTGCACTCATAGAAAATAAGGTTATTTGGGGTTCTATACAGAATCCGATGGTTCTTTACACAGCTCCAAAGAACCCTTTATGCCAAAAATGTTCTATTTTCAAAGATTTACAGGAAAAAATGACCCCTTTTGCATAAAAGGGTTGTTTGGTGTCAATTGCTTAATGTGACATGTCTGTCTGTTTAGGTATAAATTACTTTATTTAAATTTTTGTTATAAACAGTTTTGAACACTACGGTACATTACTTTTGCATTTGCATTTCATACTGCAGAAAAAAAAACCTTTTAAAATGTACAGCTTTGGATTTGATTAGAAAAGGGTAAATGACAGATGATCTGATCCAATGTCCTTTCTCTTTTAGACAAAAGGTTTATCTTAGTATTAATATACAGTCTATGGTATAATCGATTCTTGACTCATTATCAACAAAAGATACACATTTTTTTTTTATCATAAATAGCAAACAACTTGAGCGTGTAGTGCTATATCTACCTATCTACATAGCGCGAAAGCGCATTTAAAACGCGCGCTCGCAAACGCGCAACTCGCGCTCGCGATCAAAACGCGCGAGCATTCTATTTAAAATTTTAACGGTTACAGAAAGTCGGTTGAGTTGAAAGCTTGAGGGCGACATAACCCTGGTAAGTAAGAGTAAGCGCAAATAATAAATGTCTAGAAAAACTGTTTCATCCAGGCCTGCGATATTCTCCACCAGGGTTAATTAATACATTTTTTAACTTATTTTTCTTTGCGTCCGTAAAACATTGGAAAAACTAAACAAGTTTCGAGGAGCACATCACAGCATTCAATTAAGCCAGTTGCACTGATATAAGAATACTTAATACTTAAAAACACTTAAATGTCTTTTATATGGTTATTTCACTTTCTTAGTGATATAGTATATTAACTATTCAATTTGCATATCCATTAAACTTTAGCAAAATTGTATTATCAGCTTTCCATAACTTTCAATTAAACTCTACAGTATTTTGCCTCAAATTCATCTGTTGGTATTATCTAGCCAAATTAGGCAGATGTTGACATGGAACATTTGAATTGATGCAAAAATGGGGAGGGAAGATGGCTCTGTTCAGTAACTCAGCAGAATGGGGTTGATTTCAGGGCACAGAAACATTCAATAGCAACATGTTAATTTCCAGTGTGATCATGTTGGCTTTTTACCAGATAGTGGAATTGCATCTAGCAGGAGCTAACTTGACTATGCTCTGCAGCAAAACCCCAACCCTCTGGTCCATTCTCATCTTCAGCTGACATTCACTGGACCAGCATCAGGATTGTTTGGCCAACATTGGCAGTGAGAGGCGTCACACAGAGCTCACACAGAGGCATTCTTTCTCTCAGAAATTCTTGCATGTTAAATTAATGGGAGCTGTTGGTGGTGTAATTGCAGAGTCAAAGCTGTGAGGAATGATAATGTTCCCTGAATAAAACCACGGCAGAGTTTACGTCCTGAACAATATTAGCAGATTACACACATATCAAACAAGCTCTGATTAAAGGCTGAAAGCAGGAACCCCTATACATAAACTTTCCATCTGGTAGACCCACTGATATATATATATATATATAACTGGGTCACTGACGAAACGTTAAACAAATGTTAAATGCCAGCAGGAGGTGAAGACTGTGTGTTGCAATTGCTTGTTTTAATTATTGGGGGGCCCCCAGAATCTACGCCCCTGGGCATAGCAATATGGCGGCTCAGTAGCTTCAATAATATGGCGATATAGATATATCAGTGGGTAGAACTCTCTTAAAAAGGGTCCTATATAGAACCTTTTAGGGGTTCCAAATATGAATCGAGCGATATAACCCTTTAGGGTTCTATATGGAACCTTTTATTCTAAGAGTGTTGGATAGCTAAATTAATTGTATTATCAGCTTCCCATAGCTTTCAATTAAACTCTACAGTATTTTGCCACAAATTCATCTGTTGGTAGTAGCTAGTCAAATTAGGCAGATGTCGATAAGTTTGTGTGACATGCCCTCATCCTCAAAAATCATAAACAAAACTACACAAGGTGAAAGAAAACATGACCCAGACTCCATTAAACGAAGAGGATAAAGAAGAAAAATAAATTATCTCTTTTTCTTTTTAAACAGCCATGTTTAATACTGCGCACAGCCTTTCTCAGGTGAAAATAAAATGTATTTTGAATTTCTAAATACTGTATGAACTCTTTCCTCTGTAAGCAGTCCCTCTCTCTCTCTCTCTCTGTGGTTGAGGGTTTGGGTTGTTGTAGGAGTTCACTATCTCGCTCTCTGCAGATGGTGCTGTCTTTTCTTATCTAGAAGAATGGCTGCTGCCTCCGTTTTTCAGACGCTCTTATCTGGGAATCCTTTAAATTGAATATTTACTGGGCTGATGTTGGAGCGCTCCAGGCCTGGTTCTCCCCCCACTGGACAGGCATGAGCGTTCTTTCTTCAACAACACAAACTGGACAAGTTTGAAAAAAGCACCATGATTAATTATACATTCAGGTGAAATGAATGGACAGTGAAGCCATGAATATTCAAAATATCTAAATAATAATTAAAAAATAAATCTGTAAATTATGCAAATCACTTTCATTTTATATAAAGGTATTGTGAGTGCAGTGGAAATGGAATGAAAATAAAAAGCATGCCTTTGAATTCTTCACACAATTACAAACTCCTCCTCAGAAATTCTTTTTTTTTCATCATTTGTAAAGAAAAATCAGAAATGCTGTGGCAGAAATGAACAACTTTGCTGTTCACAGTTTTGTTGTCTGCCCATCCAATGAGTTCTATTATATTTTTCCCCATTCATCTCAATGGTAGTTGCTCGTCTGGCGTATACAGCCCTGGAAGTATACATGCTGCCATATTGTCTCTGGTGCAATTTGTTTGAGCCGTAAAATTAATGTGATTAATCAATCTGGAACCTCAGAAAAGTTAGATCATGAAATGTATTGGCTGATGGTACCACAAGATTGTGCACAGTATTAAAGGTGATATAAACGATTTTTTTAATGTATGCAACAAATTTTCCGTCTCCCTGAAAGGTATCACAGAAGTTAGTGTCCTGAGATATCTCACCGGTCTTTGTGACAGCACAACACTCTGTGAGCAGCAAAAAAAACTTTGACCACTGGCCGCAGACATTCTTTGATCAGCCAATCAGAAGGCTTTGATATGCTTTCTACTTGTCAATCATTTTGCAAGTTTTCACAGTGTAGTATTTGAAGCAGAACATTCATGTATATCACATTAAGATTCATAACATATGTCAGTTGATTATGCTATTTCACTACTGGTGTTTTTGACAACTGTGAGAAGACTTACTCGGCTACTATGCTATCTTTGGATGGCAGTGTTTTGGAAAGAGGTGGCGTGTCTAATTCAACAGGACAGTCTCAAGGAAGTTCCAGAAAGGCTAAAATCGCTTAAGCCCCTCACTAGCAACTCTCCTGAGCAGTGACATGAAAGGAAAAAATTTTAAGAGCCACCCAAAGAATCTGTCACTGGTGACACATCCACAAAAATATAATGAAACATTTGCTGGCCCAATGGAGAAAGATTCTTTTTGAAGACTGACCAAACCGATCTCATGAGAAGTCATACAAATTAGAATTGGCTAAATCGTATGAAATTGTACAAGTTTGTTCGTACGAATTCTAGATGTGCAAATACCCGGATGTGTAATGCAGAAGTAAGTGAAAGTTCTGGGTGCACATGCTTATTGATTTTATAACCTAACCAAAACTCCACAACTAAACATAAAAATAGAGTAGATTCTGTAAGGATGATTTGAAAGAGTATGTTCTATTTCTGATGAAATCGGTCTGTGCTTCCCAAAAATCAGAGCACTGTCCCCAGTGGCTGAAGCTAGAAGTGTTGGGCACATTTGAGCTCCATTTTCTGGGTGAAATTGTCCACAGAGTGGAGCCAAAAGGGAGTTGAATTTTAAGTTGGTAATAATGTAATACAGTCAAAGGTAATGCAGATTTTATTAACTTTATCTCCTAACCCAAACCCAACCCTAAACCTAACCGTCAGTGGAATACAAATTTTATCTCTGAGGAAAAATGCAACCACTGAATCGCTCCTATCATTTGATTAAGTAAACACGACTACGTCCTGGTTTCCATGGGACTAGCAGAGGCTGCATGTGCTTTTAGTAGTGCCACAAGAAAACACATTTAAATTGATGCAAAAATGGGGAGGGGAGATGGCGCTTTTCAGTAAATCAGCAGAAGGGGGTCGAATGGAGTTGCATCTACCAGCAGGAGCTAACTGGACTCTGCTCCACAGCCAAACCTCAACCCTCTGGTCCATTCTCATCTTCAGCAGACATTCACTGGACCAGCACCAGGATTGTTTGGCCAACATCGGCAGTGAGAGGCGTCACAGAGAGCTCACACAGAGCTTACACAGAGACGGTTTTTCTCTCCGAAATTCCTGCATGTTAAATTAATGGGAGCAGTTGAGGGTGTAATTGCAGAGTCAAAGCTGTGAGGAACGATAATGTCCCCTGAATAAAACCATGGCTGAGTTTATGGTATGAACAATATTAGCGGATTACACACATCAAACAAGCTCTGATTAATGCCTGAAAGCAGGACAGAGTTGACTGAAACAGGCTGAAATCTGAGATAATTGTATGAATATTTGAAAAGGCTAATAACCTAAAATCATACTGCAAAATTACAAATGCACTGTGTGAACAAGCAACGCGATCTCATGAGAATTTTTAAGTATTCTTACGTAAAGTTTGGTTCTGGCAAACGTACATTCTCTTACATTTCACTGACACACCAAAATGTACAATATTGATGTATTGACGGCATCTAAAAATCATAATTTTACGTATGAACACCTATGAAACGAACAAGAAAAATGTTAACATTTTAAAGGATTATATCTTTAAAATGTTAAAATGAAAAAAAAAAAAGAAAAAAAAAACTAAACTAAAAATAATGTAATAATTTACTAAGTATTTAATTACATTTTTGCTTGACATGGGACACAAAAGGAGTTTTCAGAATATGCAAAAAAAAAATCATATAACAATAACAAAATGAATCTATTCATTTGTTAGCTATAATCCAATTCTTCAGACTGCTTTCTGTGAAGAACAGACCCAAATTCATGCCTTTTATTCAATGAAGTCTGTCTCCATCTGCCGCAGCGGCATTGCAACCTCTATAACCGTCAACACGCGTTGGTTCCATTTTCAAAATTAAAAAATTGCCCTCAAGAAGCATTACGACCAGCGGTTTTACAGCAGTGATGCCCAATGCTCAATTGCTCTCAAGTGTCTCATGACTGTTTGTGACATGCTGTATTCTGCGATATATATGTTTGAATGAGATATGACAGTGATGATACGGTGTGCATCAGGAGAAGATTTACAACGTTTAATAATTTAAATTCTACTCTCCACCTCACACAATGCCATCAGGGATCACACCGGATGCAGCGCATCACCCTTTGGACTACTTTCGTACTGCATTTTGCCATTTTTCTGAATAAATGATTGTGATTAAATGTATCTGCCTGCTACATGTTTTAAATGCTTAATAAATGGTTATGGTTAGGTTTAGGAGTAGGTGTGGGCTGTAAAAAGTATGAATATATTGTATCAAAATGATTGCTACTATACAATCTACTTGTTACATGTTTTTATATTGTTGAAATGTGGTTATGTTTAAAGGTTGGGGTAGGATTAAGGGATCTGAAATATCTATAAAAGAGTAAAAATGTACAAATATATTTGTAATGGATTCATCTATATTTTACATTTCTAAAGCTGTAATATATATAAAAATGTTTACATTTTAGATGCTTTCAAACGTCCATATTGTATGTTTTACTGTCTATACAAACGTACAAACGTGTACGTTTAAATGTTACAAATATTAACGTGCAAACAGCTGACGTATATTAATGAGATCATGCTGAAACAAGATACACTTGTTGAATCTTTTTAAGAGCTCTTGTACAGCACTATTTAAGGTACTTAAATTAGTCCTGCAGTGTTTTCTTAAAAAAGATAAATAAACTATAAAAGAAAAAAAGAGCACTGTAGAAAATGTGCAGAAATTGACATTGTGGACCTCTGTTTCTGCATATATTAACACATGTTGTTGCACAAACACTTTCATCATTAATAGACTGTCACTAGAGTGCTGGTTTGTCTTTCTTCATATTATCTTGCAATTAAAATATTCATCAGGGCCGGACTGGGACAAAAATTAGGCCCTGGAACTTTTCAGCCCAACCGGCCCATGGTATAATATTATAATAATATTAATATTATAATACTATAGATAGTGATATTATTATTGAATTGCAAATGCAGTTATCAATATAAATACTATAAACAATAAATAACAATAAAATAGGTCAATAGTAATCTATGAACAGCTATGACAGTAGGGCTGCTTAACTGATATTTCTCTTTAATCAGGATCTAAATGATCTTATCCCATTAAAGTTCATTAAAACTAAATATATTTAAAGAGGAGGAAAAACTCATATCTTCATCCTTAATTCATGGGGGACCAGGCTTTAAAGCTCTTGTTCAATTCTCATTTGTACTTGCCCTTATGAAAATGTACCACAGTTCTTTCATTGCCCCAGAGTTTAACTGCATTATTAGTAAGAGCATGGTGATCACAGGTAAAACCATGCTCCTTATAACAAGATGTAATTATGTAAAAAAAAAGTCGCTTTGGATAAAAACGTCTGCCAAATGCATAAATGTAAACGATGTGTGGATTAAAAAGAATGTAATTAGCATTAAATGTCACAATGTTTTCCTGTTTTCCTCATCACTGCTCTTTAGAATGTCGGGCTGTTTGATCTGGTTTCGACTAGCTTCGCACAGAGCTTTTAATGTTTTCACATCTCACACAGTGTTTACCAAGGGACTAAGAGGTGGAAGCACAGAACAGGTTCATCAGCGCTGCGCAGGAGGGTCGGTTCGGCTCTCGCACTGCAGCCAGTCAATGCATTGCGTTGCGCAGGTTAATCGGGTACCGGTGTTTTGTCATACTTTTGTTGTATTTGGTGTTTGTCATGCACAGTGCTTAATAAATAAGAGTGAGGCGATTGACCGGCCCAATCCTCGACCAGCCCACTGGTAAAAGTCCCGGTGCGCCAGATGACCAGTCCATCACAGCAATTCATTGTGTTATAGCTTGGCTCCTAATAAAGTTCCAGTCAAATAGCCGGTAATTTTATTTACCTGCCAAAGCTAAATGTTTCTTGTATTTTGCACAGTACTTGGTGAGTGTTATAGGAATAGTTCACGTAATGTTGTAATAATTTCCGTAGAGCTAAAAGAATAATTTGTAGCTTTTTTCCATAACAACAAATCATTGTGAACAAGTCTATAAATTAATATATTATGACTTAGAATATAGCAAACAAGTCATTAAGACAACTTTTATGATACTTGTTTAATATTTTTTATTATTATTATTGCATTGTGTAAAAGAGCTGCATGTAGAGTTTTCAAAACACTATTTATTGGTGTTCCACAGATAAAATAACAGCATACAGATATGGTGCAAAATGAGGATGAGTAAATAACGACTAATTCCAAGATGAACTATCCCCATTTCTCTTGGTTTTGGGCACCATAAAAGAAATGGGAAGCATTCATATTTAAGAGCCCCTTGTCATGTTGTACTTATAGAAATCTCCATCTGGTTTTGTTTCTGTTATAACAGCTTTTAAATATCAACAGCTGAATATGTGTGACACATGACAATAATTAAAGAAATAATCTTCAATAGAGTGTATTATCAAGGGTGACTGCATAATGTAAGCCAGTCCTGCCAAAATCTACACAAACAACAATTACCTTAAAATCTCATTTTGTTTTGCTCTCCTCTCCAATTTCCCATTCACCTAATTTCCTCTGAGCAAAAACAAATAGTCTCTCAGTTAAACCAGTAATGGCTGCAGCATTTCACTGAGAGCTTTCTACATGGAATCTGTTAAAACTGAGGTGGAATTGTGGCTTCAGGCAAGGCAAGTTTATTTATATAGCACATATCATACACAACAGTAATTAAAAGTGCTTTACATAGAGATAATAGAGATAATACAAGACACATACACATCCATTTTAAAATAAATAAAGAACAAGAAATGTAATACAAATCTGAAATAGTAAATGCACAGCTAAATAGATATGTTTTCAGGCTGGACTTGTGTGTGGCGTCTGTTGGAGCACCTCTGACCTCTTCTGGAAGCTGGTTCCAGTTGCAGCGTGGCATAATAGCTAAACAGTCTCAAATTGTTTTGAGTGAAACTTTGGCATTTCTAACAGAATTGTATTATATTAAATACGCATATCTGCAATGTATTTATGTCATAGGCCATTGAGTGATTTATAAACCTTCAATCTACCTTCAGAACATCATCACATGGCACTCTGCAACAGTTTACGTCTAAAGACTCTCATGTTAGCAAATCCTTCTGTATCAGTTTATTTTGTGGATTATGCTACCACCGTGTGGACGTTTAACAATTGATAATAATCAAACAATCTCCTATTTCACACAACCTGCTCTGAAACAGATATTTTTTTTTAGCAGAGATGTGCCACTTCTATTAAAATGAATTGGAGAAATTGGAACGCTCAAACAAAAAGCTCTGAGCGCCCAACAGTTAACGGATGTAGAAAAGAATTCCCGCCTATTACAGTTAAAAGAGCCAATCATCTTTTTAGATACAGACAGCGCCTGTCAATCAACTCTATCACGCGCACGCGCATTAGCTATACAAGCCGGAATGTTTTTTTTTTTTCTTTTTCTTTTTTTTGGTAATATGAGCTAAAGGAGCATGATACCAGTATTGTCAGATTTTATTGCTGATTTGACATATGTTCTTTGATCGTAATCTTGACAAAACGTTTTTGAGATTTTGGTCTTTCTCTATTCAAGTAGATCGGAGTAGACTTGCTATAAAGACTTTGGCTGAAATCACATAAATTAAGGGCGGGGTGACTGAATGAGTGTAGTGATTAAAATCAGTGTTCTGTTAGTAAGTTCATGGAGAACTTTTATGAACAAATACATCTCCATTTAGCGAGGTACGACACTGCTAATGTCTCAGCTATTACTGTCCACACGATAGTGCTGTTGTATCAGAGTTCAAACCGTTTACGCTGCAGGTACGTGAATAAGAGCGGGTGGCTCGGGCTGAAGTACTGCAACGGACAAAGGAAGCGACTCGACATTTTTAGCTCATATTTGTCAACAAAAGTCTACAGCAGTTCCTCCAGATTTATTTCAGTTTCACAGCCCTTCATGGTTCAGTCATACAACCCGTATCTTACCATTTGTTCTAAATTTTAAAAATAAATAAAATAATAATAATAATAATTGAACAAACTAGCAACTTTACACTAACATGTAAGTATTAAAAGTGTACGTTAAAGTACCATGGCAATACTATTAGTGGTACTATGACGTTCTTTCAAGTACCATGAAAATACCATTATCCATAAATAAGGTGATCATTCAGCACTATGACTTTACTATCTGATACCATGATACACTGTATTCTCTCCAAGAGGAGAGAGTAATGATTCTTTGAACTGTCTCCAGGCATTTTAAAGATCTAAACAGTTAAATGGCACAGTGAGGAGGAAATGGTCAACACAAGTCATAATGTTGTAGCTGAGATAATGCAAATGAGTTGCAGGAAAAGCAATATATGACCATTTGCTCATCTTGAGTGAGAGTAAATTGTAAAAAAATAAAATACTCGAACACAGACACACACACGCTTGAGTTTGGCCTTTTTTCACCCAAGGACGTGCATTAACCCCACAGAGCACTGGCATGTTATCATTAGACTGAGTTAGGTGAGTGCTGCAGGGGTGAATCTGGCGAGACTGAGTACTTTCATATCATGCGGCTGCCCTGCAGGCCGACTGTTTGTGTTGTAATTTAGCTCAGGGGATGATGACGAAAGAAGTTTGGGTAATAAGCGGTTTGTAAGTCCTGCTCTTGGAAAGGCCTTCATTACAGAAAGATAAGGAGAAAGTGTCTGTTTATGTACATGTGTGTAAAGTTTTGTAAATGGACAAAACGCCACTTCAATTAAATTGAAGAGTCTCCTTGTAATATTAAAGGATTAGTTCACCTAAAAATGAAAGTAATATACTTATATACTCTCGTATACTGTCGTTCCAAACCCATTTGATTTTCTCACTTGTGTTGAACACAGGAGATATTTAGCAGAATTTTCAAGATCATTCTGCACTTTTCCATTCCAAGTAAGTAGATGAGGACAGATTTTGGTGTTGATCACCAAAAATGACATACAAAGCACTATAAAAGAGTTTTATTTGTGTGAGGATCAGACCTAAATTATATAGAAATAATTGACTAAACAAATATCACATTATTTACTCACCTCATGCCATTCCAGATGTGTATGACTTTCTTTCTTCTGCTGAACACAACCAAAGATTTTTGATGAATATCTCCGCTCTGTAGGTAGGTCCATAACATGCAAGTTAGGTGTGACCGAAACTTTGAAGCTTCAGAAAACATAAAGGCAGCATGAAAGTAATCCATATGACTTCAGTAGTTTAATCAATGTCTTCTGAAGCGACCCAGTCAGCTTTGGGTGAGAACAGACCAAACAGATGTAGCTCCTTTTCACTGTTCATCTTGCTATTGCAGTCTCTTGGCACGATCATGATTTCAAGCTTGATTACACTCCCTTGTGCTTGAAGCATGCGCTACACGGCACTAGGAAGACTGTTGATGTCAAGATTAATAGTGGAAAAAGTAGTTATTTTTTGGTCTGTTTTCATCCAAAACCGACTTCTGAAGTGATCCACTATTACCTTTTCACTATTTATCTTGACATCAGCAGCCTTCCTAGTGCCATGTAGTGCATGCGTCAAGCACTAGGGAGTGTAATCGAGCTTGAAATCATGATTGTGCCAAGAGACTGCAATAGCAAGATGAACAGTGAAAAATTAGTTACATTTTGGTCTGTTCTCACCCAAAACCGACTGGATCGCTTCAGAAGATGTTGATTAAACCACTGGAGTCTTATGGATTACTGTTATGCTATTTTTATGTGCTTTTTGGAGCTTCAAAATTTTGGCCACCATTCACTTGCATTGAAAGGACCAACAGAGTTGAGATATTCTTCTAAATCTTCAATTTTGTCCTGCAGTAGAAAGAAAGTAATACACATCTGGGATGGCATGAGGATGATTAAATGATGAGGGAATTTCATTTTTAAATGAACTATTTATTTAAATGATTTTTCACTGATTATCTTGCTAATCTGATAAACCTTCTGAACTTGTTTGATGGCAAAAATACATTAATTAAATAAAAAAAAAAAAGGTTAAGATTTCTGCCATTATTACAGTTTGCACTTTAATTGTTATTCTACTAGATGACATTTCAGTATAAACATTGTGAACTATTTATAATCGGCAGCTATTAATCTTAATCAGCAGAAACTAAACCTTTTCAGTTGTGGGGCATTTTACCATCTTTGTACAAAATCTAAAATATCCATGCTTCTCTTCTCTTCTCTTCTCTTCTCTTCTCTTCTCTTCTCTTCTCTTCTCTTCTCTTCTCTTCTCTTCTCTTCTCTTCATTGTGTGAATTCCATCCCTGAAAATCAATCGTCTGTCTCTGTCTCCCTTAGCAACAGGTTATAATTCATGGTTACAAGAAGTGGTTGCTAAATGCGTTGCCAAGATACAGACCCCTCTCCACATCGCGACTACGTGGGGGGTCACTCAGTCCAGCATGATGGCAGAGAGACAGCAATGACAGAGTAGGAATCATACATTCATGGAAGATAAAAAATGTTCACAATGAGAACGAGAGTTTTGCACCATTATTTATATATTTCTATTTATGTAATTGGATATATGAAGCTTTTGTCATGCTGTTTAAAAAATCTAAATAGATGATTCAATCTCTGAGCTCATGCACTTTCTAGTGAATCCTACAGAGGGCAGAATGTGTATATACAGCTGTATAATGGAAATACAGTATTTATGTAGTATAAATTACATTTGATGTCATATGATTCCAAAATTTTCTTATTCAGAGAAAGCATATGGATATTTGTTTGTCTCATTTTCATTAATTTGTTTGAGGTTGGCTCATAGATTAAGGTGTAAATGTCTGGTTCTAAAGTCTAAACATCTATTGTCTTTTTAAAGCAAATTGAATGTGTTGGTTACAACATAAAGACTTTAGCACATTGTAATGCATCATTGATATATTTTTTAGCAGTTTGTGCTGCTAAAGCAGTCTTTCAGTATTGTATCATGAAATTGGAGTGAAAACAATGTTACATTAAAAGCGAACATTGTTCGTCAAGAAGATAATGTGAGGTGGGGTTTGTGGAGGTTGTAAAACAAGCGTGGAGAGACAGAGAAAATTGGATTTGGAAACAGTGTGGAATGCTTTTCGATAAATTAACATCTCTGCACATAAATCTGTCAAACAGCCCGAGGCGAGAGAGAGAGAGATAGGCAGACAGACAGAGAGAAAGAGACACTGAAATAATCAGCAAAAACAGCAGTTACTTACACCTTATGAAGCCACACAGAAGTTTATATGTTTTCATCCATGGAAAACTTCAACAGCTCCCTCACAAAATGAAGTTACAGTACCATGACAAATGTTTTATTTTTTTCGGATTTTCTCCCCTTTTCTCCCCAAACGTGCTCTAGGTCCTCGTGGTGGCATAGTGACTCCGCGCATCTTATCACGTGGCTTGTTGAGTTAATGATTGTTGATGATGTTACCACGGAGATGTAGCACGTGTGGAGGCACACACTCTTCTCTGCGGCATTCACACACAATTCACCCCATCCCCAACACAGAGCGAGAACCACATTATAGCAACCGTGAGGAGGTTACCCAATGTGACTCTACCCACCCTAGCAACCAGGCCAATTGGTTGCTTAGGAAGCCTGACTGGAGTCACTCAGCACGCCCTGGATTCAAACTTGCGACTCCAGGTGTGGTAGTTAGTGTCTTTACTCGCTGAACTACCCAGGCCACTTACCTTGATGACTTTAAGAGTCCTCAAACACTGTACTATAGAGGAGAATAGTTGACACACACGGAAGTTGACACAAGAGCTATATCTCAGTTTTTGAGTGAAAAGTTAAGATGCTTGTTTTCTTTATGTTGTATGTTGTTTCAAACACCTAGTTCATATAAACATTTTTGTAATAGGTAAACACAATAAACTAGAGTACAATAAGACAAGGATCAACTATGAAATAACAGTAGATTTTAAACAAAAAGCTGAATTGTGTTCTCAGGATAAGAGTATTTTTCATAAATGTCAGGTCAGGGGCAAGTTGTTACATGTGTTTTATATATTGTAATTTTATACAATTTATTAACTATTGTTGTGTTACATGTTGCTATTTCGGGAATTGTTTAGTTTTTCATTAATGTTTTACTGTTTAAATTTGTCTAAAAGCTCTATAATAGGCTTTTAATGTGGGTTGACAACATGCCCTGCTATACGGCTCAACAAGTGTTAAATAAAGTATTTTTCCTGGACAATGACAGTCAAAATGTTCAATAACAAAGGATGTGTCTACACAAAAATGGCCATTTTGAAAAATAAACCTACCCTGAGAAATATTCACTGGAGTAAAAAGTCTGACAGCTAGATCTGGTCTCTCTCTATATACAATTAATACTGTATGTATTAATATGCACGTTTAATTTGATCATTTAATGGAGAAAAAAATACTAGCACTAGGTAACCCTGTAAAACCTGCCATATGAAATAATTGTCAGAAAATGCTATTTTGTTTTTAACTTAAAACAGTTTTTAGTACCATTAGACAAACTATAAAAAGAAAGTTTGGAATATATTTATCAAATTTGATGCATTAGGCTTTAAAGGTAATTATCCTCCTAAGGCATAACAATTCATTTTTGTGAAGGATAATAGTTTTTCTTATCCCTTACATGTTACAGTGGTAAATCTAGGGGTGTTATCAGAGGACTCCCTGGACTTCTCAGAGATACCAAATATTTAAGAGTTTGACCATGAAAACTTCCTCTCTTTGGTCTATAAATATAGACTGAAATGTATCACAGTTCAATTCAGCACATCAAATACAAAATGAATAAAATATTATTTTCAACAAACAGTTTTTATCATATGTACAGTACTGTGCAAAGGTTTCAGGCACTTAAGATGTTTCACAAAAACATTTGTATTAAGCTGGTTATTTATATCTTCAGCTTTAGTGTGTCAATAGGAAAAATACATTTCAGACTGCCAAACATTACTTTTGATAATAGAAAAGATTAGAATAGAAGAACAGGGCGCCCTGCAACAGATGTCATGGCCCCAACAAAGCCCCCCACTGAACATTGAATCAGTTTGAGATTACATAAAGAGACAGAAGTAATTGAGATAGCCGAAATAAATAAAAGAACTGCGGAAAATTCTCCGAGAAGCTTGGTTCATCCTATCTGCCAACAACCAAGAAAAAGGTGGCCACATCAAATTTTGATTTAGCTTTTTTAATGTTTACTGGATTTTGAATGATGTTAATTGATAATTGAAAACTATTTATGGCATTATTTTAATTTAACATTGCCTAAAATGTAAAAAAGGGAAATAGTAAAACTTTTTTCACTGGGTCTCAGGAACTTATGGTTAAATGAAATCATAATAGCTTGTAATGTAAAATAATGAGTTCTTTATAGTTTACACACTAAATATATCTTATAAAATGTATATGTCAGTATTTTCAAAGCTCTGTGATTTTTATTGTGGTGCGCATGAATGGAATTAAATGGTGATTGAGAGATATTCCTCAAAAGCCAATTGTATCATAATTGATACATGGATTTCAAAAGCAGGTTTTCAATAAAATAATATTCAAAATTTTAACAGAGCACAAGTTGCTTATATTCAGCAAATGCTCATTTTAAAATGCCAATAACAAAATAATAATTACTGTAACTTTTACTTCATTAAAATAAGCTGTCATCAATCCATAATCAACATAAGTTATGATCGATATAAACACTGAAACCACTTTTTTCACAAACAACCACAAGATGTTGCCATGCACGTGAAACTTCCATACCATAAGTTGTTTGGCTGGTCAGCTTGAACACAGAGTGAAACAGGAGTCATCACATTTTGTGTATCATATTTGATACTCATGGTGTTATAAATGTAAATGTAATAAATAAAATATTAGGAAAATAAAAGAAATATCAGCTACTTTCTCTTATGATTAGTCAAAACCATATCTGTCTATAGCTAAATCAATAACATTACAGATGATCTAAATTGAATATTGAATGTTTTATTAAAGCAGTTATTTAATTCTTTGTTTTATCTTACGGTAGCATGATTCGGCTGCCAGCGACTCTTGATAATTGAAGCAACCCCTGTTGACTTAAATGCAATGAATTTTGTAATTGGTTCATCCTTAAATTAATGATATGGCAGCATAATTACCATATGCACACCAGTTGATGAACTGACAATGCTGAGGGATTTCTGCATTAGCGCAAATCTGTTAACATTCTCTGCTCACCAGCATCAATTTTCTTTTCATCTTAAAAGCTCTGCAATTTAATGGCTTTCTTTTTGTTGTAAGTCACATTTCTATCATGTTTTGAATAGATGCAATCACCTGCTGCTCAAAACATTAGCTAAAGACAATAGATGCAATGTGATGTGTGTCAGGCGTGTTGTTGCATGGAAATGGTGAGATAAGCAGCAGAAATGAGCGTTGTATTTTATGCCTCTAAAACAACAGCTCAACAGGTGACAGACTTTATACTAAAGTGAATGAATCCATATTTGCTGACTCTGTAATGAAGCTATGCAATAAGTCGATTAGATGTTTCTCAATTTATCTTTAAAGCTGCACTACGTAACTTTGCGCTCTCTAGTGACATCTGTGGTTGAAACTTAAAATTGCAAGCAATTTGCGGAAGAGTACATTACGTCAGTCGTGTTCTGGCACTGCTCTTCTGGTGGATATATCTTATGATTTGAGCTTACCTTAAGATCGCCTGTGTGTTATCATGACTGGAGTCATAATGTGCTATTTTCATGTTGATATGTTATACGATTAAACATTTGAATCAGAAATATTACTTGCTTTAATTAAGATAAACAACACTCTTATTTCCATATTTAAATGCATTTTACATTTTACAATTTTCTGACACTTCACTCAAAGCACTTTTAAATAGAAAACAGGGGACTCTCCTCAGCCACCACCAGATCTTAATATGATTATTCAAGTTTCCCCTTCTGTCGCTCTCTCCACGTTGTGTCAGAGAAGTGACACTAGGGGTCTCTCTTGAGTGCCGATATTCACCTCTGGGGTGAATGAGCCCCCTCGAGCCACCCTCGAGGGGGCTCATTCACCCCAGAGGTGAATATCGGTGCTCAAGGGGGGCGCTCAATATCGGCGCTCAAGGGGGCCCCCCTCGAGGACCCGGAAGGCTCCCAGGCGCTCCTGAGACGACCGACCCAGAGACCGAGACGTTAGCTCCGGAGGTGGTAAGACCTCTCCGTTCCCCGGTGGAGGGCCGGGAGGAGAATCCTTTGTTTTTACATTTTCCACATTCTCAATAATAGAGCTATTTCCTTTGCCTCTGGGTCACCTGGCCCGCAAATGCCGTTCTCACGGCAATCTGCTTTCAGATTACGACAGTCCCGGTACACCGGACGCGGCGATCCCGCCTTCCGCCTGCCCACGACTGTCCCCCGGCCGGCCGGTTCAGACGAGTCCAGAGGACGCCAGTATCAGACCTCCTCCTCAGTCACGAACCCGCCCCCTGCCGGGTGCGCGGAGCAAGGTAAGTTCTTTGAGTCTATTCTCAGCACCTCAGCCTCAGGCCGCAACGAAGCCGTCTGACGCTTCATTACCTGTTCCGCCCCGCTGCGAGGCCCCGCCGGGTACCTCCAAAATACTCGTCCCTTTGGTGCCCCTAAGCGTAGAGCTGGGAAGCGTGGCTTTCGCTTCCCAACGCATCACGCTGGCTGCACCGGACCATTCGACTTCGGTTACGCAATTCAGTTTGCCCGGCTCCGCCCCTTCAGGGGCGTCCGCGGAAATCACGACCCTCTTAGCCAAGGGCGCGGTAGAGCCCGTCCCTCCAACCGAAATGAGGAAGGGTTTCTACAGCCCTTACTTCATTGTACCCAAGAAAGGCGGCGGCTTACGACCAATCCTGGACTTGCGAGTTTTCAATTGGGCCTTGTTAAAACTCCCATTCAAAATGCTCACGCAGAGAAATATTCTGGCTGGCGTTCAGCATCTAGATTGGTTCGCAGCGGTAGACCTGAAGGACGCGTACTTCCACGTCTCAATTCTGCCACGACACCGACCCTTCTTACGGTTCGCGTTCGACGGCCAGGCGATCCAGTACAAAGTCCTCCCCTTCGGCCTGTCTCTGTCCCCTCGCGACTTTACGAAAGTCGCAGAGGCGAGTAGCCGGCATCCGCATTTCTCAACTACCTCGACGACTGGCTCATCCTAGCACACTCTTGAGAGTTACTATGCACACACAGAGACCAGGTGCTCCGGCACCTCAGCCGCTTGGGGCTTCAGGTCAACTGGGAAAAGAGCAAGCTCACTCCGGTTCACTCCGGCATCTCTTTTCTCGGGTTGGAGTTAGACTCAGTCTCAATGACAGCACGTCTCACGAGCGAGCGTGCTCAGTCGGTGCTGGACTGCCTCGCTTCCTTCAAGCCAGGCACAGTGGTCCCTCTAAAACTTTTCCAGAGGCTCCTGGGGCATATGGCGTTCTCCGCAGCGGTCGCGCCGCTGGGGTTGATGCATGTGAGACCACTCCAGCACTGGCTCCAGACTCAAGTCCCGAGACAAGCATGGCACCACGGCACGCATCGGGTAAGGATCACCCCCGTCTGCCTCAAAACACTCCGACCCTGGACAGACCTCTGCTTTCTACGGGCAGGAGTGCCCCTGCAGCAGGTGTCCCGACGCGTCCTGGTCACAACCGACGCCTCCCGGTCCGGGTGGGGTGCCGTGTGCAGCGGGCCGTTGGAAGGGGGCCCCGCTGCGTTGGCACATCAATTGCCTGGAGTTGTTGACCGTCCTTCTTTCTCTCAGGAAGTTCCTCCCATTAGTTCGGGACAAACATGTCCTCGTGAGATCGGACAGCACCACGGTGGTGGCGTACATAAATCGCCAAGGGCGGCGTACGCTCCCACCACATGTCACAACTTCGCCGCCGTCTCCTCCTATGGAGCCAGCAGCGACTCAAGTCGCTGCGTGCCACTCACATCCCCGGCAAGCTCAACGTCGTAGCGGACGCGCTATCACGACAACGCCTGCCCGGCGGGAGTGGAGGCTTCACCCCAGTCGGTCCAGATGATTTGGGAACGGTTTGGCAAGGCCCAGGTAGACCTGTTCGCCGCCCAGGAAACCTCCCACTGCCCGCTCTGGTACGCCCTAACAGAGGCTCCCCTCGGGACAGACGCGCTGGCACACAGCTGGCCCTCGGGGCTGCGCAAGTACGCATTTCCCCCAGTGAGCCTTCTTGCACCGGTGCTGTGCAAGGTCAGGGAGGACGAGGAGCAAGTCACGTTGGTGGCCCTCTACTGGCCCACTCGGACTTGGTTCTCAGAACTCAGGCTCCTCGCGACAGCTCCTCCCTGGCGAATTCCCCTGAGAAAGGACCTCCTCTCTCAGGGACGGGGCACGCTCTGGCACCCGTGCCCAGACCTCTGGAACCTCCACGTCTGGTCCCTGGATGGGACACGGAAGAGCTAGCCGGCTTACCGGCGACTGTTGTGAATACAATCAACCAAGCCAGAGCCCCTTCTACCAGGCACCTTCACGCCCTAAAGTGGCGCTTGTTTGCAGATTGGTGTTCTTCCCGAACTGAAGACCTGCAGAGATGCGTTATCAAGTCAGTGCTCCTGTTCCTACAGGAGAGGCTGGACAGGAGGCTGTCCCCGTCCACCCTCAAGGTGTATGTTGCCGCCATTGCCACCCACCACGATCCTGTAGACGGCAAGTCTTTGGGCAAGCACGACCTGATCCTCAGGTTCCTGAGAGGTGCCCGGAGGTTGAATCCCTCCCGGCCAGGCCTAGTTCCCTCCTGGGATCTCTCGGTAGTCTTGGCAGGACTCCAGAGACCTCCCTTCGAGCCGCTTGAATCAATTGGACTCTGGGCCCTCTCTCTTAAGACGGCCCTGCTGATCGTGCTCGCCTCCATCAAGAGGGTCGGGGACCTGCAAGCGTTCTCTCTCAGCGACACTTGCCTGGAGTTCGGTCCGGCAGATACGTCTGTGATCCTAAGACCGCGACCGGGCTATGTGCCCAAGGTTCCTACCACACCATTCCGAGATCAGGTAGTGAACCTGCAAGCGCTGCCCCGGGAGGAGGCAGACCCAGCCCTTTCGTTGCTGTGTCCAGTGCGCGCCCTGCGCATTTACCTGGACCGCACACAGAGCACCAGACGCTCTGAGCAGCTCTTTGTCTGCTTTGGGGGACGGCAGAAAGGGAATGCCGTCTCCAAACAGAGGCTCGACCACTGGGTTGTCGACGCCATCACACTGGCTTATCACACCCAGGCCGTGCCCCTACCCTTGCGGGTCCGAGCTCACTCAACAAAGGGGTGTTGCGTCCTCGTGGGCACTGGCCAAGGGCACCTCCCTAGCAGACATCTGTAGAGCCGCGGGTTGGGCAACACCCAACACCTTCGCGAGGTTTTACAACCACCGCGTTGAGTCGGTTGCGTCTCATGTTTTCTCAGGTCCGAGCCCGTGAGAACTCGGTAACACGTGAGACCGACCGGCCGGGTGGATCGCTTGCGCCCAGCGCCCTTTTCCTGACGTCAAGGTAAAGTAGTGCGCTTTCTTCCCAGGGCACCCCACTCCGAGTTGGGACCCTGGTCGATTCCTCCCAAGCCCTCCGGGTCCGCGGTTCAGCGGAGGAACTCGCTGACCCAAGCCACTGCGGCTACCCTGATGGCCACCCCTTACTGGTATAGGGGCTCCACAGGTAAAATAAGAAGGCCTCCGGTTCGGACTCCCCCTGTGTGTAATTCCACGGTTCTGTCCCCTTACGAGCGGACCCCCGTGTCTCCCTTAGGCAGTTACAGCTGCCCCGGTCGCCGTGCTGTAGCAACTCCCCCCTTTTGAGGCTGGATCTACCACCGCAACATACTTTCCACATGAGCCCTAAGACGGCCGTGTGACGGGTCTACCACTTTTCCTCCCCAAGAAAAGGGCAGGTGTGGTCTCCGCAGGGTCTGGGTAAGACCCCCTTCCCTATATGCGTGTAAGGGCCCCGGCCGTGATTGCTCTATGCGAGAAACATAGAGAGAAAAGAGGCCCAGCCAGGCTGGCCCATTCCCATGTTGGCAAACATCGCCTTGTTCCCCTCCCAGGGTAACTAGAAGGATCCCGATGTTCTTATGGGGCATTGGGGAAGGGTACGTGCAGCCAGGTAGAGACGATGCGCGGCACTGGATGAAATCCCTGCCCGCCTCTGTATCGGCGGTTCACGTACACGGTTCAGCGCATGGCAAGATTGGAATGGGTCCCCTAGTGTCGCTTCTCCGACACAACGTGGAGAAGCGACAGAGGAACGTTGTACGTAGTGTATGTAACCTCCGTTCCCGAGGGAACGACACGTTGTGTCTTTCCTCCGCCATGTCGCTGAACCGAGCCACTGTTGTGGCCGGACCATTTCGGCTCCTCAGAAAAATCCTGAATGAACTCCTGTATTTGCCCCGCTTAAATACCCGTATGTCCGGGAGCGGGGTATGCAAATACTGACTGCCAACTCCCATTGGCCCTTTTCAATAGATCAGAGGTGAATATCGGCGCTCAAGAGAGACCCCTAGTGTCGCTTCTCCGACACGTGTCGTTCCCTCCCTTGGGGAACGGAGGTTACATATGTAACCAAATGGTTTTATGTACTATTAATGTTTGAATTGTACTACAGTTTTCAATTTAAGAGGTTAAACTCATGATATGGCTGATACAAGTTCAATAGATCACTATATTATTTTTATACTATATTTTCCAGCCTCAGTTACTACCATAGCATGTCTATGCAATATGCACACAATAACATGTAAACTAAAAAAATAAAATGAGGATTCAGTAATGATGGGAATAAAATATACTTTATTAAACATAGAAATAATATGCTTAAATTTGCATAGATACATCGTGATCGGTTAACACACGAGTAATGTTTGATTAAAAAATTATGACAAGCAATATAAGCTTCAAAACCCAACCAGAAGACATATCCAAACATTACAGCACGTAAAAAACTTCACCAAACGGATAACAGATATACATCCACCTAGACTGCAACGATGCTGTCCTGAACTGTGTGAGTGTTACTGAACTGAGTTGAACAGCGTAGTTAGTTTCTCTAGCCGGAACATGAGACAGCCGGCACTTCTTTCCTGTGTGTGCGGACATGACGTAATGACGCAAAGATGAACGTCATAAACCAGCGATTTCATGCCAAATCGAACCCGGCAGCTCAAAAGACAAATAATTTTTATAGGCTTACCGTAGTGAGTGGGGTAAGGTTAAGGACATTGTTTAGAACACTGATTGTTGATGTACTCAATAAATAATGGCAATTGATTCATTTTTAACCAAAATGATCTTGCATAGAGCAGCTTTAAGATTTGAAGCACTGAGCATCAGAACTCTAAAGCAAAAGGGGTTAAAAGTGGCAAGTTATTGCCTCCCACTGTAGTCATAGCAACAGGTTAATCAGCAACCTCACTGATCTTGCTCTGTCACCAAGCAGGTTGCTTGGTACAGATGAAGTTGCAGGCCCTGGAAAGCACTGAAACAAATTGGGCAAAATAATACTCATTTAGTTTTGTCTAAAATGCTAAATTTGACACATTAAGGGCTCTCTCTCTCTCTTTCTCTCTCTCTCTCTTTATATATATCTTTATATATATGTGTGTGGTGCGGAGAGAGAGATCGTTTATGGGCATGTCGTCATGCGTGCGTGTGTGTATGTGTGTGTGTGTTTGTCTTTTGTTTAAGTTTATCATTAAAATATTATTTACATTGCCAAGCCGGTTCTCGCCTCCTCCTTTCCATTGAACTGCGTTACACTGGTGCCGAAATCTGGGAAGGAGGATGGATGCCCGTCGCGGAGTCCTCGACACTGCCGTCCACCCGGGGGAGCGGCGCAGTCATCTGCCGGAGAATGGAGTAGACAGACCGCCCGGACGCGGTGAACGGCTGCCGTCCATGAGGCGAGTGGGGACTGGACTCCCCGACCGCCTGGAGCAATGGAGTCGCTGCCAGTGGCGGAGGAGAGCCCTGCCATCTCCCAGAAATGCGGAGGGGTCGAATGAAGACCGCCGTCCTTGAGGGAAGTGACTCCCCGACCGCCTGGAGCGGTAGGGCAGCTGCCAGGGGTGGAGGAGTAGGTTTTTTTTTTTTTAATCTCTCTCTCTCACTGCCGCTCTGTGTTGGGGATGTACGTCATGCCAGGGGCTCTCCAGCCTGAGAGAACGAGGGAGGAATGTGGCAGGGTGGAGGGCGGGTCGGGTCATGATTCTACACACCCGGTCCCTAATCAGGCTAATCAAGCCTCCGAGAGGGATAAAGGCAGACTGCTGAAGATGGTGCGGGAGAGAGAGATCGTTTACGGACATGTCTGTCATGTGAGTGTGTTTTTGTCATTTGATTAAGTTTATCATTAAAATATTATTTATATTGCCAAGCCAGTTCTCGCCTCTTCCTTGCCATTGAACTGCGTTACAACTGTCTATATTAGGGCTGGGTGATATGTAAAAAATATTTTTGCAATAATTGCCTTAAAAAATATCCAAACATTTTCCATCTCCAACGGCCCCATTTGCCATCACGCAAGCATCCATCAATGACACCAGATGGAAAATTACTAATAGCCTACAGATTAAGAACTAAAGACAATTATAAATGTTAAGACAATGATAATCAAAATAAATAAGCCTAGTAAATTCCCTTGTGATCCCAAAATAATGCTGCCAAATCTGTGTTCTTATCGAATTTGTGTTTATATTGCATTTTGGTAATACAGTTAATATTGCCAAAAGAAGATAAAAATAATACGCAATTTTAGGTTCAAGGTGAACATGTCTTCTATTACTTTATGATTTATTCACTTTCATCTTCGTTTCTTTAATACAAGATTTATATTACTAAACCTGCATAGTTGTTCACAATGCATGCGTACCATGTGGAAATAAAGTGAACTAGTCACAGCACCTCCTGAAATGATCAGAGATCATTTGCAGCATTCTCATAGCCAACTAAATTCTTCCAAACAGTTTTCAGATTAATGAAGCAGAGAAAAAAGAGTGAAAACTCTGTACATGCGCTTGTTCCATGAGACACGAGACCTGTTCCAGCTCACGCTGCACACCTCTGAACAAACAACATGAATTTATTTGAGAAGCAAAACTATGGAAAATAATAAATAAAAAAAATCTGAGAATATATATTGAGTTTAGTTTATGGCATTTATTTTCTTTTATTAAATATATTATAATTGTGTTTTATTCTGAAAACAAGACAACACAAATTAAATATGGGGCAAGAGAAATAAAATTAATTCCAAAAATATCTTAATATCTTACACATTATTGATTCACAAGGTCTTTTTTTTTTTTTTTTTTTAGATTTTTAGAAATTCTTACTAGAAAACAAGACGAAAATACTGATTAAGTATTAACTGATTAAGTTACAATTTCTTGCAGCATTTCTGTCAAATATTTACCAATAGCAAAATAAAAATGTGACCTCTAAATCCATGTGTTTTGTTGCTAAGTGATACAAGTCTTTTATTTGGTGCTCACAAGTTGTGAAGAGTGTAGCTGGGACGAATCGCTGCGGTTCCTGGTGAACCAGTGGGGTGGGGAGTGGATTGCAGGTTTTGCCTGCGAGTTGCATCATGTTCCTCTGGGCACTGGGTGAAGGTGCGCCCTGCTTCCATTGTTCAAATTCGTCTCTCTGTGATAGCAGCAAAGATTAACGAGCCAGAGTGAACAGATTTAGCCAAAGCATCCAGAGTTTAAATTCTGCAGGGTGTTCGAGATTTTAGGCAGCGGCTTTTTTTTGGAAGTTTTACATAAATTTGACTAAAAAGCAGCTTTTCGAGGAACATCTAAGCTAAAGAAATCAATGCCCCAATTTCATGTTTTTATCAAATCATGCAAAAATGGATGCAAAGAACGTTTCTGAATTTCCATAAATGTGTCATGCCAGCAAACGTGATCCAGATATGACAAGCTCCATTCTGCCATCTGAGTCATTTAGCAACTTTTCTGTGCATGTGTGTATGTGTCACTCTGACCTTCAGATGACAGAGTCATTCTGTTCAGAGACAAACACACACACACACACACACACACACACACACACACACACACACACACACACACACACACACACACACACACACACCTAGTGTTTCCATGTTTTATGGGGACTTTCCATAGACATAATGGTTTTTATACTGTACAAACTTTATATTCTATCCCCTAAACCTAACCCTACCCCTAAACCTAACCCTCACAGAAAACTTTCTGCATTTTTACATTTTCAAAAAACATAATTTAGTATGATTTATAAGCTGTTTTCCTCATGGGACCGACAAAATGTCCCCACAAGGTCAAAAATTTTGGGTTTTACTATCCTTATGGGGACATTTGGTCCCCACAAAGTGATAAATACACGCTCACACACACACACACACACACACACACACACACACACACACACACACACACACACAGACATCATGAGCACACACACACAGACACCACCAATGAAAATTCGATAAGGAACTCCAGAGAGAAATGCCAAAGATTTCAAAGAAGAATCTAGAAATGTAAAGTCAGATTTGAAAACTTCTGTTTAGGTTTTTTTTCTCTTTTAAATTCCTCTAATTTTATCTTCATCTTACGTTTCAATTAGAATCTATTCTACAGTGGCAAGAAAAAGTATGTGATCCCTTTGGAATTTAAACAGTGCTGTGGAAAAATAAATAAACCCTTGGATTTAATAACTGGTGGATCCTCCTTTGGCAGCAATAACCTCAACCAAGCATTTCCGGTAGCTGTGGATTAGACCTGCACAACGTTCAGAAGGAATTTTGAGCCATTCTTCCTTACAGAACTGCTTCAGCTCAGCCATATTCTTAGGTTGTCTGGTGTGAACAGCATCTCTATTGGGCTAAGGTCTGGGCTCTGACTGGACCACTCAAACAGGTGGATTTTCGTTTTTTGAAGCCATTCTGTATTGGATTAACTTTGATGTTTAGGATCATTGTCCTGCCGCATTGCTCAACTTCTACTGAGCTCCAGCTGGCGCACAACAACCCTGATATTATCCAGTAGGATATCTTGATAAACTTTATGCTGTGTCCTTTTTACGCCATACATAGCGCTGCTTCATCTTCCCAAACAATTCAACCTTAGTTTCATCAGACCACAAAGCATTTTACCAGTACTCTGTTTAATGGGATGTGTTCAATAAAGGCATAAAATATTATAACTGTTTGTGTGTTAGCTTAAGCACATTGTGTTTAAGCTAACAGTAGTTAGCAAAACTATACTTGTGACTTTGATGAAGATGATCTCATATGACCAATTAATGCAGAAAACCAGCTAATTCCAAAGGTTTCACATACTTTTTCTAAATGATTCATAGAGAAACAGCCTTGAAGTAAAAATAAAATCCCTATTTTACTTTGTGAACACACATTTATGGTCTTATAGTGCACAGTAAATGCATAGTAAAACGAATTTGTAATCTTTTGATGATGTTCTGAATTACTTGCTTTGCCTCCGAAATGTCACCAAGCCCTATTACAGTGTCTATAGAAAATCATCACACCCCTTCGGAATAGTCACTTTGTTTTGTCTTACAGCCTGAAATCAAAACCAATAAAAAATAAATTAAAAAAATCCAGCTTTATTAACCAGTTTTGCCTTACAACATTCAAATAACAAAATAATGGCAACAGCTCCAAACATGTATAAAAGAAGCCTAACTAGATTAACAGGGTTTGAAAAGTGATCATAGCCTAGGTTTAAAAGATGGGTAGGTGGTTCATCTTTCAGCACAACAATGACCCTAAACACACCGGCAAAAAACAATGCAGTGGTTTAAGAATTAGAAGGTCAAAGTCCTTGAGTGGCCAAGTCTTGAAGAGTGCAGTCCATTGCCGCTCACCCCACAATTTGACTGAACTTGAACAATTCTGCTAGGAAGAATGAGCAAATATTCACCAATCTAGGTGCGGGACGTAAGTAGAGACACATTTAAACAGACTAATGGCCGGCATTAAAGCAAACGGTAGCTCTATGAAGTATTAAATCCAGGGGTATACTAACTTTTGAAACCATGTTATTCTAGTATTTCATCTTTTATAAATCTTTGGAACTGCTGCCTTTTTTTTACATTTTACATTTTATGCATTTGGCAGACGCTTTTATCCAAAGCGACTTACAGAGCCCTTATTACAGGGACAATCCCCCCGGAGCAACCTGGAGTTAAGTGCCTTGCTCAAGAACACAATGGTGGTGGCTGTGGCTCGAACCAGCAACCTTCTGATTACCAGTTTACCAGTTATGAGGTTTAGACCACTTTTTATGTTATAAGGCAAAATTTGTAAATAAAGCTTTTTTTTTTAATGGGGTTTTATACAAATAAAAGTGACTATTCGAAAAGGGTATGATCATTTTCTATAGACACTGAAGTTTTTAACCACCTGTCATATAGAGACACCTGTATGCAATTAAATTGATTTCTGATGGATAAAATAATATCTTGCCTAAATTCTTTTCTCACTGAATCTCAAGTTTCACTCAGAAATACGTCAAATTATGGAAGTAAAATGTAGGGCTGGGTAATTTTGTGCTATGTGACTAAAACTGTCTGATTAGCCAATGGCTAGTACATTTTCAGGTTGCACTTGCCAGTGATTGAGTAGTATAGAGTAAAAGTTGAGAGTAAATGTTTGGTTTGACTCATTCCGTGTAAAGTGTGTCCAAAGACGAGATCCACGTAATCCATTTGTAATCGAACAATGTCTCTTTTAATACCCTTTTCTGTTCTTTACAGTCAGTTGTTGATAAAAAAACAACTGAAGTAGAAACATTTGACTCTAATCACACAGTAGAGTATGACGTGCAACTCCACTCTCATTAAGAATAGAACCAAAACAAACTAATTAACTGACACTATTCTTAAAGAGACGGTTCCTTTTTAGCACTTGTTCTACATATCAATGCAAATTCTTGTAAATAGTACAAATAATGCATGTAAACAATAAAATGTGAACAAAATGATGAAAATCTAATGATGAAAATGTAATTAGTAAAAGTAAAATGATCTTAATGCCCCGAGATAGAATATAATTAACATAACAGCATTAGCCAAGATAATTTCTTTCATTCTTTTCATTTCTTTGTTGATATTAACAAAGTATTTTAGCGCGTACAGTCGTCACCGTCCAGCACTTTGATCAATGCATGAATAAAATTGATTGGTGAGCAGTTTAACGATGCATTAGCTATGTAATGTTAATCATGTGTTAATTGATGGACTCAACATTGATGAGGTCTTTGGACAGATGGGGGAGTTAGAGTGAAATATAATGACATAACAATGAGCTCTCTGTTGCCAAACGACTCTAAAAACAGCAGAGACAAAATTTTTAAAAATAAATCACAATTAGCAAAAATGTGTTTCAGAGTGCCTGCCAAGTTTCAAACTAAATAGGAATCATGTCTAAAAGCACCCACTCAGTCACTGTGTAGTGCAAACTGCACTACACACTAATATAGCAAGCTAAGTAAATATGCTGATATTCAGAACAACAGCATGCTCAGCATGATTGTGAGTGTGATATTGCATAAATACAGTGATGATGATTTATACATTGAATGAAATTGCTAACTTTGAACAAACCTTCCAAATATCCAAAGCAAATAGTGTTCTATACTGGGAGAAAATGTGATTTCAGGTTAATGATTTCACACACTGTAAAATCTGCATCATTACAACATGTCTCGTAAATTACTAAACATAAATAAAGCATAAAATCTTCGACACCAAAATGACTCAGTCTCCAGTGATGACATCATTCACTGGTGTCTCAGATGTGCTGTATAACTCTCTATCATTTGCTCTATATTTTGTCGCCTCTTTTTACATCACCCTCTGAATTACACCCAAACGAGAGAAAGAATGGGAGGTAATAACATCGCTCGTGGCTGCTCTCGCTGTTCACACATTTCATCTTGTATTTATAGAAACCATGCTCTTAAGAATCACATAAATCTGAGGCAAATGTGCAGGATTGTAAAATACAACTGTAGACTGGAGGGCATTCTGGTCAGGAAGTTTTTCTAAAGAGCTGTTTGCACTGTTAAATTCACTAACAGCATAAAATTCAGCCTCCGTAAATGTTACATTCTACAGAAACATTATACTGGAATAACCTGATAAAGTTTCAACCCTGTTTTTGTCCTGGTAGTATTTCTATACATAACACAACATTTTTGCTATTGGCATCATTTAAAAATTATATATATATATATATATATATATATATATATATATATATATATATATGCATAAAGAAAATTAAATATATTATTAAAGACTATGAATCATTGTGACTTTTGCATTGTGACATCATTGTCAAGACAATTAATCACATCCTTACACACATTAATCACAACTGTCATTACTGTAGTGCAATACTTAAATAAATAAATAATTTAAATTGTGAAGCACATTTTTAAAGTTCAGTTGTAAAATAAAGTGTGGATACATTTGGTATGGCACTATTTCTTGAACTTATTTGAATACATGCAGATTTTGCCGATTTTTTATAAAAAAATTATAGAATTAAAAATGTATACATTTCATAAATTTTTTATTATTCTTTTCATTTTTAAATGTAATAATGGCATTTGAAATCAGCGGTCCTCCTAACCGAGGCCATATCAGTCAGACCCACAGCAGACAACCTAGCTGAAAAGTTGAACGAGGCTGTGTGGACATGAGGCCTAGCTTGTCGAGTGACAGTTTGTGTCCATGACAATGCAAAAAATATGTGGCGGCAAACAATCCCACTCGTGCTAACTGGAATTCTATCCCGTGCTTCGAGCACACTTTAAATTTGGCCATTAATGATGGATTTGCCAGCTATGTGCACTGGGTCATTGCTGCAGCTGGGAAGCTGGTAAGCCACTTCAATCATAGCACCGTTGCTACCAAAGCACTGGAGAGCAAGCAGCACCAAATTAAACAACCAGCTCACTGGCTAATACAGTCTTGCAAAACAAGATGAAACTCGGTCGGCGAGATGTTTGAAAGACTGTTGGAGAAGCGCTGGGCAGTTACCGCTGTGCTGTCTGATCACACAGTGACCAAACTCCAAGATGCCAGAGTTTTGGAACTGAAAGATGAATATTGGCAGCTTATGAAGGATGTAGCACCAGTTTTGGGAGCACTCAAGTGTGCCACTACCATTATGTCTTTGCCAGAAAAGAGGTCTCTTTCTCCAACACGTACCCAATCACCTTCAGTCTGATCAATTCCCACCTACTAAGAAAAGAAGGTGACAGCAGCCAGCTTGTGGAGTTCAAGTCCAAAATCCGGGCCTTGCCGGATGAATGAATGAAGGTAATTACCTTCTTATTTTACCCTAGTTATCCCAGATTATTATTTCATCGTTGCAATGTAAATTTTGCATAAATGTGTTATGTTATGCCCTGTCCTCTCAATTTGTTTGAAATCATTTATTGGCTTAGTCCGAACTTCTACTTAAGCGTAGCTAATATTTGTGTGCACAATTTCAGTCCCTGGACTTGGTGTCATCACTAGCACTGATTGCATCAATGTTAGACCCTCACCACAAACACCTTGGATTTCTTAATTCAGAAAATAGACTACTTGCCAATGCTAATCTGCTAGAACTGGCAGAAGCAGTGCCATTTGGTGATGTGACCACCACTACTGATGAACTGAGTCACATCAGCAGAGATGAAGACGGAGGAATACCGACCTCTGATGAACAGGGAACCGCGACTCAGCCAGAGGACAGCACTGCTACAGCCATGGTACTACTCCTTGGGGACTAGTACTTTTCATATGCATACAGCAGTGCTGATATTGAGGTAAAAAACATCCTCGACAACAAGCCAACTCCTCTGGATGTAAACCCCACTAACCGGTGGAAAGCGAACATGGAAGAATTCCCGAGGCTGGCCAAGTTGCCTGGAAATATTTGTGTATCCCAGGGACATCAGTGCCACCAGAGAGGGTGTTTTCTGCAGCTGGACTTAAAGTGAACAGACTGTGCACATGACTCACCCCTGAACCCGTAGATATGCTAATTTCTAAATAAAATCCAGTAGGCCTTGGTCTGAAATATGTTGTGGTGAGTGTAAGAGTATTTTACCATGCTCACAACTCACTCCTGCCCGTGTAGATATGTTCATTTTCTTAAATACAAACCAATAGGATTTCAGTTTATTGTGGAGAGGTCTTTTTTTATTTTCCTTTTATACAGCGCTTTGTTTATTTAAAAAACGGGTTTGGTTTGGTCTGCCTTTGCTAGTCTAAAAATGGCAGTAATTGTGCCCCATTTGACATTGTTTTTTTGGCGCCGCCATTTGTTGAATTAGGACAGGCGTAAATGTGCAGCCGTTTCGAGCGAGAGCCTTACAGTTTTATTATTTTGTTTAAATAGTTTGTGCTTCGTATCGTTTCACTTAACTAATGTGCCACTATTATTGTTTAAATAAATAATTAGAAAAAGACATGTGTTTTGTATCTTATTAATTATTAATGATTAACAGTTTATTGATTGTTAACATGATTAATTATCAGTTAAGGAAAATGCACAAAATCTGCAACCCTAGTTCAAATATAGAGGAATAAAGCTGATGACTTCAGCAAAACCATCTTGATATTTGCTCATAGGCACCGTCAGTAATTATGTAAACAGAGATTTATTGTTTGTTGAGGACAGAGGGATAATAGCAGCTCATGTGTACCTTTCTTCATTCACCTCTAATCCATACTCTTCCTCTGCATCCCTCGTTTTAATTATCTCTCGCTCTCTTTATCACTCCATCCATGGCTATCATCAACACTTCCTAAACTGACATCAATACCTCAGCATCTCGGGCTCTGCCACGCTTAGCCCGTTGCTATGGAGACGTAACCTCTGACAACAGAGGCCCCGTGTCGACACGCCGTGTCGTATTTCTCCTGATTGGATATTGATTACGCTTTTGTGACACATAATAGGATCAAAGCTTTTATGCAACTCTGCTCAAAGCTTTTGTCTCAGTGTCACGGAGATCTACAGGGAACTGGGGTTCACAACTGCACAAATACTCCAAAAATTTGCATCAACTGCAGAGATGATGTCCCATGTTAAATGCACAACTTTTTGAAAATACATTGGTTTATGAAACCTAAATTTGAAAGACAAAATGTACTGTATTTGAAGGAATTAAAAATAGAAAATTAGATATTGCAATTGTTTCTCCTAGACTGTAGAGTAAATAAAGATTTCTACTGAAGTCTCCTTCTTCTGAAATGTTTCTAATGAGAAGAACCCAATAATATCATATGCGTCTCCTCTTGAGTTTCAGAAGAGATTTCAATAATGTCTCAAACTGTGCTCAGATGCAAGATAAAAAAAGTCTGCAATCTCAATATGAACTGAAAATTAAATTCTACTCATTAACATTCATTGATGTGGCAGCGGGGGCGTGGCCAATGACCACACCCCCATGGGCACTTGACCACGCCCCCGCTGCCACAATTGTATTTAAAAGAGCAGATTGAACATTTTGATAAACATCTCCTTTTGTGTTAGACTGGAAAAGAGATTTATGGGTAGAGAATGATAATTACAGAATGTTCATGTTGGGCTGAACAAACTCTTTAAATCTCCTGAGCTATGAAAGAGCAACTTCTGAGCAATAACATTTTCCTGAGAATGTAAGCAATGATAAGCCAAATTAGAATGTTTGGTGCGTTTATATTCAGAACAGATTTCTACATCCTTTAAGGTATACATCCTTTGGGTTCCTCCTACCCATGTAAGTTAAAGAGATTTGGAACAGAGACAAGCTTTCATCTCTCTCGCTGAATTTTACCACACCTGGAGAATGGTAACGCTCAGCTGTCAACATCAGGTGTGACAGAGATACATTCTGACATGTTGAGAGTTTGTGCGTGTGCGTGTGAGAGATAAGTGTGTGTTTATGTGGTCACCAGGGATTTGTTCCTCTCCAGGGGAGCTGCACAGGATCCATCGCATTACTCCAGCAGCGCGAGTGACTCATATATGACAGCCATTAAAACACAGACAGGTCGAGTTTAAGTTGAGGATTAAAATGGCATCAGCATCCATAATTATCACCACAGAAATAAACATTTGAAGCAAAAGTTTGCAAGATAATTAGAACTTGTTTTCAGAGAATATTTCTTGAATTTACTTTCCTTACCCCATTGGCATATTGATATTGAAAATGATAAAGAATTAAATTTAAGCATAAACTCAACCAAATTGTGTTTTATTTATGCTTAAAACGAGAAAAGAAAAGACAAACATTTGCCAATGGGTTAAGAAAAATGTACTTCAATATATATGATCTAAAACAATCTATATTGTTGTCCTATTGTTCTAATTGCTGGGGTACACATTCAACAAGGCCTTAACTTATCAGCAAAACAGGGTATCTGCAAATACTCAAGACATGTTTTCCACACACACACATGGCACATATGATTTATATATATATATATATATATATATATATATATATATATATATATATATATATATCATATTAAAATAGTTTTATGTACCAACATATTACATTTTATTATTTAAAATTTTTTGGTGGGGGTAAATTGGTGATTTGCTTATACGATAATGTGTTGGAAGAAAGACAGCAACAGATTCATCTGCCTATTACAAATTTCAATGCTCAGTTTCTACCATGTGTGGTAGACCATAAAATGACTTAAGACTAATGACTATAATTGTACAATATATTGAATGTGTTAAAACATGTTCTTAATCTTTTCATCCTGTGACAGGGTGGGCCAGACAGAGGCTACAGGAGTCCAAATTGAATAAAATCCAAAAAGCAGATTATTGTGCAACAAATAATAACCAGAAACAAATATGTGGTGCATAACGCAGGACTTTTAACAATAAACAATCCCGAAATACACAGAGGAAATTTTTCTATGAAAATCGGTACACCTGTGTAACATGTCAATACCTACAAAAAAAGTCTCTTGGACCCATGCCCTAAACTCTACAGGAAGTCAGACATTGTGATTTCTCATTGCTCAGTTTTTGCCATTTCCAGGCCTCGTACCTTAACAAACTCCTCCTAGAGATTTAATCAGATCTTCTTCATATTTGGTTAATCGAATCTAAAGGCCTTGGCGTTTTCACTGCATGGCGTGGCCGTGACGGTCTGACAAAATTGATGTTTCGCCATGAAACAGGAATTTGTTATAACTCACATACAATGTCCAATCTGCCCCAAATTATTATAGTCCCGGCCTGAATACATCTACGTGCCAATATTCAGCTACAGTCATAGCGCCACCTACTGGCGCCACCTACTTAAAAGAGATTTAATCAGATCAACATTATATTTAGTCAGCCTTAATCTAAAGGCCTTGGTGATGTTAAATTGTGAAGCTTTTTAGTTTTCGTTGAAGGGCGTGTCCGTGGTGGCCTGACAAAGTTCAATATGAAACAAGTCCCATTTCTGAGGCCTAAACATGCTCGAAAACTCATTAAACTTTGCATTCATCACAAAAGTGGGGAAAATGTACATCTGATACTGGTTTTAGAATTAATTGTAGCAAAATGGCTTGATAGCGGCGCCTACAAATTTCAACGAAGCAGCCCTCACTCCACGTTTTACCTACATGTAAGAAAATCGGTAGGCCTATGTAACATGTCAACACGTACAAAAAGTCTCTTAGAATCTTATCCTAAACCCAACAGGAAGTCAGCCATTGTGATTTTCCTCTTCAATTATTGTTCAGTTTTTGCCATTTCCATGCCTCGTACTTTAACGAACTGCTCCTAGATATTAAATCAGATCAACATCGTATATGGCCAGTCTAATCTAAAGGCCTTGGCGATGCTAACTTGTGAAGCTTTTTAGTTTTTTTTGAACGGCTTGTCCGTGACGGCCTGACAAGTTCGATGTTTCGCTATATGAAACAGAAAGTTGTTGTAACTCAAACATACAATGTCCAATCTGCTTCAAACTTCACATGTTTTATAAGAGTCCCAGCTTGAACACTTCTATATGCCAATATTCAGTTATAGTCATAGCGCCACCTACTGGCAACAGGAAATGGCATGCTTTACACTGTGATACACTCTTAACAACATTTAAGTGCTAAAAATGCTAAAACAAATTGTAGTGCAGACCCAACGTGCACCAGGGTGCGAGGGCACATTCATCGCTGCTTGCAGCTTTAATTTTATTTGAGTTTTTCACACTCTATTCCTTTCTCATTAATGATTCATTATCCCTTTTTAACAATATGCTACCAACCTTCTCATCTGATTTGCTATTCAGATGTGATTAACAGCCATTATCTCAATTATTAACACCACATGTACTCATGCGTCTTTTATTAAATTCAAAATACTAAAAGCCACCGCAGATTTTAAGGCAACACTGAACAAAGTAGAGAAGGCCATCGTTATGATGTGAAATAATGAAGAGGAGGCATTATGCTCTACTGGAATGTGCTTTATTTAGAGTCTAAGCAGAATATAACCATCTACAGAGATCATGAGCAGGGAGGGGAAACAGGGCCGAGCCCCGACTATCTTACAGTTCTGCTTCAGAAACAAAAGACAGCATGATCAAAAGGCTTTACTCTCTTCAAGTAAACTTGTTTCTTTCAAAGATTAGAAAGATATTTCATTTCCACTCAAAAGAGATACAAATGAATTGACATAGATATCTTTGTCAGCAATTCTGCTGACAGAACCCAAAGATTAAAAAAGCATCAAAAGAATTGAAACAGTGATAAGAGTCTTATGAAGCTGGGAATGTTGTCTCTCTGCTGCAAGAGTCTTTGAGAGACTGAGTCTGATTTTGAATGAAAAACAATGCGATGACCACGAATGCATTTGTGACTGGCTTCTCATGTCAGTTTGGTCCAAACAGCATTTGGGCAGTAAATAAGAAATGCCCATGTCAGATGAGAGAATATTGACATCAACAACATGTTCTACAAAGCAATTGTGCAGCCATTTATTATATGTCATTTATGTTTATTCAGTGACATCTTAGGAGGAATAGTTCAAACAAAAATGAAAATTCTGTTATTATTTGCTCACCCTCTTGTTTTTCCAAACTTGTATACTGTCATTTTACTATGGAACAAAAAACATTATTTTTTTTGGATGTGTTCATAGAGATAATGTCTGCCTAGCTCCAAAAAGGGCCATAAAACACATAAAAGTAGTTAATATGACTCTTGCACTATATTTCAAGTCTTCAGCAGTCATACGATAGCTTTTTGTGGTTTTTTAATCATCCACTTCGGGCTCTGAGATTTCATTCTCGTTATCAACTTGGAATATATCCATATAGTCATATAAACTACTTTAATGATACATGTATGGTGCTTTTGTGGAGTTTTTTTAATTTATTTTTTTATTTTTATAGCTTGACAAAATGTGGTCACCTTGTCATATGGAAAAGAAATGCATGATGATTCCCAAAAGGTTTTCCTATTGTGTTCCAAGAGAAAAAAACAACAGCATATATGTTTGCTTACTCTAATGTAGTTCCAATGATACAGTGTTGTTTGAGTAAACGTCCTTTAAGCTATGATTATCATATTGTAAGACACGTGAGTTTTAGGAAACTTGGCCTCATTAATATATGCATTTGAGGCTCTTGATATCTAGATATTTTGAAGCCTTTTTCATTGCAAAGCCAAACTGTAAAAGTCATTGCATATAACTGTAGGTTAGTGAGTTAGAGCAGGCTAGGCAGCATCGCTGAAGGCATTCACGTCTCAAAGTTCAGTGATGTTTAGTGTTGTTGGCACAAATCTATCTCTCAGGGCTCTGACACCAACAATTATTAAAACAAAACAATAAAAAAAGACCAGCACATTTAACAACAAGAGATAAGAGCCACTCAAATTTATCAGTTAATTTCATCTGAGAAAAAAAGTGAATGTGCATGTTTTTACATCGTCATCCCTTCATCTTGAATAATGTGATTAAACAAAATGAAGACATCAAGACATGAACATACTAGTGTAAAGACAGTTTCAAGGCAAATACCTGGTATACATTTTTGTTTTCTCCAAACAGCAATCATTTGCTGTTGATATATTGATGTACTGTTAACCATGTGGCCCCAAACATCATCTCATACAAACTCATTTGCAGTGCATGAGCTTGCTTCACTTAACGTCTGTTCGACGTTATACCACGTTCCAACCAGGCATGATGCAATAAACTTGCAAGCAAGAAAAGGTGTTTTTTTCCTAATCAACTGTGAGCACAACTGGACATTTTGTCGATTGCTTGGTTTCTATTTTTGTTGCGACATGCCAGGTAGCCCCACTAACTGTGAAATCTCATTGGTCCAAAATCATGTACATTAAAATGGAAAATACCTTCTGATTGACTGCGATTGTGCCACGTTGGAAACGTCTTGCATCATGCCTAGTTAGGATACCTCGGAAGAACTGATGTCATCGCACCAGGGTTAAATAAACAATGAAATTGATGATTCAGAACACGCTTTGACTTAGGTATATTAAAATATATCAAATAAAATAAAAAAAAATAAACACAACTTTTTCCCGTTATGAATATACACTTAATTCTAACATTAGTGTCTCAAAGACACAAACATTTTTAATTATTTTTCTACACTACTCATAATTAATTGTATACTTTTCCTCTCTTAGACTCAATGAAATATATTAATTAATAATCATCCTTATACCCCCTTGTTTCATTGTCTGTAATCTTTTTGAAAGTTATCTTATCTATAAAAAAGAAACAGAACTGAAAAATAACCTATATGGTATGTACAAGAGTGTCATGGTAGGGATGGGCATGTTAAGCATGTTAAGTTGAAGTTCAGTTTTGAAGACGCTGCATTCTGTTCCATTTAGCTGCGCTCTGTCAAGCTGTTTGACACACTCGCCTGCTGTATATACTCTGCTTCAGCATATTGAGTCCACTGCCACATGCCTGGTGTGTGTGTGTGTGTGTGTGTTGTGTGTGTGTGTGTGTCTCCCCAAGTGTTCGCTCCTGTGGGGAAAGACACGATGCTCCGTATTGTTGTTGCTGTGTTCAATTCAACTCTGAATTTCCACCTTTCAACTGGGGAAATTGCAAAAGAGTGACACTTTATGTCCGACTTCTAACTTGGAAACTCATGCAGAAATCTTCGACTCCCATTTCGTCGAGATGTAGCTGTGTTATGTCACGCAAACATTTGGCACCCTGGGCAGGGAGGTTTACAGTCAGTGACAAACATTCACTTTTATGAAATAATATCATTAACGACCCAAAGATCTTACAATAAACGATAATGTTCAAAACACAGTAAGTTACTCTATCTTTTCATTATCATAACGATAGCATTGCAGCATTGTATATCCATTTGGTTGCTATGAGACGTCTCTGGCAATTAATTTACCCTTCAAATCCACAACGTAATCAATCTCAAAATTAAAAATAAGCTCCCTCTTTGACAGGTTTGTGTTTAGTTGTCAGGTAATTGTCACTGAATTTCGAATTTAGAGAAAAGTCACATCATGCATGATCACCATCGATCATAATTTTTATGACCCTTCCTTGGCGATCATTGCTATTTTCGGGGAAGGATTAAGCTCTGAGGGCATCTCTGGAACGTTCTACACTCCCACAACCCCCTAATAAACCCTAAACGGCCACTTAACAAATACAACATGACTCTCCAGTGCAACATTGTTGCTTCTGCAGAATGGAGAAGATCCAAATGCATATGCACAGATCTGGCTAATAGACAAAGAACGGTGCACTTGACAGAAATACAATTCAACAAAGGCTTGTCACTCTGATGAGTACACAAACTCGATACAAATGAACTGGACATCATAGATTTTATGTTCTTCAATTTTAACAATGCTGGTACTGAGACTCAAAGATGAAAAATACCAATCACAGAAGCTCTCTCTTCTCTTTGCAAGCTATATCCTATTCGATGGAAGCTTACCCTCTAGAGAAAGCTCTGATGCTGCATTTGACCTATCGGAATACATTAGGTGCGTACCTAATGGTTGTAGAAAAATGTGGATCACTTTGAAATTAAGCAGGAAAACAGAGGATTGGATTTCTGAAAGCACAATTAGACCCTCCTTTGATGCCTATATCAAAATATTTGGTCACATAACAGCACTTTGCAAACCCTTGTGTTTTCCTTGATGTCCTAGGGAAATCAGTGGTTCCGCACCATAAACTAGTGACAACTTCTGTGTAGGTGCCCTAAGGTGTATCCTGCCTGTTATTAAACTGAAGCAAGAGGAATAGCCTTGTTAAGACAACAATTTATATAAAACTGATACATTTAGCATGTTCCTCTGCTGTGTAATAGCACGCTACAGTGATATGGCACTTTAACCCAGACACTTGGCAGGGGATTTTGGCCTCATTTTAACTGAACCAGATCACACTGAAAAACAGCATCCGGAGATACTCTGAGATATGAGCTGTCTACGACACAAGACTAAATTTGATACTACAATTGAGATTGTGGAGGAAATGTACTTGTCAACTGCACAGCTATTGTGAGCATTGGTCTGATTTAAATAGTGTGCTTTAGCAAAACTATTTCAGTGCTTAAGAATAATCTGTGTGCTTTGCTGATATTCAAATTTTTCTAAGCAGAGGGTCACCAAACACAAGAAGATGTTTTTATAGAAATAAAAATGATGGATATATGTATAGACACTAAGGATATTAGACAACTGCAAAAAAAAAAAAATTTGAAATTTAATTTGGCACTTTCAAACTTAGTAAGCTCCTTATCTTACAGACAAGACAACACATCTAAAGATTGCACTTCATCAAGTACAGCTAATGAAAAATGCAGGAGGATTTTCTGGGACAGGAATCTGTTGCGTATTTGTTCATACAAAATGATTATTTAGGTACATTTATGAGAGACCCACATATAAAACTAAATGGCAAGTATTTAAGCTCTAACTAGTGCAAATTCTAATGATTTCCAGCAAGCTGGTATCTTCATGGCTTGACAGAGTTAAGAAAGAATACTATATAAAAAATTGACAACAGAATTTGGTGACAATGGTGAAATTTTGTTAAAAATGTTGGTGAAAGAATAGGAAAAAAACAGAACCAAAATAAGACAAAATAACCAAAAACAATGTTGTAGAGAGACTGCAATTGTTCTTAGAATAGTTTTTCCAGTATAGCTGTGCACAAACACTGAAATGTGTAGATATAGGCTGAACTGAACTGAAAACAAATTCTGATTACAAGCATGGGCAGGCCATTACCACATCAATATCTGTTCAAGCATGTTCATCCGTTCATAGCATGCAGCAAAGACAAATATCACCTCGCAAGGGCAGGCAGCAAGGCAAAATTGCATGGTTTTGGTCCTTTGGGATCCTGGAGGAAGCTTTCATTTTCAAAGGATAAAAGCAAGGTCTCATATGCTGGCATGAAGATTAAGAGGTCACATTTGGTCATTGACACCAATATTTTTCTGTCCAATCTGAGTTCCACCCACCTAATTTCTAGATAAAAGCCTGCCCATGACATGAGAGATGATTCATTTTCACTATGTTAGCAGAACAATCAATTAAAGATGGAAGTATGAAGATAATGTGGATATCTTAATATTTACTCTCAGAAGAGTAATAGGCCTCCAATCTTACAACATCTAGAAAGGCTAGGTCAAAGGATCTTTTGTGACCAAAACATTTGTTATTTTTTTAGGACCAATTCACTTGTAAACAAGCCAAATAAGAACTGTCCATCAGGTGAAGTGCAAAAATATGAGTAAGCCTGAGAAAACTGATGTCATATGTCTGAAAGTCTGGAAATTATTCACTGTTGACAACAATAATATATTGAGCTTCATTGTAAGGTAGTCCTGTATTTCTTTCTGATTTATTGACTCTTTCTGTATAAACTTTGAAGATTAAGGCCATAACCACACAAATATTTATTTTTTTATTTGAAACATCTGTTTTCTTTTTCCTTCTGTTAACAACATAATTTTCCTAATTCTCTGTTACGAAACAGGTCTAGTGTGGATAAATGTAGCAAAATCAAACTAAAATGTATTAGTGTGGACAGAGGCCTAAAGTCACCAGAATACATGTTATTTATATATAAATAAATATAATGTTAGCTCTTGCTGCAATGGAAAGTTGTTTAGAATGTCAAAAGTGCTAGTTCTCCCATCCTGACCAGCTGACAAATGCCCAAAACCCCTCTTAAACCATAAAATCTGACCAGTGCAAAGAAGCTTGGAAGCCTGCTAAGACAGGCTAAAGACTGTAGGCTGGTTTAAGCTTTATTTCAGCAAGGAATAAAATGTGAATTCCATGCCATTTCAAGATTTAAAATGCTGTATTATCTGGAGCTTCAGAAATTGTAATAAAATCTGTGAACTATCTCTTCCATTCCAAATAAAGATTACAGGTGAGGTGGCTGTAGCTCAGGTGGTAGAGTGGGTTGTCCACTAATCACAGGTTTGGTGGTGTGAATCCTGGCCCACATGACTCCACATGCCGAAGTGTCCTTGGGCAAGACACTGAACCCCAAGTTGCTCCCAATGGCAGGCTAGTGCTCTGCTGTCATTGGTGTGTGAATGGGTGAATGAGACGCAGTGTAAAGAGCTTTGAATACTGCTAAATTTTAAACGGCGATATACAAGTGCAGACCATTTACAGATGGACATTTCTAAATTCTGCTATTGTGATTTACATAAATGTGACTGACTATAACTCATGTTGTGGTCAGTTCAGATGGTTTTAATCCATCACTAATGATTTCAGGTAGGTTTGAGAGCCCATGATAAAACTGTGGCATTTACAATGGATTACAGCAAAGTAAAAAGGGTTCATAAAGTAATGCTGGGAGTGCAATTTCTTTTGCCTTCACCATTAACAGTTCTGGATAGATTTGCCGTGAGACCAACTGCAAGTGCTTTTAGTGCTTTGTGAAGTTTGCAAACCGATAAATATCCACGGTGCTCTCAATAGAACTTCTAATGGACCTACTTCTTATTCAGTGAGGGGGTATGGGTTATCAAAAATGTCATCCTTTGCTTTTGTGGTACATCAGTTCTGTTCATTTGGCAGTTTCAATAGCTATCTTCCCTCCATCTCATCCAGTCTCATCAAATTTGCTGAACATCAGAAATTAGTATTTTCTATCAGAGTACAAAAAGCCTTCCAGGAGACGCTTGCTACGTCCAATAACCGGCTCTTTGTGGATTGGCACTTGTCAGATACAGACTTTGAGAACCTTCATGTTAGCTCTGGTTCTCTTTTTGCAATTCTTCCTCAAAACTGTTCCACAGCTGTCAAATAGATGAATCGAGAAAGAGTAGAATGTGATGAATCATATTATCCAGCGTCCAAACATGTTCAGGAAAGAGGCCCATTGACCATAAGGACAGCTTTGCCTCTTTGTTGTACATTTCCTTAATTTTTTACAAGTTCAAGTATTATCTTTTCTAATAAAAATAAATAGAAAAACATGAAAAATGATCAACTCCTACATTTCTACATTTCTAATCTACTTCTCGGTGCAGAAGACAGCTACCAGAGCTACTGTATAACAGATTCCATCTCTAATGTAAGTCCAAAAATTTCTTTATCTTTAAACAGGCTGCTGGATGCAGACCTAAAGACACTGTTTTCTACGGTTAACATTATTAATCATTATACTTGCAGCTACTAGGTAAGAGTTTTTTTTTTTTTAAATATATATTTATATATTTATAATCTTTTAAAAAGCGTGTAGTCCTTTGGTCCCTATTTCCTAAGGAATGATGCATGTAGATATTCCTGGATTCTCTTCCAGAGCGCAGATCACTCGTTACCAGTGTAGGCACAAAAACCAAAATGGCAACAGGCTGGTGTGTGTGCTTGTGTGTATAGAGAAATATCAATACATTTACATGAGGATTTACTTTTGTATCTGGTATGCATTTTGATGTGAATAGTGCATGTAAAGGCTAGAATATTTTGAATGCCTCTGCAAATGTTTGAGTGTGTGTGTATTTGTATAGTATATATCTGTTTATGCATGCTTTGAGCATAATGTGTTCATAAAGGTTTTTTTTTTTCAATCTTGTCTAAAAAAACAGCAGCAAAAAAGTTGCCAAAGCAAAAAAGGGGAAAAAATAAAAAGTTAGCAGAAAATTTTTTTTTGTTGCTCCCACTCTTTTGTGATTTTCTCACAAAATTAAGGGACTGCTGCTTGCCGTCTGTGATATGTAGCAGAGCAAAAGTCTTTGATACTGCACTTGTGGAAATAAGGTGTTGTACGTCCTTCATCCTGACAGAGAGAAAGAGAAACAGATGGGAAAAACAAAAGAAGAGAGAAATGAAGGAGAGAAGAAGAGAGAAATGATGGAGAGAAGAAGAGAGAAATTTTTTTAAATTGAAGACAGTCATGAAGAATGGAAGATTCTAGATGCTTTAAACACCAAAAGGCAACATTTAATGAAGCACAGTGTGAGAGAAAGATAGAGAATCACTCTCCTGGATATCCTATTATGGAACATACTTTTATTGTGTTACTGTCCTGAAAACCTCAAATCACAAGTCTGTTGACATGATTCTCAGGAGTACATGTCTAGGATTTAGGTCACCCAAAAATCCAAAGAAAAACAATCCGAAATTATATTTTGCATTAAGAAATAAATCCTATTTTGAGGACCATTAAGATTTTTTGCATTCTTCATGACAATGCAGCACATTTTCCTCCCAATATTATCATTACTGTAATACTTTCAGCCGTTTATTTTTTTGTTTGTTTTTTTATTATTCTCATTACTGACAATGTTGAATGTTGAAATTTGATTCTATATTTCTGTAAAATAGTATTTTTATTGCATAACAGTAAAAAAATAACAGTAATTCAATAACTAATATTAGAATAAATTACAGTCAGTACAACAAAAACTACCATTATGTATAAATACTCAATTCCTGTGAAATATTATTTCGAATATGAATGGTTGAAAAAGTAGGCTTTTCTTTAAGCAAATATAATTTCTTATTTCTTACTTTTGGTTCTGAGATGAAATATGCCCATGACATGTTCTTGACATGTTTCATGAGATTTTCACATCTATTTGTCCATAAATTGCATCTTGAGGTATTCTCTGTTGGGCAAATCTGCTCGAAGAGCAAACACATTTATATCAAATCTTTAAAATAACAGAACTGTTCTTGATGAAACCAAACTGGCCATGAAGTTCGTATCACGAATGCATTTCTAGGACAGTAACTGACTAAAATGTTTGACTTCAGTTAGCTCATTTAAAATACTGCAGCCATCATGTGATACTATCAGAGTGAAAGAGTATACAGACACAATACAACACAATGACTGTCATGTAATTACCAACAGATGTTGTATACTCAGTTTGCTGACATACTATGCACTTTGAACAGCATTGAGGGTTTGCCAAATGACACAAATGTACACAGTATGATACCAAAGCTCCAGTGATTGTTTGCTTTGGCAAAAGGTTTTGTATGCATTAAAAACAAGACAAATACAAAAACTGACTAGTAAATTTTTTTTATAGAAGCTGAAGATTGTTTCTCGGGTTATGTTTAGAGAAATACACAGGAATATGGAGCAGATTTATTAAAGACTTCAATTTAAATTAAAAAGGCTGTTTTTAACATGTGCTTTATTTCAGACGGTTTGTTTGTCGCCAACAATCATGATAAAACGATAGTTACAATGAACACCAAACAAATATGATGAAAAGACATATGCTCTCTTTTCTGTCACTATTGTTATTTCTTATCTCTCGTGTATGTCTCATATGATTTTTAAAATGAATACTAATATTATTATAATAATGCTATATTAAACAAGCAGTTAAGAGCTGTTAAGCTGTGGCTGATCTGAACAATACATCTTTAACTAAAAGCTCCCAAAAACAAAAGCATCCAACACAAACCATGACACATATTCTTTTTGCTTTTTCTTTTTTCTCCCCTGTTCTGCCCAATTTGGAATGCCCAATTCCCAATGTCCTCTAAGTCCCCGTGGTGGTGTAATGACTCGCCTCATTCTGGGTGACGGGAGGAAGAATCTCAGTTGCCTCCGCGTCTGAGACTGTCAATCCACGCATCTTTTCACGTGGCTTGTTGAGCACGTTACCGCAGAGACGTAGTGTGTGGAGGCTTCATGCCACTCTCCACGGCATCAATGCAAAACTCACCACGTGCCCCACTGAGATCGAGAACCACACATTATAGTGACCACTAGGTTACCCCATGTGACACAACCCTCCCCAGCAACTGGGCTAATTTGGTTGCTTAGGAGACCTGGCTGGAGTCACTCAGCACACCCTGGATTCAAACTCATGACTCCAGGGGTGGTAGTCAGCACCAATGCTCGCTGAGCTACCCAGGCCCCCAACACTAACACATATTCTAAACCAACACCAATGTATAACATTTTTTTTTGTAATGTTTTTATCACTAAGTGGTTTGACTTAATTCAAAAGTGACTTGAATCTAAAATAAAATGTAATGCACCTGAAAAGAGTGCCAGGATATCAAAGTGCCTACCATTCCAGAGACAGACGGCATAGCAGGAAAAACAAAGCAAATGAATGTTCAATATCCATTGGACAGTATTTTAACAGTGACTTCAGAGACTTTTAAAAAATAATTACGAACTTTAGCTGTCAGCTGTAACCCTATATCCGAGCCAAACAAATTGAGAACCACTGATTAAAACAATATTTTCCGCAAAAAAATGTAAATAAAAAAATCTTCTGTTTGCACACTAAGCTTTTAAATGTCAAAGTGAACAAGCCTTATTTCCAAAACACAAAAATGCACACAAGAACAGAGCTAGTGTGAAGAATAAAAGACACAAAGAGCAAAATATCCACCACACTCAACTGCACACGCACAACAATTCACGGTACAACAGCCAAAAGGGTCAAAAGTCACAACCCATCAGAAATTCACCAATCAGTACTTGAATTACGGAGAGAGGCTACCAGATATCAAAAGAGACCATTTGCACTCCACCACTGGAAACCATAGAAATATATAGAGATAGAAATGAGTTAACGGCACATCATGCCACTGTCACAGTTGGTCACAGGGGGGGTGCGTTGCGTTGAACTTACAGTAATGGAAAGTGTTTCCCCTGAGTGCAGACATGTGGCTACAATAGAGCGCAGCCATCCTGAGCTGGCATTTGCCCTGCCGGGTTAGTTGAATGGAGAAAAACACAAGAATCGCTGGCATTGTTCTTTTCAACTTGGTATTAGTGCTTTGTGATGAGTATTATTTATGAATTTTTGTTTAGTAGGTAAAAAATGATATGAATGATAAAACATAAAGACAAGTGCATTGAAACACTGTAAGTACTTTAAGCATTAATGAGTTTAAGACAAAAACACGTATACACAACAAGGATTGAGGACAAGACTTTGAAATTGGAAAAATATCAAACACACACACACACACACACACACACACACACACACACACACACACACACACACACACACACACACACACACACATGTTGTGTTTCCATGTTTTATGGGGACTTTCCATAGACATAATGGTTTTTATACTGTACAAACTATATATTCTATCCCATGACCCTAACCCTATCCCTAAACCTAACCATCACAGAAAACTTTCTGCATTTTTAGATTTTCATAAAAAATAATTTAGTATGATTTATAAGCTGTTTTCCTCATGGGGACTGACAAAATGTCCCCACAAGGTCAAAAATTTCGGGTTTTACTATCCTTATGGGGACATTTGGTCCCCACAAAGTGATAAATACACGCTCACACATACACACACACACACACACACACACACACACACACACGTTGAGGTGAACACGTTCTTGTGTGATTGAGATGTAGATTATGATGCTCGCCTGTTAGTGTTTAAACTTCAAAGGTATAATTCACCACAAAATGTAAAGTCTGTCTTAATTTATTCACCATCATGTTGTTACAAACCTGTATGACTTATTTTCTTCATTGGAACACAAAAGTGGACATTTTTAAGAATAGTGATGTAAATGGGGAAGATTTTCACTGAATAACTTAATAAATATCATAAATTTTGGCCCGTTTCTCAATAAAAGCTAAAGTATGACTGCAGAACTCTTGAAATATAGCACACAAGTCATATGTACTACTTATAACCTCTTAAGACCCGACCATGACTATTGTCTGCATTTTCCATTCTCTTTTTGAAAAAAAAATTCTAGAGCTAAAATTATTTCCTAAAAATGTATGTCCACACATACAGTATGAGGCGGGCCTATTTTGTGAAATTTTACCAAGGTTTTTTATTTATTTATTATTTATTTTTATCAAATTGTTTATTATGTTTCCAGGAGTGTTGGTTATTCATGTTTTTGAGACATTACAGACATTATGGCTGATTTTCCGTAAAGCTGCTTTGGAACAATGTGTATTGGGAAAAGCACAAATAAAAAAATTATACAAATAAAAAGGATTTGACTTATGTTACAATAGCGACTTTGGCATCAAAATCTCAATGTTCTCTCTTTAAACTGTCAAATAAACAAACAATAGCCAGTGCTGAAGCATTTTACCAATCAGAAATTAGCATAATTAATCCTGATACAAGTCATAGACAGCATCATCCAATCACTGCCAACCATGTTAAAATAAAATGATACATTATAAATTCTGAATTAAAGTACTTAATAACATTGTCCCATGTCTGCCAATCATGTTGACTAGTTCAAATTTCATCTGCAGCCTGAACTTTTGATAGGAAGTTTGGATTTAATTCACATGGCTTCTTAGGAAAGCTATAGGATGCTCCCTTGGTCCCTATTAAGAGAATGATAACCTCCAGTGTACTCTCTGTCTGCACTCGAAATGCACTTTATTTTCATCCTAACTCCATATAAACTCCATATCTTTTTTTTCTGAATGTGAAAATGCACAGTAAGCATAAGATTTTTAATAACAAAACCTTGTACTTTCATCCACTATAATGTACGTTGTGTTTAGCAGCATGGCGTTTTACAATAATCACTCAAATTTAAAGACTGTCAAGAATGTCTTAATTAAATAAAAATTATGCGTTGCATAATGTGAAGCCAAAATTCAACATCCATGAATGTGGACGTGGGGTCGCACAAGGTTAAGATATTTTTGGGGAATTATTTTGGTCTTTTTTGGAGTTTGACAGTGCCTGGTCACTGGAAAAAAGCAATGTGAACATTCTGTTAAACGTCAACTTTTGTGTTCCAGAGAAATAAAAAGAAAAAAAGCCTTACAGTTTTGGAAAAACATGAGTGTGAGTAAATGATGACAGCATTTTTAGGTAAACTCTTTCTTGAATCTATCTCTCTGTAAGTCTGCAGTTCAAGTACTGTTCCGTTCCTCATAGCTCAGCTCCTTTGTTACTTAATTTACCTCTCAGTAATTCATCAACAATTAATTAAAACTAATGAAATCTTTACTTTTTATGGCTTTTTAAAAGACACAATTAACTCCTGATGCCTGTCAACTGACAGAAAGCAATTTTACAGAGATCTGCCTCAAGGTTTATGCAGTACATTTCATTTAAAAACACAGCAGCTAAACCTGTTACTCAAACAGGAATACAGTACAGACCACATGATCGAACTGTATGATAGTTACATCATGTATAGAGACCAGCAATGAAAGTGTCTCTGACCTGTGAGTGGACGTGATATTGGTCAGTTCAGGGTCAGTATGGGCGGTTGGCATCCTTTGGCCGCTTGAGCTGAACTTTGAGTCTCTTCATGCCGATCTGAAAACCGTTCATGGACTGAATTGCTGCCTGAGCACTGGATGGGTTATCGAAGCTTACAAAACCTGAGAGAGAGACGAGAGAGAGAGACAGAGAGAGACAATTAAATTAACTGGGTAATTTTCTTGCTGCATAATAATAACAAGACTTTTACATTTATGACAGGAAATGTGAGTTTATGTACGCTAGCTTGTGTTAAGCTTGCTGCAACAATGCTTGGATGTTGCCAGGGTGTAGCTATGCAGTTGCTAGTGTGTTCTGGGTGGTTGCTTACTGGCCCAAGTCAAAAAAGCCCACCCCCAAGTCTCTATGATATTCTGGTCTCTAGATATTGCTCGGGGTTCCCCTTCGCTTTTCACTGTTAAAAGAGTGTTCTCCTCCTAAAAGAGTTTTATTTGGAAAGCACCCCGGCAGTGTTGGCACATCAACTGCCTAGAGTTGTTGGCTGTATCTCTTGCCCTACGGAGGTTTCTCCCACTAATCCGGGGCAAGCATGTCTTGATCCATTCAGACAGCACAGCGACGGTAGCGTACATAAATCGCCAAGGTGGTGTGCGCTCTTGTCATATGTCACAACTCGCCCGCCACCTCATCCTTTGGAGTCAATCGCGACTCAGGTCTGTGCCGGTGCTGTGCACACCGGTGCTGTGCAAGATCAGGGAGGACGAGGAACGGGTCATCCTGGTGGCCCCTTACTGGCCCATCGCAGCCCACCACGACGCAGTAGATGGCAAGTCCCTAGGTAAGCATGACTTGATTATCAGGTTCCTGAAAGGCACCCGGAGACTGAACCCTCCCCGGACTAGCCTATTCCCCTCCTGGGATCTCTCAGTGGTCCTCTCGGGCCTCCAGAGGCCCCCCTTCGAGCTGCTTGATTCAGTTGAGCTCAAGGCCCTCTCCTGGAAGACGGCCCTCATGATCGCGTTAGCCTCCATCAAGAGGGTTGGGGACCTCTTGCCAAACAAGTGTTCTCTGTCAGCAACACCTGCCTGGAGTTTGGTCCAGCACATTCTCACGTTATCCTGAGGCCGTGACCAGGCTATGTGCCCAAGGTTCCTACGACCCCCTTCAGGGACGAGGTTGTGAATCTGCAAGCACTGCCCCGGGAGGAGGCAGACCCAGCCCTTTCGTTGCTGTGTCTGGTACGTGCTTTGCGTATCTATTTGGACCACATGCAGAGCTTTAAATGTTCTGAGCAGCTCTTTGTCTGCTTCGGCGGACGGCGGAAAGGGAACGGCGTCTCCGAACAGAGGTTAGCTCACTGGGTCGTTGATGCTATATCTTTAGCTTATCACACCCAGGGTGTGCCCGCCCACTTGCGGGTTCGAGCACACTTTACTGGAAGTGACTGGGCAGGATGTGGCCTCCTCAGGGGTGTGGGGAACCTAAGGTCTGTATGTTACATCTCTTTGGGGGTGTTTGGGAGGGCTTCGCGCAGCCGACACAGGTGCCTCTAGCACGCAGTAGCCTGCTTGCACCTGTCTCGACAGTTCACGTAACACGGTCAGTGCGTGGTGTTTTTATATGGGACCCCTTGTGTCACTTCATTCGACACAACGTTGAGTGTGTGACAGAAGGGGAACGTCATGATTACTGTTGTAACCTCCGTTCCCCGAGGGAGGGTGCGAGACGTTGTGTCCCTCCTGCCACAGCACTAGACCTACCACTGTAAACAGCCATACCTTACTTTCGGCTCCTTAGTGCAAAATCCTGACTGGCACTCGCTGTCCCGCTTCCCTTTATACCCGTATGTCCGGGGCAGGGCTTGCAAATTCTGTCTGCCAACTTGACATTGGCCTTTTCTCAGGTTCAGAGGTACGTTTGGCGTCCCAGGAAGACCCCTTGTGTCACTTCATTCGACACAACGTCTCGTTCCCTCCCTCGGGGAACAGAGGTTACAACAGTAACCATGACGGTCTTCCTTCAGTGTCAGTTTGTGGGATGTTTTGGCCAATTTTATCATTTGGCAGGTGAAAACCCTAATTCTAATCACTTAGTAAAGTAATAGCACACCCCTTCTCAACAAGCCGCATAATTTTAAGCATTATTAATGTCTGCAGCACAATCAGTGTGGGACTGTTGATCGTGGGGTGGTGTGAGTTGAACTTGAGCTTGGTTCTTCTCTGGTCTTATCACATCACTCTGACTGACTGAAAGCACAAATTTTCCACCTGCAAGCTGATTTCATCGACATACTGCAGCTCCAAATGAATTTGAGAGGACAGACCATGCTTTTGTCAGACACAGACGAGATAAGACAGCGGTTTTACAAACCCTGTTAAACAAATGCAGACAGAGAGAGAGAGAGAGAGAGAGATGAGCTGTCAGACAACATGATTCGTCATAAATCTCACACGTATCTCTCTCACTCTCTCCGTCACCAGCGACTGGGGCAGAAATGAGAGGAAGAAAGAAACGAGTGAAAAAGTGGATGGAGAAATGGTAGGATAGGCAATACAGTTCTATTCCAAACCCTATTGAACTGACTACCTAGAAAGCATTTTAAAGACCCAATAAAAAAAAGAGGTAATCTACTGGCCAGTATACCCCTAAAAGTTAAAATAATTTTGAGAGAATATTTTGTCCATTGAAACATAATCCCTTCTAATACTGGTTCATTAAGAAATACATAAGCGCATGCATTTAATGGGGGTCTAAGGGCATAACAGGCAAATTAAGCAACTCATACGTTAAGAGTGACAGCATAAAGCAGAAAAATGTGTAGATACACCTATTCGTTCTTTATTTTTAACTTTTTCTACATTTTAGAATTATAGTAATAAAAATAAATTATAAAAGTATTAATAATATGTCATCAAAACAATGAAATAATGCAAGTGAAAGTATGTCAGTTATGTGGTGACCAAAATGTATTAAACAAATCAAAGGTATCTTATATCTAACCTTCTCTATAATACACTGTGAGTGTTTTGTGTGTCTATTTGTGTGTTTGCTGAATATTTCAGTTTACAGGAGTCTTAGAAATCCATTTTCCTTCACTTAATCCCACTCTAAAAGCGAGCTTTAATCAGTGTTAAATGTCAACATTGAGCAAGTTAACAGCATAGATTACAGTAACACACTGTTAATGTAAACCCTTCAAACATCTCCAACTGTTGCAGATACGCTTCAAGAAGCATTTGTCTGCTGGTTTATTGTTAAGATGTTTGGACAAACGCTTAATAGAAATGTACTGAAAAAAGTGCTAGACTTTAAATATATAATTTAAAAGTCTAGCACTTTTTTCAATACATTTCTACTATCTGAAACAGTAAATACATCCGCCATCGATAAAAAATAATCAGAAAGCTTTTAAGTTGACTCTGGTTTCATGATATCTTTTCATGTGAACAGTGAAATTGGTTGATGAGTTACACGCAAACAGATTTGTGTAAGCTGAAAAGTATGTGCACTTGGGAGCCCCAAACACCTCTGATCTTTGAGAAAAGGACAATGTGAATTGGCGAGTGGAATTTGCATGCCACTCCCCTGGACATACGGGTATAAAAGGAGCCACTCATTCAGGTTTTGTGCTGAGGAGCCGAGACAAGGTCCCAGCCATTTCAGCGGGTAGTTCAGTGTTGTGGCAGGAGGGACACAACGTCTCATTCCCTCAATCGGGGAATGGAGGTTATGAAAATAACCAGTATTTTCCCTATCTGTCACTCTAAGTTGTGTCGATGTAGTGACACGAGGGGTCCCTATACAACTAGCTGAACTAGCTGAACTGAGTTATGTGGACTTGTGGTGCAAGACAAGCAGACCATTGTGTGCTTCCGAGCCAGTACACCCGGCTCTCACGTAACCTCCCCCAGTGCTCAGGGGGTACTTGGTGATTCCGCCAGGTAGCGGCGCCTTGCGGGAACAAGTGCACCGCAACTGCCTTAACCACCTGGAGAATTGCTGAGTACCTTCTGGCAGCCCCACCAACGAGGGTAGTGGGAGCGGAGGAGCTCTGAGATCAGGTCCGGGCAGTAAAAGGTGCTCACCACTACTTTGTGAGCTCCTCATGCACCTCCCAGTAGAAAGGAACTGGGGCCCAGGAACCAATCATCAAGCCATGAGGATTCAGGCGGAGGGTTCCATTTCAGCCCGATGCTCACAGCTGCCTGGGCAAGCATGGCCATCATCTCTATGTCGGCCTGCAATTAGGCAACCACACGAAGGTGGGAGCCCCGTCGAGTCCTCGGCATCAGACTGAACCAGCCCGCTCTCCGATGCTGCAATCAAAATCTCATCTGCTTCAAGTCCTATCACAGAACTCGACCGTGGCAAATGAGTGTGCTGGGGAATGAGAGGTCCGTGGGGGGTTACACAGCGAGCGGCTCCAATTGGAATCCCCAAATCGCCCCAGTGCTAACCGATGCGGCCTCAAAACCGTAGGTAGAAGGACCGGGGTGGGGAACCGCTGAGGTGGCTTTCCCTCTGAGGAAGGAAAGCCGTGACAGCAACGTTGCCATAGTCATGCTCTCGCAGTGAGAACATGACCCGTCCACGAACGCTGTCCCTGCGTGGGCAGTGCCCAATCACATCAGGTAGCGATCTCCGGAAGCGGAGAGGTAATGGCCGCAACCAGGAATTATACACAAACGGAAAGGCATCTTTAAAAAGATGCTCTCTGTGAGTGCCAATCTTTTAGAAGGAAATATACTTATATACTATTTTAGAGGGAGAATATATACTCTTTTAGAGGAATAATACACTCTTTTTGACTGCTGAAGCACCCAGGGGCGTTCTCTGCACTCCACGGGTGCAAGAGGGGGAGAAGTCGCTGTAATGCGCCCCAAATCTAACAGCTTTGACGAGGTGAATGTATCGGTGGAGGAATTCAGCTTACTGAAACATAACAGCTCGGCTCCGAAGAAAAAATCAGAATGAGTGGTTGCGAGCTCAGCTCCTTTTATACCCGTATGTTATACCCGTAATTCCACTCGCCAATTCCCATTGGTCTTTTCTTAAAGATCAGAGGTGTTTGGGGCTCCTAAGTACGACCCCTAGTGTCACTACATCGACACAACTTTGAGTGAGTGACAGATAGGGAACTAAAAGATACAATACAGAAGGTAATTTTAAACCTTCAGTAATTGGTCCATAATGAGACAATATATGAAAGGTGTATAAAAACATATCATGACCCTGGGAGGACTTTCTCATAGAAGCAAATTAAAAACTGAATAAAGTCCTTGTTTGCAATTATATACAGACTTGTAAAGTGTCTTTAAACGCAGACACAAATGCCGTTTATAAAAGAATAAATCATGAAAACATAATGAGCCGTAATGTATCTGGATGTTTTATAACTTTGTTATAGAGTTTGTTTCACAGAACCAATGAATCAACTTCACATGGCAAACTTGTGGGAGTTGTGATCATGTTTATCCAATTGCAAATGATAAATGCATGCAGAATTCTAATTCAAGCACATTTCGCTGACATGATAAAGTAATTAGGTAGTGTATGTTCCTTTCCACACCGGAGGAGGCAGATGAATAAGACGTGATAGAATTTTTTCCTAAACAGCATCTTTATCTAAATTTATTGCAACTTTGGAAGGAGCCCATGGGTGTACAGTGACAACCGAGTGGAGGAGAGGAGCATATTTGTCAGCCAAGATGTCTCCCGGATTTGCCCCTTTACTCGACTTTGTTTCCCCGGCTTTTGACCCTACGCTACCCTGACCATTCTCCTTCTGGATTTTCACAAGATCTTAACAAATAGTGATGAAAATAAACTTTAAATGTAAAGATGAAGAAAACTCAGCAAGGCATTATGAGAAATATAATACAGGAAGCACATCACAGATTCTATGCAGCTATAAGGCTGGAGTTCTGGAGCGTTCTAGAATATGGCCATGTGGTAGAAGAGCTTTCAGAAGGGTTGTTGGATTCTGTTAGTTAGTTGCCAGGGCTTGTATGAACATCAGCCCTGAAGCTATAGAATGTTGGGGAAGCTACTTTACTCAAAATGTAAAGTCCAACTACATTCATTTTGAAATCAAAATATTCATATACCTCAAAAAACAGAACAGATCAATTTGCACTGAATAACACTAATGAAACTAGAAAACACCATAATTTATATAACAGAGTTACATAAATATACACTTAGCACTTTGTTAGGAACACTGTGGTCCTTATAATGTGCCCTATGTAGTCTTCTGCTGTTGTAGCCCATCTGACTCAAGATTCGACCTGTTGTGCATTCTGAGATGCTATTCTGCTCACTACAATTGTACAGAGTGGTTATTTGAGTTACCGTAGCCTTTCTGTCAACTTGAACCAGCCTGGCCATTCTCTGTTGACCTCGTTCATCAACAAGGTGTTTCCATCCGCAGAACTGACGCTCCCTGAGTGTTTTTTGTTTTTGGCACCATTCTGAGTAAACTCTAGAGACTGTTGTGTGTGAAAATCCCAGAATATCATCAGTTACAGAAATACTGAAACCAGCCAGTCTGGCACCAACAATCATACCATGGTCGAAATCACTGAGATAATTTTTTTTTGCTCATTCTGATGGTTGATGCAAACATAAACTAAAGCTCCTGACCCGTATCTGCATGATTTTCAAATTTGCCTCAAATTTGCCACCGACTATTTTCATATGCACATGAGTTTTGCAGCAAACTTGTGGCAAATTGTTCATTCTTACTAAAGGTTTGCTGCAGGTTATTTAACAATGTGAATGTAATGAGATGCAAATTTGCTGCAAATTTGAGGCAAGTTTGCAGCTAGTTTGCCAGAACTCTAGATTGTTTGTAATGGTTCAGTACAGTAAAGATTTTACGGTTTTGAAAACTGCTGAGCTACTGTCAGACTACTGAAACGTAGTTAGTAGAGTAGCTACCTTTAATTAGTTGCCACCCAAAACTGATAGAAAGATTGTGGATAAAGGACTGGAATACGGTGTCTAGAATGTGAGAAAAGCAAAACAAGCTCTCTAAAAGAGTGAAATGTGAGTAAAATTATGGCTATCAGAGAGACATAAATGAGCTCTCCTCAAATCTCCAGTGTGCTGTATCTTATAAGCACTCGCTGATGAGCAGAACCCGATGGGAACGATAAATTCCCATTCCCCAGTGCATGCCTGCTCGCTCATGCATGACGGCATTTTCTGAGTGTTAATTGCAATTTGATTAGTGTAGACGCTGGAAACAAAGGCACGAGATGAACTAATTGTGCTAAGTAAAGAAGATTTCCAAGAGGATTGTGCCAAGATGACAAGCTTGCTCCCTTGAGTGTCTGAAGAGCATTGTGAGTACTCACCGAAACACTTGCTCTGATTGGTGGCACGATCCACAAAGACTTTGGCGGAAATGACGTTGCCAAAGGGCAGGAACATTTGCATGAGCTCTACGTCGCCGAACTCTTGCGGCAGATGGTAAATAAACAGGTTACAACCCTCCGGTCCTGCAAGAGACCAAAACAAACAGAGGAAGATAAAGTCACACAGATTAGATTTCACACAGACAGACCCAGAAGACCAACACGGCATGCATGCAAATATGTACTGAAAGGCTAAATTGTTCTATTGCCACCTGCTTTCAGCCTGTGATCTTGTCAAAGAATCAGATATTATCATCTTTGTTAAACTAATATTTGATTATGATTTAATGTGGATAGGGGATTTAAAGTCATCCAGTAAAACTTTTAAGGTGTGGCTTTTGGATCCAGCATATGAGGTAGGATGGTTTTTCAGGTAAGTAGTAAGCGTAACGATTGACATTCTGAGTATCTTATAAATATATCTGAAGCTTAACAGTAATGAGCTAACTTGTGTGGCAATACCTAGAGTGTAGCTTACCTCTCGAGAAGCAACTTGGCAAGTTTAGCGTCTCCATCGAACCCTGAAAATTCTCTCAAAGTCCTCAAAGGAGGCTCAGTGTTTATACTTTTGGGGGAGGTAAACCCAAAATGGCTTACTTCTAGTTGTCAATTAACAATAAACTGGGATAGTAGAGCGTATTCTGACATAAAAAAGTTACATACTTCACCTTTAAAGAATGTTCAGTCTCTCTCTTGCAGTGAAGGCTATAGATACAGAACTTGATGTGAACCCGAGTGTAAGAAAATAGGTTGGAGATTTTGGCTGCTGTTTTATCTGCAGCCAAATTTTATCTAAAAAGAGTGACTCAGCATTGGATTTGAGGCTCAACTACATCTCACTGAGAAAACAAAAACCTCTCAGCACTATTATAAACAAATCAGCTACTTCAAAACACGTTCAGAATTGATTAAGATGATTTAGGTTGTATACTGTTCAGGACTATGTTGCATGTAAAGCCCATGACACAGCCACTTTCCCAGGCTACACCAACCAAGAACATAGCTTCAGTCTCAAAGAATTTTTGAAGTCTTTCTCTCTCTTTTTCTGTCTGTCTCAAAGCAATTATCACCTTTTATCTGGAGGGGGCGGAGTCTCACTCACCTTCTCGCTGTTGCTGGGGGATGATGGCCGGTTGCTGGGGAAACGCTTGGCTAATCGGTGCGTACGCGGCAGGATAGGCTGCTGTAACCAAGAGCGGCAGGGAATGGGGGGTGAGAGCAAAGAAGGAAATTCACATTAATATGCCTAAATTTAACACATCGACTTCAAGCATTATTCCAATGTTGACGCAATCTTCAGACACTGACTGAATAAATGAAGAAAGTGCATCACATCTGAGCTGATAGGACTCATCTTTGTTTTGGTTCCCAACCCACAAAGGACATCAACTTTTTGGGGTTTTTTGCCTCTTTATTAGATGTAGAGATGTTTGAAATGACATACTAACATACTATTTTTAGTATAAATATGTTTACTCTGTATAGTATGCACATTTTCTGGAATATGTTACAATTCAATTTAAAACCAGAACACACTGTGTTTAATACTGTATGCCAGTGTGCCTGACTTCACCTTCCATTTCCAGTGTTATGAATGACCAGAAGCAATATCAACCATGATTTTTACATATCTTTCTTTACTCAATATTTAAGACATTTTTACAAAAAACTGTAAACATTTTTTTTTAGGTTTACAGTATGTCTGAAATTAAAGTGAATGCCACTTGCTGAAGAAAACACGCAACATTGTAAGGTCATATTATGCATAATACTTTACATAAAAGCTTTACTGCACACTTCGGTCATAGAGACAAAAAGATATAAAGGATAGAGGAGGACCTGCATAGTGCTGCACGCCAGCATATGCTTGCTGGAGGGGGTCCGTCAACGTTGGGCTCTGTGCTGCAGAAAACAGACAGATTTCAATAATTATTTATGTGGGCTGGGTCTTACCAACAACTGCTTTGATGACAAGTTGAGACCAACATGAATTTCCAGGCTGATCTAGATTGGTTTTGTCCAGTAAGTTCTGGTTTGGTACTGGTCTTGTTGATTTTTGCTGGTTCATGTTGAGCCTATTTACAGTAGACTACAAACCAGCAGAGTCTTTCTGGTGAAGCTGGTAGAACAGAGAAGTCTTGATCGTTAAGATAGCTAAGAAGCCTGATGGGACACCAGCATCCAAAACACAACATACAGTATGCTTGTAACCAAAATAAGGTAAGGTTAAGGTAAAATTAGTAGTCTTACCAGGGTACGGATGGATCCCGTTAGTATAGATGGGTTCGGAGCCATGCTGTCCATTGGTTTGTGGAGCGAGAGTGCTGAATCCATTCAAACTGATGGGAGCTGTGATGCTGGGCACTGCTGTGGCACTGATGCCTGGTGGTGTACTGGTACCTAAAAAAACACATGGATCATTCCACTTGACAAAACAATAGAGCTTATAAATACACTCATTGAGCACTTTATTAGAAACAACTGTACACCAGTTTATTCATGTGATTATCTAATCAGCCAATCGTGTGGCAGCTGTACAATGCATAACATCATTCAGATATGGGTCAGGAGCTTCAGTTACTGTTCACATCAACCATCAAATTTGAAAAACTAGGTCCCACGAGCCAACTTTGGCATGATTTGGGACCTAGATGACCCTTGATTTGGCCCACCTTGACATATATGACAAGACAAGGGGAAAAATGCTATTGACACAGCTTTTCATTGCATTAATTTAGCAGATTGCAGAGTAATGTTTTTTTTTTTGTATAATGAAATCATAAATGGCAACTTTAATATTTTTATATAATACAGTTTGCAGAGCCTGAAATTTGGCTATTGCCGATGCAGGTATTGCGCACAATTTTAATAATTTACTAATTCAGCTGCAAATTAGTAAACTAATAGATACAGATGAAACACATATGTAAACACCTGTTACATCTCTCATTTTCATCTCTACTTCCTTCCAGGGTCTGAAATTAAAAAAGCTCTGGGCAAAAAGAAAATCCCCTACAATCTGATATAGTTCCAAATTAATATATCCATTGCATCTTCTTTTGAATTTTCACTGAACATTGTTTGTTTTGTGACATCCAGCCAGGGGTTACCCAACCTGAGGCAAAGGAGGGAGGAGTGCGACGAGGAGGAGGGCGAGGCCAGGCCTACGCACGCCCAGACCCAATCGGGCTAATCTGCCGAGGAGAGGGATAAAGGCAGCCAGATACAGCATTTTGGGAGAGAGAGAACCACATGCAGCTGCCATGTGTGTGTTTGTGTTTTGTGTCCTTATGTTTTAATTTGACATTAAATATTGCTTTGACTGTTCAGCTGGTTTCCGCCTCTTCCTTTACCATTTTTGGCCCTTCATGGGATAAAGTTTGGGCACCACTTTTCTAGAGTTTACTCAGAATGATGGCAAAAACAAAAACATTCAGTGAGTGGCAGTTCTGCAGATGGAAATGACTTGTTGATGAGAGAGGTCAGTGGAGAATGGCCAGACTGGTTTGAGCTGACAGAAAGGCTACGGTAACTCAGATAACCACGAATATCATCTTAGAATGCACAACATGTCAAACCTTGAGGCGTATCGGTTAGAACAGCAGAAGACCATGTCGGGCATTTAATTAGGACCATAGTGTTCCTAATAAAGTGTTCAGTGAGTGAAGTATAAAGTGTTTAGTGAGTGAAGTATAAAGTGTTTAGTGCTTGATGGGAGCTTGAGCTCAATTTAATGTCAGGAACACTGTGTGATTTTTACTGTTTTAACTAGGGCTGGGCATTGCCACAGACCACCCGATTCGTTATTACAACGATATTTCCAAGCCGATTCAATATTTATTGTGATTCTGTGGGGTTCGATTTGATGTTTTGATATAAAATCTCCTTAAAAAGATAAAAGAAACTTTGTTAACTCTGTTCTTAAATGTCTGTTAAAGAACAGTTGTGTCTGAATTGACAATTGTTTTCTTTCTGTAATATATAATTTGCAAGTAAAATGTAGGGATGTGCAAAACTACCAATTTATAACTACCAATCGACCAGTCAGTGCGTTGTCTGAACTAGGCGACTAGTTAGAGCAAAGGAACCCATAAGGCTGCATTATGTCCATTTGTATTTCAACTTATCAAACTAATTTTCATATTTTATTTTATCATTTATAATATAAAATATAACATATATTACCATAGGCTATTAATATTATCATAATGATAATTTAGCAAAATACAAATGGAGGCTAAAGAGTAAACTTGTTTGAGGACCATTTCTGGGGCTGTACTGAATTATGACACACATGCCAGTTCACCTGTTGTCCCAATATTGCTATATGTTATTTGCATCCTGAGATAGTCTGAGAGCCTATGCAGTGCTCTCATAGACAATTCTATTCTTACAAACAGTTCCCAGATGACTTACAGGGGGAGGGGCATTTTTTTGTTCTTCAAAATATAATCAGGTGTGTTTCCTCAAGCACGCAACTTTGTGTCTAGCCGGCATTTCTTATCGACAGTGGCAGGTAATTTTGTAAAATTAGGCTGTTAGATTATAAATACTGAGGGGATGCGACATATACTACAGTTTGATAATACTTTTTACAGCTAAACTATTTATTAAAACAGTGTCAGGCCTAATCTGCTGAATAACTTCTGACAAATATTCTCCTCATCACCTCTCAAATACATTTTTGGATAATGCATAATAACAGGAACACTGATCATAGAAAAGGATTTTGACGTCCGATAGTGAACAAACGGCACTTTGGTGGCTGTAGCAGGTGCATTTAAAGGATTAAACATAAATAATTAAAGAGACAAAATTAAATAAATAAAACAAAATAAAAGAGAGAAAACCTGTTAGTGTGGAACTCTGCACAAATATAGCTTCCTATATTTATCTATTAATCATTGTAGCATTAAGATAAACGTGCATGTTTGTAATGAAATAAAAAAAAAATATTGTATTTTTTTATCAGGGAGATTATTTTATATTCAAAAATATTTGTAACAGAATCAAAGTTTTAACATATCATTTTTTACTGCTTTATGTTTAATATTATTATTATTAATAATAATACCACATTGCACATACAAAATAATAACCTAAATTGAATAGTAAATAATAAATATATCACAAACAGTATCATAAAAAATACAGTAAGTAAAGAAAAAAGAACAAATTACATACATAAGACAAAAAAACAAGTTATATAATTTTTAGACAAATATTCTTCCAAAATTAAAATAAATAAGTAAATAAAATACACTTAAAGCTATAGCATAAAGGCACACCAGCTACATATATAACTTGCTCTAAGGCTTACAACTACAGTATAATTCTAAATAATAAATGAATAAATGACTCTAATTCATAGTGAAAAGAAAAACTTTAATCTCAATTAATCTTTTGCCAATTTTCTCAGAAACATGACTTCTCTACCAGTTTGAACTCTTGTCATTTTCTCTAACTTGCAATAATACTTTAAAATCAATTTTAAATGCAGGGAGACTTAAACATTTACTACCATACTTAAAATATATACTTATCCATATCCAATACTAGAATAAAAAAAATATCATACATGGATTCAATGGAAATTTATTATCAAATGCAGCAAGTCAATTCACTATATTGGATGAAAAAGAAGCAACAAAACGACAATACCAAAATAAATGCATAATATCATCCTCCTCCTCTGAACAAAATCTACAGTCGTAATATAATTTAATGTACACGACATCTTTTTGTAGGCAATATTTTTTCATATAATTTAAGTTGTAAAGCCCACATTTGTAGACATAATATTTGTGTAAATTTTCCTAAAAACGTCACTCCACAGGACGGATATGTTAAAAAGGTCTTCCCAATAATCCCTGAAGCGTTGTGGCAGTCAACATTTTTTATGTTGTAAGGCAAAATTATACATGTCTTTATTCATTTTTAGATTCTTCAACCATTTATAATTTTAATATTCGGACAGCAGGTAATATAGATTCCTTAGTCTTTTTAACCATTTGTTCCTTCAGTTTACAGATATAGCAAAAAGTAATTGTCTATAACAATAATCTGAATTATAATTATGAAAAACAATCCATCTTCATCAACAAGATAATTTATAAAGTACTATATTCAAATTACACTATAATTGTAATGAATGAAGAAGGGAAGTCAAGAAGGCTATATATCCAGGTGCGGCTAGTGGTTTTAATGAAATTATAAATAAATACAAATAACAGGTAGACACGGGAACAAATCAAATATCCACGATGGGAAACTTAAATTTTAACAAGAGAAAACATTAACACAGGTGAGGCACAGGGTCAAAACACATACAGGAACAGACATGCCATCTACATTTAACAACCGACTATGAATGGTGAAACAACAGGGTTTAAATACACAAGGATAATGAATAAACGACACACAGGTGAGAACAATGAATGACTGCTGGCAGTGATGAGGGCAGGGAATTATGGGAAATGTAGTTTAGGACAGGTGACAAGTGAGAAACACAGGGCAGACAACAGGGGATCGTGACAATAATAGCTGTTGAAGTACCCCTAAATTTGAATGAGGTGGATGCTACTGATAGTGAAGTTTTACAATTGTTGCTTGTTCATATTACACAGTATATGACCTCAAAGAGATCTAGGATAAAACACATGGCAAACTGTGATATCAACAGTCACAGAATTTTCATTTTGGGAGAACGCCAGGTTCGACCTCTTCATGGCCCTCATGACACCAATCACTAATAGAGTTTTGTCTGCTTTCGCCCAAGGGCGTTTCAGTCGTGTCAGATTAAAGCTGACAACTAACACAAGTGTGTGCAGACAGATTTGCGAAAGAGTGAAGCACTTTAATTAATTCCTCCTGACTCTTCCTCTGAGGTGTCAGCTTACAAAGCAGTGCAAAAACACCATGTGTGTGTTGACACGGGTCACACTAATGTCTGGTATTATCTGTCAGAAATCTTTGCTTCTGTATTCTTCAGTCAATGAGAGTCTGATCAAAGGCATCAAACTGGACATGTTGCAGTGTCAATACTCAAACAGAGACCTTATAATTGTTGATAGCAGACAAAGCAGACTTTTATTCTGTTCCAAAACCTAGTGAGCTCCCTCATTGTCTACTGCTTAAGACATTCATAAGTGATTGATTTAGGACACCCTACATAGGCAGCAACTACATGTGCCACAGAAATAGTGTTCTTCAGAAACCGTACAAGAGACTCGTCTGATAATTGATTCCAATAGAGTTTGACATCAGCATGCTGTTAAGCTAACGGTGCAATACTCTAATAAGCACACAAAAAATTAGGTACAATCAATTTTTCATTAGATTCAACGTCGTTCATCATATCATTAAATATCATCCTTCCTTGTTTTCATCAAGTCAATGTCAGCATGGAAAACGTGCTTTGATTATTTTAACAAGATATTGTACAGAAGTAAACGTGTATGTTTGTTTGTGTGTAGGATTGGTCCTCCCACCTGAAGAGGGTGTCATAGGTGCAGCCACCAGGCCATTGACGTTGAAAGCTGCCATTTGTTGCATTTGAGCGGCTGCGATGGCAGCCATTGGGTTGAGATACGAGCCCTGCGTCGCTGCCATGAGCGCTGCCTGCTGCTGTATTATTTGCTGCAGAAAGAGAGTGGCATGAAACATTCGTCACTGTTTTCTGTTTAGGTTAGTATTTATTCTCTTTGGGGAAAGTGTCCCAGAGGAGTTAAAAACATAAATGTGAAGCTTGTATTTTGTGAGAGAACTTCACAAAAAACTTCAAAACTTTCAGTATTTTTCAAAACTGTGTTATATGATAAGTTTTAATATCGCCCCTTTTTCAAGGAGGATGCACTTCAAGTAAACCTGTTATTTATACTAACCAAATCCACATTCATGTATCACATATCTTTTAGACTGTGTGTGTTTGTGTGACTCACAGCATGGGAATATGCTCCATAAGCTCCAAACTGTATAGTCATAGGACTAAAGATCCCAAGTTGACCAGCCATCTGATGCATCCTGCGGAGAGTCCGTTCCTTATCAGTGTCTGCAAACTTCACCACCAGACTAGAGGAAGCTCCCTACACACACACACACACACACACACACACACATAGGGTACAACTATTTTAAACAATTTAAATAGTAAATTTTTTTTTTTTACACATCTCATCAGAATAATCTGAATAATTGATTTCCCATCATTATTATGATAAGTAATTTTTATTGAATTAAATTGAATAAAAAAAAAACGGCCTTTATCATTGTACACATACAAACAAAAAATAACCATAGTGACTATAGTCACTTCTGTCACTAACATAGATACTAGAGGTAGTATTACAACTATAAAAACATGTTACAGTAAATTGGGATCAAATATAAAAATTTTATTGGATCTTCTTCAAACAGCTTTCAGAATATTTGTCATTTTGTTTATTTTTATTTATATCATGTTTTTTACAGTGTTGGCTAATATCAACATGCCACAGGTTCACTAAAACAACTTAATAATTCGATTTTTACATTTTCAGTAAAATTGTAATAGCACATCTCTCCTCAACAAGCCACAGAGCAAAAGCTTGCTTAGGCAAGCACCACTAATAACTGTTAATGTAATGGTATAATGCAAGGTTTTGCCATTTATCGAGGCGGCTTCCATATGTCTAACCTTCTACAATCACCTAAATTATTTTGTATATCAAACAGGCCTTCCAATTATGGATTCTATTTTGACTTTTTTAGCAGTGCTTATCTCCAAGTCCACTTTCCATTTTCCGACACATTTTCCTTGTGACGTATCTCTGTGCAGAAGTCGTCTCATTGAAGCTCTCTGGATGCTTTGCGAGACATTGATTCATATCATTGTGCTGTGCATGATGAGTTGAGAGATCTATGCTAGATCTCAGAGAATTCCCATCTCTGCAGTATACAGTTAATTAGTGGACTCCTTCCTGGCCCCATATACCAACACTACATTTAACGTCCACTCATTACTGCTGTTGGAGAGCCGTGATATTGACTGGAGTCAGGCTTTACAGAATATATTGTCCTGTATGGATGTCAATTTACCACTGCATACATCAAACACAAATTAAATGAGAGACACAGAACAGAGATACTGCATTTGTAAACAGCAAACACACTGGGGTTTCACAGAGCCAAGACAGACACACATGCAAACACCAGGATGGTGATCATCCTGGTGTTCGTTAAATATTTGCATTTATATGTAAAGTAAATGTCAGGGTTAGGCAAAATGTATCTTTCAAGAGATAGTTCCCTTTCAGTTCATGAGTTGGAATTTAGATTGGCAACATCATACAAGATATTGAATTAGAATTGGAATTGGAAAGAAAGAAATCAACAGTCACACATCAGGGGAATTTCATTAGACACAACACAAACAACAACACATAAAAACATAATTAATTCTGATTATACAACTGTTAGTTCCAGTCCTCATATCTGATTGTATGAGAGGCATTCCAAGAGTACTGCTAGCTCGCACTATCAGCATCAGCACTGGGGCGTTTTACTGTTTGTATCACTCTGCTTGTGTTTGGGGCATTTCAAACATGTAAGAGCAGTGCAGATGTGTAAGAGCAACTAGATATGGGAATTTTCATTTATCCCTGTGACATTAAAGATTTGAGCCAGATGGTGGCAACAAAAGACCATCTTGTATGTGCTATAAGCGAGTTGAGCTGACGTTGACATACTGTTTTTTGTCAATAACTGCGCAGTTATTCGGAATTGTCTCTCACTCCATGATTGCTCGGATTACTACTACACTATAGCTGAGAAATAGAGTTAAACTAACAGCTTTCAGCATTACTGCTGATCTCAGCTGAGTCACAATGATGGAGTAATCAAACACACTCAGGGCGCCTAACTGATAAAAGTTTCCAAGATGGGGAAGGCCGTAAACTTTCAACATGGCGGAGGAGAAAACACTTTCTGTGTCGGTGTCAAAATAAGAGTTCTCCAAGAAATACACAAGAATAAAACTTTGTGTCCTCCATGTTTTCTCTCGACAACAAAGCAATTGAAAGTGAGATTAAGCATGTATGGTAGCATCACACCATGATCGTGGCGGATTACTATCACACTACAGCTGAGGAATAGAGTTAAACTAACAGCTGCAGCATGTTTAACACTGTAACAGACGCATGTAATCATATGCTCTCTCTATCTCTCTCTCTCACTCTCCTACATACACAAACATCTTTGTTTCTCCAATAACCTGTTAGTAACAGTCCAAACTGTTGTTTCTAGTTCTTAAGTGTGGTTTTTAACTTTAGTAATGGAGGCTTGGGATCATCTACCAATGGCAGATCCTGTGGCGTAAGAAAGTAAGAAACGTTTTTTTGGGACAGTCCTTCGTTTTTCTCTACTTATTTATTACTTACAATATGTTGAACTGTTAATACACTTGCAACCATGCTGTATTGTTCATTTATCAGCATGGCTGGGATAATGTGTGGCAATTGGCATGCAATCTTGTACCTACAGCCGAATCACAGCTGTGCTGATAGCTTGAGAAACAGCACTCTTGCTTGTGTGATATTGCTTTATTAATTATGCATAATTCCATGAAATGTAATAGTTAAAACAAATAACAAAACTAATTAAAACAGGTTTTATTTTGGCAAACTGATCTCAGAATCAATTTATTATTAAAATAATTCTTTGTAAAATTATTTTCATGTGTCTCATTGTACATAATGCAGAAGTTTCTTGGTGAAATGAAAACGAATGGTGCTACAACAACGACTTGTATTCCCTTTCATACAAATCATGAGAAAAATGGGAATCAGTTCCCAAACACTTTTAGCCATGTTCCCCACACAATGCTGTCTTATGACATCTAAAAATATTTACAATAACGCATGACTCGTAAGGTGATACATTTTAACGTTTGCATTACCCCCATCTATTTTTATATGCTTGTTCATGCGCAATCAGTTGGGCGATAGGTCAGCTGAAAGAGCTTTGCCAAAAATTGGGGTATATTGTTATATTGTTTATGCTTAGGAGTAAGGTTTAGGTTAGGGAGGTCAGTTTTGTTGATTAAAAATTTGATAGAGCATTAACCTGAAAAACTTAATCTGTTTGGGAGTAAATCGAACTCGCTTGAAGCTCCACACAGTGGACATTCAAACATTCAGGACATTCAGATCTGCCGTCAAACATTTTGCCACAGTTACCTAATTTTCAAGAGATTTGGCTGCAACTTTGCCATACTGCACAGCACCACAAAATGTCTATGACAATGTTTTAGTATCTAAATATTTTTGTATTCTTTACACATGTAAACATACACATGCACACGTTTGCATGTAGGCCAAGGGGACTATATTACTGGAACGCTCCTGTTTAATTACTGAACTTGGATGCTGGAAACACACACACTCACACACACATATACACAAACACACACGCGCACACACACGGGTAGCAGGGGACATGATTAGAGCGAGAGCATTAACTAAAAGGGCGAGACAGACAGAGAGAGAGAGAGAGAGAGAGAGAGAGAGAGAGAGATGGTTGTGAAAGTGGCGACAACATCACAATGATCTGATTATTTGCTTGGATGTTTGCCATCCTTGCAAGACAAAATCTCTCTCGGAGGGTTTAATAGATCTCAGAGTGTTTGAAGGTTCGTTGGGGTCAGGAAATAAAGGATATTATGAGGGGAGAAAACACACATTATCACCAAAAACTAAATTAACTTCAGGGGGCAATCGAGGACACCACACTATCCGCTCAGTGCTGTTTATGCCAGGCATCAGAGAGGGCACTTCAGATCGTGCCCTTGAAGACTGGCAGATTGCATTGCCCGTGTCGGCCCAGAGCACACACATGCCACAAACCAAAGCAGACAGCAAACAGTACACAAAGTCAATGATAAACATAGACAGATGCAAAGAAACCTGCACTAATCTGACTGTGGTTTCCTCACCAGACCCCACCAGTATATTGAGAGATCCCATCACAAGCTGGACAACAAGTGACCCGTATGCTGCCACTGCTCCCATTATGCTGTATACAGGTGCTTTTAAAGGAATATTCTGGTTCGATATATGTTAAGCTCAATCGACAGCATTTGTGACATACAGTTGACTACCACAAAAATTTATTTTGACACTTCCCTCATTGCCATGTCCGGCACTTACAAATGGAAGTGAATGGGGCCAATTTGTAGGAGGGGTTAAAGGCAGAAATATGAAGTTTTTAACTTTATAAATCACTAAAATGAATTCTTCTGTTAAAACTTGTGTATTATTTGTGCTGTTAAGTTGTTAATATCATAACTTTAACAGTAATTTTAGGGTGTATTGACAACATCGTCATGGCAACAAAGTTGTAAAACTTGCTATAACTTTACACAGAAAAGGTTAGTAAGTGATTTTATCACACTAAAATAATTTTAACACACATATTGTTTACGTCTTATGGCTATACTTTTAAACAGTGAGTATTTTAACATTTACAGACTGGCCCCCATTCACTTCAATTATAAGTACCTCACTGTAACCCTGATTTTTCATTTAATTTTATTTTAAGGAAAGGAGGGATAAGTTGTAATACATTTTTGTGGTAATCAACATTAGGCCACAAATGCTGTCGACTGAGTTTAACCCAGAATATTCCTTTAAACTATGGACACTTTTATTTCCCAGGGGATGATTTTGACTTATACTAGGATCCATGCACATCAACAGGTATACATCACTATATGTGCCATTGTTAGCCAAGTGGCTAATTTGTAACTGTTGTCCCTTGGCCAGATGTTAAATTAGCCATTAAACAACAATAATACAACAGCCTTTTCAAGTATAGTACAAGATAAAGCAAACTAAAACAGAAGGTAAATACTTGAAAGAATGAATCAAACAGCATGCAAAGTATAACAAATATAATGCAAGCAATTCATGTACAACACAGACAATTAACAACATTTAATAGATAGCAACAACAATTAAAAGTAAAACTGGAAAACAAACACAAACAGTGTTGACAATTTAAAATAATGAAGCGAGCAGCTTGCAAAGTAAAACATATGTAAAACATAATGCAAACAATTTATTTAAGATACTATAAAACATACAGTTAGCACAGGCACATATTGCATCATAAAATTCCAATTATGATACTGATAACAAAGGTAAAGCCAGAAATGACACAATCTGACAAACACAGACAAAGTAAATGAGGACAGATAAGGCAAACGTGTGTTCCATATATGTATCATCTGCATACATTTGGATATCTGCTCCAATGCACGCTGAGGGCAGATCACTGATATATAAACTGAAAAGTAGTGGACCCAGAATAGAGCCCTGAGGCACTCCAAACTTACATGACACCGTGTCTCTGATCCTTACACACTGATTTCTATTATCAATGTAGGATTTAAACCAACTTAAAGTAGCAAAAGAAAAATTAAATGTTGCCATTTTTCAATGAAGGATATTGTGATTAACTGTGTCAAAGGCTTTTCTTAAGTTGAGAAATACAGCACAGACCACTGCCCCCTTATCCAATTTGGCTTTAGTATTTTCAACTAGGAAACAGTTGTCTGATATAGTAGAGTGATTTGCTCTAAATTGAAACTGCATAGGGTTTAGAGTAAAAGGTATGTCTTCAAGATGTCTGATGAGTTGTGCTGCTACACATTTTTCTGCTACCTTTGACAAGACAGGAAGAATTCCTTTAGGCCTGTAATTATTCATGTTTCTGTATCACCTGCTTTAAAAATAGGTGTAATTATAGCCAATTTCCATATTGTGGGACATACCCTTTGTTCCAAAGATGCATTAATAACCTTACAGACAGGATAAGAAAAAAAATGTTTAGCCTCTTTAACAACATGGTGTCTATTCCAAACACATCTGTGGCTTTTGAGTTTCTTAATAAGTCTGTTGTTTTCTGTAGGCTACTAATGTTTCATTCATATTTTTTAAGTTAAAAACTGGTTGATTGTCATCTACTAATGAAGGAGTTATAACTTCAGTATTAATGTTCTGGATATTAGATCATTTACATTTTACATTTATGCATTTGGCAGACGCTTTTATCCAAAGCGACTTACAGTGCAGTTATTACAGGGACAATCCCCCCGGAGCAACCTGGAATTAAGGGCCTTGCTCAAGGGCCCAACAGTGGCATCTTGGTGGTGCTGGGGCTTGAACCCCTGACCTTCTGGTCAGTAACCCTGAACCTCAACCACTGAGCCACCACTGCCACCTGTAGACGTTACTGATTTGACAAAAAAGACATTGAAACGGTGTTGCCATTTATGTTAATTCGTAACTGACTTTCAGTTTACCACTAAGCCTTCCTGTCAATGTATTTAGGTGTTTCCAGATTTATATAGTATTACCCTTTGCTGCACTTATTATGTTGATAAAATATCTAGCTTTGACTTTTCTAATTTCTTTTGTAACTTTATTCCGTAACATAACAAACTTTTGCTTATTGACACATAACATGGATTTATTTGCTGATTTAAGAGCACTATCCCTTTCCTTCATTATTTTCCAGATATCACCTCTAATCCACAGGAGAACTGTCTTTTGACTGTGTCTTGTTTTAGTGACTTTTTGAAATCTATTTAAGACTGACTGGATGACAGATAAAACTGACTGGCTATTCACAACTAAGAATATACAGTTTTATACATATTAATATAAGTGAGCCTGTGAGACATTTCGTTTTTAACTGCTGGGAACGTTTCCAAACTTTTCTTCTAATTTTCAAACCCAAGCATAGTACATCCATAAATGAATAATTTGTCATCATTTAGACTCACTCTCGTTTCAAACCCTTGTATCTTGTCTTCGCTGGAACCAAAAACAAGGTGTTAGGCAGAACGTTGGGGAGGACTGACATCCTCAGTCACCATGCACTTTCAAAAATGACAAACAAATGGAAGTGAATGGTGAGGATGAAATTCTGTCTAATATCTCCTTAATTGTGTTCATTGTGTCCAAGTCATAGTGGTTTAGAACATGAGGGTGAATAAATGATATCAACATTTTCATTTTAATATGATCATTGTAACAGTGGGTATAAAGGATGACATAGGCACATGATTCATGCATGCAAGGTGTTAAATGAATAATCAGATCTTTGCACTGTAACTAGTTACACACTACTTGAGTAATCTTTTTATTCTATGCTTTCTAACTCTTACTCAAGTAATTATTAGCATTAGTACTTCTACTTCTACTTGAGTAATTCATTTTGAAAAGACTTAGTACTATTACTTAAGTACAGCTCTACCCACCCCTGCAAATAGCCTAATTAATATTCAGAAGTTCCACTTTGTGATGTCAAATGTCCCCACCACTTTTTAAAACAAAGTGACGCACATGGTGTGTATGTGTGTGAAAAGGATTTATATCAATTTTAACACAAACTATGACCCTTTTGTGGCATCATTTCTACAATGACCAACAATTTTGCTCCGAATAAAGTTTAATCAAGTGTACTTGGTTACCAAGGTGACAAAAGCATCAGTTAAGAGCATGCTCAAGTTGTAATTTGGGCATTCTCAAGCTAAAATATGAATTAACTGTTTGCATTTAAGATGCATCAGAAAATAGGCATATTTACCCACCAAATTCAGATTATTGTAATGCATCTGGATGTTTTACTTTTGTTAAACAAAAGTTTGTTTAAACATGGAGGAAATACAACATTTTCATGATGGTTTATGGGGAAACAATTATAGAGTTAACCTGTGATGCATATATATCTACTGTTTATGGAACCTAGTTAATTTGATTATCTAAAGCGTTTGAAAAGTGTGTTTTAAGGAAGTTTAATTTCTAAAAGTCCACAGGGCCAAAAGGGCCCATAGAAGAAATGGCCTTCAGTTAACTAAATCTGCTGAGAAGATTCAGTGATGTTCCATCTGATCTTATTTCAGCATTCCTAGTGACCTTTTGCTGTTCTCATTTAGCTCTAGGACCTGAGCTGAAGGACCAGGATATCAGATGTAATGAGATCATTTCATCTCTGTCTCTCTCACAACGTTTAGAAGACTCTTATTCTCTCTCTTGGGTATTTGTGTGGTTGGTCATTTACTGTATCATCTTATGAATATTATGTTTAAAATTAATTTTGTCAGACAAATTACCATGGTGTCACAGAATTTAACTCGAAACAAGAATCTCAAATGGCCTGATGTATAAAGAGTCTTTTGGTCTGAAATTGTTGCAGCGAGATGACAGCAGGTGTGTCTGTCTAGTCTAAGAATTGGTCATTTTCTTCCTGCAGAAAAACACATTGCCACAAACAAACACAATAATCTTTGGTGGAAACCAAGCACTGCTGTATCTCTGTATAAAATGAATTTGCTGAATGTGATAAGCTGTGGTGGGGCGATGTCTTCGAGGAGTTTGTCACAGGTTCAGAAATCTAATCTCATTTGAGGAAAGCACATTTGACTGGTGAAGAGCATCTGGATTGGATTTTGCTCTGGCCTTGGAAATTTACATAGGACAGAAATAAAAAACAATAACTGGAAATATGATTGCAAAATTGGATGGAATTGAACTGACAAAAGTGACAAACTTTTTTTTTAGATTGAACCAGCAGAAGAAAAAAAATAATCACTGACCTAGGGCTGCACGATTGTGACGAAAACCATGATTGCCGATTATTTCCTTTAATACTGTAATTGCGATTATTCATTTTAATTAATAGAATTTACATTAAAATACTTGAATGTATTTTGTGTGGAGTAGTTGCTTGCCATATTCTTTATGTAGGCTATGCATCAAAACAACTTAAGAACTGTGTTCCTAAATTGTTTTAATTGCATGCAAAACTAAAAGTGTTCATCAAATTTTGAACAAATTGTACACACTGTAAAATTTAGATAGCAAGCATTTGACTAATTTAAACGTGTCAGATTTGCCTCTCCATTCATGCACACAACGGCCCAAAAAAAAGAAAACTGGTGTAAATAGAACATTTTGGCACAATGGGAGTAACACCTAAATGGAATGCTGTAATTAACAAGTTTCATGATTATATAATTGTTACATCTGTAATTGTAATCTCGATAATTTTTTCGATTAATTGTGCAGCCCTACACTGACCTTTATGAGACATATTTTTGCATGTGTGTGTGTGTGTGTGTGCTTGTGTACAGGTTTGGGTGGTTTACGAGGACTAAAAAGGACCTTTTTAATATTTAAAAAAAATAAAATTTATTGGCTGAAATGTGACTTGAACATGTTCTTAACAGGTTCAGTGACATTCACCCAAACAGAAAAGAGGGTTATGGCTAAGATTTTTCAAATTATGACAAACCGATTGTTTCATGTTGGTATAAAACAACAGTTATTTTAGTTTCTCTTGTCTGTTACCAATCAGTATTTCAGCTCCTTTTATATTATTAATAAGGAGTCATTATAGAACAGATTGTGTTTAAAACTGTGACCAGTTGCTAAAACACATAAGCATACGCATGCGCGTAACCCTAACCCTAACACACACACACACACACACGCATGTATGTGGTCGCACAATGTGGGGCAAATTGTCACAATGGGAACCTGCTATTAAATAGCTTATTAAAGACATTTTGTTGGCTTTTCATACAAATTTAAACAGTAAAACAATTAAAGTAAAATACAGAAATAAATAAACAAGCCAATTCATGAAACAGTAGAAAGTAGAAAGTCTGTTTTTGCCACCAGATCCAGTAATTAATCAATGTGACAACCTGCCCCCATCTGACATTTCTGAAAAACACCCTTGACATGAGACAGTTAAACCTTACAGTACCAGACTTAGTCTTCCCCATTACAACTACTTTGTGCGTATGGTTGTGTGTGATTCTGACACTCACTGGCATTGTCTGGGCTCCATGAAGACTGTTAATAGCAGCCTGAGCTTCTGCATGACTGGAAAACTTTACAAAAGCACAGCCTGTGAGACAGAGGGAAAGAAAAGAAGGGAGGGGGGGTTTTAATAGAGTTAAGAGTTAGAGTTAAGTAGCACAATTGTCATATTGTCTCTGCTGTCAAAGTTATTAACTAGTTTAATTGGGCTGACTCAAATAACTGTCTCTAACTCAAAGCTTTATTAGCATGACTGAACAGTATTTCAATGTTGCCAAATCTTTTGATACTGGTGTATGGAATAGATACAACAACTGTAGTTAATTAAAAAAGTATATTAAAAGTCAGATAGTTTTAACTAAGAATTCTTGATATAAACTCTATGCAGTACACCACCCACCCCCTGTCTGTTTTGAATATTAACAAGCTTAATATTTACATAGAGAGCTGTGATCTTTCAGAAAAGAGATTATGATGACAAGAAGTATTTTCCATTTAACAAGCCATAACAGTATGTGTGTGCGTGTATGTGAGTGAGAGAAAAGATTAGTACACTTTGTAATGATGGTGGAGTCGATAATATAAAATCCGGCATCCCATAACTAATAGCGCAGATCATCGTTATCAGCAAAACCCATTTCTGGAATCAATGGGAGTCAATGAGAGGTTAAATGTGTCTTTATTTATCTTTTATAGAGTAAACAATTGAATTGTTATTGTAAAAATGACTTTTTCAGTATCAAATGAACACTGAGTGGCTAAAGGTTTATTTAAACCGAGCAAGTATTTGCAAAAATGTAAAACAATTTTTGATATGATAGGAGTGGGTGAGAAACAGATCAATAGGTCATTATTTTACTATAAATCTCGACTTTAACTTTTAAATTTTTGTCCACCATTAACTTGCATTGAAAGGACCAACAGAGCTGAGATATTCTTCTAAAAATCTTAATTTGTGTTCATCAGAACAAAGAAAGTCATACACATCTGGGATGGCATTAAGGGTGAGTACATTATGAGATCATTTTCATTTTTGTGTGAACTATCCCTTTAAGAGGCAACATTTAGGCTGATATTGAAAAATCTCAACCAATAAAGGTCATGTGTCTGCATTCAAGATGCCAATAAGATGAATTAATTGCGATTTATCCATCATGTTGTATCCGTAGGTCTCCTCTGAATGTGTGTGTGTGTGTGTGTGTGTGTGTGTGTATGTGTGTGTGTGTGTGTGTGTGTGTGTGTGTGTGTGTGTGTGTGTGTGAGTGTGTATTTATCACTTTGTGGGGACCAAATGTCCCCATAAGGATAGTAAAACCCGAAATGTTTGACCTTGTGGGGACATTTTGTCGGTCCCCATGAGGAAAACAGCTTATAAATCATACTAAATTATGTTTTTTGAAAATGTAAAAATGCAGAATGTTTTCTGTGAGGGTTAGGTTTAGGGGTAGGGTTAGGTTTAGGGGATAGAATATAAAGTTTGTACAGTATAAAAACCATTATGTCTATGGAAAGTCCCCATAAAACATGGAAACACAACTGAGTGTGTGTGTGTGTGTGTGTGTGTGTGTGTGAAGTAGCTCAAACTTTTGAACCTCTCCAAAAGAAATAACCAGAGCAGGTTTGCCGAGTGCCACTTGGGGGCCTGAGGAGGAAACATCCATCTAACCCCGAAATCAAAAAATCCCCATGACCCCAAAGTTCACAATTCATCCATTTAAAGCCAGAGAATGACTTTTGTATTCTCCAAACAAGATGCATTAATGCCATCAAGAGGTAACAGCGCTTTCTGACCCCAACGGCACACTTTCATGAGACTTCTGTCAATAAGAGATACTTCAGAAATCACAGTGAATATTTGCGGATTTTTAAATCTGATGGTTATTGAATTATAATTTTTTTAAATCCCTTGTGGAATAGAATGCAACAGTTGGGTTCCGGAGTAAAAGTACCATTCATTTTCTCCTTTTTCTTCTGGGATAGTTCACCCAAAAAATAAAACTCTCTCATCATTTACTCACCCTCATGCCAACCCAGATGTGTATGACTTTCTTCTTTCTGATGAACACAAACAAAGATTATTAGAAGAATATCTCAGCTTTGTAGATCCTCACAATGCAAGCGAAAAACAAAATTTTGTAGCTCCAAAAAGCAAATAAAGGCAGCATAAAAGTAATCCATAAGACTCCAGTGGTTAGATCTATAAATTCAGAAGCTGTATAATAAGTGTGTGTGAGAAACAGATCAATATATAAGTCTTTACCATAAATGATCCTCCTTGCCCAGTATGCGATATGCACAAATAATGCAAATAGGCAAAACACAAGAAGAATAATGTGGAAGAGAAAGTGAAATTGGAGATTGATAGTAAAAAAAAGACTGTTTCTCACCAACACCTATCATAAATATTACTTATGATTTATATGGATTTAACTAATGGTCCAATTCACTTGCATTGTGAGGACTTATATATTCCTAAAAAATCTTTGTTTATGTTCTGCAGAAGAAAGAAAGTCATACACATCTGGGATGGTATGAGTGTGAGTAAATGATGAGATAATTTAAATTTTGGGGTGAATTATCCCATTAAGCAGTAAAATATGCTCTGTTGCAGCAACTTTGAGAAGAAACTTTTATTTAGACATGAATTAATTTGAGTAGCACTGGAATGCTCACTATACATCTTGTTTACTGTGTATGAGAATCCAACACCATCTTTGCAGTGTAAAGGCGGCTATAGGTTGAAAAATAGATGGAAAGAAGAAAAGACCATTTACGATTCAAAATGCAAATACATGCATGGAAGAAGTTCAAATCACAATTCAGTTTGCAAATATCACAACAACATTATCACTGTTGGTTACATTTCAAATGTTGAACTTTCTATCAATGCAAGTGTATGAGAGATTTTCAAACTTTAAGCTTAAATTTCTTCAAAAGTATAATGTTTATTAGGCAATAAATACCACACCTAAGGCTTTAAATGGTTTTCAAAGCAATGTTTGAATTGTGCCAGTACGTTAAACAAATTGTGATGATGTAGGTGCATCAGCGCATGCACCTACATCATCACTCAAGAGCAGTATCATGGTTTGGGGATGTTTTTTCTCCAAAAGGGACTAAAAATCATAAAGGTAAAGAGGGAAATTGATCGAGCTAATGTACTGCACATCCACGAGCCCTGTGACTCGGGCAACAATTCATCATCAACAGGGCAATAAAAAGACACTCTGGAGTAGCTTAAAAACAGAAAGGCCCAAAGCCAGTGAAATGACCTCAACAATTCAACATCCAGTTTGATAACTTTGATCTGTTTCACCAGAAAATGTAAGATAGACTGATTTTTTTGGGATATTACATAGAAGTATATAGTTTGTAAAGGTATTATGCGGCTGGTTTTGTAAGATAATTTCTTCTATGAGGACAGTCAAATTCTGTTATGTTCACCAACATTTCTTCATCAAGTCAACCCAAGTAATTTTTATTTGTATAGTGCTTTTCACAACACACATCATGTCAAAGCAGCTTTACAGAAAATCATCCATTAACAGAAAATTAAACTGTAATATCTAATGTCATGTGTATTCTGGACCAGCATTGCAAAACTGTTCAACACACAACAAATGCACAATCCCTCAGGACATCACTCAGTGTTTGATGTATATTTGAACAAATCTAATCAATGTTATTTGATTTAACATCATCATTGTCTCAAGAAGCCATTAACGAATGTGTCATCGAAATGACTGTTGCCAGAGGCCAACCAATGAAACATCAGCTGTGAAATTACTCTGTTCAGACATGATGCGCATAAACGCCTCCATTGAAAAGCAAAAACAGTGATCAAACACATTTAAACAAAAAACTAGGGCTCCACTTATATTTTCAAATCATTCTGATGTTTTCAGCGATATACAGCATAGGACAGATCTTGTTATGTGTGTTTAAAAATGTTCTGTACATTTCGCATCTGATTTGAGGTGCTTTCAAAAGTGGTTCTAAATACAAATATTACATGTTATGTAAATACAAATATAATGTATACAAATATTATTTCAACTGACTACAGTATTTCTCAAGTTAATGTAATCCTGCAGTGAGGATAGCTTAAACATATGTGGCTTGCTGTCCTTGGCGGAGGGCTCGAGGCTCGAGACTTGACCTGAGCTTGAATGCCCCCTTGAATGTCTATGATGATAGAATAGATATGAGGAGATGGGGAGATAACGGAAACTCTCAATGCTATGTAGAGGAAAGCAGCTGTTTATATACTCTTACTCTGGCTGTGTGATTGTTTGGATTAAATATACTTGCTCCGCCTGAACTTTGTAAATAAAACAACATTTCAGTAGTTCGCAATTTAATGTAATCCTGCAGTGAAGATAGCGTAAACATATATGGCTTGCTGACCATGGTGGAGGGCTCGAGACTTGACCTGAGTTTGAATGCATAAATGATCTAGTTATTTGTAATTTATATGATTTATAATGGTTGTCGAACGTGACTAATTCCATTATACATTTCATTACCTAATAATGGACAATAAGGACAGTTTAATTTAGTTCATAGCTCACATATTTCAAGACCCTAAATTCCCTTACATATATTGGTGTTAGATGACGGGCATGTTAACGGTTCCTGTCTAAAGTCATCAGTACCAAATATCTTACATATAATGGTGTGAGAATGAGGGCACTTTAATGGTTCCCTTCTAAATGTCGCATACCAAATATCCTACAGTGTAAATGCAGCCGAAATTACAATGGCATACAAGTCAGATTATATTAGAACACACTTTAAATACAGCTACATGAGTGAAACAACAACCAGATGGTGTGTGTGTGTGTGTGTGTGTGTGTCTTCATTTGCATTTAGGAGACATGGAGTCACGTTATTTAGTGATCAAAAAGAGAGAGAAAGAGAGAGTGTGTCAGTGAGAGATGGAAGAGAGGTGTAAGAAAAGACAGATAGGATAGGTGAGAAATATAGCGAGAAAGACGATATGTTTGGAATGGAATACTAGCTTACTGCATAATGTACAATATATACAATATACTGCCTATTATTTAATGAAATTGTATGAGAAACCATATGCAATATGAAAACAGAATTGTAACAACAGTATGATGTTTTTGTATTTTTTATTACATTTTGTAGAAATGTAGAATTTTGTGGCTTTTAGTTCATGTCTGTTAGCTTTAGGGTCAACTGGTGTACTCCTAAAAATATACGAATGGACTTCTAGCAGATGAATACAGTACAAATTTGCAGTCTTTGTCTTCTGGGAAAACTGACCAAAAATTTGTGGTGTACTGCAATGCAACTTGCACACAGCCAACTTTTTCTTCATGTTGGACACTCATATATTTTCTTCATTCGTATGTTTTTAATAGCCTGGATCAAATCTGTCTCTCTCTGAATCACAAATGTTGCGTGACCGGGATTCCGGGACACTCCAAGCAGGCGATCTGGGCCGAGTAATCTGAAAGCAGTCAGGAGACTGATGCTCGCTGGATCCATACGCGGGCGATAGAGCAACTTCAAATTAAATGCTCTTCATGTGCACTATATATAAATGTCATATTCACTGTGCACTGTATGAACAATGAGTTTGATTTGGTCTTTTTAAGAGAAAATGCGATTGATAATGCGCACATACCATCCATGGTTGCTGGACTAATATAATACAAATTCTTTATGTGCCAACAAATTAATAAAAATGACTAAACAGAAACCAGGATAAACTATTTTCTACCATCTAAACTACACAAAATATAATTTTTTAAAGGTTTATTTTTACAAATGTAAAGTTTTGTGTAGAAGTTGAGAGTGTTTGATCCCATATTTAAGAAATCCAGGGCATTTTATCACTGTCGGTCTTATTGTTGCCCTAATCCCTGGTTAATTTCTGACTATATAGCGATATGTGTATTTGATACATAGCACTAGTAGTACTGTAGTATGCCATTACAAACAGAGCCAGTGATAGAGCTAGACTGAAAGTGAAATATGGCAAAATAAGATGGAAGAAGGGAGAGATTAGATAAAGAGAGGAGTAGAGAGACAGTTGTGTTGGTGCTGACCCTTACTGGCCCCATCAGGCCCCCGGAGGACGGTGCACTCCTCTATCTGACCAAATGACACAAACAACCGCCGGACATCGTCCTCGCTTTGCTGTTTACCCAGCATCCCGACAAACAGCTTCCGGTCTTCTGAGAGAGAGAGAGAGAGAGAGAGAGAGAGAGAGAGAGAAAGAAAAACACATTACCTCACATTCTCCCACCATACATACTATACTGAGCTATATTGTAACAGAGAATGCTGTGAATTCACTGATTGCAATGGGAATGGTGTGCCACATGGGCAAAAGTATGGAGCCCCTGAGAGGACAGGACGGAATCTTTTCTGTAATAGTTTTGCGTGATCTTGCAATATGTTTTGCATTCCCTCAAAATATTTAACGCAATCAGTTTAGTGTTCCCTCGCAATCGGTTTAGTGTTCCCTCGCAATAAGTTTGTGTTCCCTCGCAATAGTTTGCGTTCCCTCACAATACATTTTTTATTTTTTCCCGAAAACCATGGCTTTACTATAGTAATATTGCAGTAACTATTAAAAGTTAAGTAAGTTACTATGGTCTTACTAAAAATACCATGGTATTTGTAATAAACCCATAATTGTTATTACCATAGTTTATATTTACCTGCATTTTTACTTTGATTTTACTATAAATATCAAGGTTAAAATATGGTTACTATCGTAAAACAGTGTCAAATTTATTGTAAGGGAACGCAAAACGATTTCAGAAAAAAAATGGGCTCCGTACGAAAGTGATGCTCTGTCATGATGTCAAAAGTTTAACTCTTACTGCAACACACTTTGACATAGGCCTTGATTTACCGATGAGAATTACAAACAGACCTTTGATTAACAGGCATTAGGTCTGGTAAACTTTGAAGCTTATTCTGGTCCATAAACACCCACGTTGTTGCATTCAGTATGCATCAGACAGACAGTGTGCATTCTGGGAGCAGTCCATAGGCTGAGGCTGAGACTAGACAGGTCCACTTTAAAAAACAAATTTACTGTATTCTGGCTTGATTCCATACACTGCTCTTTCCACACCATCAAAACTAATTGTCTAATTGCTATTTCAATCCATTTCAAATGCTCTGTCACAGCTTTCTCTAGAGCACTGACACGTCTTTTTGTCTGTTTTTTAATGTACTTTCCATTGTTTTATTTAATCCTCCTACACCAGGAAGTGTTTGGTAATATTACAATATTTTCATGCCAATAAAGTTTTTGACTCTGACTCTGTGAAAGAGCTCTAGAGAGGGAGTAATCAATATTTCATGCCCTGTTCACTGTATTTTATGATTTCGTCAGATCAGTTGAAATGGAGAGCTCTATAAAAACTGCTGAGGATTTCAAAAAGTTCAGAGGAAGTTCAGAAATATAATGAAGGCATATGAATAATAAAAGATACACACAGACACATACCTCACAACTAAGAGAAAGGATCATTTTTTTTTAAAACCTCTGAACTGTGTTCTATAATCTCTGACAGGTTTGACTTGTATTACTTTATATGTTGAGCTCCATTCACTCATATAATAAACAACTGTATGTATTCATTCATCAGTTAAGTCTCAGTACTTTATCATGTTGGGCTGACAGCATGTTTTCCGTTCATATCAAGTCTTACATAAGCAGTTTTAATTAAGCTCTGCAATCTTAAGAGCCTATGCTCAGATAATTTGTCTTCTGAACTGTACGAGAGCTTTACATTATGCATATGAGCACTCAAAGAGTCATGGGAGAAGATGTTGAGTCCTGAGAGGCAGAGATTAGAGACAGCGGCACAGTTATTCCACAGAAGGAAGAGAGATACAGCCGAGATACTGTATTTTGTGAATTTAGTCATAGCTAAAGGGGAGTGGTTAGGTATGAAGCACAGCAGAGTTCATCATTGTCTAAACATAAACACATTACATTATACAAATATTAAGGTTGGTCAGTCCCACCAGGATTTCACAGCAATTTTTCATGATTTTTGTGGCCCAAAATGACAAAATTATCTGCAGATTTTCTAAAATTTTGCGATGTAATTTGCAGCATTTTTTGGGGTTGTTTTGCAGTGAAACCTTGCAAATCATAATTATATGCCTTTTTTATTGTTTTAATTACATTGCAAATGCAATTACATGTAATAATGTAGCGCACAATAACTGAATATGCAGTTAGCAAAAAAAAAAAGAAAGAATTACACACAAAAATAGGCTACCATACTGTAACACAGTCAATGGAAAGGAGGAAGCGAGAACCGGCTTGACAAAATAAATAATAGTTTTAATGATAAACAAACACAAACACACACATGACTCTACAGTTGTACAGAGTGGTTATCTGAGTTACCATAGACTTTCTGTCAGCTCGAACCAGTCTACCCATTATCTGTTGACCTCTCTCATCAACAAGGCATTTCCATCCGCAGAACTGCTGCTCACTGGATGTTTTTGGAGTAAACTTTTTAAGTGTACAGGTGTTCCTCAAGTTCATAGTGAGTGCACAGTATGTCAGATTCTCTATAGCCATTAATGTTTTATGACCATTTATAGAAGAGAGACAGACAGAGAGACAGAGACCAGTTGGAGGTGTGTCACTTCAGTGGGCAACTGGGGCAGCAGTGTGTGTGTGTGTGTGTGTGTTTGTTCATATAATTACCGTCATGGATATCCATGAGATATCATGTATCATCTGTACTTATCTGTACTTTTTTTTTTTTTGGATGGACAGAAATTCGGACACAATGTACACATACATTTTACACATTCTTTACTTCAACCTAAAAAAATGTCCCAGGTCACCAAATGAATGAATAAACATTCAGTTAAAAATTAACTCATTCTGTAAGTAGCTGCACTTGATAAAAATCCTATATCAAGATGGTGCCACGGATGGCAGCCTCTGTGTGGAGCTCTCCAGTTCTTTTGTTGTTTTTGTTTGTTTGTCCTGTGTTTAGTCATTTTTTCCAATCAGTTGTACCAAGGACGAACTGCTGAACAGTCGGCAGCACATACCAGACAATCTTTTCCCGGTTTTGCACTATTCAGATTCTTTGCTGGACATTTTAGTCGGAGGCGCAGCTGTGTTGTTCAAGTGCGCCTTGAGACACAAGCAAGGGAAGAGAGCCGGCGCACAGGTTAAGCTCTGTCAGTGTGGCTGTCGAACAGCGCTGCTGAGTATTCATCTAGTAAATCTACGCTCTCTCCCTAACAAAACGGACAAACTACATCTCCGCTCTCTCAGAGTGGATCGCATTGCGGAGTTAACGGGAAAACGAGAGGCGGTGGAACATGCTTTTACATCAATGAAAGTTGGTGTACAGATGTAGCAATGTTAAAGAAGATGTGCTGTCCAAATCTGGAAGCACTCTTTATCAACTGTAAGCCTTACTACTCGCCACACCAGTTTTCCTCATTTTCTCTGTTGAGTGTTTATATTCGTCCACACATGTGCGTGAATGCAGCGCTGCAACAGCTGGCTGATCACGTCACAGACACAGAGCAACAACACCCGGACTCAATTATTATTATTCTTGGAGATTTTAATAAAGCTAACCTCACACGTGAACTGCCCAAATACAAACAGCACATTACATGCCCCACCAGAGACAGAAATATACTGGATCATTGCTACACAACAATGAAGGATGCATATTGCTCTGTCCCTAGAGCAGCTCTGGGACTATCTGATCACTGTCTGGTTCATCTTCATCCAACCTACAGGCAGAAACAAAAACATCTAAACCTGTAGTAAAGACTGTAATGAACGGACCAATAAAGCAGAGCTGGAACTACACGCCTGCTTTGATTGCACTGATTGGAGTGCATAAGAGGCTGCTGACTCCAATATGGACGATCTCACAGATACTGTGAAATCATATATTAGATTCTGTGAAAAGATGTGCATTCCTACAAGGACTTACAGTATTTAACATAACAACACAGACAAACCGTGGTTTACAGCAAAACTCAGGCAGCTTCATTGGGCAAAAGAGGATGCTTACAGAAGTATGGATAAAATCTTGTGTGATCGGGTCAGGAACACATTGAATAAGGAAATCAGAGTGGCTAGAAGAAGCTACTCTTATAAGCTGAAAAACAAGTTTTTAGCTATGATCCTGCATCAATGTGGAGTGGCCTAAAATCATTTACTAACTTCAGGACACCATCCCAAACATTGTAGGGAACCAACAACTGGCTGAAGACTTGAATGTGTTTCACACCCCACACCTGCTCTGACCTTCATTTCACACAAACATCAACATCTACTGCAACCCCACTCCTCCCCCTCCTGCTCCTCAACCTGCACTTAAGGTCTGTGAAGAGGATGTGTGCTGTGTCTTAAGGAAACAAAAGACAAGGAAAGCACAGTGCCCAGATGGTCACCCACTTTTCCAAAATCCTGTGCTAACCAGCTGGCACCCATCTTCACACTGTCCCAAAGAAACTCAAAATCACAGGACTTAATAACTACAAACCCATCTCTCTGATGTCTGTGGTCACACATATATATATTCTATTCACATTTATTTTTATTCTAATTTTGTTATCATTATCTCTGTCTTTTTGCTGTATTGTTTGTGCACTGGAAGCTTCTGTCACCAAGACATAATGTATGTGTAAGCATACTTGGCAATAAAGCTAATTCTGATAAGAAAATATTTTATTGTAAACTAGCTCAGCTGATGCAACTAAAAGCATAACACCATCTTTCTCCTAATCGTTATTTCTGTGTTTGTGTGTGTGTGTGTGTGTGTGTGCATGTGCTTAAGGGGACCAGAGCTCCACACACATCAGGGGCCACTTGTGCGCTCAGCTTTACAAGGCTAATTAACTAGCCATAAGTGAAATAATGAACATTTCGGACATGTTAGTCTAAACTGAGGAAAAATGTAATTGCCCACTGAGGATGCTGGAAGTTCCTGAAGCGCAGGGATGAGCACGAGAGAAATTCAATTATCTTTTCATTCCTGGACCTATGAGTTATATTCACGATCTCAGCGCCTGAGACATATACTCACATTACATGAGATGGATTGCTATTAATTAGTGTTTACACCTGACCAGAGCTGCACTTTAGAGACCGCTTAATCTCTCATCGTTTGACTGCTGTTGGACTTAAAAGAGAATTTATAAATAGCCATAATGACCCCAGAGAGGCTTTCAGACCAAGAGCCACTGAGAGCAATGACGTCATCCATGACGTAATCATCAACCATGATGTTCACACTAGGGATGTCAGAAGCAATAGTATTTCAGTACCAATACAATACTTCAGTCTAATACCAAACTTTTTACTTATTAGTAACTACTAATTATAACTTTAGTGTTTATAAACCCTCTAAAATCGAACATATACTCAAAATAAGTATTTAAGATATGAAAGAAACTGTACAGGTAACTTTAATTACATGCCTGTTTCTCAATCAAACTGAAAAGAAACCAACCGAAAATCTGAAAGCTAGTCAGATCACACGGGCTCACAAAAATTAAATAAAAATAAATATAATAAAAAATTTAAATATAATATAATATAATAAATATAAATAAAATATATTTTAAAAAAAGGTATACTTAAAAAAAACTAAATAAATCAAATTTAGTTTTTAACAATTTAAATAAAATTTTATATATTTAATAACAATGTGTAAAAAACAATTAGCTTCTTGAGTGTTTTGTTTTGTTTTAATTTGAATTACAATTTTTAACCTGATGCAAACCCTGATGCAAAAATATATATTCAGTATTGACACTGGCGGCCAAAAGTTATTCACCAAAGTTATTGACCATCAACTAATCACAATATATAGTCAGGACATTAATAAGACGAAAAATTACTATTACAATTTTAAATAAATGTTCAGAACTTCTTAAACTACTTCAAAGTGTTCTCATAAAAAAAAATCCTCCACTTGCAGCAATGACAGCTTTGCAGGTCCTTGGCATTCTAGCTGTCAGTTTGTCCAGATCCTCAGGTGACATTTCACCTCACACTTCCTGTAGCACTTGCCATAGATGTGGCTGTCTTGTAGGGCACTTCTCACACACCAGTCTAGCTGATCCCACAAAAGCTCAATGGGTTTAAGATCCATAACACTCTTTTCCAATGATCTGTTGTCCAATGTCTGTGTTTCTTTGTCCACTCTAACCTTTTCTTTTTGTTTTTGTTTCAAAAGTGACTTCTTCTTTGCAATTCTTCCCATAAGTCCTGCACCCCCGAGTCTTCTCTTTACTGTTGTACATGAAACTGGTGTTGAGGGGGTAGAATTCAATGAAGCTGTCAGCAGAGGACATGTGAGGCATCTATTTCTCAAACTAGAGACTCTGATGTACTTACCCTCTTGTTTAGTTGTACATCTGGCCTTCCACATCTCTTTCTGTCCTTGTTAGAGCCAGTTGTCCTTTGTCTTTGAAGATTATAGTGTACACTTTTGTATGAAATCTTCAGTTTTATGAATTCTTCAGCCTTCATTCCTCAAATCAATGATTGACTGATGAGCTTGTAGAGAAAGTGGTTTCTTTTTTTGCCATTTCTGACCTTAAGACATGCCAGTCTATTGCATACTGTTGTAACTCAAAAAACAAGCACAAAGACAATATTAAGCTTCATTTAATGAACCAAATAGCTTTCAGCTGTGTTTGAAATTAATTAATTTGAAGTTATTTTCTAGTACCAAATTAGCAATTTAGCATGATTACTCAAGGATAAAGTGGTGGAGTGATAGCTGATGGGGCCTGTCTAGATTTGATAAAAAATTACTTTTTCAAATAGTGATGGTGCTGTTTTTTTACATCAGTAATGTCCTGACTATACTTTGGGATCAGTTGAATGCCACTTTGGTGAATTAAAACACCAATTTCCTTCCAAAACAGCAAAATCTGTACATTATTCCAAGTGTATGCAAGTTTATTTATACAAAATAAAAAAAAAAACGTATTTTATTTATTTATTTAATTGAATTACATTTGATAATTTGATAAAGAAAAAAAAAGAAGGAAAAAAAATATATATATATATATATATATATATATATATATATATATATATAACAGCAGCTTCTGGAGTATTAATGTTTTTTTTTTTATTAATTACAAACATGAACCCTGATGCAAACCCAGCGTAATATATAAACAAACAACAGATTTGAACCTGGTCTGAGATCACAAAGCTTTGTAATTCCCATTAGACTTGGGTGGACCAAATACTTTTAGACCCCCCCCAACCCCCCTCCACACACAAACACACTGACAGACAATCAAATAATCCTTTTACTTACTTTGACTTTCATTGGTCTCTCTCTCACTCTGTCTCACTCTGTCTCTCTACATGCGTCCTGCTTTTGTGCAGAGCAAATGGTTTGGAAAATGAGGACCTGTCAGTTTGTGACCATGTCCTGTAGATGGGAAGTGGACAGGCCTCTTTTATAAATGCATAGAAGAAATTTACATCTAAAGTGATATCAAAACTGACATCTGACAGCAGCTTGTCTGTGAGTATTTGCATAGAGCTGGATTAAAAGTTAAAAGATTTTAAACAGACGGCATATGCTCTCAAGACTGATGCTTGTCTCTCCAGGATGAAGAACTTGTGTTGATGTTTTACGCTTTGAGGAACATTTGCACTGCTTTTTTTCCATACAGTAAAAGCATACAGTGACCAGATGCCATCAAGCTCCAAAAAGGACCAAAAAGTATCATACAATTACATGAAAGTAGTCCATACAAAGTATGTAACATATTCCAAGTCATCTGAGGACACAAACTGTTTAGTTATGAGACCAGCTAGAATCAAAGGCATTTGGTGTCACTGATATCAAACCTGATGCAACAAATCTTGATGCATCAAGTTTGAATATGCAAATGAGATTTGAGGGTTAGGGAAAGATTGTCAGTAAACAACCACTTAAATTGAATTCTGTTCCTAACACAAAGCTATTGTCTTTAAATTTACATTTAGTCATTTAGCAGACACTTTTATCTAAAGCAACTCACAAAATGAGGAATATAGTTCATTTACCATACTAAAGCCAACATATCCACAGTATCAAACAGCTAAATTCTAATAACAGCAGGATTGTATTTACACATGGAATATAGCACATGAGTTAAATGGACTACCTTTATTTTACTGTTATGCTACTTTTATGCTACAGATGTGGTCAATATAAACTGTTGTTGTATGGTAAAGAGCATTGTAAACATTCTTCAAATTTTTCCTTTTGTGTTCTATGGAAGAAAGAAAGGCATTAATACTTGGAACGATAAAGTCTGAGTAAATTATGACAGAATTTTCCTTTTCGGCTAAACTATCTCTTCAAGCTGTGTTCTCTATCCCTCCTTTGTTTGCAGATATGTCAATGGTCCAAACAATTAGTCTCATGCGGGAGAGTTTCGTGGCTTAAATAATTTTTTTCACTATGCCGTATTTCCAAAAACTTGGCACAGACTAGGGCACAGAAAACAAAACAAAACTCACAGACAGCTGCTGTGTATGATAAAAGCTTTCAGCCAAGGGGCTGCAGTGTAATTCAAAAACTGTGTGTGTGCAGTAAGGGCAACACATCAGAGAGCACTATGGCACTGATGAGCTCATTGCAGGGTGCTGGCACTGCCACGGCCCGCCCTTAGCGTTCATATAGGCCACATCACGGGTAGAGACTCAGACCACCCAAAACCCAAAATAAATATGCATCTGCTCACCAGATGAGAAAGAGAAAGTCTGGGCGAAAGGTTCTTTTTAAAAAAAAAGATAGTACCCCATAGTTTACGTCACATCATGGCTAAATGTCTCTTGACAGCTTGTACCCTAAACAAAAGCACTGAAGCAATGCTCTTGCTATTGCTAGTCAATAGCAGTTGGAATATACTGTATAATTTATACAAAGTTAAACTAAAAATTTAAATAAGTAAAATATTATATAATATAATATAATATTCTGGTGTATGTAAAAATATAATATAATATTAACTTTGGTACATGTAAAAATATATTATATTTATTATATTATTTAATATATTTGTATATGTACAAGAGTGTATTAGGAGCTTGGTAGACAGTTACTATGGGGACCTGAAGATATGTCATGCAACACAGGACTACACAACTCGATGGAAGCAACTGGAAAAAGGAATAGCGGTGGGATGTTCGGTCTCTCCCATCCTGTTCACTGCTGTGTTCAAGATCACCCTAACTGGTGAAAGACAAATGGTCAGAGGAATCTGTGCACAATCTCGCCAGCTCTGTGCAGTTATATGGATGATGTCACAAGCATCCACCAGACTGTTATATGTACAAACCAGCTTTTGAAAAGGCTAGAAGAGCTATTGGCATGAGCCAGAATGAAGATTAAGCCAACAAAATCATGTAGTCTTTCTATTAGAAAGGGGGTGAGGGACGATTGGATTTCATTTGAGGAGGAGGGAAAAAGAATCCCGGTTGCAAAGTTTAGGGAGAGAATACACAGCTAGACAACCACATGGCAGAGTTGGTCCTGAACCAACTAAAAGAGGGCCTGGATAAGATGAACAATTTTCAACTCCCAGGCAAATTCAAGGTTTGTTGTTAGCAGTTTAAACTCTAACATCGCCTGATGTGACCTCTAAAAACGTGAGAGATTTCTGCAGCAGCAGTGGCAAGAATGGAAATCAAGGCCAACAGTTATATCAGGAAGTGGCTAGGTCTGCCACATTGTCTCTCAGATGTAGCAATATTTGGAAGAAATTATTTACAACTGCCTCTAAAATCACTCACTCTGGGCTACAAGCAGGAAAAGACCAGACTTATTTTGGAGCCATGGGAATCAACAGATCGTAAACCAGGCGGTTTCAAGACTGAAGCATCAAGAGAGATTTGGAAGAACACAGTCAGGAAGAACAGGCCTTCCTGCGGGGAAAGATGAGTTTCTTGAAGAAACACAATATCATATTTCTTTGTGTCAAAAATAAAATTATAAAGACCACATTTCAGTATTAGTGCAAAAATCAAACCCCAATCTTCCCCCCGAACAAAACAAACAGAAAAAAGAAAAACGTGCATTAACCCCATGCATGACACGCCAACCGGCGTCAATCCCTCTAAACTCAAAAGGTCAATGCATGCCTACGAGAGCCCCTGACTTTGCCATCAGATTGCTCAATTTTGCCTCACAAATTTGTTAAAAATTACATAACAGAAAATACTTTGTAAAAACAAACCCAGCCAATAGGCAGAATATACTAAAATAATGTGTAGATTCATTCACAGAGCTGTCTCGAAGGTGTGTTCCTCCACAAAACAAATTCCAGCCCATATAAAGCCGTTCAGTTTCCTCGGACAAACAAACAAAGGTTAAGTGAGCTGGCTGTTTTTGAGTGCAGCAGATGACGTAATCATTCCAATGTCCCGCAAAAATACTCCACAAAACAAACTCCAGCACAAGGCATAAGCACGAGGCATAAGATTCATCCACAACTGTCCCGAAGCAGTGTTATTCAACAAAACAATCTCCAGCCACTAAGCAGAACCAGCACAAAAAGAAACAAAACATGCATCCCGGTTCTTCGGATGGTCAAGAGTCAAATTAACTCGGAGGCCGCAAAAAATATATTCCATGACTTTAATAGATATAGACGTCAACTTTATAAAAGACATCCTTTGTGTAGGCATGTAGATATTTTGCGGTCACCCATAGTGTCCATTCTCAATCTAGCCGAAAACATCAGTGTAAAAGCGATCTTCCGTCAATGCAAAAGCCCTTGGAGTGTCATTCCACAAAACAAACTACAGCTGCTAGGTGGAACCAACTCAAAAAGAAACAAAAATTATGTCCTGTTATGTCGAGCAGACTCAGGAAGAGCTCGTCTAGAAATTTCACCATATCTCTGCCCTCCTCATGCTCAGGAATTCCAACAATTCAGATGTTATTGCTGTGGCACCTATTCTCAAGAACTTCAAGTTTTTCAAGGTCATGTTCCAAATCAACTTTGGTCGTGGGCGGATTAGTGGATAATTCCCTCACTGATGACTCCAGATAATCTATCCGTTTCTCAACATCCACCACTCTTGTAACCAACTCAGAGAATTTTGTTTCCATCGCTGTAATCGATCAGTAGGACCTTAGGTAGCATCCAATTTCCTGGTTCAGTCTCTCTACCTGTATTAGCCTGTGGATGATAACCAGAAGTTAAGCTGACATTGATGTTTAGTTGTTTGTATAAGTTTGCAAAACTTCGAGAATCTGTCTATTATCACCAGATGGTTGTGTATCCATTGGAGTTAGGGAGGTCGGTTATAAAGTCTATCGACTTGGGGTCTATCGAGATGGGACCAGGGACTTTGCGGTATGGGTAATGGTTCAAGTAGCCCTGCTGGAAGTTCCCTGGGGGTTTTAGACTGAGTGCATACCTGACAGGACTTTACATAGGCAGTTATGTCATTGGTTAGGGTGGGCCACCAGAAGAAGTTATGTACAGTGCGTTGGATGCCTGGATAGCCTGTACTTAGTGAAGTATGAACCCATTGGATGGTTAGTTGTCTAAGGGTTTTGGGTACATAATGTTTTGTGGGTGGGCACTCAGGTGGGGCGGGGTCTGACAGATGTTCTCTTTGGATTTCTTCCATAATGTCCTAACGAATAGGGGCTATAATGATTGTGGGTGGAAAAATGGGGTCCTGGTTCATGGATGTGTGCATGGGGTCGTACCTTCTAGAGAGGGCGTCTGCCTTATTGTTCTTACTGCCTGCTCGGTAGGTAACTGTGAAGTGGCAGCATGTGAAGAACAGATGCCAGCAGGCTTGTCTAAGGTTCAGTCTCTTGGCACTCTTGATGTATTCGAGGTTCTTGTGGTCAGTAATTACTTGAAAGTGGTGAGCAGCCCCCTCTAGCCAGTGTCTCCACTCCTACAAAGCTGCCGTAATCAATAGTAGTTCCTTATTACACACATCATAATATCTTTCTGCAGGGGATAATTTTCTGGAGAAGAATTCACATGAATACATTTTGCCTGGTGTGCCATGTCTCTGGGACAGAACTGCTCTGATACCACAGTCTGAAGTGTCTACTTCCACTATGAATGGTAGATCGGGGTTGGGGTGTTTGAGGATCGGGGCAGTGGTAACGCTGGTCTTGAGAGTGTTGAATGCGGTTTGTGCTAATTCAGTCCATTGCAACCTTTTGGGTTTGCTCTTGAGAAGTGAAGTAAGTGGTACAGAACCGTCTGTAAAAATGAGAAAACCCCAGAAATCTTTGTAGTTCCTTAACTGTGGAGGGGCGTGGCCATTCGGTGACTGCTTTTACCTTGGATGAGTCCATCTCAACACCATGGTGGCTGATGTTGTACCCCAGCAAAGTTGTACTCGTGGTGTGAAATTTGCACTTTTCAGCCTTCACATACAGTTGGTTTTTAAATAGTTAAGAGAGTATTGTTTTGACGTGTTGAACATGTTGGTCTTTGGTCTGAGAGTAGATCAGGATGTCATCTATGTATGCGATGACGTATTGGTTTAGGACATCACAGAAAATTTTGTTGATGAAGGATTGGAACATGGTTGGTGAGTTGGGCAGTCCGTATGGCATAACCTTATAATCATAGTGCCCTCTAGTGGTAAGAAACGCTGTTTTCCATTCATCTCCCTGTCGAATTCTGATTAGGTTATATGCACTTCTTTGATCTAGCTTGGTGAAGATTCGGGCCTTGCGTAATTGTTCTAAAGCAGAGGGGACAAGAGGAAGTAGGTATCTGTATTTGACAGTGATGGTGTTGAGTAAACAATATATGGACAGAGTCAACCATTGTTCTTTTTAAAAAGAAGAACAGCAGCTGCTGGTGATGTGGATGGGCATATGAAACCTGAAGCAAGGGCCTCTTCGATGTTCCATGGCTTGGGTTTCTAGGATTGAGAGTGGGTATACTTTGCTCTTAGGAGGTGCTGTGTTTGGTAGAATCTCTATGGCACAGTCCCATGGTCAGTGAGGTGGTAGCTGGGTGGCTTTGTCCTTGCTGAAGACTTAAGACAATTCTGTGTATTCTTCGGGTATTTGAGTAGGAGTTTGGGTGTTGGGGCTTTCAACACTGGTAGCCAGGCACTGGCAATGGAGTTTAGGTTTAGAGACAATAATGTTGACAGTATGTAGACCACTGAACAAGTTCTCCTTGGTTCCAGGAAATTAGAGGGTTGTGGATGGTAAACCATGGGTGTCCCCAGATGATAGAATTATTTGGGGAGGAAACAACATATAATTAAACTTTTTCTGTATGAAATAGACCAGTCTGTGGAGTTATGGGGACTGTCCATTGTGCAATGCCTTTCCCAATGGGTTTGTCATCATCGATAGTGATGGAGGATGGCAGAGTAGATATGTTGAGTCTTTGAACCAGTTTGTGATGGATGAGGTTGACTGCAGCCCCGGAGTCAACTAATGCTGTGACATGGTGTATTTCATTATTATAAGATAAACAACTGGAAGAGTGAGACTATGATTAGAAAGTTTGAGATTTTCAGTACTCACTTTGGATGGAGAAGTGTTGCTGTTACATGGTATGCAGGGACATGAATCTTACCGATGACCTGGTTGACCACAGTAGAAACAGAGCTTGTTTTATAGAAGCCGGTGTTGCTCTTCTACGGATACCCTGGTGTATCTGATCTGCATAACCTCTGGGGATTTGTGAGAGGAACAGAAGTGTGTTTCCACTGTTGGCCTGAGAGGTACTGGGACACGGGTGGTTGCGAATGAGATTGCCGATCTTGATTGCTGTAGTGATGTATTGTGAGAGATTCAGTGAAACATCCTTGCATGCCAGTTCTGCTTGTAAAGTTGGGTTAAGTCCTTCCCGGGAACACCTTTTTAAGCGGATGTCGTTCCATCCGCCCTGAGCTGCTAGTGTGCGGAACTGAATAGCATAGTCAACCATGGATTGATCCCCTAAGCGTAAATGGAACAGTTGAACAGACACATCTCTTTTGCCCGCTGAGTATTCAAACACTTCCTAAATTTGTTGGGTGAAGTATTCAGAAGAATGCCGTAACCTTTCATCTTTGTCCCAAACTGCTGAGGCCCAGTCTAAAGCTTTACCAGTGAGCAGCGTCAAAAGAAAAGGGCATTTGGCATTTTCTGACCGAAAGGCTTCAGGCTGATTACAGAAATAGATGTTGCACTGGCGTAGATTACCACAGCATTTTTCAGCAAACCCATTACATTTTTCAGGCATTGCAAAAATTACCATCTCAGTTCTCGTTGGGGGGAGAGATTGGATGTATTGCCTGAGGTGTTCATTTGCAGCACGCAGATTAGCAAGTTGGCCTTGAAATTCCTTTAACATCTCAATTTGGTAGGAGAACGGTGCTTGAAGGTATGAGAATTCTGTTGGATTCAGTTCAGGTGAAGTATTATTTAAGGGACTAACACTAGGAGGAGTTGTAGAATCCATGTGCAGGCGTTTATTAAAGCAAAACACAGAAGGAATAGGTCCAAATCGTAAGGCAGGAAGACATGGTCAAAGTAAAAGCAAAAGTTGAAACACAGGCAAATAATCAGATCAGAAAACAAACAAAGGCAGTAGTCCAAAAACATGAGTCCAAAAAACAGGCAATGAAGTCATACACATGAAACAAACACTATAAAAGAATGTTCAGTAAGTCAAGGTAAATTGGCAATACTTTGCTGTGATTCTGTGAACTGGGCTGTTTTAAATATGGTACAAACAGGAAGTGGAATGCAGAGATGGGACGAGTCAGTATTCGGGAGATAGCACCCTCTGGTGGTTGGATGAATGAATATCCTGCTGGGATGTTACAATAATATAATATAATATGATATGATATAATATAATATAATTGTCACGATCCTGTCACTCGCGTCCCATGTCTGTCTTGTCTTTCGTTGTCTGTCTTTGTGTGAGTGCACTGTTTCGGTTGTATTCCCTGTCGTGCACTCTTTGGTCCAGCTTGTTGCATGCACTCACGTCAATAGTTTCTATCTGTCTCTCGCTAATATGGGTGCACCACGCTCGCATTGTGTTGCGTGCCCGGGTTGCAAGCTGTCTTCATGTTGTGTTGTAGTTCAGACACTTCGGTCTAAGGTGTCGCATGTGTGTGTGGCCGAACTCACGCAAATGTGTGCTGTCTTGTATTGCGCGGCATTTGCCTCGCAATGTATGCTCAGGTTTCGTTTAGTGTGAGAATGCGCAGCATCACTTTGTTTGTCGTTGCTATGCATTCTCTCATCTTGTTTGTCGTTTGGCATGGGTGTATATTGCCTTATTGTCTTGGCAATGTGCGCTCATGCCATTCATGTGTTTTGTTGTCTTGTGAGAGCACTTGGCTTTGTTTTGTTTCGGTATCGCCACGTGTCTCTCTGTCTTACGTCATACCCTGCCTCCTAGTATGCTTATTAGTAGTAGTATGCCTGTCCCCTGTTCATCCGTTTGATTTCTCTCCCTATTTTAGCCTCCTTGTGTGTGCTCTCCGGGGCCAGTACATCTTGTTTCCAGTCTTGTGTGTCTTATGTTACTCAGTCGGTCTTGTGTCTCCAGTCGGTCTAGTCAGTCTTGCCTGTTTGTAGGTGCTGTTTTTCATCCCATCCCTGTCCGGCCCGTTTGGTTCCCCGTTTCCCTCTGCCCCAGCCCTGGATTACCCTTTTTCCCATTTGTGGTAGTTTATGTTTATTTTTACACTTCGTGGGAGTTATATGTTGTATTTTTTTATTTTTATTTAATAGACCTTTATTTTTCACCCTGTCTTTGGGTCCTGAGCCTCTCACTGACAGAACGAACTGACCCCAGACAGCACACACAAGGAGGCTAAAATAGGGAGAGAAATCATAGGGGTTAACAGGGGACAGGTGAGGCAAATTAACAAATAATAAGCAATGGTGAAGACCAGGATGTGCTCAGGTGGAAAAAAAGGTTTATTGTTTAACACATGATTTTTCAAATGGAGTTCAGACTGGACCGACCACCTCAAACAAGCCACAGTTTTGTGCAAACACTCAATGATGTTTGCACATCCCTGTACGAGAGTCCCGTTATAACATCCTGATGAATCCACACACAGTGGACCTACAGATCAGATTAACCCCCTGAAGCTAAAATTAGATCAGCTGATAGACACATGGGGGGGGACAAACAGATGTATGCGAGGAATTACCTGAGGCACACATGCATGTTTGTCATGAGTGCAGATCTGGAGACAGCAATGCTTTAGCATATGTCTGAAAACTTTCCTATACATTTTACTTTTAAATATTTGCTTTGATTTTGAGTCGTGCATAAATTAGAGCAATACATTAGCCTGGAATAAGACAGAAAATTCTAGGAAACAGGTTCCAAACTGTTTTTTAAACAAAATAATACCTCAGGAGAAACATCTGAGAGGCAGGTGACTTAAAGTCTCCATTTGCTCTCTTTGTAATTTCATCACTGTCTAGGAGAAACAATTGAGATACAAAAGAGATCTAATTTGTGATTGTTCATTCCTATATGCAATTCTCTACACAAATCTTCATCTCTCTCTGTCTGGAGTGGTGTGGTGAGATAACAGGTGTTATTAGTTAAGTAAAGGAAATGTACTAGTAATAAACATGCGAGTCAGGTGGATGGTAGACAACATTTTTGACTGGTGTTGTTCACTCTTATCAGAAAAATTTTATCTGAGACATGTGAACACACACACCATCAATAACATGTCAGAACATATTTGTTCAGGATGACAAATATAGGACACAAAGACCAGAGCGGATACAGCGTTTAGAGTGCAATGAGCTCAGCTGAGCCCGAGTTAAAATAACCCTCAATACAACAGTAGAGTTTGGTTACTACATTCATAATTATTATATTCCTAGTCTTACATAGCCATACTATGAAACCTGGTCTCAAAGAAGCATGTTACCATACCTACATTTTTGCAAAATGCTTTTACCAGCCTTGTTGAACAAATCACTACAGATTCTTGGCAAAATGAAAACTAGAGGCGCTAAAACAACAATGACTTTGAATTTCTATTACACAAATCACGAGTAAAATAGCAAATTATCAGTTCATTAACACTTAATTTTTGCCCTGTTCCTCACACAATGCTATCTTATGACATCAAAACACGTATTCTATAGCACACATGACTTGTAAGCCGAAACATTTTAATGTTCGCATTACATTACCAACAACATTTTCAAGCTTCTTCGATTGCGATCAAATGCATGGTAGCTACACTGATAGAGTGTTGCACTTGTGATGTAAAGGATTGGGGTACAAGTCCATGTAAGTCCACATGTGAGCCGAAAATGTCATAGAAGCACCTCAAAATGGTGTGGATGTTTAAAAAATTTTGTTTTTCATCTCACATTTGCTTTTATGATACCACCGTTTAGGTTTAAGGTTTAGCTTAGTAAGGTCATTTTTTATTTAAAACTCGATTGAGCATTAACGTAAAAAAAAACTCATCTGTTTGAGAGAAAACTTTACTCTCTTATAGTGCAACTCAGTGGACATTTCACCTTTGAACTGCTGCGATATGTGTGAAACCCTGTATTATTCTGTAATTTCTGTCCAGCCAAATGTAGCCCTAATAATCACAAACAAATAAAGGGATGTTATCTTGTTTACTTGCTACTGAGCGTCTCATAAAACTCTGATTATCCTTCAAAGATTTTATGCTACAAACGTCACAATCGCTGTCAAATCCAGTGACTAGTTCTTCCTCGTAAGTTCTCATTGTTGCAGTCTGGTAACTTTGGAAATACTTGGGGTGCTTTCATACTTTGTTAAATGGTTTGGAACGAACCTGAGTTTGTTTGCTCCCCCTACCCCCTCTGATCTCTGTTCACATCATATTATTTGGGTCTAAACCATGGTCCAATTGCATCATCAACATGAGTACAAGCAGGGAGTGTAGTATTAAAGTTTGTCTCTTTAGATTTACAACCAAAAATGTACATGCAGAACGACAATTGTGTTGGTCTGCCATGGATGCATTGCATGTACAATAACGTGATAAATGTTAGTGTATTCGGAAAACAGCATTCACATTATCCAAACAAACTGAACTTTGACGTCCTTCGAACATGGTTGTGCACCAAAAGTGCTAGTGTGAAAGCACCCATGGAAACTTGGTACTCTATTGCTGTGAACCAACATTCCTTTGTTTAGTTCTGTTATCTTTCTATGTTGTATTTCTATTTCTTTTTCTCGCTTCTTGCCTCAAAATGTAAAAAAATCCCCATCAGAAATAAATCATTCATGACTCATTCAGGAGAATTAGATGCTGGCTTTACTGCAGGATTACTTTATGTCTGATTCATTTCCTTGGCTCTGGGTTTTACAGCACTGAGGCGACCCGCCTTGGCTGTATCGGTCTCCAGAGAGGGGATCTCTGGGGGGCTGTTGGTGACAGGGAGAGGGGTTTGAGTCTGGGTTCAGTATTGCAATTCAGTATTAGCTCCTAATGTGCACAGAGACACATAACAGTGTCAGCTCTGAGACTCAATGTGACACATAATTACTGATGTGTTTGTAAATGCAGATCTACTCCTGAGAGGAATACAGACTCATTGTATTATATATTCTATATCTATATTCTAAATTTATTTACGTAGATAAATAGATTTACCTAAATCTTTAGAAGGGTTTATCAAAATCGTAGAACAAAAAGCAAACTGTAAATCTACAAACAAACATATAGGATCAAGTCTAGTTGCAAATCTACAAACATACAGAGTCATTTAAGGACAGCCAGGTGTGCTGAGCACTAACCATACAACCATGAGCTCACCTGCAGTTTCCTAATACTGTTAACATGTCGTTATTACAGGAAGGGTTCTAGTGAGGACAATGGGCACTCACAGTGTCTCTGATCGCAACAGATTCACCCGAGTGGCCCAAACAGATGGCAAGTCAATGGTGGCAAGTGACCTAAATTAATGGCCACTACAACACACATACAGTGGCTTTGCCTGTTTAGGTGTGTGTGTGATAGAAAGAAGGATAATTACCTCCTCGTCCTTCACTGTCGGCCGGTTTCACCTGGATGGGTCGGTTCATCTGCATAAAAAAATAGAGAGTATTGTAAGAACAGTGTGTGTGTGTGTGTGTGTGTGTTTGTGTGTGAGCATGTATTTATCACTTTGTGGGGACCAAATGTCCCCATAAGGATAGTAAAACCCGATATTTTTGACGTTGTGGGGACAATTTGTTATAAATCATACTAAATTATGTTTTTTGAAAATGTAAAAATGCAGAAAGTTTTCTGTGAGGGCTAGGTTTAGGGGCAGGGTTAGGGGATAGAATATAAAGTTTGTACAGTATAAAAACCATTATATCTATGGAAAACCCCATAAAACACGGAAACCCAACATCTTAACTCATTGAAAGGTTTATATATCAGGCAAATAATTTTTGGCTTTAAATCTAATAATGTCCAGAGGGTTAGGTTTAGGGAGTGTTAGGGGTAGAATATAGTAAATATCATGATTTTGGTATTAAAACACACACCCACGCATGGTCCCGTTTGGCTCTGGCGTGTTTAATTAATCAAGAGCAAGATTTCTAGAGAGTTATAGACATCAATACGATGAAACAGATACCAAATGGAGACATTTGCTGAAGTAATGGGATGGAAATCTTAAAGAATTTAATGTTTCTGGCAGTAATTCTGGTTCCTTACCAATTATTTTAGAACTTTTGGTAACACTTTCTATGAAGCCCATATTTATAATGCATTGTAGTGCATTCATAATGTCTTACATAATACACATAATACGTTAAAAATAATTGCAACTGCAGTTTTAATACATTACACTACTTAACCAGTTCATAGATATACCTTAAAGAGTATAATACATTATAACACAATTGACATCCAATTTTATCTGTAGATGTAATGTGATGTAATATATATATTAGTTATCATGTAAGTGCTGTCATGCAAAAGCATCATAGTGTCAACAGTCATAAGGCTTTATGATGTGAATATACCATAATAAGTGGTCTTGTCCGGCTTTAAGTAAAGTAACAAAAGCAACGTATTCTTATAAACAGCCATAACATAAACGTGTAACATACAATACATTACAAGTCTAAAATAAAACAGAACACATATTCACAATGTACATTTTGAGACATTATTAATTTCCCCAAATTTTCCATGTAATTTAAGTGGAACATAAATCATAGATCGTCAATAATAAAGCTTGCAAATATATGAAAATAAATAAAAACATTTTACAATCTTGACTTGTAATGTTTTATAAACATTTAAAAATATCTAATGGATGTTTATAAGAAGGTATTACTTTTGTCACTTTACTCAAAGCATACCCAATATAATACCTTATAATTTCTGCAGGTAAAATTTGATGTTGGTCATGTTATAATGCATTATAGGCATATCTATGAATATTTAAGTATCATAATGGATTATAATTGTGGTTGCAGTTATTTATAAGTAGTTAAATTATTAAATTATTAATAGTTAAAAAATGATCAGGTATATTATGAGATTATTTCAAATGCATTATAATGGATTTAAAAAACCTTCACAATGCATTATAACTATGGGCTTCATAGAAAGTGTTATGCACTAAAAAACAGTAAACAAAAACAATACTATTTTGGTACTATTACGGTTATTTATTATTACAACAAAACTCTGTAGTGAATATTTATTTTTACACTCTGCCATGCAGTATGCACAACCAGTCAGTAATTTCAGTGATTTAAGTCTTACAGGCCCTAGGTATACATAACACAGTAACAATTCTTACTATTTAGAGTTTCACACAACAAAACTAATGACTTGCAGTTCAATTAATATGTTAACAAACTGATCCAACTGATTCAGATTAATTTGTTTGTGAATTGAACTTCACTGGTTGCACTATACTATGGGGGGAATTCACTAAGAATGAATTGCGTCCTGTAAAAGTGCCATTTTTTATTTGCAGGTGCTGTCTCCTTTCTTTTAGCGCCTGATTCACTAAAGGAATTATGCAGATCAGGCAATGGTGCAAACGCTCCCACAAAATCACTGCTGAAAGCAATTCGGGAGTGCTATATAGTGGATGATGCCACAGAACATCGAATTTGACTTACTCTGCCAGGACTATACAGGATCACTGTAATCCAGACACCTAAATCCTCTCTTAAACATGCCGAAAATGAGCTTGACTACACTGCACATCTGGATATATGCAAGGTAAATCACTCTTCTCCCTCATTTGATCATTATTTGATAAATTGCTGATGATATGATTGGTCCACAAACATTTCTTTTTAATCAAATTAATTTACCTGCCTTATTTCATTTGACTGTAATAGCGCAATTTAAATTCCGTCAGGTATTTTTTGAGAATGAAGCACAATATAAAATGAGTCTAATTTACATGAAAGTAGGCGTGTTTGTGTGGAAAGGAATGATGATAACTTAATTTAAATACTCAAGACACAGCACAATTTCAGTGATGATTGTGCCCGGTTAAACTAGATTGCGGTGGTAAGTGAATAAGATGCAGGTTTTTACGCTGAAATACCACGTGCAAAGGTGCTGCAAAAAGTACGTTAATAATAATAATTCTGACTGCAAACTCATAAAATATAATTTTTTATTTTACTATTTTGTAAACACTGTCAGAGTATTTTTTTATTTTTTTTTTATTTTGAAAAAATACACATTATTTATTTTAGTTTTCTTGGCACTGCTTTTTGTTTTGATGCTTCATCAATATTGTATGTAAAAAAATAATGCCAATAAAAGTACTTTTAATTCAAATTGAAATGCTTGTATTTCAGTTCAAGCTATTGTCTGTATTTGCAGAAGAATGCAGATATTCATGAACTGTTAACGTAAATGAATGCTGTGAAAATCATTTGCAAAAATATAACCGTCTCTGAATAAGAACTGGTACAATATATCAATCCCTATAGGCTCCTAAGTTCTGAAGGAGCAACCTCTGAGCAACTATATTGTTCTCTGAGAAAGTGATATGGGAAGATTTAAAATGTTCAGATCCATAGAGGTAACTGCTCAGGGAACAGTCTGCGTTTTGGCCGCTCGTGCTCAAAGTCGGTTCGTTGGTTCTGATCTGTTTGGTGAGATGATGTGTGAATCTCCCCCGAGACACCGTCTCTTCTTCTGAGTTGTTCGGAGTCTTTGTGATTGGTTGTAAAGCTCCTGAGCTACGGCCTGTTAAAATCCTCAGAGTCGATGCCGCAACAGGAGTCATTAAGCAGCCCGGGGTACACGAGAGTTGCTAAGCAACCGGGCAGATCGGGTCAGCAGCCTGTTGGTCTATGGGCTGCAATTCAGCGAATTGGCACACGGCGCCTTACTCTTGCACCATTTCACACCATTTTTTCATTGTGTGTCCAATGAGTTAGTGGAAAAACTCCAATTATTCACCAGAACCCCTGAACGAGCCCTCCCTTCCCCACCTTCACCCCACATTATTGTCCTCTTTTAGTCTTAATGACAAAAAGTGTTGTGCCATCACTGACAGCCAACGCCCAGATACACACTTTTATTTGCACACAACATTCTTGTTACACCCCACATGAACATTTACACCTTTATTACAATGACCACATCCGAAAGAAAGAAAAAATACAGATCTCAACCATGTCTCAAATGTGCTCCTATCATCCAAGATACCAAAAGCTGCAATCAAAAGTCAGAGATTTCAATTTGAAATCAATTAAATATTTAACAAATTTAATATAACAAATGACTCCAAGCGCAAATGATCTGAGCTATGCTATGCACACACATTTTATAACTCCAAATTTTTAGTGTATTGTAAGTAAACTGACTCATTTGTGTCTATTTCTATTCTTCCCAATTACTGTATTTTTACAGGAACAAATGAGACAAAGTTAATGCATTAAACGTGAACTTTTTTAAAACAAACACTAAGTTTGTTTTTTGAGCCATTAAAGAGTAACTTTGAAGTGAAACCACAAAAAATGCTGACGTTCACAATTAAAGGAATATTCCGGGTTCAATAAAAGTTAATATTGATTACCACTAAAAAAAATTTTTTTTATTAAGTATTACCACAAGATATAAACAACATGAATGTTAACATGATTTTAGTGTGAGAAAATCGCTTACTAACTTTTTCTGTATAAAGTTACAGCCATTTTAATAGCTATGACGATGTAATAGCAGCAAACCCTAAAATGTCTGTTATAATTATTTAAACAACTTTACAGCTCAAACATGAGTTTTAACAGAAGAATTAATGTAATTGCTTTTATACAGCTTCACATTTCTGCCTTTAATCCCTCCAAAAATGGTTCCCATTTGCTTCCATTGTAAGTGCTTCACTGTAACCCAGATTTTTCCTGATGATTTTTCAGGGATGAGTCTAAATTTATTTTTGCGGTAATCAAAATTACGCCACAAATGTCCATTGAGCTTAACTTGTATTGAACCCGGAATATCCATTTAAAGACTACAGCTTTTAACGATCACATAAAAGCAAACATATATTTACAGTATGTTATAGTTATATGTGACAAAGGCTGAGTTTAGGTGTGTTTAACAGTGTCAGGATATCTCACTGTAATCCTGGTTTACCTCACACATCACAATAAAGTTAATTACATCAACCAATCACAGAATGAGAAAGACACAACCTCACAAACACTCTGATTTAGACATTAACACACAGTTTCTCTCTCACACATCTTCCTAGAGGCTGGCCTATAGCTGGAATTAACTCTCGCAGATTCTCTCAGATAGAGAAACAGTGTGTGTGAGATTCATTTAGGTCCCAGTAGAGTTCAGTACATTCAACTTCTTTATCTCTGTCTGTCTCAGAGCCTTTGGTTCAGAAAGCAATATGGCTCCTGCACTCTCACCTAATGACTTGATCAATGCTGACAAATAGGCTAGAGTCACCACTAACCTCCACACACCTCTCTCTCTCTCTCTCTCTCTATTACACCAGACCGACTGTACTGCGGTTTACCACATTTCTCCTTTTTCACCAAACTCAGTTTCTTTGGGTTTCTCTGTCAATGCATCAAGCTCAAGTTATATCTACTTGCATTTGTGTTGCTGTTGTTTTGCAAAGAATTACTATAGTGAAATCAAATAAAACTAAACAAGAATGAGAATAAAAGGGTTAGAGAATAAAAGTTAAGACACAAGATGAGAAGACACTATATTAGACAACTGATAAGAAGAGATGAGAAGATACAAAACAAGATGAGAAAGGATGGGAAAAGATAGACGAGAGCAAATTAAAAGTGATGAGATAAGAGAAGATGAGATGAGAAGAGGTATGAGACAAGAAGAGAAGAAATTAAACAGGATTAAATTAGTGGATACAAGATGAAAAGAGATGAGACAAAAACAGAAGAGATGAAACAAGACAACATGAGAAGATACAAGATGAGAAGATAAGTCAAGAGAAGAGATGAAACGAGACAATATGAGAACATACATAATGAGAAGATACAATATGAGATGGCATGAGACAAGAAGAGATCAAAGGAGACAAAAATGAGAAGGTTCAAGAAGAGAAGAAATAAAATGAGACAAAATCAGAATATGCAGAATGAGAAGATACGAGACAAAAAAAGAGAAGAGATCAAACGAGACAAAATGAGAAGCTACAAGATGAGAAGATGTTTGACTCATTTATAAATAACTGGCAGCTGAATGAGAGTTCAGTTCAACAAGGTCCATACACACATGACATCTGCATTAACCTGGTAGGTAGTTTATCAAGGTAGGTATGTAAATGTGTGTGTGTGTGTGTGTGTGTGTGTGTGTGTGTGTGTGTGTGTGTGTGTGTGTGTGTGTGTGTGTAAGAGAGACCTGCTCACTCTTTTAAATTGCCTGTCATGTTCTGTGGAGTGCAGAGAGGCCGACACACACACACGCACACACACACACAAACACACACATGGTTCACACATCACCATAGCTTGAATGCATGTGACATGTGTAGCATGTGCTGTCAGGTTAAATAAAGGCAAGAGTTTGTGAAGGAGATTCTTAGCTTGCTCCTGGTTTCCTTTAGCAAAAGAAAAAAACATTGATTTCTGGTGTGATACCGTTCCATATTTTTATGTACGCACTCTCATCCCCATCACATTCAGCAGCCCAACCACAGTGCCGCTGCGTCTACAATCCTGTCAGCAGAGCGCCGTGCACCTTATGCACGCATGAAACCCGCCAGGCTTGTTAAGGTGTCAGCCCAGCGGGTCACCACTGCCGAGAGACGTCCGGCTGCTCTATAAAGCGCAGGATGAATGGGCATATAGATCACGGCAGGGAGCGAGCAGCCAGCACACTACATTAGTTTTATGAGTGTTTTCTCAAGTAGAGAAAGAGATGAGATGGTAACACATCCAGAATCTAGACTAACAAATGAGTAACTGTGACAAACAACATTCGGAGCCTCAAGAGATGAAAAAACCTGCAGAAAAATGATACACAGTCAGCCAGAGACAAGAGGAGGAAAAATAAAAGAGATGAGAATGAAAAAGAAAACATGAGTCAAGAAGACATGTATAACGTCAGAGGGCAGGCAAGGCAAGACAGGTACAGCAGCAACAAACAAAGACGATGATGAAGAGTGAAGAACCCAAGTGCAAGGCGGAACCAGCGAGCGTGGGGCATGGCCAGGCGAGACAGGGTGTGGAGCAAGGCTGGGACGGGGTTCATCTTGGGTCGAGTATTCTGTAACATCAGAGGGCAGGCAAGGCAGGACAGGCACAGGAACAAACAAAGGTGATGATGAAGAGCGAAGAACCTAAGTGCAGCTTTATTTACAATGTGAAATCCAAACATGAAATCCAAATGTGAAAGTATCAAAACAAGGTGGCACGCAAACATGAACAGAATCTTGACCCATGCAGACTTGACTGGAATAAACTATGACTTGGCTAAACTATGGGTAGACTAAGACTTAGACTGGCTACATCATTACATTTACAATACTCGACCTAGGACCTGGTAAACATGAGGGCTTTAGTACAGCGACAGGGGTTAACAAGATAGCAAGACGAATCAAACGAGAACCAATGACAAGACATAACTAATGAACATAATAACGAGACAATGACTATAAACCAATGAGAATAAAACACATGAAGCATGAGGGTCACATGAGGGAGACAGGAAATCACATGACATTAACAGGAACAAGGAACAAGAAAGAGAAAGTTAAACTTCAAAATAACAGACATAAACAAAAGAACATAAATGTGGCAACATGAGGAAAAAGAGATCAAGGTGACGAAGGAGATGAGAAGAGGCCAGACAAGAAGCAAAGAGACAAAACAAAAAACAAAAACAAATTTATGTGAAAATCAAATTTATGAGGCTCAAGAGATGAGAAAACCAGCACAGAACTTATAGACAGCCAGAGACAAGACAAGAGGAGAGAAATAGAAAAGAAAAGAAGTAAATTATTAGACAAGAAGACATGAGAAAGAAAGACATGGAGGAGATGAGAAGAGTATGGTGCCACTTAGAGAACAGGGTGGGAATTTTTTTCTGAAATAGTTTTAATAGTTTAATAGAAATAGTTTGGGTCGGCTGTGGCTCAGGTGGTAGTTGGCCATCGCAGGGTTGGCGGATCAATTCCTGGTCCACATATCTCCACATGCCAAAGTGTCCTTGAACCCTAATATGCTCCCAATGGCAGGCTAGCGCCTTGCATGGCAGCTCTGCCATCATTAGTGTGTATGAGTGTGTTCACCCATTCACACACACAGTGAATTCACAGTGTAAAGCACTTTGAAAAACTGCTAAGGTTAAAAAAGTGCTATATAAATGCAGACCATTTACCATTTTACGTGCCCTCGCAATAAATTTACCATAGTTTTAATAGGAACCATATTTTAACCTTGTTATTCATAGTAAACGCATAGTAATAATACAGAAAATGAAAACTATGGTAATTAAAATCATAATATTGTGGTTCTTGTGGTTTTACTACAAATATCATGATACTGTAGTAACCACAAGAATCACCATGGTAACTATATGGAACAGTATACTGCATTAAAACTATGTTTTCAACCAAAAAAAAAAACATGGTTATCTAACCACTACTACAATATTATTATACTAAAACCATGTTTTCAGCCAAAAAAATAAATAAATAAAAGGACCGCCTACAACAGTCTTGCAAATATTACTATATAATACAGAACAACTATAGAAAGAGCATTTCTGCCAAAAACAATGGTTAATACAGTCTACAATATTACTATATTAAAACCAAAGTTAAACTTTGGTATTTGTAAAGTAAAATCATAATAACCACAAAATGATTTTTATTACAGGCAGGCATGCAAAACAAATTGCGAGAGAAAACAAACTATTGCGAGGGAACGCAAAACTGATTGCGAGGGAATGCAAAACTTATTGCGAGGGAATGCAAAACTTATTGCAAAGGAACAAAAAATATTAAGAGGGAAAGCCAAACTTATTGCGAGGGAACGCAAAATGAATGAAAAAATATATCAGTTCCCTAGCTGAAAGGATGGGAACTGATCCCATCAGTTCCCATCCTTTGGGAACAGGATGGGAACTGATTTCACCGTGTAGTCTCACGGTGAAATCAGATAGAGTAGACCGACTTTTCTTTTGTTGAAATCTGTAAATGTTTACCGAAATTTCGTAACACTCCTCCCAGCGGCCAAGGCATATGGGCTCCATGTCACCAAAAGCTAGTAGTGAAGCAAGTTGTTTTCAGCTTGAAAGGACATTATACAATGAAGAGAAATGCATATCTTTATAGATTCTATCCCCAAACCTTACCTTAACCATTAGTCGAGTAAAAAAATTATGTAAGAGGGAAAAGTGAAACCTCTGAATCATGCTCATCATTGATTATTCAAATGTATTTACTGTCTGGCTTTGAACCCTAGTCTCCCACGCAGCTGATGCAACACACTGCCAATCACGCCAGGTGGAAAAGTAAATACATTGAAACCACCGCAAACATGTCTGTTAAGAATACTGCATTTCAGCGCATCGGCATATATTTGCCAGAATATAGTTCAGATAGTTTCTGATCCTTGAGTACAGAAACTATCGGAAACATCATGCCGACTTCACGTGTGATCATGTTGCTGTAGTTGAGACAAGAAGAAGAGATGTGAAAAGACAAATCAAAACACAAAGCAAAAAACTAAACCAAACAAAAGAACAAAATCAAAATAATGTAAAGCAAAAACAAACAAAACACAAAGCAAAAGAAATCCAAACAAAACCAAAATTAAACAAAGAGCACATCCTAGACAAACACATGATCAGGAAGAACTACAGAGAAATGACACCGGCAAGATAAATTTAATATTTCATGACAACCGCACACGATGACAACATGTCTTTAACTCTGATACACACAACACACATTCATAGACTCAAATCTCTACAAATGTGTGTGTGTGTGTGTGTGTGTGTGTCTGAGACAAACATTTTCACATTAATCAGACTTATAAATTTATAACACTCAGCACTTTGATGAAGTGCCACAATTATTGTGAAGATAAACGAGTGAATTTGCCCATGCTATAGAAGCAGATCTCAGCACTGTGGAGCGCGCTCATTACAGCCTGTGAGTCCATCTTCAAAATCTCACATGGATGTACGCCAGAAAACGCTGTGAAATATACGCATATGCTAATGCTTCATAAATCACATGATCATTGTACTGAGAGAAAATCAAAGGCTTTCTCTTGGTTCAGAGAGATTTGCCACTCACGCTACAGTTTGATATATGATTTTAAATAATTTTAAGACATATTCCCACAACAACAAAAGTGAGGCTATATGTCTTAAAACAATAACCTGCTGCTGTACATTATTGATGTATATAAAAAAAGACGACATCAAAAGAGCCAAATCAATGGGGAAAAGGAGAAGCAGAATCTGCAAAAGGAAGGTTTCAATGGCGTAACACTTTTTCAAAGTGTTATTGACAAATAAGGTTGTCCGAGATGATAAAAATGATCAATCTTTAAAAAATCTTAAAACACATGTATCAAGTTTGTAGATTCTGTAGAGTCTGTGTTGATTTCTTAGATTTTTAAAAAACATTTACAGTATAGCATTTTCTAGTGGCCGACTGTCTGTCGGGTTTTTTTATTGGCCGATGCCGATATCCAGAGAGCAGGGTGGCCTATAGGTCGATATAATGCAAATATATCACACAATTTACTATAGTAAATAATATATTCATACAATTGCTAAAAAATAAATAAATAAATAAAAAACATTTTATTGAGCACTATATTTATTCATAATTTCATGCAAAACTTTAACTTTGTATAAACAATAATACAAAAATATGTAAAAAAAAATAAAATGTTTTTTAAATAAGTGTGTTTTAAATGGTATATCATAGTTTCCTCTGGTTTTTGTTTAGTCATCCAATTTGAGTAATTTGTTTGCACATAATGAAATTGTTAATATATTAGGAAGACGGAAATAAAAACAGTAGTCCAGCAACCATATGCGCATTACCAATTGCATTTTCTCACAAAAAGTCAGAATTAAACTAATTGTACATACAGTGTACATTGAAAATGATATTAACTTGTAGCACACGTGAAGTGCTTTTACTCTGAAGTTGCTCTGTCGATCTCATGCAGATCCAGCGAGAGCAGCGATCTACAGACAACTTTCAGTTTATACAGCCCGGATCGCCTGCTTGGCGTGTCTTGGACTGACCGTAGCACAACATTCATGAGGACACAGTTTTGATCCAGGCTGAAAGAATACGTGCTTCAGGGGAAGATATATGATCTCTCAACATTCGTGAGTCAAAGGAACAGAGTTCTGATGCAGACTGATAGATCTGCGCTTCAGAGGAAGATATGTGTGCTCTCGGCTAGAAGAAACGCTGGATATGATCAAGTTTTACGAGGTTTGTGAATCAAATCTGTTTAAACGAAATATCTGCATATTTGCAGACAGTATGATATCAGATTTATTAGATATGTGCCTTTATATCATTAGACAGGACAGTTAAAGATTACAGGGAACTGTTACTTATACACAAGCACATTAAATACATGAGCACATTAAACATGACTGCAACTTTCCCAGCTCTGATACGCAGGACAGTTTAAAGCAAAAGTGTGTAACTTTTTCAGTGTAATAATACTTTCTCCTATCCCAGCTAAATATGCATATACAACTAGAAGTAAGACATTCATAGGCTAATCTTCTTAAAAACTGTAAACACTGTGTCTCTGTGGTGCTATAAAAATTCCTATGTGTGTTTTGAGCAAACCGCTTGCAATTCCATTCAGTGGCGCTAGTGTCCCACTAATAATACTGTAAGGGGGGTTCAAGGGAAAGGAGGAGGCGAGAACCGGCTTAACAATATAAATAATATTTAATTACATATACAGTAAAGAGACACACAAACACATACAGGCTAGCTGCCCATAATTCTCTCTCTCTCGAACTGTCGTCACCGGCCACCTTTATCCCTCGCGTGCCCCATCAGGCTGATTGGGGACAGGGTGTGCGTCATTCCAATGAAACTTTGTTACACACTATTATAGTGGAACCCGATGGCAGGCTACAACAAAACAAACTGTGATTGGTCTTTTACATGTCTCAGAACAGTGCCTACACATGTAAGCAGATGATTCGCTAGGCCCTCCTAGGTTGAGAAACGAATCAGTCAAATGCGAAAATTGATCAGTGTAATGCCGATAATTAAATAGACTCAGACGATTTATCAGCCTCTGTGATATATCGCTCGACCACTTGCATTTTCTGCAAACAAATGTATTAAATTATTTGCAAAATATCAAGTGGTGTAACAGTCAAGAAAAGTAGCAGAATTATTTCCTTGAATACAAGTGTACACAACTTAATCAGTCATTTAAAACAAGTTTTCAAACATATTTCTTTACAAATATCATGCATTTTTTTTTATTCTTCGAGTTACTCCAATTGACTTTAACAAAATATGCCTTTTCATAAAAATGTCAACAAAAAAAATCTATACACACAAAATACAAACACTCATGAGGGAATTAAGGGGTCTTTTCTATTTTATGCATGTCACATGACATTAGAATGGCTTCCTGCATGTCGGTTACACCACCTGACAAAGGTTTTTCAAATCATAATAATACTTTAAAAGATAATGGTTAACTGCTATTGGATCAAAATCCCACCCAAAATATTGCGGTCACGGATCCAAAAATAATAAGTGTGAATCCAAAAATAATAAGCACATATAAAAAAAATTATGAGTGTAAAAATAAACAAATGCTGCATGAAAACATGCTGCATGATCACGAGTAAGGATTACGTCAAGAAGTAGATTGGAATAGAGGTGCTGAATTTATATAAATAAAATAGTTTACTCCTCTCTGACCATTGCTTTGACCATAAGTGACCAGCAGTTATAGAAATACTCAAACCAGCCCGTCTAGCACCAACAATCATGCCACAGTTGAAATCCCTAAGATCACATAGTTCCCCATTCTGATGGTTGATGTGAACAGTAACTTAATCTCCTGGCTCATATCTGCATGATTTTATGCATTACACTTTTGCCAAACGATTGGCTGATTAGATAATTGCATGAATAAGGTGTACAGGTGTTCCTAATAAAGTGATAATATGTGAGTGTACATACTGTATGTATACTGTATATCAAAATGACTTTTGAATGACAAAAAATGAAAACATTTTAATCTCTGTTTTCTGTGAATTGCATTTTTTATGTGTTTTTGATTCATTTAATAGATCCGGGCAACAAATAGAGTGTCATATCATTGACCCAATGATGTTGACATCTCATACACAAAAAAATATTTTTTTATTTATTTTTAGGCAGCTGTGGAGCAGCTGAATTCATTATAGCATCATAAGCATAGCCTGTGGATCTGTCTAAAATAAAGCAACTTTAGCACTGAGTTACAGATGAGACGAGACAGGGTCACTGCTCACAGGCACATGTGTGATTTCAGGCAGAGTAACACAAGCTGAAAGGTGTGAAAGCTTGTGAGTGTGTCTGTGACAAAAGAGCTAGTGTAACACAATTATAGGCAAGTATATAAAACCAAAGGAGCCATCTTTCATAAGTCACCTGGTCAAGATTGACAAAGGCATCACCTGGTCTTCATGACAATCCTAACTCAAGAACAAGCATGTTCATAGCTGGACCAATCTGACACTACTACTAATATGATGTCTTATTGAAATGTAAGCTTGACAAACAGTTTAGGATATTTGAGCCTTTTTCCATTCAAAGAGATGGAGCTCGAAAAATAGCTGGCTGGGGGTGTTGCCTGAGGGTAGAATGCACTGACGCTTCTCAAAACAAAATTGTATTGCTCAGAAGTTTCTCTTTCTTAAATCAGGAGACTTGGAGTTCTCAGTTATATTTCATTGCATTACTGAGAATCAGTCAATTATGAATTATATCAGATGTTGCTCCTAAAGTTCTATAAAAATAGACACACGCTATATAATTATAGGAATAGTTCACCCAAATATGATTACAAAAAATGAAGTCATTATTTACTCCATAATTGACTCCAATGACAGAAATGTCATTGACAACTCTCTACATGATAAAGCATGTTAATGTGGGTAACATGCTAATCACAAGTCTTGGTGGTAGATTTGCTTGTTTGGGGGGGCCCAAACAAGCAAATCTACCACCAAGACTTGTGTATTGCTGCTCCTCTGAAGAGCCATGTGCATCGAATGTATGCTATCTAGGAGTGTCTTGGCCTAATGAACTAAATCTCTATGTGTGGTTGGGCCTGCTTGGCCAAAAAGCTTTAACGGCTAGTGATCCGACTCATAATGTGTATCCGGACCATGAAAGCCCAGAGCTAATTTAAGTAGTGACTTAACCTACCTACTAGTGGATTTATTTAAACTAATAACCCAATAAATATATGTGTGCCAGAGCCTCATTTGGCTACGGCTTACCTGGCTAAAGACGAGCTTCTATTTTTCATTGGCAAAGCAGACCAAATAGCAAATAGCATTTTCTGAGAAAACTCTTGTTGCGCGCTGAAGTGCAACCAGCTCACTTGCAAACTGAGCGAATTAAAATGAAATGCAAAGAGAGAGAATGCAAATTGATTGGCTACCCAACTACATGTCAAAGGACCATCTTATGCCATGTGAGCCAATTAGCTTAACACATCACATAGAGTGATTTGATTGGCAAGCAGACAACAAGTTCAATGAAACTATCAGCTTGCGCCATTCAGAGTTTCATGCTTGAACTTAATAATTCATGCAACGTGACGTCACGGCGTTCGGTTACATTGTTTCGACATCGCTGCTATATTAGTTTCAGTGCCATTTACATTGTTTATCAATTATTTTATTTAAAAGTGAAAAACTTACATTACAGACTCTGTATCATACAAAGTGATGAAATGCCTTCAGAAGACTTGCAATATGATGCTCAAGTCGCATGGACTACTTTTATGAAATTTTGGATGCTTTATTAAGTGTAAAATGAAGTTCATATGGGTTTGGAATGACACAAGGGTGAGTAAATGAAGGAATATTCATTTTTGGATATTGGAAAGGTTGGTGGCAGAAAATACCATTGGTGGAGAAATCCAAATTAGACTGAGAGACATGAAAGTAGCAACAGAGAAAGAGATAAAGAGAGACAGTAAGTGATAAAGAAAAGAAAAAATAGCATTTGTTGAGAAAGCAAATTGAGGCTGCAAATCAAGTGGGGTTTTATGCAAATACATGCTAATTTATGTAAGCATTGCCATGGCAGCACTGGAGGCAGCGTTGATTGGCAGTTGTAGTTCTGAGCGGATGGAAAAAGGTGTTTCATGGTGTTTGCATGAGTTAGCTGCTTCTGTCTATGCCTGTTGAACATGCAGACAAACTTCAGCCAGCCCATCGCATGCTGACTGCATGGCAGAAGCCACAGATCTGAGCCACGCAGCCACTGCCCAAAACTACAGAAGGGACCATTTATGAAAACGTAATGTAAAACAGTTAATGGATGGGCAAGGAGGAGGCGAGAACCGGCTTGTCAACATAAATAATATTTTAATGAGAAACTTAAACCAAAAGCACAAACATAAACACACATGACGGACATGCCCGTAATTCTCTCTCTCTCTCGAACCATCATCACCGGCCGCCTTTATCCCTCGCGCGCCTCATCAGGCCGATTGGGGACCGGGCGCGCAATATTCCGACCGGCCCCGCCCCCTATGCTCCACAAACCACTTATTAAAAGGTCGACCACAGCTACTCGAAATCCTCCAGTTGGATAGAATATGCATCCTTCCCTGCTACATAGTATTCAAAAAGTAGCATGTCAAATTAATAGGATGTCCCAAAACCTCGCATTCATGAAACAGTAGGTGAACAATGCCCGGATGACCTATAGCATCTGCTGAGATTCTTAAATGTGTATCCACAGGACACTTTATTTTAAGGCCACAGTAGCCTTAAAATGAGAGTGAGCCGCTGTCAAATTCAAAATTAGCTAAATATTAATAATATAATAAATATAGCCACAATCGACTATTGTTGGGCGCCAAGCACATACAATAAAAAACGTTTCTTGCAGAAATGGAAATTCAAGGGACCATATCATTGTGGGGCACTGGTGGATTCAGAGAAGCTACAAATTTGTATTGTAGTCTATACGGTTCCAGAGTTATGAGCAAAAACGTGACTTAGCTAATTATACCACCACCGTGTGGCCGATTATCACAAAATTTTATATGCAGCTTCGAGTTGCCACCCTGCTTGTGTATAGTCCATAACCCTTGGCCATTCCCAATACGAGTTATAAGGTGCTGAAATTTTATTGGCTGTTGGCTGCAATTTTTGTTAATTTGTCGAATCAATTTTTAAGAATATTTTAGAATTTGAAGCAAAGAAGATCAACATCAAGATCAAACAGTTGTAAAGTTATGACAGTTTTGTAGTTGTAGTGCCCCCTAGGGGTTAAATTCTACGATTCTTGCTGACGTCTTAAAAACGTCCTGTTGACTATGTGTACCGAGTTTGGTTAGTTTTGGTGTTGAGTAGAATTTGATCAATTACTCAAATTTCTTTGGAATGATTTCACAATTTTTTGTATAACTTTTTGTCAGGGGGGTCTGATGATGTATACCACATTATGTGCTGATCGGACAAACGGTCTAGGAGGAGTTTGAAAAAGAAGGTTTTTCATAACATTAAAAATGGCAGAAAAAATTATGGAAATGAAATTGTAAATATTCATTTTGTAGGGCTTTCCTCAAGGAATCAGAGGAAAACGGGTTCTGCTTTTGATTCTAGCCTTACAGTTGCAGAGATATTAGTCAAAATGTGAAAGTGTTTATTATAGTGCCACCTAGGGTCAGATTAGTGCGTGTGAGTAGTAGGGGTGATTTGGGATCATCCTGCCAAGTTTGGTGTCTCCACAACTTATGGTCTCTGATGCCCAGATACTTTTAAGGCAGAAAAAAAAGAAGAAAAAGAAGAACATCAGTACAATTACAATAGGATTCCAGCAGCTTTGCTTCTTGGCCCCATAAAAAGTTACACTTTTTCAAGTGTAAGTGCTATAGTTACAAGAAAGTGTTCCTTGTGGTAAATTTGACTTTTTTGACTACACCAGAATAAATTATATTCACTTTTGTTGTTAGCACATCATAGGTCAAAGAACATATGGTCTATAAACTATGGCAACTTCTTACAATGCTCTCTGGAAAATTCAGAAAAACCATCCAGCGCTCTGTGATTTCTGAACAATGCTCACACATCCTGGGAAAATTTATATTCCAATGGTCATCCGGGTATTGCAAATCATCTTTCCTTTCTTGTAATATCATTCTACAAAATATTTTAAACTAAAATCAATATTTCATGCCCATATATTTATTTGACAAGTAGCTATTAATTATAAGTGGGCTAATGAGCAGACAGACTGTTCATTCCGGAATATAAACACCGATAGAAATCAACTCAAATCATAATTTTATGTCAATGTAATCATTTATTTGGTAAGCAGTCCACAGTAAGCCCATCATTATCGTAAAATTACCCCCAACTAGGTGGTCAGGACACCGATCAGGCTGGCTAAATCCCGTACATGGCAGATTTTCAGAAATCTATTTATATTGCACACTTGCATATCAGAATGTAATTCAATGTTGGAGAAGTAGTTCATCATCAAATTAAGTACATATTCTATAAGTATGATGAATTCAGACACAATCTCTACCTTTAGGGTCACAAGACTGTTGTGCCATTCACAGCTGATATAGAATTCATCCAGCCTAATAAAAAATTTAAGCATTTGTGAAATATTTTTTGGCGGAACACCAGAATTTAACAAGAGTTTAGTAATCTGAGCATGCTATGGTGTGAGTGGGCATGACTTTCTTCTTCTATAAGACCATATTTAGAAAGAGAACTGACATCACCATATGAGAGTATCAGACCGCATCAGCACTTCATTTCCCATAATTTAGTGGAAAATGGACATGAATATTATTCTTTATGAAGTAAACATATGAGAATCGATCACTGTTTCTGTATATGTGCACACTTTTGGACTATACATGTTACACCACTCTTTGTCTCTCTCCACTGGCTGCCAGTTGTAGCACGTATCAAATTCAAGGCTCTGATGCTGGCATACAGAACAGTCACTGGGTCTGCTCCAGCATACCTTAAATAATTTCTGCAGAGCTACACGCCCACCAGAAGCCTGCGGTCGGCTAAGGAACGTTGCCTTGTTGTACCAAAACAAAGAGGCACTAAAACACTTTCCCGGACTTACAGTTTCATCATACCATGTTGATGGAATGACCTTTCCAACTCCATCCGTGAAGCTGACTCACTCTCTGTCTTCAAAAAATGACTTAAAACACAGCTTTTCCATGAGCACTTAACCAGTCACAAAAAACAACCACATTTTTTGTATTTTTGTTGCACTTTAATCTGTTTTGAATACTATTCTGATGCTAGTGGAACTTTGTAGTATGGCACTTTTCGTACCAAGATGATTCGCTTATGTTTTCTTCTTTTATAAGTCGCTTTGGATAAAAGTGTCTGCCAAATGAATAAATGTAAATGTATATGTAACTTAGGAAGTTCTCTAAAAAATAAGACAGTGTTTATATGTCTGTGAGCTTGCTTGGCTGAATAATCTGATGTTATATATTAGTTGTCCAGAACAAAATATGCCATCCAGAAGGAAAAGCATGCTAAACAATTCATCAGAAAATATGTTTTTGACTACTGATGACAAAATGTTTTAAATCATCACAAAGGGGAGGATCTCAGCTTTCAAATGACTTTTAGATTGAGCTTCTAGTCTACTCAGAGGATATTCAATGAAACAACAAGGGAGGTGCTTGAACTGAAAATTAACTGTCTATGGATGTGCACATATTTGAGGGCTATAATGCATTAGAGCACCACCTACATTTCAGATCTGTATATTGTGATGGAATGTGATAGAGAGAAAAACAATTCTAATGCTTTCTGCCATATAGTGGAATAAAATGAGACTTTTCAAAGTGAGATTGATTGAATAGAACCAAATTAATGTTTACAAAACAATTATTTATATATATATATATATATATATATATATATATATATATATATATATATATATATATATATACTGTTCTGTTTAACATAAGATTATAAACACATACAATAATATTTACTGAATAGTCTTTTTTATTTGGGCAAATCACTGAAAAATTAGACCAATTTCTTGGAAATAGCCCACATTATGTGTGAATGAGCCCAAAAATTCACCAGCATTTTAGGAGTCTTACTTTGAAAGCAAAACAGGAACATTTCAGCCACAAAACATTATTGCTCAATGCATGCACACACACACACACACACACACACACACACACACACACACACACACACACACCAATACAATATATCCATATTTAATATTTCACAGAAAACTAAATAAATTATGTATCCATTAACTAAAACTCCCTTTTTCAGGACACTGTATTTTAAAGATAATTTTGTAAAAATCCAAATAACTTTGGAGATCTTTATTGCAAAAGATTTAAACAATGTTTTCCATACTTGTTCAATGAACCATAAACAATTAATTAACATGCAACTGTGGAACAGTCATAAAAACACTAACAGCGACGGTAGGCAATTAAGATCACAGTTATAAAAACTTAGGACACTAAAGAAACCTTTCTACTGACTGAAAAACAACAAAAGAAAGATGCCCAGGGTCCTGCTCATCTCCTTGAACCTGTCTTTGGCATGGAGGCATGAGGACTATTATGTGGCCAGGGCAATGAATTGCAATGTTTGAACTGTGAGATGAAGACAGCACTATAGGGAGACAGGAAGGTCAGCCGATCATCCTCGCAGTGGCAGACCACGTGTAACAACACCTGCACAGGAACGGTAAATCCAAATATTACAACTGTGGGACAGGTACAGGATGACAACAACAACTGCTTGAGTTACACCAGGAATGCACAATCCCTCCATCAGTGCTCAGACTGTCCACAATAGGCTGAGAGAGGCTGGACTGAGGGCTTGTAGGCCTGTTGTAAGGCAGATACTTACCAGACATCACCGGCAACAATGTTGCCTATGGGCACATACACACCTTCGCTGGACCAGGCAGGACTGGAAAAAAGTGCTCTTCACTAACGAGTCACGGTTTTGTCTCACCAGGGGTGATGGTCGGACTTGCGTATTTCATCAAAGGAATGAGCGTTACACAGAGGTCTGTACTCTGGAGTGGGATAGGTTTGGAGGTGGAGGGTCTGTCATGGCCTGGGGCGGTGTGTCACAGAATCATCGGACTGAGCTTGTTGTCATTCAGTTAGTCTCAACACTGTGCATTACAAGGAAGACATCCTCCTCCCTCATGTGGTAACCTTCCTGCAGGCTCATCCTGACATGACCCTCCAGCATGACAATGCCATCAGCCATACTGCTCGTTCTGTGCATGATTTCTTGCAAGACAGGAATGTCAGTGTTCTGCCATGGCCAGCAAAGAGCCCGGATCTCATCTCTGGGACCCGTTGAATTGGAGGGTGAGGGCTAGGGCTATTCCCCCCAGACATGTCCGGGCAACTGTGGTGCAGTCCATGAGGAGGAGATGCATGGTGGTACTTAACTGTTACTTTTTACTGTTACTCAACTGACAGCTGGTGGCGATGTTCTCTTGTGTATGCAGACGTGCACTCTTTTCATTCCGCTGTTGCGCAGCTCGCACTGCTTTCAAGTTCAATAGCATGCAAAATGCAAACAGAAGTGTGGCTCCCATTCATGATATACATCCACTGACTTAAAGATGCACTCTTCTATATAAAAGATGGATGGATGGATGGATAGATATATTCTATCTGTTCTGGCTACTACAGTTACATGGTTTTTGTGATGTATCTGTCTTGTTTCCTCTTTGTGTCAACATTGAGCATTCATACTCAACTGTATGTGAATGTACCAGTTAAACAAAACAATATAACACACACGATGAATAAAACATGTGGTGGTCAGTGAGGCGAGGAATGAAATGAGCTGTAACTGTTACAACAGAATCTGTGTAAAGAGATCAATCCAATCCAATCAAGTTCATGAAACTACTGTGTGTGTGCGTGTGTGGCCTCAGAGCTAAATAAACATATTCAAAGCTGCAAACTGCTGTGTGTGTGTGTGTGCATATGTGTACACAGGTTAAAGTTCACAATTAACAAAGGACATGAACAGAAGTCAGTTCAAGTTAAATTACAAAGAATCTCTGAGCAACAGTCAGTGAGCACCAGTGTTTTGTTTTATGTTCTAATGCGTGTGACCCTCACTGTGTGCACGCTGGGTTTAAATGAGATCACATGACCACTGTGTGGCATAAATATGCATTTCTAATGCACAGAGCACTGTTTATGTAAAGCACAAAATGTGCTATAAAAAATAGACAGAAATATATCTCTCTCAACCCCACCTACAAACACAACACACTGTGCAATTGGAAGACACTTTTATGACTTACAATGCTTTCAATACGTATAAAATAGCTATATGGAGCTTAACAGAATGGAACAAAATGCAAGTGTCTCGAGATTTTCCAAATTTGAACAATGTTCACTTAAATGAAATAACACCTCATAAGTGACTGTTAATGTTAATGGCATAATAATCAAATAGCAATAAAAAAATACTAGAGCTGTCAAAATTAATTCATAAACACCTGATTAATTTAAAAATTGTAACTCTTTAATTTTTCTTTAACATGATTAATGCATTTACCAATTTTCACATTCGTTTCTGACATTTTATTCAGTTCATGTGAGTTCTGAACACAGGTTAGATAAGGCAGAACCTTTGCGATGCAGCCGGGGTCATTTCACTTACATAAAAACATCAAACCACACACAAGAGTGATCCTGTGTCAATAATCAAGAAATAGAGAAAGAGATATCTTAACCGTATTTTTTGTACAAAACAAACCCAGATGGGACCTGTGAAAAGCTGCATTTAAATGACTCTCTAGAGTGAAGCATCAGCGTTTCCCGGACACCATGTTGTGCTTCCATCTTGCGGGACAATTTGGATTAAGTATCATTTGCGTAAACAGTGCTATTGCTCAGAGCAAAACAAGATGTTCTCTGGAGTGCTTCAAATCAGCGCGAATCATGTGAATTCAACCTGCAAATAGCCACGATTAATATTGTGGATTATTAAGATTAAGATTCAACTTTATTGTCATTGTGCAGAGCCAATGAAATGCAGTTGTTTTCTTTTCTAAATGCATTTTGACAGGAAAAATAAGTACATATAAATTCAAATCTGCGATTAATTGCGATTAACTATGCAAAATCATGCAATTAATCGCAATTAAACACATAATAACAGTCCACATATAATTAGACTATTATTTAACTTTTCGGTATTGAATGAATTTTACTTACAAACAACATTTCTCTCAACTCATCCACTGTCTTGAATGTTGGCATTCCGGAATTGCCTTCACCATGAAGGATATATACAATGCTGCTTTACAATTTTACCTTTTGGAACAGACGCTGCATTGTGAGCTTGCCTATTATGCCTGAAAATGTTCTTTAGGTAGTTGGCTCACTAGGTTTGTAACAGAGCATGACAGACAGAGAGAGACAAACACAGATGACAGAGAGAATATGACCTGCACACAGACATGTAACAACCTCCCACACAGAAATATGCTAAAGTTTTGCTCGAAATAAAAATAAAGCTAAAAAAGGAATTGTGGGGAGAAAAAAATACACAAAAAGAAGCGAATGAGAGAAAACATGTCGTGATAATTGGATAAATGGATGGAAAATTGAGGGTTGACAGAGGTAAGCCATACATGGCCAGATTAAACAGAGAAAAAAAAACAGTGATGGAGAGAAAAGCAGAGAAATAGAAGCAGTAATCAGTCAAGTTCTCACTTGATCAAAGCAACCATCACACCTCGCCACTTTTATAACTTAATTGTTTCAGTAGAGACCTCAATTATGTTTTAAACTGGCTTAAATTTGTCAAGAAACCAAATTCTCTCAATATGAAAGTAAACAAATTAGGTTCAATTTTCGCAAAGCCCAGAGCTACGTGCTACAACTGTGTGCAATGTCTTATACAATTTTCGTGCCAGTGCAAAGCACAAATGGACGTTGGTGGGAGTGTCTGCGCTACTGTGTGTGTATTGTATGTAAATGAAGTGGTGTAAAATGCAATTTGCTATTTTCCTAAGAATTTGTTTGTTGCACTAAGATGTTTTAATTCCACCTCTTAAAGAGCAAAGTCCAAATTCAGTTCCTGCATTTGCAGTTTGGAGATTTCCGATCTCCAGGTGGTAATAAAGTTCATGTCCAAATTCTAAAAGTACAGAACATCAAATAATGTCCTTGACGATCGCTGTTGAAGCCGTTTGTTGAATACAAAAATTATGAGATTTGTGTTACATTTTCTAGAGGTCATGGTTTATTTTTTCAATTATTATTATTATTTTTATTGTTACTGCAAAAGGGGCTGGTGGAAGAAGTAGAGAGTAAAATGTTTGGATTTGGTATAATTTTTTTGACCATTTCGTTACTTGGTTATATTTTTGTTTTGTTTGAAATGTAATTTGAATATAGAGATATTTTTGGTTACATTTATTTGTTTCAATAAATGAATTTAATTTTTAAAAATCAATGTCGACCGGTAAAAGTGAAGTCCGATACAATCACTGTTAATAGTAGTCATGATTTGTGTATCAGTAGATGAAATTGATTAATAATATTTACATTCTCTGTAATTTAACGGAGCCTACATCCTTATCCTGAACCCCATTTGCCATGCTTATAAAAGGAATGTGTCCCATTTAACAAGGATGCCCAAAATATTGCAAATCCATTTTTTTATTCCTCCAGTTCATTGCATACAGTCCAATTACACTACCAACTTATTATGAATGAACTGTCTTGTTTATATCACTGCTGCTTGACAGGGAGTGGACTGTACTGTATAATAGAACGGGGACAGTGCCGGAGAAGAACCTCCATTGACCCGACAAGCGCCTTGTGCGTGCGATTTTGTCAAACCCACTTGCGCCTACACTTAGCGAAAATACCAATACTTCATAGCCATGCCCATTGTCTTTGCACTTATGAGTTAAGCCATTGTGCAACGCTTAGAACTTGCATGCTTAAAATAGGCCCCATGATCTGAGTTATGCTAGCCACTTTCATTTTTAACTTTACACTCTTCCTGTCAACGTTGTTTCATTTGTGTCTATTTTATTAATCCAGTGACATTTTAGAAGAAACATCCAAGACAAAGTTAATACATTTGCTGCCTTCATCCACTTGGAAGTTGCACATGAACGACCCCTCAAGTCATAGCTATGACCTGGAAACTCTGACATAATTTTGATACCCATGTTTCAGAGTTGGGAAGAGTTGTAAACTTTCAACATGGCGGAGGAGAGGATGGTTTCTGTAGAGAATGGCAGGTTTTATAAAAAAAATGTAATACAGCTAATTGTTAGAGCTTGTCGTTTCTTTCATATACATTAATGTATATCAGCAACCATTTCAAGCATGTTGTACATTTTCACACCATGAAAATAACTTGTATGTGACCAAAAGTCCATCACAGTAAGCAAACCAATGCTGCTTTCCATTGAAGTCCGAAGTGGGATATTTCTACTTGATATTTCCGATCTCTGACCATAAAGACATTCCATTGCCAGATGCTCGGAAAATAGGAAACAAAACTGTTATGCTCCTGTAACCTTAGCAGGGGATCAACTGTCACCAGAGACATCTCCAAGCAAACCAATTTACAAGCAATTTGTGCTACAAATGAACGATTAGCAAAAAATAGTACAATGTACCTTATTTTGAACATTGCAAACATTTGTTAAACAAGCTTCAATGTCATGTAATGTAGGAACTTTGACTCATTGCTGTTATATTAATAATAATAACAATATTATTTAATGAAAGTTAATGTTTATTACTTTTATTTCATCTCCCCATGGGTGCTGATATGCATTTTGGCGAAATCGGAGTTGAACATTTTCGACGAGTTTCCAAGTTGGAATTTGCCACACCTGTCTCTTTCTCTGGTCAAAGCGAGACATGATGCTGCTGTAGTTGTTGTTGTTGTTGTTGTTTGTGATAATGTTTCAGACTGGCTAAGCATTTATGGTGTCTAATAGAGGTAATGCAGACACCAATAGCCATGTTTAATAGTGTAAACAACACAGCACAAATTAACCGTCATGATGTACAAACGCTGAAGGGTAAATTAATAGTTGGGGATGTTTGGGTGCTAAAAAACAAAACTGCCAAAGAGCTTATTATGTTGAAACAAAGAGTGACAGAAAGTCCCTTAGGTGTCTGTGTACATCTTTCAAAATTGTAATCTGCACTTCTCTTACGAGAGGTTCTCTCGTATTGCGTAAGCTAGCTTACGCTACGGGAAAGATTCATCTTTTCTGAGATATTGAAGCCAAAAAATTATCCTTAATTTTTGTATCCATTGTCAACGCAGTGCGGCAGCTGCAGACCTTGAGCGGGCTAGCTAGCGAGCTCATAGGTTGCTCTGCGGCAACTGCTGCAGCCTATAGACGAGCTTGGGCGAACTCGCATCCAATGAGAGGCGTCCGCGCGCTCACTGCATCAAAGCCCGCCAAAATGGGCGTGACTTGAGTGCATATAAGCGTAGTTCGTAGGCTGGAACCCCGATTTTTATCTCTTCAGCGAAGCTCTTCGCATCGCTGACCTGGAAGCCGCGTCGCCGTTCGAGGGGCATCAAGCAAGCGTGGACAGCACTAGAAGAAGCCGGCCTTCTCAGCCACCTTCAGCCATCCTGCGAGCTATGCCATCCGACGACGTATCCTTTTATTCAGCAAGCTAGTTCTCACGAACTATTCACAAAAGAGTACGAGCGTCTTTTTCAAGATGCCTCGCTCCACTTGCGCCTCATGTTGCGCCCTTCTCAGCACAGGAGACCGCCACATCATCTGCGCTCTCTGCCTGGGACTGGGGCACGCAGAGCTCGCCCTCACTGAGGGCGGATGCGATTTCTGCGAGGAGCTACCGATGTCGACCCTGCGGGCTCGACTTGAAGCGCTCAAAGCAGAAACCGCTGCGCCGCCTTACCTTCAGCCGCGCAGGAAGAAGCGCCGCTCACAAAGGCTGCCGGAAACTGTGGTTGAAGCGACTGCCTCGCCGGAGCCTCTCCCTCGAGCATCGCTTTCACCCTCCCGCCCCCGGGACACGCAGTTGCCGCCCGGCGGCCGCACTGCTGCCATCTCGGATGACGAGGCGGAGGATAAGGGCGCTGTTCCATCATGGCTCGGACAGCGAGGGTGGTCAGGCTCCCAAGCCTCCTGTTACTGATCTACGGCGCGACAGACCTCGCCCTCGCGCTACCAAAGCTGCAGCCCAAGCTCTAGGGAAGTGCATGGCCTCGCTGACTGTGACCGAGAGACAATTGTGGCTAACACTAGCTGGCATGGGAGAAGCAGAGCGCTCCACGTTCCTCAACGCACCGCTCTCTCCGACCGGTCTCTTCGGCTCCGCGGTGAGTGGCATTGTTGACCGCTTCTCAGAAGTCCAGAAAGCCACCCAAGCCATGAACCTCTTCCTGCCGCGTCGTGCTAGCTCCTCTGCAGGCCGCTCACGTGATCAGCCTCCTGCACGAGCCTCTTCACAGCGCCCAGTTCAACAAACTCAGACTTCTCAGCGTCGACAGGGCGGCCGCCCTCGATCGCGCTCAGACAGCCGCCGCAGACCACCGCCCCCCCGCGGGCCACGATCTAAGGTAACGCTGAAACCCGAGCAGCCGAAGTCTTCCTAACTGTGTTGAACAAACGACGGCTCAGTCCCGCCGCGGCCGGAACACCGTCAAAGCTTCGCCCCCTGTCAGTCCCCTTCTCTCAGGCTACTGCAGTGGTGAATTTAGCAGCCAACAAGCCGGTGACACTGCCCGCTTTCCTGCACTCAAACGCAGTTTTCACGGCGACCCAAATAAATCTTGTAAAGAGCAAACAGGTCTTATGTGTAGAAAATGTGCCCACAACCCAGTGTTCACCCCTACACACAAGCATAACACATCCTGTGCCCCTATCAGAGCACGCTCTCATATAGCGGTTACGAACCGCTCGAGCGTCAGAGTCAATGAAGGCGCCCACAAATGCGTCTGGCGCTACGCGCCCATTCTCTGGCCCGCTCTGTCACAACTGCACTCAGCCCTATGTGTAGAAAATGTGCCCACAATCCAGTGTTCACCTCTACACACAAGCACTGCATGTCTCGTGTCCCCACCAGAGCACGCTCACATAAAGCGATTCACGAACCGCTCGAGCGTCAGAGTCAATAAATGCGCCCACGAATACGTCGCGTGCGCCCATTCTCTGCCCGCTCTGTTACACGGCCAGCAAACATTCCTCTGTGTGTAAGTCCCGTGCCCATGACTATGCTTGCGCATCACGTAACAGATGTGACTCTTTCCCCATTCATTCCAATCGGAAGTCAGTCACAAAACAGCCTGTTCATGCTGTCTGCGAGCAATCATGCATAAACACACTAAGCGCGCTCACACATTTTGTTCAGCGCTCTGTGTGTGGCAATCAGAGCGAATTGGCCATTCACCCTCTAGCGTTACGCTTCAAAGCGTGGGAAGCTATTCCAGGGATATCCAAGTGGGTGTTAAGCACAATACAACAGGGCTATTTGCTACAGTTCGATCGCCGCCCTCCTCGCTTCAGAGCGCGGCTCGAAACCACTGTGAACACGGAAGCAGCGTGCATGCTTCATTCAGAAATAGCAAGCCTTCTGTGCAAAAGGGCCATAGAGAAAGTGCCACCCTCTCTGAGCGAGTCGGGGCTTTACAGCCGTTATTTTCTTGTTCCCAAGAAAGACGGCGGCCTCAGACCTATATTAGATCTCAGGGTTTTGAACAAGGTGTTTGCAAAAAGACCGTTCAAAATACTTACAATCAGGAAACTCCTCGCGCATGTGCGCCAGGGGGACTGGTTTATTTCTCTCGATCTGAAAGATGCATACTTTCAGATTCAGATAAATCCCCGTCACAGGCCATTCTTGAGATTCGCCTCGACGGCCAGGTTTATCAATACACCGTCCTTCCGTTCGGCCTGTCCTTAGCACCCCGTACTTTCACGAAGTACATGGATGTGGCACTCGCACCCCTGCGGAGTCAGGGTTTGCGAATTTTGAACTATTTGGACGACTGGCTGATTATGGCACAGTCACATATGGAGCTTCTGTCTCACAGAGCAGTTCTCCTCAGCCATCTGAACAGTTTGGGTCTTGCAGTCAATTGGACCAAGAGCTCACTACAGCCCAGTCAGACAATTTCCTTCCTTGGAATAGAACTAGACTCCGTGGCAATGACGGCTCGCTTATCTACACAGCGCGCGTGCCGTGTTCAGCGACTAGCCGCATCTTTTCAGATGAACAGCCTCACGCCTCTGAAGAAATTCCAGAGAGTGCTAGGTTACATGGCCTCAGCCGCAGCAGTACTTCAGCTGGGTTTACTGCACATGCTCCCGCTTCAGCATTGGCTAAACACCCGCGCTCTTGAGTTTGGACCAAGTGACTCCAAGGTCATTTTAAAGTCTAGACACGGCTATGTTCCCAAGGTGATCGGTACTCCTTTCAGAGCACAGGTCATTTCCCTATCGGCGCTGCCAGCACCCGATAGCGAACGCGACGCCAATCTCCTTTGCCCGGTCAGAGCACTGAGATTGTATACTGCGCGCTCCGCCGCTTTCAGACGCTCTGAGCAGCTTTTCGTTTCATTCGGAGGGCGCACCAAAGGTTTCGCCGCCTCGAAACAGACACTATCTAGATGGATAGTGGACGCTATTGCTGCTGCATACGCGTCAAAAGACCTGCCATGCCCGTTGGGCATTAGGGCTCACTCCACTAGAGGCATGGCATTCTCGTGGGCATGGTCCAGCGAGATTTCCATTCACAACATATGTGTGGCAGCGGGATGGACTTCCCCCTCCACCTTTGTCAGATTTTACAATATGGAAGTGCCCGCTCTGCAGGCAAAACTACTAGCGGTTTAATATGCTACAGCTCCCCTGGTGAGCTGCACTGATGGGACACATTCCACACAGACCGGCACCGCCGCTCTGTCGTTCCCTTCCCACTATGTGCTTATGTATTACACAATCAATGACCCGCATTCTTGCCGGCCAAATATTATTTCCCCACTCATAAGGGCTCCCCGGGTCCCCCTTAATTCCCTGGGGCTCATACAGTGGATGCATGAGCGCACGGCGTTGACAATGGGTTCCCGTAGCGTAAGCTAACTTACGCAATACGAGAGAACCTCTCGTAAGAGAACGTATCGGTTACCTAACGTAACCTCGGTTCTCTCTAGATGAGGGAACGAGTATTGCGTAGCCGGCCGTGCTTCGCGCCACGGCGACTTTTCGCTTCAGTCAATGAAAACCAGGGTTCCAGCCTACGAACTACGCTTATATGCACTCAAGTCACGCCCATTTTGGCGGGCTTTGATGCAGTGAGCGCGCGGACGCCTCTCATTGGATGCGAGGTCGCCCAAGCTCGTCTATAGGCTGCAGCAGTTGCCGCAGAGCAACCTATGAGTTCGCTAGCTAGCCCGCTCAAGGTCTGCAGCTGCCGCACTGCGTTGACAATGGATACAAAAATTAAGGATAATTTTTTGGCTTCAATATCTCAGAAAAGATGAATCTTTCCCGTAGCGTAAGCTAGCTTACGCAATACTCGTTCCCTCATCTAGAGAGAACCGGGGTTACGTTAGGTAACCGATACATTTTTTTACATTGATGCTCAGACCATGACACAAACTGCAAGCTTAAATTCTCTTTTAAACTGACAAAAGGACATCCTGAAGATCAGAGCGGCTGGTCGCAGTATCGTTTAATGTTTAAGTGTACATTACTAAGTAAATTGTGTCTTTAATTGCACCATTATAGATGATGAGCCCTTGTTAAACAAGATTATCTGAGAGAAAGAGGTTGAAAGATTTTACAAGGATAGTTTACCCAAAAATGAAAATTCAGATGCTGAAAAAACAATGGTACTTTGGTATACACAGTACAATTGTACTGTTTGATTACCACATGCTACTTAAATGGTACTGTAAGGTACTTCAAACAAGAAAACCATCATGGTAGTTTCCAAAAAATGGTAAATGGTAGTACAATGTTTTAACATGGTATATTTTATGGTAATACCCTTGTACCTTTTTAGTAAGAGGGTTCAAAGGAACACAAGCTTGTGTGTGCAGTTCTGTCTGGCATGTTTGTTTGTTTGTTTGTTATGTGTGTGCACTCACATGTGTGTATGTTGAGTCTGATTTAATCACCCCTGGTGCTGTGAGATGGTGAGCAGGATAACGGGTGAACAAGATAGAAAGAGACAAGTGCAACAAAGCGAGAGAATGAGTAACCTCTCTTTCTCTCTCTCTCTCTCTCTCCTGTCGGCTCTCGTTGTCCAATCAGATTTTTAGATATGCTATTAAACAGGTGAACTGCTGCTGATCTGACATAAATATGTACATTGTGGGTTATTAAAAGTAATGTATGACATCATATATGCAGACAAGAAATGTGACATTTATGTCACCAGCAGGCGGGACTGTTAACAAACACTCCCCTCGATAACCACCAGAGAGTGCTGTCAACCGAGTATTAACTGTTCTTACGAACTACGATTCCCATTATCCTCAGCAGGACTGATTACAATGCACCTGTAACCCATTTCATGGACTATTTAAGCACTGCAAACACAGGGCTCAGTGTCTTGTTTTTGCCCCGGATAACAATTCTGAGCATTGTTCTATTCTATTCTGCCTGTGTTTGAACTACTGCCTGTTATTATCGGCTTGATACTCTGCTGCCTGCCTTTAGACCTTGATCTGTTCCTGGCATATTCTTTGTCATTTTTTTCTGCTTGCCTCTACCCTCTGCCTGTTTTGTGACCACAATTATTGGATTTGTCTACATTGCTGTATATTTTGGATACTGACCTCTGCCTGTTATATATTCTCTGTGACCTTACAAGTAAAGCTGCAAATGAACCTACCTTCTGGCTCTCCTGTGTCTATGTTACAGGGATGACATGGACTGAATACCTTCATCTGTCGCCCATGGGCGGCACCAGGTGTAGGCTACTGGGGCTTAATCCCTGAATGTTAACAGTAAAGACTCAAATGTTTTTATCATCTTGTAGTGATGTCAAAAGTACCAGTGCTTCTGTATCAAGTTGATACTAAAATATTAGAGCTGTCAGAATTAATGTGCTACTGCAAGCAATTCATTAAAAAAGTTTAACGCCGGGGCCTGGGTAGCTCAGTGAGTATTGACACTGACTACCACCCCTGGAGTCGCGAGTTAAAATCCAGGGTGTGCTGCGTGACTCTAGCCAGGTCTCCTAAGCCCGGTTGCTATGGAGGGTAGTCACATATGGTGACCTCCTTGTGGTCGCGATTAAGTGGTTCTCACTCTCAATGGGGCGCATGGTAGTTGTGCATGGATCGCGGAGAGTAGCATGAGTCTACCCAAGCTGTGAGTCTCTGCGTTGTCATGCACAGCGAGCCATGTGATAAAATGCACGGATTGACTCTCAGATGCAACTGAGACGTGTCCTCCTCCTCCCGGATTGAGGTGAGTAACCGCACCACCACAAGGACCTAGTAAATAGTGGGAATTGGGCATTCCAAAATTGGGTAGAAAAGGGGATAAAAAAATTATAAGAAAAAAGTTTAACGCCTTATTTTTTATTTAACGTATTCCATTAGATTACTCAAGGTCAGTAACATATTCTAAATACTTTAGATTACTTCTTCAGCACTGGTAGATTTCTTCACTTTTTTTTGACAATTAAAACTTTGACAGTACAGTAAGAAAAATACACGTTAAAAATACATTCTCTGAAAAACCTAAATATCTTATTCAGTGTTATTTCTAAAACAAGACAAAATCAAATGTATCTTGTTTTAAGGACTTTTAGATATTTTTTACTGGAAAACAATACAGAAATTATGAAGAATACGATTTTTGCCCTAATATCAAAGGTCTTACTAGAAAAAATTAATTGTGATCCAACATTAATTTTCTTGTTAAAAAATATGATCGTACCTGGTAACGTGCATGTAAAATGGCTAGAAATAGCATTTTAGCTTAGCGTAAAGATGACAATTTACACAAGGGTTATTTCTATCTCTTCTGCTCCAAACTTACTTCAAACATACTTCTCTGTCTGCTCGTATGAATATAACACATCATAAGAAAGTGTTTCACTGCTGTTCAAATGCACTTTGAATCACATCATTTATATGTATTAATGTTTTCCATCTGAAAGGACTAAATATTAAATGAAACAAATGACAATAAAATGCAAAGTAATCTCTTCAGTAATCAAAATACTTTTTTAATGTAACTGTATTCTAATTACCAATTATTTAAATTGTAACTGTAGTGGAATATAGTTACTTATATTTTGTATTTTAAACATGTAATCCCATTACATTACTCCCCAACACTGGCCCTAATTATAAACTGACCCTAGAACTGCCATCAGCGTTAAAGCACAGATCTGCTTTGAAAGAAGCTAGCCACCCTTTCTAAGAGCAAAACCAAAACTATTTTATGTCAGTGCTTGTATCGTCCAGCTAAAGGTATTCATGGAGGATTTAGAATGGAATATTAGTCTACTACTTACTGTGCAGTATTTGCTGTATTCTGCCTGCTGTTTTCAACAAATAGTATGAGAAACCGTAAGCATTATGCAACAATAAACACTGTCACATGACCTCATTATTTTGCATGTTTAATTCAGCGAGTGGCATCTAGTCATCCTTTTGGAAATAATTAAGAGATACAAATTCATGTATTATGTTGCATGAAAATTGGTTATTTTATATATATATATATATATATATATATATATATATATATATTAGGGCTGTCAATCGATTAAACATTTTTATCGAATTAATTACATGGTGTCCCGATGAATTCATTGTGACATTCTTGTGGCAGAAGTGTTAATCATTAATAAGATAATACAAAAAGTGGCTTTAGAATACAATGTATTGTTTACTACCATATTATTGATCATAAGTCAATCATTGGCACACAGTTCACAGCAATCCATTTCACAAGTGAATTTGTCAATCAGTTGGAGATTTATTATGAGGGCTTGTTTAAGGACCCGTCAATGTACACCTGGGTCAGAATTTGTTTTTATTTTTCTTTATTAATTCTTACAAATCTTTTACATCTAGAGCCAAGAGGTATATTAAACCAAACAACAACAAAAAGGAAAATAAATAAATAAACAATGTTTAATAAAAATATCAAATTGTTTACATATTTCAATACACTTTACAGCTTTCTTGTTACTCAAATGGAAATTGGAAATTGTGGAATTGTGGAATTGTGTAAAACGAATGGTTTATAACACCATACTTACATTTATGAATACTAAACTTTGCCAACAAATGCAGAACATTAATCAAATAATATTCCTTATGAAGAGACATGTCATAGCTAAAAATAAACAAATAAAACATTTTCAAAACAAAGTTGAAAGGTGGGAATAATATGATCTCTAACAATCTTGCAGAAATCAGACCAAAAACAAGTCAACTCAAAACAAGTCAAACAACTCCAAAATAAATGAAAAAATGTTTCCTCCTGCAGACCACAAAATGTAGAGAATATATCGACATCACAATTAAATATCTATCTTGAATAATGTACAGATTTTGCTCTTATGGAAAGAAATTGGTACTTTTATTCACCAAAGTGGCATTCAACTGATCACAATGTATAGTCAGGACATTAATAATGGGAAAAATTACTATTACAATTTGAAAAAAAAAAATTATAATAATTTCAGAACTTCTTAAACTACTTCAAAGAGTTCATCAAAAAATCCTCCAGGTACAGCAATGACAGTTTTGCGGATCCTTGGCATTCTAGCTGTCAGTTTGTCCAGATACTCAGGTGATATTTCACCCCACACTTCCTGTAGCACTTGCCATAGATGTGCCATAGATGTGTCTTGTCGGGCACTTCTCACACACCTTACAGTCTAGCTGATCTCACAAAAGCTCAATGGGGTTAAGATCAATAACATTCTTTTCCAATTATACTGTATGTTGCCCAATGTCTGTCTATTTCTCAAACTAGAGACTCTGATGTACTTATCCTCTTGTTTAGTTGTACATCTGACCTGCCACATCTCTTTCTGTCCTTGTTAGTGCCAGTTGTCCTTTGTCTTTGAAGACTGTATTGTACAACTTTGTGTGACATTTCAAGCATCGTATAGCCTTCATTCCTCAAAACAATAATTGACTGAAGAGTTTCTAGAGAAAGCCGTTTCCTTTTTGCCATTTTTGACCTTAAGACATTCCAGTCTATTGCATACTCTGGCAACTCAAAAACAAACACAAAGACAATGTTAAGCTTCATTTAATGAAACAAATAGCTTTCAGCAGTGTTTGTTATAATGGCAAGTGATTTTCTAGTACCAAATATGATATTTAGCATGATAACTCATGTATAAGTTGTTGTTGGAGTGATGGGCACTGTCTAGATTTGATAAAAAAAAATAGCTTTCTTCAAATAATAATGGTGCTGTTTTTTTACATCAGTAATTTCCTGACTATACTTTGTGATGTGTAGTGGTCTAAAGCACATAACTGGTAATCTGGTAATCAGAAGTTCGAGCCCTACAGCCACCACCATGGTGTCCTTGAGCAAGGCACTTAACTCCAGGTTGCTCTTGTGGGGATTGTCCCTGTAATAAGGGCTCTGTAAGTCGCTTTGGATAAAAGCGTCTGCCAAATGCATAAATGTAAATGTGATCAGTTGAATCAGTGAATTAAAGTACCAATTTCCTTCCGAAACAGCAAAATCTGTACATTATTCCAAACTTCTGGCCACCATTTTTTTGTTGTTACTTTTGTTGTTTTTATTTTTTAATCTTTTAGGAGTACACTAACCTCATAACTTCAAAACAAACAAATATGAATTGCAATGTCACAAAACTTATTTAATTCTTAGGCCTTTAATTTAGCAACTGCTGTAAGTCATCACCCAATTGTTTATATGTTTTAACGGAAAGAAATGTACAAATATCTTTGTGGCAGGGCGGAGGGCGGGGCTGGGTCATGATCCTACACACCCGGTCTCGTATTAGGCTAATCAAGCCTCCGTGAGGGATGAAGGTCGACTGCAGAGGATCGTGCGGGAGAGAGAGAGATAGTTTTCGGACATGTCCGTCATGTGTGTGTTTATGTTTGTGTGCTTCAGTTTATTATTAAAATATTATTTATGTTGAAAAGCCGGTTCTCGCCTCCTCCTTTCCATTGATCCCTTTACAATCTTATTATGAGAAAAGATCAATCATTAAATGTCCCAGTTAATTAACTAGCAACAAAACTAAACAAAAATAAAATAATGTCCTTGAATGTTATGAAGGTGATGTGAGCTGTCTTGTGTTAGGATACATAAGGTAATGCTGGTTTACGGTCTGTGATGTGCTCTCAGTTCTCATCGTCCTCACTTATTCATGATGGAAAGGTCATCGCTAATTTGTGATTGCACAAAGTCACTCGTGTACCTCTTGTTAGAAAGCTGTAGTCCACATGAACAGGCACATAAGCACAGTTTTCTTTACTGTAATGACATATTTATTAAAACAGGAATATGGACAAAAGGCAAATAGGCATAAAACATTATTAGATACTAGCTTTTTTGCAGACAGTATTAGCTGGAGGGACATTCTAATTTTAAAGAGCATTTGATTGGACAAAAGACTTCTGCAGCATGAGTTATCATTATTTTTGGTCTGTTTCCCCAGAGAGGAAAAAAACTGTACATTTTAAATACATGTATGTACAACTGCTAAATTTGATTATTTAGGAGTATACTTTAGATGTCCTCAAAGCTAGCATTCATTAACTGAATGTCACAAACAAAACTCACATGGGGTCACACTGTACACACAATTTTAATAACGTGCTATTATGTTATAATAAAGTAGTATATAAAGTTAGAAAATTAATCTCTGCCTAGAGAGATGGTGTGTACCAGGGGTTACTGGCAAATAAAGAGCGGGTTTATAGAATACTTTTATACACATGAAATGTGAAAAATCCCATTAAGATGTAGAAAAGTGTGTGTGTGTGTTTGTGTGCGTGTGTGTGTGTGTGTGTGTGTGTGTTGCGTTACTGATATGAAAGTTTGTGTAATGTGCAGAACAGCACTGGAGAAATGTTACACTGGATTACATCAGCCACTGCAGCACTCTCCCTAACAACACCCCAAAACTCCTGTGTACTACACTCCATACTACACTCCTACTGCCCTGACTTCTGTCTGTCTGTCTTTTGATTTTTTATTCTTCATTAATTAGTTTGTTTGTCCTTTCTTACTATTACTATTCATGTGTGTGTGTGTGTGTGTGTGTGTGTGTGTGTGTGTGGATAGTAAAACCTGAAATTGTTGATGTTGTGGGGACAATCAGTCAGTCCCCATGAGGAAAACAGCTTATAAATCATATTCAATTGTGTTTTTTGAAAATGTAAAAATGCAGAAAGTTTTTTGTGAGGGTTAGGTTTGGTGTAGGGTTAGGGGATAAAATATAAAAAAAACATTATGTCTATAGGGAGTCTTCACAAAACATGAAAACCTGTGTACGTGCGTGCGTGCGTGCATGTATATACCTCTCATGAAACTCAGACGTAAACTAACAAATATTATAAAATACCTAATCAGAAGTTCACACACATACACTTTTATGGAAATAAAAGTAATTTTAATAGTGCAATCAGGTAGATATTCTTAAGATAACAATGCATAACACTGATAGAATATATGTTACGCATTACTATAATGCAATGATGATTGTTAATGCTTTTTACCAAAGCCATTCATTTTACCAAAGAACAATCCTGATCAAAAACACACATGCCCTCAAATTTAGAGAGTTTGATGTTTTTAAAATGGGAGCAGTATGAGGCACCACACGGTCATAATTCCACCGAATCAACACATGACAGCGCTGATAGAAAACAGCCACAATGACCTGCATGTCACACTGAATCAACCAAGCGCAACCAATCTAATGCAGACACACGTTAGCGAGCATTCCCTGTCTCAATCCAGACACTGTGACAAATAATCAGTATGTGCAGCGTTTTCCCAAAGCCAGACACTTCCTCCCTGAGCTTTCTGAAGCGTGCCAGGTGCATTACGGTTACAGATGAGACCCAAGCAAAGAGCAGCGAGAATAAATCAGTAATAGATGAGGAGACATATTTTACCATGACACCTCATGTGAGTTTATGGAGCACGTCTGACAGACAGCGATGGACCCAGATGCCAAACTTAATGTTTCACTCCCTCAAAGATAGGCCGGAAACATGTTAGAACACTATTTAGGGCACATTGTCTCACATTGTCTAAGGAGCTGCCAATAATTGCTGCTATGCTTCATATCAACCATTCCATTATCTGACCTGACCAAAGAAATGGCATTTCCATCCAAATACTGACCATGATTTTTATACAATGAAAAAGTAAAACACTCACTTAGCACTTATTAGGAACACTATGTTCCTCAAGGTTTGACGTGTTGTGCATTCTGAGATGCTGTTCTGCTCACTACAATTGTACAGAATGGTCCACACTGGATGTTTTTTTGTTTTTGGCACTTTTCTCAGTAAACTCTAGAGACTGTTGTGTGTGAAAATCCCAGGAGAGCAGCAGTTACAGAAATACTCAAACCAGCCTGTCTGGCACCAACAACCATACCACGGTCTAAATCAATGAGATACATTTTTTTCCCCCATTCTTTTGGTTGATGAGAACATTGACTGAAGCTCCTGACCTGTATCTACATGATTGTATGCATTGCACTGCTGCCACATGATGGGCTGATTATATAATGGCATGGACAAGTAGGTGTATAGGTGTTCCTAATAAATTGGATGCTGATGTTTCTCAGGCAGAAGGTAAACAGAATTTTGAGGTCAACTACAATATCTTATCCACTTTCCAACAAGAAAAATGCTGCCTGTAAATCCAAGACCCAAAAGCCCCTATAGCTGTGACATTGTAGCTGCCAAGCAGGGTTGTTTGTTAATGTACAGAATGGCATTTTCTATGTTTTTGAGTCATTTTTGTATTTTAATCTTCTTCTTAACATATTATTTTATAGGACTTACAAAGATCAATACATTTTGACCCACAATTGGATGCGAAATGCAAAATAACCATATTTTCAAGATGATGACTGGATGCCACTTGCAAAAATTAAACATGCACCATAGTGTAACGGTTACCTTGTCTAGTTTCTCCGTTGCCCTTTGTTTGTCATGTTCTGTCACTTTTGTAATTCCATAGTTTTCACTTTTGTCCCTTGTTTTGTTCCATAGTCTCCTTGTCAGCGTTCGTGTTCTCTGTCATTGTTTTCACCTGTCCCTCGTTAACTTGCCTTTTTCCTCTGTTTATTCCCTTGTCATCTTGTTGGAGTTCTGTCTGTTCATTGGTCCCCTGTTCCTGTGTTCATGTATTTATATCCTGGTTTTTGGTTCAGTCCTTGTCTTTCGTTGATTGTATGTGAACGTAGTTGTATTCTGTTGATGTTCGCTCCCATGCCTGTGTTCCCAGTTCCCGTGTTTTGTTTTCATTTTGCCCATCGTGGTAGTTTTGTTTGTTCATACCTGTTCGTTTCCATTCATGTCAAATAAACCCCGCATTTGGATCCTCATCCCTTGTCTGACTCTGTCCTCAATCGTAACAGTGAGGTCATGTGACAACAATGTAGTATTTGAATGATTTTAACTAGGCCTATTTATTTTTTGTATTTTCCACTTCTTTTATTACTGAGACGTTTATTTTTTGGTTGCTTATAATTCTTTTACTCCTTTGATTTTGATTGCCAATTTGAAAACAAAATCGTGAATCAATTTGTAATTGCTGTGTAAATAAAGGTATTTAACATATCATACTATCACAGAAACAATGTATCATGTGCTCTAATGTAATATTTGTGTAAAAATGTGGCTGTATTAATTCTGGTGCACAGCAGACTGATTCGCACTGATTAAGACAACAACATTCAGGTGCGGTTGACAGATATTAAATCCTGGAATAATTATCTATGGCTAAAGTGTTTTATCTTCATTATCTAGTGACTACCATCAAACCTTTTGGGTACCTTGGTCTATTGCTTTAATTTTAACCTGCAATTGTGTTTTCAAATTAGCCCAATTTGGCATTAAACTCTGTCAACACTACTCTCGCGCTGTAACTGATCTGAGGAATTTTTGTAAATATGTCGCCCAGCCCTATTCATGGTATCATTAGCATAGCAAAAGTGTTCAAAAAACCCATGGTAATATCATGGTGCTATTTAGTGTTATTTTGCAACCAAAATAAGTGTTTTCAGTTAGGCTAGATGGAGCTGAATGTTTCCAACATTATGATTAGATTTCTGGCCACTGAGAGGGAGTTAACATACAAAGACACAGATGAAATTACACGGTTTCTCATTCAAGCCCCTCACTCATTAGTGTGTGTGTGCAATATTCTCGCTGTTTGCACATTGGTTCCAATCCAGTTCGCTTTAATTAGCCGTAGAGACCAAAAATAAACAGTACGTCTAAGCAGCAGCATGAAAGCACATGTGAATCTGTTAATGCACAGCGGTAATGATGGGGTTTAGTCGAGACGCAGACAGCAGCCGCTAACTCAGTTGTTATGGGATCAATTCCATGCCACATATATTTGCAAAAATATAAAGTATTGCAAAATAAAATAAAGTTTTGCAAAACAAAAAAAGTATTGAGCAAACAAAAAAAAAATTTTTAAAACAAAAATTAAGTATCACAAACGTAAAATAAAGTATCGAGAGAAAAAAGAAAGTTTTGCAAACAAAAATAAAGAATTGCAAAATATAAATAAAATATAGCAAAAATCAAGATGTAATTAATTGCAAAAATCAATGACTGTTGTAAAATAATCTAAAGATCTTTTATCCTTTTTTATCTCTGCAACAGATTTTTAGGCAGCAATGATTTTGCCACACATCTTTCTTTGCAATGCCTACTATTTTGCAATGCTCCTTTTAATCTGCATTTCCATCACGTGTAAGCTCGTGATACCGTTTTGCCTTTGCGCTTCACTTTTCTCTGCGTTTCACTTTATGGCACTGTTTTGACGTGGGGGTGGAGTCAGGGGATTGGGGCGTGTACAACGGGCTCAGTGATGCCTCTCTGGAAGTTACGTCATTAGCTTGAGACACGGATCAAACATCATGGCTGAGCACAGGTATGCAGGTGGATCTCAGGTATATAAAGTTGATTGTTTCCTTTTATTTAATTAGCATTAAATGTGTTTTAACAGCGTTTGCTTCAGATAAAGAAGTTAGAGATCAGTTAAAGCGGTGGATTTATTAGCCATACTCGCTAACATAGCCAGCATCTGCAGTTTATTCTCTCTCAATTGATTGGACTATTGATTGATTCTTATGTTTATTTTATAGATTATAATTGTCTATACCATAGTATGTTGTCTTCTAAAAAATGTAAACTCCATATTTAGATGTAACATTATCACTGTTAAAGGAGACAATAAATAGATTACAAATAAAAAGTTAAACGATCGTAACAAACGTGCATGTGTTCTGTCTTTAAAAATAAAGTTTTGAAATATAAAATGTTCACATCCCCTATATTCTTAACCCTGCGTTATACAGCTATGTGGGCATGGTCGTGTGTCAGTCTGAGAGAGCAGAGGCTAGTCACCTGGTTTGTAAGTGTCTCTAGTCACCTGTGTCTTGTTGTAGTGATACGGAGAGAGACATTTAAAGGGACGCCAAGTGTCGAGAGGGAGAGAGGATCCAGAAAGCTCCACAGACTGAGTGTGATATTGTTTTGTTTATGTTTACATTTCTACGGCGGTGACCGTCGTATGTTCGTGAAAGAAATTAAAGTGCTGATTTCAAGCCTGCTTCGCTGTCTCCTGACTCCTCCATTGCTCAACGAACCTGTTCACAAGCTACTTAAGTTCTTACAATGCTCACAGTAAATGTACGTGTATCTAGGTCATCTCATGTAATGATTTGCCATGTCACATTTAGCAGAGAGAATATCTAGATGTCGTGACGAATCTTATTAGTGTTCTGACTCAAAGCTTCGGTCATATTCAGGCGGGTCAGCAGCAACAACAACAGCTTTCTCCTGCTGTTTCTCTGCCTCGAGTAGAGCAGGATATAACCAGGTTATCAGCACCTACTCTTAAGAATCAATCTGTTAAATTTGTTTTGCTTTTGCACAATTAACATAAGTGATGTTCTTTTATTGTTTGTAGATCGTTTCCTGGGATGCTTATTTGTTACTGATCGTTTAACTTTTTATTTGTAATCTATTTATTGTCTCCTTTAACAGTGATAATGTAACATCTATTTATATATTTTTAAATATGGAGTTTACATTTTTTAGAAGACAACATACTATGGTATAGACAATTATAATCTATAAAGTAAACCTAAGAATCAATCAATAGTCCAATCAATTGAGAGAGAATAAACTGCAGATGCTGGCTATGTTAGCGAGTATGGCTAATAAATCAACCGCTTTAACTGATCTCTAACTTCTTTATCTGAAGCAAACGCTGTTAAAGCACATTTAATGCTAATTAAATAAAAGGAAGCAATTATTATTTTTTTTTTTTTATTGAACACCAAGAACAGAACAAAAAACAGAATGTACATCTACAATGGCATTGGTAAGTACAGGTAAATGAGTATTAAGCAAGGCACATATCAGTTAAAATAAATAAATTAAATGTATAAAATAAAAAATACAAATACAGAGGGGTCTCTTTATTCCTCTTTTAAGAGCTCAAGGTCTCTTATTATTCCAGCCAATTTCTGGGCCTTTTTACTTTACATACATTCCAACGCTGGAAAGAAATTACAATTCTCTTTTAAATACAGAAAAATAAGGTTTCGATCTTCATACATTTGGACTTATGAATGAAAAATGTGCCCATTACATTAATAAGAAATTCATTTCTTTTCTCGTCCAACAGCACTCCAAACATAACATGTTTCCTAGCAAAAGTGGGCAGTGAGTGAATCTTTGATTCCAACCAATAAGACATATTTTCCCAAAAAGTATTTGAAGAAAAACGAGAAAAAAAGATGATCAGAACGTCTCTGTCAATTTGACAAAAAGTACAGGCGTTGTCTTAAAAATTCACTTGACGGGTATACCCCATTGAATATTTTAAAATGAGTTTCCTTAAACAATCAACTTTATATACCTGAGATCCACCTGCATACCTGTGCTCAGCCATGATGTTTGATCCGTGTCTCAAGCTAATGACGTAACTTCCAGAGAGGCATCACTGAGCCCGTTGTACACGCCCCAATCCCCTGACTCCACCCCCACGTCAAAACAGTGCCATAAAGTGAAACGCAGAGAAAAGTGAAGCGCAAAGGCAAAAGCGGTATCACGAGCTCACACGTGATGGAAATGCAGATTAAAAGGAGCATTGCAAACAAAAAGATGTGTGGCAAAATCATTGCTGCCTAAAAATCTGTTGCAGAGATAAAAAAGGATAAAAGATCTTTAGATTATTTTACAACAGTCATTGATTTTTGCAATTAATTACATCTTGGTTTTTGCTATATTTTATTTATATTTTGCAATTCTTTATTTTTGTTTGCAAAACGTTCTTTTTTTCTCTCGATACTTTATTTTACGTTTGTGATACTTAATTTTTGTTTTAAAAATTTTTTTTTTGTTTGCTCAATACTTTTTTTGTTTTGCAAAACTTTATATTTTTGCAAATATATGTGGCATGGAATTGATTCTATAAGTTGTGTTTGGCGTAGAGGAACTGATGCTGAGCTAAGTATGCTAAACTGAAGTGTGAAACTGCGAGCGCGGAGGCGCTACCAATGTGAATCTTTCATGGAAACATGTCACAGCCACTAACTGGTGAGAGGATGTCAGAGTAAGATGCATAAAGCTTTTAACTATCAATTAAAATAATACAGCTTAAATATCACCAAATGGAACAAGGATGTGAAACATTTTTGGTTAATACAAGAGGTTGGCCAGCACATAAATAATGATTAAAACTTTATCACTAAGGCTTTTGTTTTGAAAAAGACATATAAAGGTTTTAAAAAGCAGCTATGCTCAAAATTGCATACTTAGATTATATTTTCTGTATGTATGAAAAACCCAGATGACCCACAACATTTGACCTAAGCAACACCAAACTGTGCCATATACTACCAAAACAACTGCACCTAATACTTTATAACACAATGTAATGTGCCCATCTTGATGTTCCGATTCCAGTTTAATGAATGAACTGTATGCGATATTAACCACAATTTTCTAGCATACTTGATGCATTATTTGATCAGACTGCCAAGAGTTAAAACTACATTTGATTAAAAGTTATTATTAAAGACAATAAATCACTAGTAAGATTTACTTAATTTTTTTAAAAGTTATTTAAAGTAAATCTCAATGGTATAAAATTAAGTAAAATCTACTTTATGGCATAATATTTATTTAAGGGGGTGAATAAATGAATAATAAAGATAATAACTTTTGCTTAGAAATATGATATACATGGTGCTTGATTACATTTTGTAAATTTAAAATATAAATCTTATTTATTAATATGTCAACTTCAGAATTTTCCTTACAAAAATGTTTAATCATGTCCGATATGACAATCTAAAGTCCCCCAGAGTGAACCTTATTACATGCTACATAGTCTATGAGTTTTCATTACTTTACTGTACATTAATGTTAATAGAAACATGTGTCAGAGCATGCAGACCTCAACACTTGGTACACAAAACACCATGAGGGTGACAATCAACAGATCTTATTTTTTTTATCATGAATGGGTCATTTTGAGTAGAAAATGAACTTAAGACTGCTCAAAAGTTACCAAATTTAACAACAGAATTACCAATAAAAATGTTAATAAACTTGCAAACACTGAAACCATGCAAGCTCATTGATTATTCAAGCCCAGTGAATGCTGGGAACACCAGCTTCGAAAAGTTACCGGTAAGTACAATTCTCTTATTTTATTTACCAGTGAAATTCACTAAAATTAGCAAATTAATATGAAAATATTATCTTCTAGTGTGTGACTAGTGTGTGAAATCTTTATTGGTGCATACTGGGAACTGCTTCACATACTTTTTTTTATAGTTGGTAGTTTACAGTATGTACTGTGCAGTATGCAGTTAGCAGTACACTAGTAGGCTGGGTTTCCCGAAGCTATAAGTAGAAAGTTAGCAGCATTTTAGTAGTTCCTATTCTCTAGACTAGAGCACGTTTCCCAAAAGCATTGCAATTCGTAAAAACGTTTGTAAATTAACGAGAGCTTTGAACCGCTCTTCACTCCATTAAGTGCAACTTAAACATATCTTTCTGGCATCTTTCACAGTTTATCAAAGACAATGGGACATTTAATAAATTGTATTAATATATTTTGATAATTGGAAAGCCATTGTAAACTATTTCAGAGGATAAAATAGTGTTGAAAAAAAAAACTTAAATTCAATAGGCAGTCTCTGCAGTCTGCGGATGTGACGAGAAAGGTCTAAATTTACAAGACACGTAATACAGTATAACATTACAGTTAGTAACATTATATTGGCCTTCATTGTTAGCATAATTGTAATGGCAATATAAAGACGACGTGTTCTTATTAAACAGGTTATTTAAGAAGACATGTGAGTAATGTCACCACGCAGTTTAAAAATTAAATAAATATGCCTGAATAAATAATTAAAATATGGTTAACAGTGGTGATTAGAGCGAGAGTGTGCAATGAGAGATTTTCTCTCTCTCTCTCTCTCTCTCTCTCTCTCTCTCTTCATCCTCCTCCTCTTCTTCCTTCCTCCAATGGATGTTTCAAATCGGCTTGCCTATAGTCTTTTTACAAGGCAGTAGTAAATTACATGATGCATAATGGCAGTAAGGCTAAAGTACACAGTACCTTGAACTCTAACCAGATGATCTATTCATATTTACACAGGTCTATGAGTAGTTCAATAATGATGCTGGTCATTTAATCCTGTTCTGTGTGCATTTGTTCAGTTTCAAGCCAAAAACCATTAGGCTACGTGAGAACCCCTTATGATTCACATCGCGTGCATTCACGTTGCTGGCATTTATTGTGTCACTTTCAGTAATCTTTATGATTGAGCATCAATACATCTGAAACTCCGTCTTACTAAAGCCATAATTATTTCTTTAATTCAATTCTGTAATACGTAAATAACTTCAGTGCCTCGACAAGGTTACAAACAACGTCCATGTTTGTTAGTATTTCCACCTTATTTTCATTTTGAGAAGACAAACACCTGGACATACTGGCCAAAGTGATCAGCACCTTTGAACTGGACAGCTCCCGTAACAAAGCACTTAAGTTCAATTTTATAACGAGCGATCTATGTGCTGGTTTGGGAAACAGGCATTACTCCATCATAAAATAACATTTAATAATATTTAAAATGATCATTAAAGCTTAAGTTGCAATGTTGTCGGGAAACCCAGCCATATACCATTCCTTTCATGGTCAATAATCTCAACTAAGGAGAAGGCACAATCCCCTTTAAACTTCAGGCGTCAGTGTGGAGTAAGTAGGAGAAGTTTATCAGAGTATCTTAGAGTCCTGGAGGATTGCTAATGACTAAGGATTTCTGAGAGATAAGATGGGGCTAAACAATTAATAGCTTTAAAAACAAATGTATTGGACTGTAACCAGTGAAGAGATGCTAGAACAGGTGAAATACTTTCACTCTTCCTTGTTCCAGTCAGCAAACTAGCAGCTGCATTTTGGACTAACAGCAAGCAATACAGAGATGAATGACTAAGACCCATGTAAAGTGCATTACAATAGTCAAGTCTGGATGAGATGAAGGCATGAATGACATGGATAATCTCAAAGTCCTTAAATAAGAGCAATGGTTTTAATTTAGCAATCAATCAGAGTTGAAAAAGCAGCCCTTCACCACAGCACTTATTTGTTTTTCAAAATTTAGAGCCGTGTCAAAGACCACTCCCAAGTTTTTAGCAAAGGGGTGAACATTTAATGACAGGGTCACTAGATTACTAATTATATCAGAAACAGCAGTAGGGAGGCCAAACACAACAATTTCAGTCTTGCTCTCATTTAGCTGGAGAAAGTTTCTTGCTGTCCACCATTTAATATCCTGAAAGCATTTAATAATGTTGGGATATGAATCATCAGAACTAAGTGGAACATACAGCTGTGTATCATCAGCATAACAATGATATGAAATGTTATATTTTCGAAAAATGTAACCCATGGGAAGCATATTTAAAGATAATAAAATCTGGCTTAAAATTAAACCTTGAGGTACCCCACAAGTGAAAGGTGCAGAAGGAGAGGAAGAATTCCCAATCCTAGCACTCAGTTCTTTCTGAAATTTAAGATGTAAACCAATCTATGGTTGTGCCTTTAATACCAACTTCACACTTAAGATGGTCTGACAGGTCAAACTGGACCCCTGCAACCCTGCCTGTTGGGCAGGGGGCAGACTGGGGAACAGCCTCTGAGGCTGTGAGCACTGGCAGAGATTGGGGAACGGCCTACGTGGCCGTGAGCATTGGCAGAGGGTCTGGAGGCCATGGTGTGAAGGATACAGGAGGCGAGCCGCAGGAGGCAGAGCCAGAGGTGGCTCAGGAAACAGAGCTGCAGGAGTCTCAGGGAATGAAGTCCCAGGGGGCGGAGACGGAGGAGGCTGAGCCACAGGATAAATGGGCGGAGTTGCAGTAAGCTCAGGGAATTGAGTCTCAGGAGGCGGAGCTGCAAGGGGTCCTCCCCTTGTATGCGGCTCAGGAGACGAAGCCACGGGAGGCTCAGGGGATGGAGAGGACAGGGCCACAGGAGGCGAAGCAGGCAGAGCTGCAGGAGGTGGAGCCGCATGAATCTCAGGAGGCCAGGGAGGGCGGAGCCTCAGAAGAGTCATAGGGTGTAACGGACAGTGCCGCTGGTGGTGGAGTGGGTGAAGCCACTGGAGAAATGGTCTCAAAAGGAGGGGGCAGAGCTGTGAAAGACTTGGGGGAAGGAGCGGATGCAGCCGCTGGATGAGAAGTGGGTGGAGCCACTGGAGGAGGAGCTAGGAACAGAGGTGGTCTCCCGTACCACCGGAGCTAGAAGCAGAATGGCCTCCATCGAGGGGGTCTCCCAGACCACTGAATCTGAGAGCAGAAAGTCAGACCTTAAGATATCAATGATAAAATCCTGAAGAGACAATCACAGTCCAAATGGACCAACTTCCTCATAGGGCCACAAAGTCCAAATCAGAACATCTCTGTTCATTCCAGTTCAATTGAGAGGCCATATTCCAAATTTGAAGCTTTACTCCACCGCAGAAGTGGACCCTTGGGAAAGCCACTCATTCTGTTCTGCTGGATCCATATTGGGGTCTGTTCTTCTGTCAGGGTTTGAGTAGGGATGAGGCGAGACAGTGGGGATCCGAATGCAGAATTTACTTTAATAGAACTTTAATGTGAAAAAAAGAAGAGGATACAACAAAGAAGGTAAACAAATGAAGAAAGTAAACATAAGAAGACGACAGTAACAAAAACTCAACAGCAGTATGCTGGCAACTAACACTGTGCATACAAACAAGAACTGACAAAGGAACAAGAGGGCATATATACACACAAGGGCTGACAAAACGACGAGGAATGCCTGTGATACAATTAGGGTGATGAAACAGGAAGACAGACATAACAGAGGAAAAACTTCAAACTAATAGTCTCTTGGGGGGAAAACAAAAGAATGATGAGACTTGACAGAGACCAGTTGCATTTATTAAGAAAGTAAATAGAGACAGATTTACTTTAAATGACAACCAGGCTGAAAAAAACAAAAATTAGGCAAAGCATTATGAGAAATAACACATATAAAGTTGTACCTCTAAAGGGCAAACAGTAATAAGTATGAAATCTCCCCATCTTCACAAAGCTTCTCGCTGTCTCAATTCAGAAACACGAGAGGGGAGAAGTGACACACACCAGAGCATATCAGATCATTCTCCAACGTTTAATGTCCAGCTCATCATTATATATTGTTCAGCAAAGCAACACGTCTACTAGACTAACCAATAAAGTCATTCTTTACCTTATCTGGATGTGACATACATGTTTGTTGAAATACGTTAGTTCTTATGTCAGAGAGTATAGATAAAGGAAACATTTCTCTAGATGGCAGTCCTTTTGCAAAACAGGAAACAGCTTGCAACACATCAACTGTGTCTTGTAACAGCAAACGTTAGTTGTACTGGATAAAAGTTGTTGAGAGGCCTTATTATTTTACACTGATTCAGCAGAAACCTGCATTGGAACGGTTTTGTTGAACTCAAAAAGCACTGTCAAAAGCCGAATAGTATATTTAAACATCGTGAAGCAGACAACTCAACCGCAAGCCAGGAAAGCTTTATATTGGCATTATCTAACCAACAGTAGATTGCTGTTGCTGAGAGGCAAACATAGACTCAATGAGAAAGACATGAGTCAACTGGAGTTGTCATCTCACTTGGAGCACAAAGATGCTCATGAGTCACAGAGGGCTCGAGTTCTGAGAATCACACTCAACATAATGAAGCTGTGCATGGGCATGACACAAACCAGAAATCGACATCGAAATCAAAAAAGAAAAAAATATATTTTGGCCTATTTCTGTTTCTCCGAGGATGAGGACTGAAACCTCTCTATTTTCATAATCCCAGTCATGTTTAAACAGATTTATTTGATTTTACACTTGCTGTCAAAAACGTCACTTCTCCAGTATTACATTTCAGATTTTTAGTTTTTTTCAGTTTTGATATGAATATATTTTATAATTGTAATCGATGTCTCTCTTGGGTCAACAGCTGCAGTGTTATCAGGGACAAACATGCATTATGCTCGCCCGCTGGCTTAATTGAAAACGGAACAGGTGAAAATGGAGTTTGGGGATTTAAATGGACACACTCATTTTCCTATCGCTCATATTGCATTCTGTGCGAGGTGACAAGCAATTTTGTGCGTTTACCTGTCAAGAGGTGTTAAGTGGTGATCTCAGGGTGAGGATGGAGAATATGAATCCAGGAGAGAAAATAAATCTGTCATGTACTTCATGTGGCAGCTGAAATGAGCTTCTCACTGACGGTGTGTAATAATAATTTGTCTATTTGCTCAGAGACTTTAGTGAATATGAGCGCTTGGTCTCAAACTAAAGCTCAAAATAAAACTGAAATAGATAAGCTACATGATAAATTAAGATTACTCACTAGTTTTCTTTCTATCTATCTATCTATCTATCTTCTATCTATGTCTATATGTTTATCTGTCTGTTTGTCTGTCAGCCTGCCTGCCTGCTCTGTCTGTCTGTCTGTCTGTCTGTCAATAAAGTTTTTTGAACACTTGTCACAGCTACTTATACAGGAGATGCAAAGTGAAACATATTTCATATTGCACATGAGAGAAAGTAGTATTAGAAGAAGATGGCAACCGTTGCAGAAAACAGAGTGAATGAAAGAGGCCTACAGACAGAGACACGCTTAAAAAGTTCAACCGCAGGAAATGAAAAACTGGGTGTGAGAGAGAAAAAGCAACAGCCAATTAGCAGAAGCCAGAAGGTGTTCGGTTTCTCAAAAGCACGGCGGGAGGGACGGGTGGCACCACAAGCTTTTTAAAGAGCACAGGAGTTACTATGGCAACTGCCTGGCACAGTTTGTCTCCAGGGAAACGGAAATGTCACAGCTCAAATGAGGGAGAGATTATAGGTAGAAAAGAGAAGCACTGAACATCAATGTATGATTCTAATCTAAAACATGAAACATTGTCACATCAATAAGTCTACAGTACATAATTCAGTTTTTCTCAATCGCTTTGGCTCAGTTCTCGAATGAGAATTGTATTTTTTTTTCCAAAACATTAATATATCTGTTCAGTTCATTTCTTGTTCATACCAGATTTTAATTCCTTATTCATTTAAGCGAATTGCATGTGTTTTGGCACATGTGTGCAGAAGAGTAAGTTCAATTGTCTACAATTTGCACAATAACTAAATGCACATGTCTTCCTGATCAAAACTGATGAGTTGATTCTCAGTGAAACTGTCAAACTCTTCACAACTTCTAAACATCCTTTCATTATGTGAGCCATCACGTTCAAAATTATTCATTCAGTTATCAAAATCTGTCAGATATACATGATCATTCCATACATATTTATGACATTAGATTTAGCAAACATATTTATGTCTGCTAAATCTCTGGCCAGACCAACAAGAGATAGGATGTCCACCAAGAAGATGGGAACTTGTAGTGTTACGGACTGTGAGGAGGTAAAATGTATTGTTTTATACAGAACTACCACAGGTTTTTTCATTGTTGCAGGGGCTTTTTTATTTTTATTTATTTATATATATATTTTTTGTGGCAATTTTCTGTTCACTATATATGACTTTACATGTAAAATATTTGTAAAAATGGACATGCAAATGTAAATTTTCTGTTTACATGCAACACATTGCTACAAAAATGAATTTACTGTACTACAGTATTGTACTAGTATTGACTTTTCCCAGTAAACTTTTACCTACTATTGAAATCGGTATCTAAAAAGCTCAGTGTGATTCACAATAGCATTCAGCTAGACACAAATGACATTCTTGTATAGTTCAGTGAGCAGAAAGTGTCAACAAAATAGTAGAACAAAAATGAAATTTGTATATAACAAACATTTCCAGGGTTGACTCCCATGGTGATAAAACATCTAAACATTTTGACGAGTACGGCTCACACAATGACAAAAAAAACTTTTCATTTTGATGGCATTGGCCAATTTACTGTCACAATAAATAGGTTTTGAAGCATGAATTAAATGTTTTGGGTGAGTTACTACATTTTGCAGACAAGCAATTGAGTTGTGATGTCCCATAAAACAGTTGTGACAAATGCACTTACAGTTTTTTTATAATTTTAAGACATTTTCAAAAATGAGCCAAAGTGATTGAGAAAAACTGCAAAATGATTCTGCCAACATCATCGACCAACTTCTCTATCAGACACTCTGTCTCTATATTTTTGCAATTGCAGACTGTTTAAAACCCATATATCTCAGATTTACGACTTTGAAATACACCTTAAACTCAGATAACAATTCTTAAAGTGATAATTCACCCAAAAATGTATTTTCATTCCTCATTTACTCATGCTCAAATGGGTAAAACTGTTGAAACCTTTGTTTCTTCTTAACAGTCGTGACACATCAAAGCATGGCTATAGTTATATCCAAATGAATCATTTTGAGTTCGGGAGTAACTCCCGATGCAGTTTGTATAAGCAGAATCACTCCTGCATTTAAATGCTTTTGTCACTCCCAAAACTTTGCGGTGTGGACGTGGTCATTTTGTTTCTATTTTTTAAATAGTGAAATGTCATTAGTCCAACATCCCACTCCAAAAAGCTGCATAATAAACATAAAATATGTTCTAATTGGCTGTGATTTCATAATTACATGGCAAAATTTCACTTTCAGTGTATACAGGCAAATTCCTTGAAAAAAAATAAACTAAACGATCAAATGTGAGGTGAAAAACGCAATTGCTGAAGCAACCACATCTTTTTTATTTTTTGGTGCTTCTTTGACACTTTAGCCTCATGTGTGGAATTGCATGCTCTTCTGAACTCGTACCCCAGTCCTTTGCATCGCAAGTGCAATGGTTGAACAACCACGCAATTTGATCACGCTCAAACAAGCTTGTAAATGTAGATGGTTATGTAATGCAAACTTTAAAATTAGAGCTGTCAGGATTAATGTTATGCGTCAGCGCATGCGATTAATTAAAAAAGTTTAATGCGTTATTTGTTCTTAATTGTGATGAACACATTTACCATTAATACAACATAAACCAGCATAAACGCTTGTTGGAAGGGCGGAACCTACATCCCTGGCTGCGACCTCCTTCTGTTTATTTACAGTGCACACACACACACACACACACACACACACACACACACACACACACACACACACACACACACACAAATACAAAGACAGTGATGTGAATGATACTGTCAGTAGGGTTGATGCTCGACACTGATGTGTTTCCCAGGAGGAAACTAAGACCTGCTGAAAACTCCTGGAGAGAGAGAAATCTCCCACCGGATCGGTGTGACAGTATCAGTGTGCTTGTGAGTAGTACGAGGTATTTTCTGATTATGTATAGCTGTTTGAGGTGTATCAGGCCGTCACGAGGGCATTTGATTATTACAACGCTTCATTAGTTACTTAATACTTCAGTGTTTGAGTGTCTTAGGCAGAGATTAATCAGGAAATATCACACATGATTAGTGAACAAGACCAGTACTGTATGAGCATTGAGCTATTAAATTAATGTGGATAGCTTAGCTCAGATAATTTGGTCTTGTGGTGTTTTAAAATGTTTGATTCCATATTCTGACTCTTTAATGCAGACTTTGGTACATTGGAAAATCACAGTTTGAGATATAGTTAATATCTCTTCTAGAACTCATGTGAGAGACATGGGAGATTATTATGCTCTTTTCCTTGGCAGAAACATCTAAGAAGTATTGATCGCAAGATCGGATCATTTTAATGACTTGGATCTTTGAATATTGTTCAGCAAAGTTAAGATTATTTTTTCAAGTTATTTCGTTCATTTGTCAAGTGACAACCGTATTGGCTCTACAGGAAACAGAAATGATTCTTTCATCACCCGTCTTGGGTTTTCGGATGAGTCTTTCATTCAGTTGTAATGTGACTGCTGCTAGGCTCAGCATGGAAGACAAACAATTTGTTTAACAGTGACAATTACTCGTCTTTCGTAAAAGGATTAATTAACTAAAAAATGAGAATTCTCTCATGTTTTACTCACCTTTAGGCAAATCACAGATGTGTATGTCTTTCCTTATTCAGCAGAACCGAAATTAAGATTTTTATGCAAATTTCAGCTGTTTGTCCATACAATGAAAGTGAATGGTTGCCATGATGCTGCTGGCTGTTTGATGGTTTAAAAGGCATATTTAGGCAGAATTAGGCACAATTTGATACAAAATTAAAAATAAATAACAGACTTTCTATTGCTTGGTATTATTTAAGATTTTACAACATATGTGGACATACATTTATAGGAAAACTATTTGCTCTAGAATTTTGCATGTTTATTAGGTGCTACTAGTTTCAAATCAAAAAGGCAAATGTAAAATGCACACAGCATTCACGCTCAGGTCACAGGCGATTAAGTTGAAACTAATAACTTAGCTGCAGGGCCTGAAATTAACATCTGGCAAGCAACAAATGCAGGTACATTTTCTATTTGGCTGGTGAATTTCGTGGTGTCATGCAGTTTGTTTCATGTTGTAAAATAATGTAACATGTTCAATTTTTGTCCTCAAGGGGGCTCTGAAACGGAAAGGGCTTCAAAATAAAAGCTCAATTTAAATGGAAATGTATAGTTGGTTAAAAGTCAATGTAATGCTACTACTAATAATTAATCAATAGTAATTGTATAATATTTAAGCAGCACTTTATTTGACAAAAATAACTCAAATGTTGTATTTTGGATTATGCTGTGAGGTTCTGTATAAAAGCACTTCTTTTGATAAAAATAACATAATATTATGTTGAAAATGTATTCTTCTATTTTCATTAGATTAAAGTTGATTCATTAATTTATATAGACACCATTTTGATGATAAAATTGAAATAAACTGTTAATATGGATTTCAGAAAAAATAAAACAAATAAACAGGTATCAGTCTCAGCGAGTACTGAAAAGGAAGTATTGGTACTCGTTCTCCGAAAAATGGTATCGGGTCATCCCTTGTTAGCAGTAAATCTATGAGCTGTCTCTTTTTAGGGAATTTAAAAGACATGAATCATTTGGAGCTGACTGAATTAATTGACTCACTCAAAATAAACCATGAATTGTTACTGTGTTATGTGAACTTAAGGCTCATGAGGCTCATGAGAGTTACTTACTGGTCATTCATATGACAAAATGTAGTTTAAAATACAAATTTACTTTTGTTGTAATAAGTGAATAATCTGAAAAAGGATTCTAAATGGACTATCTGGCAAATAAATATTTCATAATAAAACTATATATATATATATATTTATTTTTTTAAAGTTAACTTTTAAACATGCTAACGGTTTTTTTTTTTTGTCTCTCGTGTCTGTAAAATTTACTTTAATAAAGTGCATTTATTTACCTAAATTTATTTACCTTTATATAATCAGTATAAATACAAAACGTACCATCTGATTTACTCACCAACGAGCAGGGTGATGCCCAACTTGAGAACAAAGGCTGTGCACTATCATGTTCAAGAATATATTGAACTTCAGCATCAAGCTGCTTGTGCTTCACTGGAGAAACACAATAGAAACGCTGGAGGATGGGCTCGGCATCGCCAATGTCAACATCATTTTCCACCAAGTGTGGATGAGACAGTACATCAGCAAACAAAACAGAATACCATCTAATAAGGCTAATCAGATCAGCACATTGTGAATTAGTCAAATGGGCTAACAATGCAATCAAATTATTAATAGACTAGTGCATGAGAGTCTCAGCTACCAGAACAGATTTAACATCAGTAGTCCTCATGGGCCTGGGTAGCTCAGCAAGTATTGACGCTGACTACCACCTCTGGCGTCGTGAGTTCGAGTGACTCCAGCCAGGTCTCCTAAGCAACCAAATTGGCATAGGGTAGAGTCACTTGAGGTAACCTCCTCGTGGTCATGATTAGTGGTTCTCGCTCTCAATGGAGCGCACAGCAAGTTGTGCATGGATCGCGGAGGGTAGCATGAGCCTCCACGTGCAGAGTCTCCATGGAGTCTTGCACAATGAGCCATGTGATACAATTCATGGATTGACATCTCAGAAGCGGAGGCAACTGAGACTTGTCCTATGCCACCCAGATTGGGGTAACCGTGCCACCATGAGGACCTACTAAGTAGAGGGAATTGAGCATTCCAAATTGGGAGAAAAGGGGATAATTTTTTATATTTTTTTTATTTAAAAAAATCATCAGTAGTTCTCACATCCCACAACCCAGAAGAATGGCTGTAATATGGTTTTAACAAATGAACATTACTCAATTGTGTAGACTTCCTCCATTTAGGAGTAGCGGTCAGAATTACATTACATTAAACGGGCCAGAATACTGGGCTTGAAATGGTGAACCATCAATTGGCAAAAGAGCCAAAACCTGGTAACCAACGTTTGCTAACTTACGTGCCTCAAAGTCTGAGCCCAAAATCATTCACATAATTAATTACATTTTAGGCTCAGTCTCTGTCCAGTCATCACACAACATTCAAACCTCAACTTTGCCCAAACTCTGACCAGCCTCTCAGGTTGCCAACATCCCCTTTCCCAATCACCATCCATCTCCGTACAGTAAGCACGCAATAAAGACTGTCTGGTGAAAACTTTCCAAAGGCTTTGCGGATGATAGGTTCTCGCGTTGTGTTTAACATGTAACTACCGTAACACCTGTGAAAACAAGTGAGATGAGAAGTTTAATCCCTAGTCACTCTGTGTGATCTTGGGAATGCCAAAAATGGACATGAACTAGGTTAAAGCCTTCACTTTGGACTTTGCCATAATAGTACAAAAAGGATATGCTGCAGAGTAGCACACATAACGTTTGGTTACGTATGTAACCTCCGTTCCCCGAGGGAGGGAACGACACGTTGTGTCGGAGAAGCGACACTAGAGGTCTCTCTTGAGCGCCGATATTCACCTCTGATCTTATTGAAAAGGGCCAATGGGAGTTGGCAGTCAGTATTTGCATACCCCGCCCCCGGACATACGGGTATTTAAGCGGGGCAAATACGGGAGTTCATTCAGGATTTTTCTGAGGAGCCGGAAATGGTCCGGCCACAACAGTGGCTCGGTTCAGCGACATGGCGGAGGAAAGACACAACGTGTTGTTCCCTCCCTCGGGGAACGGAGGTTACATACGTAACCAAACGTTCCCCTTCTGTCGCTCTCTCCACGTTGTGTCGGAGAAGCGACACTAGGGGACCCATTCCAATCTTGCCATGCGCTGAACCTTGTACGTGGACCGCCGATACAGAGGCGGGCAGGGATTTCATCCAGTGCCATGCATCGTCTGTACCTGGCTGCACGTACCCTTCCCCAATGCCCCATAAGAACATCGGAGTCCTTCTAGTTACCCTGGGAGGGAACAAGGCGATGTTTGCCAACATGGGAACGGGCCAGCCTGGCTGGGCCTCTTTTCTCTCTATGTTTCTCGCATAGAGCAATCACGGCCGGGGCCCTTACACGCATATAGGGAAGGGGTCTTACCCAGACCCTCGCGGAGACCACACCTGCCCTTTTTCTTGGGGAGGAAAAGTGGTAGATACGTCACACGGCCGTCTTAGGGCTCATGTGGAAAGTATGGTGCGGTGGTAGATCCAGCCTCGAAAGGGGGGAGTTGCTACAGCACGGCGACCGAGGCAGCTGTAACTGCCTAAGGGAGACACGGGAGTCCGCTCGTAAGGGGACAGAACCGTGGAATTACACACAGGGGAGTCCGAACAGGAGGCCTTCTTATTTTACCTGTGGAGCCCCTATACCAGTACGGGGTGGCCATCAGGGTACCACGCAGTGGCTTGGGTCGGCGAGTTCCTCCGCTGAACCGCGGACCCGGAGGGCTGGGGAGGAATCGACAAGGGGCCCGACTTCGGAGTGGGGCGCCCTGGGAAGAAGCGCACTACTTTACCTTGGCGTCAGGAAAAGGGCGCTGAAGCATAGCGATCCACCCGGCCGGTCGGTCTACGTGTTACCGAGTTCTCACGGGCTCGGACCTGAGAAACACGAGACGCTAACCGACTCAACGCGGAGGTTGTAAAACCTCGCGAAGGTGTTGGGTGTTGCCCAACCCGCGGCTCTACAGATGTCTGCTAGGGAGGTGCCCTTGGCCAGTGCCCACGAGGACGCTAACACCTCTTGTTGAGTGAGCTCGGACCCGCAAGGGTAGGGGCACGACCTGGGTGTGATAAGCCAGTGTGATGGCGTCGACAACCCAGTGGGCGAGCCTCTGTTTGGAGACGGCATTCCCTTTCTGCCGTCCCCAAAGCAGACAAAGAGCTGCTCAGAGCGTCTGGTGCTCTGTGTGCGATCCAGGTAAATGTGCAGGGCGCGCACTGGACACAGCAACGAAAGGGCTGGGTCTGCCTCCTCCCGGGGCAGCTTGCAGGTTCACTACCTGATCTCGGAATGGTGTGGTAGGAACCTTGGGCACATAGCCCGGTCGCGGTCTTAGGATCACAGGCGTATCTGCCGGACCGAACTCCAGGCAAGTGTCACTGACAGAGAGCAGCTTGCAGGTCCCGACCCTCTTAATGGAGGCGAGCCGATCAGCAGGGCCGTCTTAAGAGAGGGCCCTGAGTCCAACTGATTCGAGCGGCTCGAAGGGAGGTCTCTGGAGTCCTGCCAAGACTACCGAGAGATCCCAGGAGGGAACTAGGCCTGGCGGGAGGGATTCAACCTCCGGAGCCTCTCAGGAACCTGAGGATCAGGTCGGTGCTTACCCAAAGACTTGCCATCTACAGGATCGTGGTGGGCGGCGATAGCGGCAACATACACCTTGAGGGTGGACGGGGACAGCCTCCTGTCCAGCCTCTCCTGTAGGAACAGAAGCACTGACCTAATCGCGCATCTCTGCAGGTCTTCGGCTCGGGAAGAACACCAATCTGCAAACAAAGCGCCACTTTAGGGCGTAAAGGTGCCTGGTAGAGGGGCTCTGGCTTGGTTGATGGTATTCATAGCGGTCGCCGGTAAGCCGGCTAGCTCTTCAGCGTCCCGTCCAGGGACCAGGCGTGGAGGTTCCAGAGGTCTGGGCGCGGGTGCCAGAGCGTGCCCGTCCCTGAGAGAGGAGGTCCTTTCTCAGGGGAATTCGCCAGGGAGGAGCTGTCGCGAGGAGCCTGAGTTCCGAGAACCAAGTCCGAGTGGGCCAGTAGGGGGCCACCAACGTGACTTGCTCCTCGAAAAGAGATGCTCTGAACCGGAGTGAGCTTGCTCTTTTCCCAGTTGACCTGAAGCCCCAAGCGGCTGAGGTGCCGGAGCACCTGGTCTCTGTGTGTGCATAGTAACTCTCGAGAGTGTGCTAGGATGAGCCAGTCATCGAGGTAGTTGAGAATGCGGATGCCGGCTACTCGTAGCGGGGCAAGGGCCGCCTCTGCGACTTTCGTGAAGACGCGAGGGGACAGAGACAGGCCAAAGGGGAGGACTTTGTACTGAAGCAGCCTGGCCGTCGAACGCGAACCGTAAGAAGGGTCGGTGTCGTGGCAGAATTGAGACATGGAAGTACGCGTCCTTCAGGTCCACTGCTGCGAACCAATCTAGATGCTGAACGCCAGACAGAATATTTCTCTGCGTAAGCATTTTGAACGGGAGTTTTATCAAGGCCCGATTGAAAACTCGCAAGTCCAGGATTGTTCGTAAGCCGCCGCCTTTCTTGGGTACAATGAAGTAGGGGCTGTAGAAACCCTTCCTCATTTCGGTTGGAGGGACGGGCTCTACTGCGCCCTTGGCTAAGAGGTTCGTGATTTCCGTGCGCAGGGAACTGGCGTGCTCGCCGTGTACTGCGGAAAAGCGGACGCCCCTGAAGGGGGGCGGGAGCCGGGCAAACTGAATTGCGTAACCGAGTCGAATGGTCTGGTGCAGCCAGCGTGATGCGTTGGGAAGCGAAAGCCACGCTTCCCAGCTCTGCGCTAGGGGCACCAAAGCGACGAGTATTTTGGACGTACCCGGCGGGGCCTCGCAGCGGGGTGGAACAGGTAATGCAGCGTCGGGCAGCTTCGTTGCGGCCTGAGGCTGAGGTGCTGAGAATAGACTCAAAGCACTTACCTTGCTCCAGCGCCCGGCGAGGCGGGTTCTTGACTGAGGAGGAGGTCTGATGTTGGCGTCCTCTGGACTCGTCTGAACCGGCCGGCCGGGGGACAGTCGTGGGCAGGCGGAAGGCGGGATCGCCGGCGTCCGGTGTACCGGGACTGTTGTGATCTGAAAGCACATTGCCGTGAAAGCGCCATTTCGCGAGCCAGGTGACCCAGAGGCAAAGGAAATAGCTCTTTTAATGAGAATGTGGGTACCACAGCCCCTGTCAGGGGTGTGGCAAATGAAAAAACAAAGGATTCTCCTCCCGGCCCTCCACCGGGGGCGGAGCGGTCTTACCACCTCCGGAGCTAACGTCTTCGGCTCTGGGTCGGCTGTCTCAGGAGCGGCTTGGGAGCCTTCCGGGTCCTGGAGTGGGTTCAGTGAGACAGGGGCGTCGCGCCGCCTGCGGAGTGCTCGATGCTGGGGCTGAGAGCTGGGCCCGGGTTGAGGCGGAGCAGGAGCTGGTTTCCTCGCAGGGGGACGTCCTCGGCGGGCAGATGGGGCAGGGCCCGTAGCGGCAGGTCTGCGGCGGAGCATGATGTGCGAAATGGCCTCCGTCTGCTTCTTCACCGCAGAGAACTGTTGGGCGAAGTCCTCGACGGTGTCACCGAAAAGGCCAATCTGGGAGACAGGTGCGTCCAGGAAGCGGTTTTTGTCAGCCTCACGCATCTCGACCAGGTTGAGCCAAAGATGGCGTTCCTGGACCACTAGGGTGGCCATCGTCTGTCCGAGTGCCTGCGCTGTGGCCTTCGTTGCTCTCAGGGCGAGGTCGGTCGCTGAGCGCAGTTCCTGCAGCACATCAGGATCAGGTCCACCCCCGTGCATGTTTCTGAGAGCTTTGCCATCGCATGCAGGGCGGAGGCAGCGCGTCCAGCCGTAGTGTAGGCCTTCGCGTTAAGCGAGGATGTTGTCCTACGGGGCTTGGATGGGAGTATGGGGCGACCCCGCCAGGAGGTAGGGCTACCGGGGAATAGATGGCGCGCAACTGCCCTATCAACCTGGGGAATCGCGTCGTACCCGTGGCACTCTCCGCCATCGAGGGTGGAGAGAGTGGAGCGGGTGGCACCTAGACGAGCGGAGAGCGGGGCTCTCCACGTAGACGTCAGCTCATCATGCACCTCCGGGAAGAAAGGGACCAGGGGGATGCGAGGCCGTGAACGGCACGCTGCCCCCAGGAACCAATCATCCAACCGAGAAGGCTGTGGGGAGGATGGAGGGTTCCAGTCCAACCCCACGCTCAAGGCGGCCCGGGCAAGCATGTCGGACATCTGAGCGTCGGCCTCAGCCTGGGCCTGCTGGCCCGGCGGCAGTCCAGGGAGTCCTCGGCATCAGACACCGCACTCTCCGATGCAGCGGCGAGCTCATCTGCTTCGGACTCGGGAGGATAGACAGCCGGGACGTGAGGCGAGCCGCTATCGCCGCGAGCTTGGACGGAGACCAGCGAGCGTGTCGGGGAACGGGAGGTTCGAGGGGGTTACCCGGCGAAACTGCACCCGCTGCCGCCCCATATCGCCTCCAGCGCCAACCGCACCGTCCTTAATCCCGTGGGAAGAAGGAGCAATGCGGGTGCAGCTGGGGTGGCTTGCTTTCTGTTGAAAGCAAGCCGCGACCGCTAACGTGGTCATGGTCATGTTCTCGCAGTGAGAACATGAACCATCCACAAACGCCTCCTGGTGTGATCGCGGCCCAAACACACGAGACAGCGCCTGTGGCCGTCTGAAGCAGAGAGCACTCTACCGCATCCAGGAACGACACAGGGGCGGAAAGGCATCTTGAAAAGACGCGTCCTTAAAAGGACGCTCAACGCCGCTGTGTTTGCTCTTTTAGAGAAAATTACTCTTTTAGTAAAAACTCTTTAATACACAGTGTGTGTGTGTATGCGTGTCTCGCGCTGTCGAGCGCTCAGGGGCAACAATGCACGCCGTGCACTGAGAAGGAGAAAGCCGCTGTTGTGCACCGTCAAGATCCAACAGCATGCAGATCGTCAGAGGAAAACAGGAACGTTTAAGTGGCGTGTAACTCGCAGCAAACTGCAGACAGACCATCGGCTCCGAAGAAATTTTCTGAATGAACTCCCGTATTTGCCCCGCTTAAATACCCGTATGTCCGGGGGCGGGGTATGCAAATACTGACTGCCAACTCCCATTGGCCCTTTTCAATAAGATCAGAGGTGAATATCGGCGCTCAAGAGAGACCCCTAGTGTTGCTTCTCCGACACAACGTGGAGAGAGCGACAGAAGGGGAACTGCAAGCAAATAAATACTGCCATACTTTGATCTAGGCAGTGGACCTACACAGTCAATAATCAAGTGTTCAAATGGCTGACTTATAGGAATAGGAAACAATAGGGCAGGTTTAATTTTTTGATTCTTTTTCAAAGTTATTTGACAAGTATGAAAAGTTCTAATGTACTAAGAATCATCTAATATCAATTTTGGCCAAAAGAAATGGTGTGTAATGTAGACATGTCTTTTTAACACCCAAATGTCCAGCAAACTTGGTTGAAACCACCACTTGCATAATAGGGTCTCCTGCAAAACTGCTGTCATGAGGAATCCATTTTATTATCAACATTCCATCCTGCAAAAAATGAGCAACATCTCTGATTTGATCAAAAGGTAAAACATAATCAAACAGTTCTGTGGAAGTAGAATCAGTTTGCTGTTCAGCTATCATATCAGGGCAGCACACAGAAAGAGACTCGTGTAGAGAGAACTTATTCCACACATATTCACTGTTGTCAGTCCAAGATACACAGGGAGAAGGTTGGTTAGCACTCATAGCTCGAGTTACAGCACAAGCTTTAAACACTTGGGGATACACCTGTGCACTTTCATCTGACTCCTCTGGTGACAGAGGAACAGAAGGATCCACAAGAGGTAGAGGAACATCAGGCCAAACCCATCCACCTGCCAAGTTGTTTCAAAGGATTACGTCAACCCCTTCAACTGGCAGTAAGGGACGCATGCCAGCCAAGGCTTCCCCATTCACCAGATCAGAAGATAACACTACTTTGAGTTTAGGAACAGACAAAGTGGTTAATCCAATTCCCTGAATAAGGAAACTGGTCCTGAACTGTAAGACAAAAGACTCTGAAGCCCCCGTATCTCTCAATTTTGACTGGAATCTTTTCGTCTCTTCCAGTCAAAGATACATAACCATTTGTAATAAATGGATCGTACTCAAAGTCTCTAACAATGTTCACAGCATTAGACTGTTCTTCACAGGCAGACTTAACAGAACTAATAATTACAGGCATCACTGTAATTAATAATTAATAATTATTTAACACGCATAGAAATATTTGAATAAATACCTTTAGACTTAAGCACAGGACATCATTTTTCCAATGTCCTTTACCACAGCAGTAGTTACAAACCAAATTAGTATTCTTATGTGTCATATGATCAGTTTTAAGACAAGGTAGCTCCTTTTTATGAGACTCACTAAAACTAAGCTTACGAGTCAAAACATACACCTCAGCGAGCACAGCGGCATCCAAAGCTGCGTTAATTTTATGGTCACTTTTATGTAGCTGAGAAAAATTTGCAGGACACTTATTAATAATTTACCCTCTCTTACCAGATCTAAACCATATCTCTGGAGATCGAGATTTGTGTGTTCAGTGTTAATCTTTTCATGTTCAAGTTCTAACTTCATACGCTCTTGTTCAATCTGCAATAACAACAACTCTTTTTGCTGCTCAAACGTTAAAGAGCACACCAAACTTCCAGAGGGAGAAGTTATTTTAGTAAAAGTACTACACTAAGTACACCACTATCCATTCATCCATATCGTTCCATAGCTTTGAGTTTTTCTTTAACAGTGTCTGTCAATCGCTTGTACTTCAATCTCATAATGCTCAGCGATCTTCAATAACTGATCTTTTGTACACAACTCAAGCAACGCAAGACACTAACTAACTTTACCCTAGTTTTCATAGTGGTGGGGGGTATTTATGCTCTAAATCCCACTGGCACTGTAATAGCAACCAGCAAGCTGGCGACCATCCTGTGCCACGGATGTGCTCCCAAGGCAACCGCTCTACCCAAGGTCACAGCACAAAAATAAAAATTACAATGAGTTCAACTTGTCCCAAAAGTGGACAAAAAAAACAAAAACATTCAAATATTAAAACTTGAATGCTGTGTTCCTCCCAACAAAGCAGAAACCGGGAAAGTAACACTTAAAAAAATAATAAAAGAAATGACTCCAAAACAAATATTTAACAAACAAACAAATCCAATGCATATCTCCAAAACAACGGCAGATACAAATATTCAAAAACATGTTTGAAATCTCTTGGCTGGCAAAATCAATTTGAGCAACCAATACCCACAAATCATGCCATAAACAAAGGGATCATTCAAAATTTCCACAAATTCACGGATGAGCGCCCATTTGTCACGACCGCCTTGTAGACCTTGACAAAGAGGAAGACCACACGTGGGTTAAATGTTCAAATAAAAATATATTTTAAAAAAGATTTTAACATAAAAAATAATTATAACAAAAACAACAGAAACCAAAAAGAGCACAGGTCTGAATGGGGAAGAGGAGAGTGAAGACTGGGAGAAAGCCGCTTAAAAGCCATCCAGCATTACTCGCACAGCTGTATCCCATCAACCTTCTGCAACCAATTACCAATCTGCAACAAAACACAAACGCAGAAGTAAAACCAATATTGCCCAAAAGAGGCCGTAACACAACTCTTTGTTTGATTGACAGCGGTTGAGCATGTGAGCTGTAGGCAGGAAGGGGTAAAATGCTCTATTAACCCTTTTTGATACCCTAACTGGTAGACTAAATACTCAATCACATTTACACCATCATTGGACAAAGATCACACAAACTGACATGTTGGTTCTTTTCTGTATGCCTCTAACCATTTGTTCTTTCTTTTCCAATAAAAAATATATCTTTGTTAATTATTCACAGATGAGAAAATATAACCGAACTTCATTAAGCGCATCATCTGCATCTCAAATCTCTACTCTTATGATGGAAAACCAAATTATTCTTTGCTTAAATTGGATTTCAATCATAAACTTTTTCTCCATCTGTTTGATCATTCATTTACATGCTCGCTGCTGGATGATGGATTCAGAGTGGCTTTAATATCGAGATGCAGATAGATGTGTTTGTTTTCATTGAAACTTCTGTTTCCAACTGTCCAGAGACTATACACTCAAAAAATAAAGGCTGCAGTGCTTTGAGCATCTCACTACATCAAACGGATTAAAGTACAGAATGAATGACTGAATGAAAAATGAGGACTAAAAGAAAGCCGGACATGAACAGAGGGAAATAAACGCAGCAACTTCAAATTAATGTGTTATTATATGCTTCAACTGTCATAGAGAAACATTGCATGAACGATATTGAAAAATACTGGAAAAACAATACTGTCTGTGTAGCAGCCACTTTTGCTGAACTGAATTTTACAACCGACAGACGGACGGACGGACGGACAGATAGACAGGATATTAAATGCCTTTAGATTTGGGTCTGGATGGGCAGTTCAGGGTAAATCCTGTTGTTTGTGTATCTACCCATTGAAACCCCAGTGTGACCCTGTGACCCCGTGGGTCAAACACAAACCAAAAGTAGGGATGGTACTGCACGATGCACAGGGTACATCTGATCTGAGTGGGCAGTTCACTGCAGGAGGGGGTCACAATGTTTTCAGTTCAGCTGGCAGAGACATGACAGAACACAACCCTCCACACACACACACACACACACACACACACACACACACACACACACACACACACACACACACACAGCACATCATTTCAGAGTTATTATTATCTTCTAGAGTAAATCCTGTCATTTGGCAGTCATTTAAGTGAAATTTATGTTTATGCAAATATTCCTCTCTGTTGGAAACACTCTTGTGTTGGATTTCTGGATTTCTTAAAATATTGAGTGTTGAATTCAAAATTAAATCAAGTTGCTAGGGAGGGTAGAGTCACATGGGGTAACCTCCTTGTGGTCGCTATAATGTGGTTTGGTCTTGTTGGGGTGCGTGGTGAGTTATGGGTGGATGCCGCGGAGATCCGTGGTAACGCGTTCAACAAGCCACGTGATAAGATGCGTGGATGGACGGTCTCAGATGCAGATGCAACTGAGATTCATCCTCCGCCACCCGGATTGAGGCGAGTCACTGTGCCACCATGAGGACTTAGAGCACATTGGGAATTGGGCATTCTTAATTGGGGAGAAAATATCTAAAAAAAAATTAAATGTAAATTACAATGGAAAGAATTTATGAATATATCATGCTTTTTCATGGGTGCTTGAGTTCCAGAGCAGTCAGTCATTCAAGTCTGTTCTCTGCTATTTTCGTTGTCATAAACATTACTTTTTAAAGTATTAAAATCATTCAGTTATCGCAAACACTTGTAATATGCATATCACAATATATACATTTGCAATATTTTGATAAATGTGATATATTGTGCATAGGAATATGAATCATGTTTGTATAAAAATAATAAAAGTTTCATACTAGATATTGTAGTTTAGTATCAAAAATAATATCAGTACCATATTAGAAATCATATTAGGTGATTGCTAAGGCAGCACATACGTACCATATTAGACAACATATTAGTATTATAGAAAATGTAGAAATCGTCTACAATCTCAATTTCAATTTTAATGGGCTTTAATTTATAAAAGCCCATATAAACATTCTGATTGGCTCTGACTGTTGACTTGTGCACCATTTTACACGTTTAGTGTGGATAAACACATTAATATACACTGGAAACTTGCCGCATCACTGCTGGTTAAGACACAGGATAATTCTAGGGTATAATTCTATATGATTGTATATGAATAGGAATTTTTTTTGGGATGTGAAAAGAGCCGTGTCAGCTTGAAATCATGAATACAGCAAATTGGATTAACGAAAACACAACTATCTGTCTGAAATTCTCATTGGTCAATGGATTTGAACTTATGGTCGCTTGACGGAGCATCACTTTCACGAACATCTGCATTTCTATATCCTTGCGTCTCATCATCCGCACTGCAATTAAACAATTATAACCGCCCTCTGATGCAGTATAAACTCAAAGGGTAAAAGAGAGGATGTAAAATGTTCATGTTAAACTAATATTGCATAACTACAATATTAACAAAGCAAGCTGGAAATTTCAATCAATTTGTGTTGACGCAGTGGACCAGACCTGATGCTTGCCATAAACATTTAATGACTTTACTGCAATGCTGTACAGACTGTTCTGTTTCCATCGATCCAGAAGAGTGTTCGGACAATATGTGTGCCACCTCAGGGCAGCAAAGTCATTGAGTATCTGTGTCTCTGTTGACGTGTTAGAGACACACTTTTTACTGCGTCTGATGCTCGTGGCCTGGGGACGGAGTTTATTCTTCACTCAGGAGAACAATGATGCTCCAACATCTCCATCTGCTCTCCTCCAGTCCTGCTGACAGACATTATAGTCTGCCTTTAAGACACATGGAGAATGTTTCAAAATGACTCAAACTGCAACCACTACACTTCCCCAGCTAATGTTAATGTGAGCATATACCAAGAGACAGAAATAGGGAATAAACATAATGTTTGGAGATTTATCACAAGGACTATAATTTTCCTTGATCTTTGGAGATAAAAGTGTTCAACTGGGCAGAACAACTTAAAATGTCCTTCCCAGTGAAAAAGGAAAACATTTTGCTTGCATTTTTTAAAAATATATTGTTGGCCTAATAAAAATGTTTGCAACCTACCCTTGTGTGATTATTCTGTCAACCTTAATTTCTTTTTTTTGTTCATTTTGTAACTAGTGGTTAAGATAAACATGAAATAGCCCCTCATGTCAGTGCTTTCACCACATGTTGCTGAACTTGTGTGAAAATCATCGATATCCCATGCATTTGCATTTAATTTCATTGTCTAATGGTCTTCAAAGAGACACAGAATATTGTGTGAAAGCATCTTAGTTTATTAAAACAGTCTTGGCTCTCTGGGCAAATGAAAACCACCATATTTGCCAGAGATACACACTGTCAGTTGTACCAGCCACTGCTGTTCTCTTATATTTAATATGAAAAAGACAATGATATTGACATCACATAATAAGGGGCAATATTTGTCCCTTAATAAACTAATTTCCATGACCGCATTTTTTCTAAGCATATAAAAGCAAAGTATCTCATCTATATGTCAAAGATTTGTGTACTAACCCCATAAATGGAAAGGATAGTATTATAACAGAAAACTGAGGAATTCACTTCAGAGACAATTTTTGCAACAACTGAAATTCCAAATCTATTCTTACAAGAACACACTGAAACTTGTCAGTCAGGTTAGTGAGGTAATAAGGAGAAAGTAGAATAGATACTATTGTTAAATATAACATTCAAATGTAAAAAAAATAAAACATTTATGATAAGCTCTCCTTTAAAAGAGGTTCTGCATTAGAACATCTGCTTCTGTGTAACTATAGACACCTTCATTTCTTTGAGTATGTATGTGCGTGCGTGCGTGCGTGCATGCGTGCATGTATCTTGCCGTTAGGTGCAGCACAGATGCTGTCTGACCCAGGGAGGCAAGACTTCTCGTTAAGTGCCAGGCCTCGTTAAGGATCCATTACTGAGACACCTCGTTAAAGCGAGCACTGAGACCAGATATGAGCGAATGAGAGGAGAGAAAAATTATTGGATTAAATCGTTATATAAATGTGATTTTACTGGGAAAAACACCCTGTCTTTTGCTGCAGACTTTAACAGCTGCAGTTTCAGGCCTGAGAGAAATAAAACACAGCTAACCTCAAAAAGGTAATTAATTGGTCCTTTCTTTGACTTTTGAAAACAGTTTTATATGTACAATACAAAGCAAATTACATGCTCTCTCAAAACACAATTTTCATGTTGTCTAGTATTGTTAAAAGGTCTGTGGAAATCAATGTGTTACAAGGCAAATAGACACTGGAAAAGAAGACTTGTGTAATCTCACACACATCTCCTCTAGAGTTAAATATATCTCAACAATAGCTACATTTACATTTATATTTCTTTTTATTCATACTGTAATCGTTCCGACTGATGAACGTACTGTGTACATAAATGCAAAATGAAGTGATCGGGTTGATGTACGCGTGCCCCAAGCATCAAATTGGAATTGATATTTTGACATGCATAGTACACTGCAAGATTATCCGCATATCTCATCCATAATGTTTTTCAATTTGAATGAGTCACCACTAATGTAGTTCTTAGATTTCACCTTTTAGTATTCCCTCTTCAACCCTTTCCAGTGTTTTTTTATTTGGTCTATTGACCTGTTCATTCCTGCTGTTTGCCATTTTTCAAACAAACTTGGTATTATGTGATTTGCGACTGTCTAGTCTTTCGACTATTTTCAAATTATTAAAATGTTTAGCAAGAACACAGTATCACCGATGGGCAGATTTTGTTTCCCGCACGCAATACTTCTTTAACTAGAGCTACTTTGGCATGCGTGAAATGTCATTACATCATTTCCACATCTGTAAGCAATATGATGAATTGTTTACATGGCTAATATTTTCCTGTTGAACAAATTATCAAAATGTTTACACCACCCCTTTCAATCCGAATGAGATTGCAATCGGATTTGGCCAGTTTATTCCAATTGACGTGGTTACATGATACTTTTTTATTCAGATTGGGCAACTACTGTAGTCTGATTATAAGTGGATTAATAGGGTTCATGCACATATATGCAGTTAATAAGCGCATTTACATGCCCAATCTAACACTAGCCACGTTTACATCTAACAAAATAATCCATTTATAATCTTACTGATAGCTCAATCAGATTGAAAAGCCTTCATGTAAACACAAATATTATCAGATTGAGCTGAATCCATGATACTAGTCGCGGGAACATCATTTATACAAAGCAATGACAACACGCATTATTAAGGCTACGTGGGATTGCACTGAATACTCTGCAGGGCACATATGTTCTTTAATGCAAAAAAGAACATTTGGTCATTCTTAATGAGGACTTTAAGCAGCATGTGCTTAATGACAGATTAGGATGTAAATGTTAAAATATGGTTTATAAAAATATATGCAATGTGAACATAGTAAATAACCTAAAAATCCACCTCAAAACTTATGTGAAATGTATTACATACATAGGCTTTATTAAATGTATTACACACATAGGCTTTGAATTAAAAATATATATATATCGATAGCCTATTAATAATAATATCTAGGTTGGCTATTTATATCGTACAAGAGTAAAACTCTTCTTCTGACTGTTATTTAACACTGCAATGACTGAAGCTCTTCGCATGTGTAGATGTTTTGATAGGAATATATGTAATGCACATTTAAACAAATATTTGTATCGGATTGAAAAGTTTAGGGGACATATAAACAGTACATTCTGAATCTGCAATCGGATTGAATTTATTCGGATTGACAAAAATTAGTGCATGTAAACACAGTCACTGATTATGCTTGTGTGACAAGTGATGTCTACACTGATAGCGTAATGTGTTTAATCAGGAAGTGCATAGAGGATGTAATGCCAACCAAAACTATACGGATCTACCCCAACCAGAAAACATGGATTAATAACGATGTTAGTGTGGCACTAAATGCGCGGATCGCATTTAATTCCAGGAGGAGCATAAACAAATCAGTTACGCCCTCCGCAAAACTATCAGAGCAGCCAAACGCCAATACAGGGACAAGATCGAAGGATAGTTTAACACCACCAACTCTAAGCAGCATGTGGCAGGGAATTAATATCATCACAGACTTCAAAGGGAATAAAAACTCCACCGTGAACACCGTTGCCTCTCTCCCGGATGAGCTTAATACTTTTTATGTTCGTTTCGAGGGAAATAACACTGCTCTCGTGCAGAGCTGGTCCATACGCCATTCCGGGCTGTGTCATGTGCATTTTCAACCTTTCCCCCTCCTTGTCTGTGGTCTCCACATGCTTTAAAATGTCCAACATTGTGCCTGTACCAAAGCAATACAAAATCACTTGCTTAAATATCTGCTCTGACCCCCATCATCAGCAAATGCTTTGAAAGACTAATCAGAGATTACATCTGCTCTGTGCTGCCTGCCTCACTGGACTCACTGCTGTTTGCTTACCACAACAACCGCTCCACTGATGATGCCACTACATCTACACTAGATCATCAGGGACTCCAGCCACCTGAGCCATGGACTGCTCTCACTGCTACCATCAGGCAGGTGGTTTCGCAGCATCAGGACCCGCACCAGCCGACTTCATGACAGCTTCTTCCACCAAGCAATCAGACTTTTGAAATCTTGATCTCTCACAATCAATAAACATCTGCACTGCACTTTATTAATCTCACACTGGACTGTTATAAATGATATTCTCTCTTAACAACACACTGGCAACTGACTATCAACTGAAAGCCAGAATGTCAATACAGCACAATACAACCTACTGTATATTTAATATATACTATTTTTATTGTATACTGTGTACTCTATATTGTGTGTATTGTATACTGTACATTGTATATTATTATTTGTTTGTTGTGTTGTGTGTAATTATGTGTATATTAGATATGAAACTTTTGTTGTGTAAATCTGATGTTTATTGTAAATTGGTATATGTCTTTTGATTTGGGTACTTCCCACTCTGGAAGTGCTGGTCACTATGTGACTCAAAGTGATTATTAAACTGCAAAAGCCTGCTATTTTATTAAATACATATGTAGTCTAGATGTGCCTCACACTACAAAGTGAATTATCACTCTGCTTGCTTTCATCTGCTACAAGAGTGCGATTCTCATGATGGGTTTTCCATGAATGAGCCAAGAAACTCTAAAAGGTATGAGCACTTTGTCTTTATGTCAGCACAACACGGGCTCCATACATTCACGAGGACTCACATTTAAAGAGCTATACATACAAACTTTTTTTTTTTTTTTTTTTTAATAATTTTATCTTGTTGGTGTGTTGTTTGTGCACTGGAAGCTTCTGTCACCATTCAATTCCTTGTATGTGTAAGCATACTTGGCAATAATACTGCGGTATTGAACATGATTCCGATACCAGTATTGGCATCGGGACATCCCTAGAATATAGTACACAAATCATATGGATAAAATTATATTTTATGGTGTTTTTTCGTAATATTTGGAGCTTGACAGTATCTGTCATCATATCGAAAAGAGCAGTGTTAACATTCTGCTGAACATATGATGTGTTTCACAGATGAAAAAAAAAAAGCCCTACAGGTTTAAAAGAACATGAGGGTAAGTAAAAGGCGTGAACTAAGCCTTAAAAGGAATTAATCAATGGTAACTTGACCTACAGTAACTGTGTCTGTCTCTCTCTCATGGAGATGGTTATAGGCAAAAGAACTCACTGTAGGTCATTTGTCATGGTGAGACCGCGGTCATTGCAGACTGCCACTGTTCCGTAGCAGTTCACATCAGCTTGATTGAAAATCAGCGCAGAAGATGTGAGAGCGGGGATGTGGGTAGTCATATGCCAACTGTAGAGGGCAAAATGCAATTTGAGTCTGAGCTCATGTCATATTTTGACAGCGGATTCAAATGCAGAGGCCGGATGTCATCACTGTCATGCGCTTTGGCATCTGGGCAGCCGTTCACATTAACATGAGACAGACACCAGGTGAGAGAGATGTCGTGCTTTAGCGAGCAGCTGTGTCCGTTTCAGAGCTTTGCAGCACAAATCGCAACCTTCTCTGGAGAGACAGTCAATTTTGGTGTCACCCAATGGCCTCATATCCTCCAGGGGACAAACACGGCCTGATGACAGCAGCTCTGCCCTCAAAGGCACATTTGTCCGCCAATCAATCTGCCGGCCAATCACGGATTACACCCCGGGCCGCTGGCTGCCAGTAAGAGGCAGAGAGCTGACAATCACTCAGAAAGTCTCCCAGATCTACACCTGTCAAATTACTCATTTTGAAATAGAGGATGAAGAAAGAGAGGATGGAGGGATGGAGAATTGGCACATGCTGGCAGCTCTAGCTCTTTAAAGGGCTAGTTCACCCAAAAATGTTAATTCTTTCATCATTTACTTACTTTCTTGTCCCAAACCCATATGACTTTATTCAGTGGAACACAAAAGGAGTTAATTTAATGATGAATGCAGGACAGTTTGTCTATGACAAGCCACAACCAATGAGGTTTGATAGTATCAATGTTGCCACCATATTGGATTCAGTACTGTGTACATAGTTTATCAATTATTTGATTTGAGTTAAAAACAAATCATTTTGTTTCACAGAAGAAAGTAAATTAGGTATGGAATGGCATGAGTAAATTATGTTGGTTTTCATTTTTGGGTGAACTATTGGTTAAAGGAAAATCAAACTCTCTCTCTCTCTCTCTCTCTCTCTCTCTCTCTCTCTCTCTCTCTCTCTCTCTCTCTCTCTCTCTCTCTCTCTCTCTCTCTCTCTCTCTCTCTCTCTCTCTCTCTCTCTCTCTCTCTCTCTCTCTCTCTCTCTCTCTCTCTCTCTCTCTCTCTCTCTCCCTCTCTCTCTCCCCTCCCTCTCCTGCACAAATGAGGCCAGAGTAGAAGTACGAGGCAAATAATGAAGAGAATAAAAATTATTTTCTTTGCAGAATACAATACCAGACACACTAATTCCTCTAAATATCTCTTTTTCTTTTTTGTTTTCCTGCTTCTTTCTTTTCATCCCTCCTCAATCTGTGTGTGTGTGTGTGAGCGTGTATTTATCACTTTGTGGGGACCAAATGTCCCCATATGGATAGTAAAACCTGAACTTTTTGACCTTGTGGGGACATTTTGTCGGTCCCCATGAGGAAAACAGCTTATAAATCATACTAAATTATGTTTTTTGAAAATATGAAAATGCTGAATGTTTTCTGTGAGGGTTAGGTTTAGGGGTAGGGTTAGGTTTAGGGGATAGAATATAAAGTTTGTACAGTATAAAAACCATTATGTCTATGGAAAGTCCCCATAAAACATGGAAACACAACATCTGTGTGTGTGTGTGTGTGTGTGTGTTAATGTGGAGGAGAGGTGAAGGACAGAGTTGAGGGGTTAAAGAGAAGAAGAATATCTAAGAATATCTGCTCTGCATAGATGAGTGAACTGATAAGTGGAGGAGAAATGACAGACAGAGAGGGGGAGGATGAAGGTGAAATGAGGATTAATATGATCTGTTTAAAAACCAAGTATGTGCACTAACATCACATTATTCAAATATAGTTCAGTAACAGGTAACACACAGGCCAAATTCCCTTAATCATCAATCACAATGGGATAGATTAAATAATATTGTTCAGATGTGTGGCAAAAGGTTGATGAGCTTCACAAAATGGGAAGTGGCTATAAGAAAATTGCCAAAGCATTGAAAATGTCCATTTCTACCATCAGGGCAATAATGAACAAGTTGCAATCAACTAGAAATCTTAAGAATCGGCCTGGAAAAGGATGTGTGTCTATATTGACTCCATGCACAGTGAGGAGGATGGTTCAAATGACCAAAGAATCTCCAAGGATCACAGCTGGAGAATTGCAGAAATTAGTTGGGTCTTGGGGTCATAAAGTCTAAAAAACATCACCTACATCACCACAAGTTGTTTGGGAGGGTTTCAAGAAAAAAAGCCTCTACTCTCATCCAACATCAAACTAAAGCATCTTCAGTTTGTCAGACACTACTTGAACTTCAAATGAGACTGGGTTCTATGGTCAGATAAAGCAAAATAAGAGCTTTTTGACAGCAAACACCAGAGATGGGTTTGGCGCACACAGAGATGAAGTACCACCCAATGCCCACGATTAAATGTGGTGCTGGATCTTTAATGTTGTGGGGCTAATTTTCTGACAGAGGTCCTGGACATCTTGTTTGTATACATGACATATTGGACTATATCAAATACTAACAGATAAAAAATATATATAAACCTGGCTGCCTCTGCCAGAAAGCTTTATATGAGCCCTGGTTGAATCATCCAGCAGAACAATGATCCAAAACAAACATCAAAATCAACACAAAAATGGTTCACTGACCACAAAATCAAGGTTCTGTCATGGCCATCCCAGTCCACCTGACCTGAACCCCATAGAAGGTGAACTGAAGAAGAGAGTCCACCAACATGGACCTCTGAATTTGAAGGATCTGGAGAGATTCTGTTTGAGAAATTGTCTCAGATCCCTTGCCAACCTCATTAGGCATCATAGGAGAAGACTCAGAGCTGTTATCTTGGCAAAGGGAGGTTGCAAAAAGTGTTGTATAAAACGGTGCCAATAATTATGACCAATGCGTTTTGGAGAAAATGATTTATTTAAAAATGTGATATTTCCCCTCTTACATTTACATTTATGCATTTGGCAGATGCTTTTATCCAAAGCGACTTACAGTGCCCTTATTACAGGGACAATCCCCCCGGAGCAACCTGGAGTTAAGTGCCTTGCTCAAGGACACAATGGAGTTGGTTGTGGGGAACCAAAAACCTTCTGATTAACAGTTTAGTGCTTTAGCCCACTACGCCACCACCACTCCTCCACTCTTTCAATTGTTTTACTTCAATTAAATGTTCGATTTTTTTGAACTAAATATCAAAAGCATAAACAATGCAGATTTTGCAGATTTACCAAGGGTGCTGATATTTTTGGACACATCTGTAAATATTCACGCTGATGTCGTTTCTAGTCTTTAACATCAAGCTTGGTGCAAAACGTCTCAAAATGCAAAGTTTGAATATATGCATGCAGAAATGCAATTTCAAAACTTAAATTTGTGTCTTTTCCTCAGACAAAGTATGTCTATAGATCGTATGACTTCAGAAGACTTGGAATATAGTGCACAAGTTGTATTATTACCCCTTATGGTGCTTGACAGCCACTGTTCACTACATGCTTTCATAGTATGGAAAAGAGCAGCATTAAGATTTTTCAGAACATCTTTTCATCTTTTGCATTCCACATAAGAAAGAAAGTCAAACAGGTTTGGAAAGATACAAGAGTGAGTAAATAATGACAGAATTTTGTGTCTGTTGGAAAATGCAAAACTGCTAATCACCACAATTATTTTCTATTTTGTCATTTTTTAAATGCTCTGGCTGTCTTCCTCACTGCTGCCAAAACATGCCTAAATATGCCCGTGTGCCAAACCGACACATTTGTTTCCTAATCATGCTCATTTGTGAATCACAAAATCATCTGTACTCCAGTCTGTGCTCTACATTACTCTCTGAGCACTACACAAGCTGTTTGAAATTTGAACCCTTAAAAAGGGCCAAAGTTGACGATTAAAAGTTCTAGACATATCATTAGATAAATGATTAAAACACAGAACAGAGGTGATAATGATGTGTTGGAGCTCAATTCACATGGCCAGGTGGAGCCAAAAATTCATGGGCCGCAGGTTCTGCTTTTGGCTCTGGTAACGACTTAACCTCCATCAGCGAGACAGCACGGGCTGCTCAGGATTCACGGCACGACTGTAATTTGTCAGCCGGTAAGAATGTGGTAATTTTCACCTAATAGCAGCCCTCACATCCCTCACAGACAGACAGAGGGGAGAAAAATGGAGGGAAGATGTATGCGGAAGGAGACATGGGAAGTAGTATATCCTTGTTAGGTGACACACACAACGCCGGGACAAAACTTACTCCAAACACTGAAGGTGTGTTTAAAACCTACTTCTAAGTCAATGTGAAACACCATTCACAAACCATTTTACTTCCGTAATGTGATGTATTTCAGAATATTCTGTTTCAGAGTCACTGTGAGAGAAAGACATTATTAATTAAACAGTTTGTTTACTTACAGGTATTTAAAGAAGAGTTGTAGATTAAACAAGTATATGAACATCAAGTTTTTATGAACATAAATTATTATCCAACAGTTAGTTTTGGTCCTCGAATCTGATTGGCGTGATGTGTTCCAAAATTGCTGATAGCTCACACCATCAGCACTGGGACATTTTACACTTGTATTACTCTGCTTCTGTTCGTGGTATTTTAAACATGTAAGAGCAGTGTAGATGTAGCTAGAAGTGTGAATTTTTATTAATCCCTCTGACATTAAAGATTTGAGCCAGCATGTGTCAACAAATGTTTGTCTTGTGTGTGCTAAGAGTGAGTTAAGTTGATGTTAACAAACTGTGTTTTCAGTCAAGTCGGGTCATTTTTATCTGTATAGTGCTTTTCACAACACACTTTGTTTCAGAGCAGCTTTACAGGAAATCATGCATTTACAAAAAATTAAATAATTGTGTTGTTTTATTAAATATGATGGTAAAATGTGTATAGAAATTAAATAATTAAATAAGAATTGTATTTAGAACCCCTGTGAGCAAGTTGAAGGCAACGGTGGCAAGGAGCACAAAAACTCTATAAAATGTTGGATAATGGAGAAAAATAACCTTGGGATAAACCAGACTCACTGTGGGTGCCAGTTAACCTCTGGATAAAAAACATGAATATAATGCCAATATTAGTTATTTATGTGCAGAGCAAGTCATGGTTTTAAATTAAAGTAAATTAAGTAAGCGTTCAGGTCCATTGTTATCTTATTATATTTTTACTTTAAGATTAATAACTAATGTCTTTGAAGTATATCCTGGATTAACTGCAAAGCATGTCAGTGCACAAAATTCTTTGTAGTTATTTGGAATTGTCTTTCACTCCATGATCGCTCGGATTACTACAACACTATAGCTGAGAAATAAGAGTTAAACTAACAGCTTCAGCATTACTGTCGATCACAGCTGAGAATTGCGACAGACGGCGTAATCACACATGGTCAGGGCGCATACCTGACACAAGTTTCCAAGTTGGGAGAAGACACAAAATTTTAACATGGCGGAAGGGAGAGACAGCTTTGTGTGTCGGTGTCAAAATAAGGGTGCTCCAAGAAATATACAAGAATGAAACTGTCATCCACCGTGTTTTCTTTCTGATAACAAAACACTTAAACATGAGCGAAATACTTGTATTATAATTCTGATACCACTTATGGCATCATCACTTCATGATTGGATTGGATTACTACTACTACAGCTCAGGAATAGAGATAAAGGGGTAGTTCACCCAAAAATGAACTTAAGACAGACCAACATGCCACATGCCCTGATGTAGTCTATAGGCAAACCTTTCAGAATTAAATAAACAAACCATTTTATAAAGGCCTGTCTTATCAAAGAGCTAGACTTGCTTTTTTAAAGAGAGTTTGTTTCTTAAAGAGGTCAGCAGAGAGCACAAAGAAAGATATATGAGCATTATACAGCGCAAACAACTGTAAACCAGATAGAATCATAGTACACACAGATAAACACACACTCATGGTAATGAAAGCAGTTCACTTCAGGCCAGGGGATGAGGACCTTAGCTCACAATCAGCATGATGAGCGTGTATAATTATGCCAAACACCCTAACAGACAGACAGAGGGAGACGTATATATTCACTCCCACACAACCTACACAGCTCATGTTCAACACAGCTCTTCCTTTCATCTGTATCTCTGAGAAGTGAGGTTTACTCTGTTCACTCTCCACAGATTCTTATCTGCCATCACTGTCAATCAATACATCAGCTGATACCCCACAACACACATACACACAAGTAGGATGTGGTTTTGTTATGGTCTAGTCATCATCAGGGTGTGGCTTGTGTTCGGTCTGGACATGGGCTCTGTTTAGAACAGCATACTACCATAGTACTTGGAGTAAAAATGTAAAATAACCATATTTATTTCTGAGACAATAACTGGATGCCAATCACTCAATTAAACATGCAATGTAGTGAGGTCATGTGACAACAATGTAGCATAATGCTGTTTTGTAATGTTTATTATTGCAGACTGCATACTATTTCACATAATATTAAAAAAATACTAGCCAGTAAACATATACTGCGCAGTATCCAGTAAGCAGTATGCTAGTATTACATTTTAAACATAGCCATGTTCAAGGAGTGAACTGGGCATGTTTTGGATATGGCCTGAGCATATTTTTGGGTTACATGAAGAGGTAACTGGTTGTTGGACATATTTTCAGATAACATTAGTTGAGGAAACTGAAAAATATTTTATATATATATATATATATATATATATATATATATATATATATATATATATATATACACATACATACACACTCACCTAAAGGATTATTAGGAACACCATACTAATACTGTGTTTGACCCCTTTCAGCCTTCAGAACTGCCTTAATTCTACGTGGCATTGATTCAACAAGGTGCTGAAAGCATTCTTTAGAAATGTTGGCCCATATTGATAGGATAGCATCTTGCAGTTGATGGAGATTTGTGGGATGCACATCCAGGGCACGAAGCTCCCGTTCCACCACATCCCAAAGATGCTCTATTGGGTTGAGATCTGGTGACTGTGGGGGCCATTTTAGTACAGTGAACTCATTGTCGTGTTCAAGAAACCAATTTGAAATGATTCGAGCTTTGTGACATGGTGCATTATCCTGCTGGAAGTAGCCATCAGAAGATGGGTACATGGTAGCCATAAAGGGATGGACATGGTCAGAAACAATGCTCAGGTAGGCAGTGGCATTTAAACGATGCCCAATTGGCACTAAGGGGCCTAAAGTGTGCCAAGAAAACATCCCCCACACCATTACACCACCAACACCAGCCTGCACAGTGGTAACAAGGCATGATGGATCCATGTTCTCATTCTGTTTACGCCAAATTCTGACTCTACCATCTGAATGTCTCAACAGATATCGAGACTCATCAGACCAGGCAACATTTTTCCAGTCTTCAACTGTCCAATTTTGGTGAGCTCTTGCAAATTGTAGCCTCTTTTTCCTATTTGTAGTGGAGATGAGTGGTACCGGTGGGGTCTTCTGCTGTTGTAGCCCATCCGCCTCAAGGTTGTGCGTGTTGTGGCTTCACAAATGCTTTGCTGCATACCTCGGTTGTAACGAGTGGTTATTTCAGGCAAAGTTGCTCTTCTATCAGCTTGAATCAGTCGGCCCATTCTCCTCTGACCTCTAGCATCAACAAGGCATTTTTCGCCCACAGGACTGCCGCATACTGGATGTTTTTCCCTTTTCACACCATTCTTTGTAAACCCTAGAAATGGCTGTGCGTGAAAATCCCAGTAATTGAGCAGATTGTGAAATACTCAGACCGGCCCGTCTGGCACCAACAACCATGCCACGCTCAAAATTGCTTAAATCACCTTTCTTTCCCATTCTGACATTCAGTTTGGATTTCAGGAGATTGTCTTGACCAGGACCACACCCCTAAATGCACTGAAGCAACTGCCATGTGATTGGGTGATTAGATAATTGCATTACCAGTAAAAACTCAAACAAAAAGAAATAAAAACCTGAATAAACTACAAAAACATGAGTATAAAAACCATGAAACAAATGGAACTGATGAAAACTCACCCAAATTGTCACAGGTAGTGACGGGCTCTTTCGAAACACAGCTTCATGAAGCTTCTAAACACTTACAGACCATTTGTTTTGAACCAGTGCTTCAGTTTCAGCGTATCAAGCCGGCCAAGTCATGTGATTTCAGCAACCAGGGCTTCATTATGTCATGCTGTTTCAGTACATTTTAAATGTTTTGCGGTTGGATGCTAGGGGGCATTGATCCCACAATGAAACCCTGAATCAGTTTCAAATACAGGCTGTAAATTATCTCGAGTCAGTTTAGCAAAAATTGTACTTGATGACGCCTACACAATTTCGTGCTGTTTTATATGCTGCATAGCAAGTGGTTAATGCATTCAGTTAAATTGAATCAAAGTTTCGTAAAGCTTTGTTTCTCCCATCACTAATCACAGGTGTATAATCCATATTCAAACACTAATAGATCGCAACAGTGCCCACCCACTTTTTTAGCCATCTGGGTTCCGAAAGTATTTTTTCCATTCAGTTTTTCCATATTCTTTCATAAAATCCTTTATAAAAGGGCTGTAAGCAATGAACCAAACCAACCAGCTCCGAGGCGAATCACAACATTACAAACATTGATTTTAAAAAACAAAGTACTTGAAAATCAGACAAAAAGACAAAGGTACAAGACTTCGTCCATCTTTTATGAGGGCACAAACTACATTCCCATGAAGCACTGCAAATTACGAAATATATAAAACTGTTAATTTTAGGTTGTCAATTATAAGTACTGTATATAAACAATCTATTTTAAGGTTATTGCAAAATATTCAGACATATACAATATATGTAGTTTGAGGGTGCAGGGAGACCGACTCGACTGCATCATTCAAATGCAGTAGTTCACCAGGAAATTTTAAACAACATTTGTAAACAATGAAGTTGAAATAACACTGACTATGGCTTCAAATAAGGCATATACCAACGATGAACAACAGAGCTATCTATTTTTCAAAAAGCCCTTAAACTTTTTGTGCTTACATAGATGCTGATCAAATCATAATAATGTGATTTGTCTCTACTCTTATAAATTGAGGTAATTGGCTCCAGATGTCAGGAAAACAGTCTCACACATTATCACTCATAAGCTGCCACATACATACAACTATCCGAATTCTGTCTAAAGATTTGCTGTTTTCTGGCAGCATGTCTTTATTTAAAAGGAAAATCAAGTGTGTTTAGGACAGCTTCAAACGACAGAAGTGAGTGTTTTGAGGAGGTTGTAATGTGAAGTGACAAGGTTTTAGTGTAGTGGTTTTGATTTGTTGCTATGTTCATATTGAAGTGTGAAACCCTGTCAATCTGATCTTATTAGATTATTCCTTTCTGTTCACACAGCAGCAGAATTCAGTTGTCAGTCACATTTTTAGACTTTCTGGTGTTATGGAAGTCACTACCACTATGGCATAGCTATGGCATATGGCTTAGAGGCAGAGATATCCTGATATTAAAAAAGAGACTTGCATTTAGGTTCCTTGTCACATTTGGCTTGCTTACTGGGGGCCTACTTTTAAAGGCATGATTTTCATGATGTTCTTCAATGAAATTGCTTAAAGGGATTGTTCACAAGAAAAGGAAAATGCTCTCATTATTTACTCACCCTCATGCCATCCCACATATGTATGACTTTCTTCTGATGAACACAGATATTTTTAGAAGAATATCTCAGCTCTGTAGGTCCATATATTGCAAGTGAATGGTGACCAGAACTTTGAAGCTTCAAAAAAAACATATAAAGGCAGCATAAAAGTAATCCTTCCATAAACGTTGTGCTTTTTTACTATAAATATCCACTTTATCTTCCACATACAGGCAGGAAGGAGAATATAGAGTAAAAAATGACTTAAATATTGATCTGTTTCTTACCCACACCTATCATATCACTTCAGAAGGTATATATTTAACCACTGGAGATTTACTGATTTCTTTTATGCTGCCTTTATGTCCTTTTTGGAGCTTCAAAATTTTGGTCACCAGTCACTTGCATTGTATGGATCAACAGAGCTGAAATATTCTTCTTAGAAGAAAGAAAGTCATACACATTTGGGATGGCATGAGGGTGAGTAAATGATGAGAGAATTTTCATTTTGGGGTGAACTATCCCTTTAACAAGGACTTTAAAGGGGACCTATTTTGCAAAATTCAATTTTACATGGTGTTTGTACATAAATGTGAGTCGACAGTGTGTGTACACAACCACCCTACAATGTTAAAAGTCCACCCACTCCTCTTTCTTAGATTTCTATGAATCAAAAACAGTGTCAAAATGAACAGTTTTCATTTCTGCGTCACGTTAGAGCAGGCCTCTCCCACGACTGGTGACGGACTCCACCCTATTATCACAGATCCTCCCCTGAGTGATCTACACACAGTTCGCCATTTTTTTCTACGCTGGAGCAGATTCAGTGAGAAGAATAATGTCTCACCCTTCGTAAGTATCAACCAATAAACATCGTCTTGATCTGCAGTCACACAGATCAATCACAAACACCAACTACACTGATCTAAGTAATTTGAACAATGTTTGAAGTATCTCAGTTAATGCACAAACATGTTACACATTCCAATCCAGCACAGACTCAAACAAGGTCAGAACATGATCCAGTGCTTAATTCAGAACGCTAAAAGAGAACAGAATAAAAGCACATTTACTCACCATCAGGCACGTGCACACATAGACATCAAAGGGGGCTTGAGCACAGCCCTTTTTCTTCCTCGAGAGAAAGTGCCCTTTTTGCTGGGGTGCTTTTTGAAATAAATAAATATATACATCTTTTGCGATCCGTTTTTTATTTTTTTTGCGATTACTTGGGATAAAATGTGTAATTTATTAATATCTAATGTGTATATGTTTAAATAAATAAAATGCATTAACTAATTAAAATGTGCTAATTTGCCGAAATTGAAGTGTTATGTTTTGCAATAACACCAAAAGAATTCAAACGATTTATTGCCTTGTGCAAAATAAACAAATTATTAGTGAAACTATGTCCCTCTCCTTGGTGCAGTCATTGATTCTAAATATATACTTGAAACTAGTAGCACAAAAACATTTGTTTCCTTTGCTGTTGCCTGCTTTTGTGATAAACCTAGTGAATACTAAGAAAGACCATGATCTCTGTGTGAACTGATTATTTTGTAGAAATCTGTTGAGTATGAAACAATTACGTGAGTGTGAGGGAATTAAAATAAATTGGTAAGGAAGTCAGAGTTGTGTTAATATATTTAACATTTTGTTTAAAAGAAAATTGTAATAAATAATTATGAGAAGTGCTCTTTTTTCCCACTTGAGCCCCTGCCCCCAAAATGTCTGTGCACGTCCCTGCTCACCATCATAGACATTAGACATTTACTTGCATTGTTCCAAGTCTATATAACTTCTTTTCTTCCATGGAACAAAAAAGGAAATGTTAGGCTAAATGCTAGCCTAAGGTACCATTCACTTTTATTAAAAGGAAAAAGGAAGCAATGAAAATGATGGTGATTGACACTAACATACTGCCTAACATCTCCATCTGTGTTTCACAGAAGAAAAAAAATATATGGATTCAACATAAGGGTGAGTAAATAATGAATTTTAATTTAACTCTCTATTCAAAAAGTCACTTCTTTTCAAGCTGCTGTGTTCTCCTGAAGCTCTGAACATGGTGTTGATTACCCAAGAGAATAATCAGGACTGCAAACACATGATCAGTCTAGCGAAGAGAAAGACAGTTTCCTCTCAAACGCGAGTCTTTCCTTTCACTTTCTCCGTCACATTAGCTCCCTGCAGGTTTGCATAGTTGTCGCTCTCCTGAGAGGAGCACACAGGAGCAGAACATTAGGGAGATGTATTATGCTCATTCTATGCATAATGCATCTGCCTAGGGCTTGATATAACATTTTTGGCTCACCGGCCACTGTGGCTAGTATTGTTCCAAAGCCATTAGCCACTCATTTACACTAGCCAAAATCTCCTGCACCGGAAATAATTAAAGGTAGCCGGAGACTTTATATGCAAGCATATGTTTGGACATTTTATTTGAATGAGAATTATATCAGTTTAGCAGGAAACAGGCCTAATGATTTAAGTAATCTCCTGGAATATCTGAAAGCAAACATGGCCAGTCAAAACAGGTAATGTAGTAGTTACAATCAACAAAGTTAATGTAGAAATATACAAAAGTTAATGTAGAACAATCTATGTACATTTTCTAATGGGTTGGAGAAGTTTTGTGATCTGCAGCACAATATCGAGGGAAGCCTTGTTAACTCTAGCATGGGATCAGCTCTATCCAAACTCTGGAGCGCGCATAATGGTAAAGCACGGATAATATGGGAAGCTCGGTTGATGCGCACCCTCCAGCGATACAGTAGGATAGCACTGAGCAGTTCACTCATAAGAGAGGGTCTGTTATGGCTCACGGCAAATTCACGCAAAAACCAGGCTTCATTCGCACCGTGCAAAAGATGCATCTGCGTATCAGAAGAGAAGAATATTTAGTGCTTATAAAGCACTGAACGCAATAAGTATATCATTTAATTTAATTAGCAGTGCACGCACATTCTTCAAAACGTCAACCACCAAAGTGGCTATTAAGAGTGAAGGAGTTACCCATCACTGCCAATTTCTACCCACATTTGGCATAATGTCAAGCCCTGCAACAGGCGAAGAGAACAGCACTTCGTTTCAAGCATATAAAGAGAGATTTTTTTTATATCCACATTCGATTTTGGCCACATTCATCTGCAGTATAAACGTAGCTGTTAAATGAGACAAGCTACTTTACATTTCAGTTTAAGTTTAGGCCTTATGCTCAAATGTCAGATTTTACCCTCTCAAAATCTCATAAATGAACTGAAACCGATCAGACAGAACAAGGATCTCTCGGCAGACATCCAATCAGCTTCAAGAAGCACCAGAGATTTGTTGACATTATTAGTGTTAGTTAGATTAAAAGTTCAATATAGAGAGAGACACTGGGAGAAAGAGTAAAAAAGAAGCCAGCGATAAAATAAGAAAAATAATCAGTTTCTTACCCCAGGTAGAGTCTTTTGTTCATGGAGAGCGCTTTGGGCCTTCAGCGCCGACTCTCTGGCACAGTATGTTAGAAAGGCACATCCTGAAAAATACACACACAAACATGATGGTCAGAGTTGTTTTTAAACTATTAAACTTGCTACGGCCATGAATGATACCTCAAATCAAGTGGCTTGTTGAGGAGGGGGGTTGTGTTATTACCAGTGGACAAAACGGGCAAAATAAATCTCATAGACTTACATTGAATAAGGGATCTGAGCTATATCTAGAGACCAGAATTTCATAGAAATTTGTGGGTGGGCTCCTTTGTCTTGGACCTGTAAGCAACCACCTTGCAACCACGCAGAACACCCTAGCAACCACCTTGTAACTACCCAGAACACCCTAGCAATGCCCTAGCACCACCTCTCAACCTAGCAACGACCCAGAACACCTTAGCAACAGTGCACAGACATGCACCACTCACATTTTGGTCAGAAAATCTAGTGTCCACATTTGTATTTCTTTTACCATAAAACAATTGTCATAGTTAAAACAGAAGTCTGAAACAGAAAATGTTTAAAAGACTAAAACAGCATACAGAAAGACTGACCATTATGCAAATTACAGCAATACTAAAAATCATATTAACTGGTCAAATAGTCATTTTCGAACCCCTCTACAACCAATGTGGGAACTCAAATTAATTTAAACATGTTTTGAAGCTTATGTGTTTTTTGCTTCAGGAGCTGAGGTGAGCGCTGGCAGCAGGTGACACTTTGAGAAGCAGTTTTGCTGCTGCAAGCAGAATTTCTCATCACCTTACATAAGACATGCTGGCATGCCCTCCTTTGGGACCACACACAGCACCCACCAGCCAGAACTGCAGCCAGAAAGCCAGGAGAACCCTTTACACTGGAGAAATGTACTCAACTGGTTCTGCTTCAGGACCTACATTTTACATTGGACATCAAGTGGTGACCCAACACACAATCCCATTGCTTGCTTTTGAAAAGTCTTTATAGTTTGAGTGTTTGTTTTCCAGTGAATTTCAATGGTTTAGGCCAATAATTCACCATGCAAAACACATTGTGATCTACATAAACCATGTTTCTCCATGATACAAGTGAACATGTATTTAATATAAGTCATCAAAACAAAGCTCACCACGAGCCACAGACAACCTGCACAAAGACATCATCAATCATTTGAACAACTCAACATACAGCTTATGTTAATATCTCACCACACTCACAAAAAAATTTCAAATGTCTGTGAAACTGTAACGAATGAGGCAGCGAGGAGACACCGAGGAGACACGGATCTAAATGCAGACTTTTATTAAAAAGGTAAACAGGCAAAACACAAAGGAAAAACCCTCGATGGGGAAACAAAACATAAACAAGTAAACTCAGGCAGGGGAAACATTCCAGGCTTGACAACATACAACGACAGACAAGAAGAGAACAAGAAGCAGGGCTTAAATACACAGGGAGTGATGACTAAATGGGACACAGGTGAGAACAATGAACAAAATGGCAGTGATGAAGACAGGTGGATACTGGGAAGTGTAGTTCTTTAACAAAATGGCAGTGAGACACAGGGCAGACAACAGAGGAACGTGACAGAAACATTTGAATTGGAAAAACTATTAATAATCAATGTTATCTCAAATAACTCTCAAATGTCTGAATTCCATTGCATTAGATAACCACGGAGCCCCATAGAGGAAAGGGTTCCACTCGAAGGGTTCAATCAAAAGAAAGTCTTTTTTTTTTTAAAAAGGGCCCTTTCACAAGACTTTTAGTGAATGTATATTCATACTGTAATGTTATGCTTCCTTCAGAGTGCCCTTAAATATTTTGTGTTCCCTTGCAATAAATTCTGTGTTCCTTCACAATACGTTTTGTGTTCCTTAGCATTACTTTTTGTGTTCATTCGCAATAATTTTTGTATTCCCTCACAATACATTTTGCATTCCTTTGCATTACATTATGAGTTCCCTTGCAATAAGTTTTGTGTTCCCTCGCAATACATTTAGCATTCTTTCACATTACGTTTTGTGTTCCCTTGCAATAATTTTTGCATTTCATTGCATTATGTTTTGCGTGCCCTCGCAATCATTTTGTGTTCCCTCGCAATAAGTTCTGTGTTCCCTCGCAATAAGTTCTGTGTTCCCTTCCAATAAGTTTTGAGTTCCTTCGCAATATGTTTTGCATTTCCTCTGAATAGATTTTTGTTCCCTCGCAATAAATTTAGCATTCCTTTACATTCCATTACATTTTGCATTCCCCCGCAATATGTTTTGTGTTCCCTGGCAAAAAAAATATTGTGTTTCTTCGCAATAAATTTTGCGTTCTTTCGCATTATGTTTTGCATTTTGCAAATTTACCATGGTTTTACTATAGTAACAATATTTTATTTATGATATTCATAGTGAAACCATAGTGATAATAGAGGGAAATGAAAACTATGGAAATAAAAATAATAATTTATGGTTATTAAGGTTTTAATATACAAATAACAGTTTAATACAGTATACTGTATCCATATAGTAACCATGGTTTTACTATAGATTAACCATGGTAAACCTTGTGGTTAATTTGGTTTTACTAAATACCATGGTATTTTTGTAAAAACCATAAAATTGTGATTTTATAACCATCATTTTCATTTTCCTGTATGATTACTATTGTTTTCATACAAATATCAAGGTTAAAATATGGTTATTATTGTAAAACCATGGTAAAATTATTGCGAGGGAATGCAAAACTATTTCAGAAATGTAAGCGTAGTTCTAGCAGGAAGATCTCAGGACACATCTGTCAGGCATCTCAACCAATTACAATACAGACTCCGCTTTAAAAGCCGGTCAGCTGTCTCTCAATGTTCACATGCTTTCGTGATTTTACCCCCCATCCCACCCCATCTCCACCAGTTTAGGTCCCGACCTGGGTTGGGTAAGCTCCGCTCCCCTGCTGCCATCGCCTCTGGCAGGATCTGGCAGTTCAAGCAGCATCTGATCACTGAACCATAGGATGGGGCTTATGCCAAATTATATAAGTATCTTTTCATTTCAATCAATTCCAGTCTCAAGTCTTTCTGATAGAAAAAGATTCCTGCCCTGTCCTCAAAGGGGCTCCGTAGATAACAAAATATCAAAGCAAGTAAAAAACACAAACACACTTTTTAAGCAAACATTTCAGAGAACGTTTGCTAGGTTTGAAATGATAAAAACAGATATACTGCTCAAAATAAAGGCAAAAAGATATTTCTTCTTTTCAACCATTACATGTTCATACTTAATGTGATGAACTACACCGTCTAGGTTACGTATGTAACCTCCGTTCCCTGATGGAGGGAACGAGACGTTGTGTCAAAGAAGCGACACTAGGGGTCTCTCTTGAGCGCCGATATTCACCTCTGAACTATGAAAAAAGGCCAATGAGAGTTGGCAACCAGTATTTGCATGTCCCGCCCCCGGACATACGGGTATTTAAGCGGCGCAAATACAGGAGTTCATTCAGGATTTTTCTGAGGAGCCAGAAATGGTCCAGCCACAACAGTGGCTCGGCTCAGTGACGTGGCAGAGGAGACACAACGTCTCGTTCCCTCCATCAGGGAACGGAGGTTACATACGTAACCTAGACGTTCCCCTTCTGTCGCTCTCTCCACGTTGTGTCAGAGAAGCGACACTAGGGGTCCACTTATAAAAGCGCCACGCGCTGAGCCGTGTACGTGAACTGCTGATACAGGAGCGAGCAGGTATTCTTACGTGCAGGACGACCAACTGTATCAGGCTGCACGTACCCTTCCCCAATGCCCCATTTAAGCCATCAGGATTCCTTATCGTTACCCGGAAGGGGAACAAGGTGCTGGCCGCCAACCTGGGAACGGGCCAAGCCTGGCTGGGCCTCTTTTCTCTCTATGTTTCTCGCATAGAGCAACTTAGGCCGGGGCCCTTACACGCATTGAGGGAAGGGGGTCTTAGCCCTTATTCAGGGCGGAGAAGACCCTGCAGAGGCCACGCCTACCCGAGAGGGGAGGCAAGTTTAAGTGGCAAACCCATCAGAGGCCTGACTTAGGGCTTCTGTGGAAAAGTCGGTGCGGTGGTGGATCCAGCCTATAGAGGGGGGAACATACAGCACGGCAACCGATGCAGCTGTGACTGCCTAAGGGAAGCACGGGAGTCCACTCGTCAGAGGGGACAGAACCGTGGCGTTACACACAGGGGGAGTCCGAAGGAGGCCTTACCTGTGGAGCACCTATACCAGTGCAGGGTAGCTTGCGGTACCCGCAGTGGCTTGGGTCGGCGAGTTCCTCCGCTGAACTGCGACCCACGAGGGCTAGGGAGGAATCAACCAGTGTCCCAAACCTGAGATCTCCTGGGAATGAAGGCGCACTGTTTCCCCTGGTTAGGGGGAAGGGTGCTAGATGCAAGCGATTCACCCGGTCAGATCGTGGGCGTGCCACCGAGTTCTATGGGCTCGGTACCTGAGAGAACACGGGACGATACCGACTCAACTCGGAGATTGTAGAATCTCGCGAAAGTGTTAGGTGTTGCCCAGCCCGCTGCTCTACAAATGTCTGCTAGGGCAGTGCCCCTAGCCAGTGCCCATGAGGACGCGACACTCCTGGTGGAGTGGGCTCGGACCCGCAAAGGGGGGGGCATGGCCTGGGTGTGATAAGCCAGGGAAATGGCGTCGACAACCCAGTGGGCGAGTCTCTGCTTGGAGACAGCATTCCCTTTCTGCTGTCCCCCAAAGCAGACGAAGAGCTGCTCAGAGCGTCTAGTGCTCTGTGTGCGGTCCAGGTAGATACGTAAGGCACGTACTGGACACAGCAGTGAAAGGGCTGGATCTGCCTCCTCCCGGGGCAGCGCTTGCAGGTTCACTACCTGATCCCTGAAGGGTGTGGTAGGAACCTTGGGCACATAGCCCGGTCACGGTCTTAGGATCACGAAAGTGTCTGCCGGACCGAACTCGCCAGGGAGGGGCTTTCGTGAGGAGCGTGAGGTCCGAAAGCCAAGCCCGGGTAGGCCAGTAGGGGGCTACCAGAATGACTTGCTCCTCGTCCTCCCTGACCTTGCATAGCACCTGTGCAAGAAGGCTCACTGGGGAAATGCGTGACTTGCGCAGCCCCGTGGGCCAGCTGTGTGCCAGCGCATCTGCCCCGAGGGGAGCCTCTGTCCGGGCATACCAGAGCGGGCAGTGGGAGGTTTCTTGGGAGGCAAACAGGTCTACCTGGACCTTGCCGAACCGGTCCCAAATCAGCTGGACCGACTGGGGGTGGAGTCTCCACTCTCCACCGGGCAAGCCTTGTCTTGACAGCGCGTCCGCCATCACATTGAGGTTGCCGGGGATGTGAGTGGCGCGCAGTGACTCCAGTCGCTGCTGACTCCATAGGAAGAGACGACGGGCGAGCTGTGACATGTGGAGGGAGCGTACTCCGCCTTGGCGGTTTATGTAGGCTACGACCGTGGTGCTGTCTGTCCTGACTAAGACGTGTTTGTGCCGAATTAACGGAAGAAACTTCTGCAGGGCCAGAAAAACAGCCAGCAGCTCTAGGAAGTTGATGTGCCAGCGCAGCAGGCCTCGGTTCCACCGGCCTGCAGCTGCGCGCCCGTTGCACACGGCACCCCAACCCAATTTGGAGGCATCGGTCGTGACCAGAACGCGTCGGGACACCTGCTGCAAGGGTACTCCAGCCCTTAGAAAGCAAAGGTATGTCCAGGGTTTGAAGGTCTGGCGGCAGGCAGAGGTAACTTTTACGTTGTGCGTGCCGCGGCACCATGCTCGTCTCGGGACTCGAGTCCGGAGCCAGTGCTGAAGTGGTCTCATATGCATCAACCCCAGCGGCGCGGCCACCGCGGAGGATGCCATATGCCCCAGGAGCTGTTGGAAACATTTTAGCGGGACCACGGCGCCTGGCTTGAAGGAAGCGAGGCATTTCAGCACTGACTGAGCACGCTCATTGGAGAGACATGCTGTCATTGAGACTGAGTCTAACTCCAGACCGAGAAAAGAGATGTTCTGGACTGGGGAGAGCTTGCTCTTTTCCCAGTTGACCTGAAACCCCAAACGGCTGAGGTGGCTGAGCACCTGGTCTCTGTGTGCGCATAGTAACTCTCGGGAGTGGGCCAGTATGAGCCAGTCGTCGAGGTAATTGAGTATGCGTATGCTGGTTTCTCGGAGCGGGGCAAGAGCTGCCTCTGCGACTTTCGTGAAGACGCGAGGGGACAGAGACAGGCCGAAGGGGAGGACTTTGTACTGATATGCCTGGCCGTCGAACGCGAACCTTAGGAAGGGGCGGTGTCGAGGGCGAATTGAGACATGGAAGTACACGTCCTTCAGGTCTACCGCTGCGAACCAATCTAGATGCCGGACGCCAGATAGAATTTGTTTCTGGGTGAGCATTTTGAACGGGAGTTTGGACAAGGTCCGATTGAAAACTCGCAGGTCCAAGATCGGTCGTAAGCCACAGCCTTTCTTGGGTACAACAAAGTAAGGGCTGTAGAAACCCTTCTTCGTTTCGGTTGGAGGGACAGGCTCTATCGCGTCCTTTAATAGAAGGGAGGCGATTTCTTCGCACAGGGAATGGGCATGTTGGCCGTGTACTGCGGAAAAATGTACGCCCACGAAGGGGGGCAGAGACCTGGCAAACTGAATTGTGTAATCGAGTCAAATGGTCCGGTGCAGCCAGCGTGACGGGTTGGGCAGTGAAAGCCACGCCTCTAAACTCCGTGCTAGGGGCACCAAGGGGACGGGTTTTTTGGACGTACCCGGCGGGGCTTTGCAGCGGTGCGGAACAGGTAACGTGGAGAACTGCTGGGCAAATTCCTCGACGGTGTCACCGAGGAGGCCGAACTGGGAGACAGGGCGTTGAGGAAGCGAGTCTTGTTGGCTTCACACATCTCGACCATGTTCAGCCACAGTTGACATTCCTGGACCACTAGCGTGGCCATCGTCTGCCCGAGCGCTTGCGCTGTGACCTTCGTCGCTCTCAGGGCGAGGTCGGTTGCTGAGCGCAGTTCCTGCAGCGTGTCGGGATCAGGGCCACCCCCGTGCATGTTGCGAAGTGCCTTGGCTTGGTGGACCTGCAGGAGAGCCATGGCATGCAGGGCGGAAGCAGCGCGTCCGGTGGCGCTGTAGGCCTTCGCTGTCAGCGAGGAGGTTGCTCTACAGGTCCGGGAAGGGAGTACGGGGCGACCTCGCCAGGTGGTAGGGGTACCGGGGCATAGCTGGATCGCAACCGCCCTATCCACCTGGGGAATCGCCGCTACCCGTGGCGCGCTCCGCCATCGAGGGTGGCGAGGGCGGACGAGCCTGTGGAACGGAACCGGGGGGGGCGAGGCTGTGAGCGGCGCGCAGACCCCAGGAACCAGTCATCCAGCCGTGATGGCTGTGGGGAGGACGGAGGGTTCCAATCCAAGCCCACGCTGTTGGCTGCCCGGGAAAGCATGTCGGACATCTGTGCGTCAGCCTCAGCCTGGGCGTGCAAGCCCGGCGGCAGCCCAGGGAGTCCTCTGCATCAGATGCCGCCCTCCGATGTCGCGGCGAGCTCATCGGCTTCCATCGCAAGAGGGTCGGCTGACTGGCTGTGAGGCGAGTCGCCGCCGCCTCGAGCAAGGACAGGAATCAACGAGCGTGCTGGGGCACGGGTGGTCCGAGGGGGCGTACCCGGCGGAGCTGCACCCGCTGCCATCCCCAAATCATCTCCATCGCCAGCCACATTGTCCTCAATCCCGTGGGAAGAAGGAGCAATACGGGGGGCGGCTGGAGAGGCTTGCTCACGGTTGTAAGCAAGCCGCGACCGCAAAGTTGTCATGGTCATGTTCTCGCAGTGAGAACATGAACCATCCACAAATGCAGCCTCGGTGTGATCGCTACCCAGACACACGAGACAGCGCCTATGGCCGTCGGAAGCGGAGAGCACTCCACCGCATCCAGAAACAACACAGGGGCGGAAGGGCATCTTTATAAAGACACGTCCTTAAAAGGACGTTCAACGCCGCTGTGTTTTGCTCTTTTAGAGGAAATTACTCTTTTAAATAAAATCACTCTTTTAGGGAAAAAACTCGTGAGATTTTTTAAATCTGCACTGTCGATGCGCCCAGGGGCAGGAATGCACAGCCGTGCAAACAGGAGAAAGCCGCTGTTGTGCGCCGTGGAATCCAACAGTTTATGCAGCAGAGGGATGACAGGAACTCGGTGTGTGTAGTATGCAGCAGTTGCAGACACGACCATCGGCTCCGAAGAAATTTTCGGAATGAACTCCCGTATTTGCGCCGCTTAAATACCCGTATGTCCGGGGGCGGGACATGCAAATACTGGTTGCCAACTCTCATTGGCCTTTTTTCATAGTTCAGAGGTGAATATCGGCGCTCAAGAGAGACCCCTAGTGTCGCTTCTCTGACACAACGTGGAGAGAGCGACAGAAGGGGAACTGTGGTTACTCTGCTAGGACACCAGTGTGAACTTGAGGGGAACTGACTTCATACTGTATATTGACTAAAAATCCCCTTGGCACCAGTTGATTTATATTCCTTGCAAAAATGGCTCTCAAAAGTGAATTTAGTTCTGAGAAAAGCTCTAGCAGCATTTGTTTGCAGATAACACTTGCTTTGATTTATAATTTTTTATTATCTAATTAGCAATGACACATTTATAAGTGTGACTTAAGTGAACAAGTCCTTTTGAGGTCACCATATACTAAACTGCTGTTGCATAAAAGTGAATGATAAAATTAAATATCATAGCATCTCATATATCTAGCATGGACAGAGGCGTCAGATGGCAGCCATGGCTAAAGTATGATAGATCGCCCCTTTCAGCCTGTTGATTTGCCTCCCACTGGGAGCACAGTGCCTTCACTGGCACATGGGCCATTGCTGTGAAAGGTGTGAGATGCACGGATGCCAACGGCCGGTTGCCCCAAACAACCACAAGTACAAATCTACCTGCTGATTTCCTTTTATTAAATGTGAAAGAAAGCTTTTATTTCCATTTTCTCCATAGACATTAACAGTAAAAGCTAAACTACATACAGTATTTCCTGAACTATTGATATAGTATTTTACAAAGAATCAATAATTAAAATCTTGATATTTTCAGAGGGTCGAGGAAACTAAAGAGATCCTTGTGTTATGTATGAGAACCTACATCAGCACACTCTGTAGGAAGCACATGATTTCCTTTGTGACTCTCACATCACACGTCCACAGGCCAATTAATATAATCTTACAGCTGTAATGATACAGGTCTGATCCACTGGGAACCATCAACACAAAAACTGCACACTGTGATTACACTGAGAGAGAGACGTAAAGAGTTTATGAAAGTCTGTGGAAATATTTTGCATTTGTACTAGCCAATATAATATATATAATGTTAATGCTTGGAACTGCACTAATAGACAAACAACACACAACAAAGCCAAATTACACAACACAATGTCTCTCAATAATAACCCGAGGTGATCTAAATCATACAGAACAGGTATGTGTTCATTAATATCTTAATGTTAGTCATTCAAAACAAGCATAACAGCATATATTATGCAATGGCATTCATAACTTTGGATCATTTGCGGGGTTATTATTATTATTAATATTATGTGTGCAGACAAGCACATCAGACAGTTAATTCTTTTTCAATTACTTCTCAAAGTTTTCAATTAGTCCAGAGGAATAATTACTCTATGCAAGGACTCAAGGACAAAAGACTCCCTTAACATTAATGAACTGAAAAGAAGTTTAAGATATTGCCTTTAGCAGAATATGACTTTTTATTTTTCAGAATATGATTATAGCACAAGTGATTTGAGAAGAGAGAACTAAAGTGAAGCAATAAGAAAGTTCTGCAGCTACAGAAATCACACAGAAAAAACTCACATCCATAGATAAAATAGACCTGCAACACTGGAACTAAAGGGATGTCACCGAAATTTCAGCATAAGGCTTTGGAGAAAAGCGGGAATAAATGACATGAAACCAGATACGAGTATTCCTTCCCACATCCTGTATACTCTTGTGTACAATATATGAAGTTATGCATTATAAAATGTATTATTGGTGTTTGATTTTTGGGTTTATGTCAACACTGATGCTGTGATCCACAAACACACTCATGCTACACATTTCTACCTGACCCTTAAACAAAAACTGTGATTGGAGTAACCTAATATAACCAGGTTGATTCAGTAATAGTATTTTTTTTTTAATTAAATAAAACCTGTTAATTAAGATGTTACCACAATATGCATATTCATTTAGGAGACCTAACCTTCTTCTAATCAAGACCAGTTGTGTGTGTGTGTGTGTGTGTGTGTGTGTGTGTGTGTGTGTGTGTGTGTGTGTGTGTGTGTGTGTGTGTGTGTGTGTGTGTGTGTGTGTGTGTGTGTGTGTGTAAAAAACAAGTGGCATCATGTAAACAAATGGGCATTTAAAGGGTTAAAATCCTATAAATGAATGAATATGTGTCAGTTATGATCAGGACTGATGTTGGTTAAAGTCAGTGAAAATGGAAAAAAAAAATATTAGTATATAATATATTTTAAGCCATTTTTGTTTTTTTATTAAATCTGACACTGCACAAAATATCAATCAAAATAATTGTTGCTAATCATTGACATATCCCAGAGTATGACAAAGGGTTAAAATGACTTTAGACACCAAAATAAGGTTATTTATTTTACAGAGCTTAAAGAGTTATATCTGCTTGATATTAACCTTAAGGTATAATTGATTCAGTTATATTAAATAATATTTGATTGGAATAAAACCGGTTAATTTAGATTTAGACCACATGAAGCACATATATTTGGTTACCTGACAAAACATTTTAGAATTGACTGGTTGTAGAATCTTATCCAATAACAGAGAAAAGATCTTTGAAGCCCTAGTTAACCTAAAACACCTACATTTTATATTATTTAACATCATTGAATCAACCTGAAGACATTACACCAACAAAACTCATTAGTTAGATCAAGTAGAATTAGCCACAATTGCAGGTTACAACTTTTTACAGTGTAGCTACGTAGATAGTTTTCTAAAGATCCAATAAAAATCAAAAGGGTGCTGTGACATCAAGCAGAAAAAAACCTTTTTGGTAGTTTTATTTTTGAGTGTAAGACGACGCTGATGCTGGAGGTTTTGGATGCTGGAAGAGGACGGATTGTAAAGCAGCATGTGTACACATGTGTTGATCACACGCGCGCGCTCAAACTCGAAAAGCTCCAGGAATCATATCAACTGCACCATATGGAGAGGGGAAATCACAAGAACTTAAAAGTCCACCCGCACACCGACCTTTATGCATCCCGGTGAATCGGTCTTTGAGCACCGTGAGCTCGTAGATCTGTCCGAATTCCTCGAAGAGCGGCTTGAGGTCTTTCTCCTCCAGGTTGCGCGGGATCTGACCGATGAACAGCTTGATGGCGTCATGATCTTTCATGGGGATCACGCAACTGAGTCCGTTCATTCTGCCGGAGCTGTTCGCGGTGCTGAAGCCATTCTGCGCTGTGATCGTGGCCATCTTTCTCCCTCCCGCGCTCTCTGAGTCTCGCGCTCTCTATCATCCACTCCTCTATCTCTCTGTCTCTCTCTCTCTCTCTCTCTCTCTCTCTCTCTCTCTCTCTCCGCCCTCAGGCTCTCTGTCACTCTCACTTTTTCAGTTTCACTCGTGATTTATCCTCAGGAATCTTTCACTTCTCATTCCCCTCTCCATCTGTCTCACTCTCCGTGTGTCAGCTGCCACTATGACTCGTGACGTCAACGCGCGGCTCTTGACAAGATCCGTGACTCATTTGCATAATAAGCCCGGTCTGGCCAATCATGGGGCGACATAGCGAAGAGAGCCCCGTGGAGAGCGGAGCAAGAATCTAAACATTTGTACGGCGGGCGAAGCGGCGTGAGGTTCCAAACGTACACAAATATCTCAAAACACGTATTTTAATTTATTTAAGTAGCTGCATGTTTGAAATGATCGGTGTATTAGACCAAGTTTTATGGAACGTGAATGAATAATAAAAAAATATATAGCTTTGTATTATTTAAAATTTGTACATTCGATCATTTAAAAAATATTTTTATCAAACCACATTTCAGTTTTAAAACAATAACAAAACTGTGATCGCATCTACATGGCCCAATTCTGACATTATGTTAGAGGAAACGAACAGCTTGTTGCTGCTGTCCATGGTGCTGAAATATCTTGAGTTGTTCATTATCTGCTGTTCAAAGATTTTTCTAGTACTTCTTCAGGCTCACAGATAAATTGCACACGAGAGACCGGGGCTAGTTATCACACTTGTTACTCCAGTGAATAGTTTTAAGGGTAGGTTATTTTTCTTCTATATGGACACAAACCTTAAAGCCTTGGTTACAAAGAAGCTGTTGTGTATTTGCCAAGTAAAATAATAGCCTAGCCTAATAATAATAACAATAATAATAAAAGTCTTAAAACTAGTTGACCTTTTGTGACAACTAACCCTGTCTCCCCTATGTACACATTGCTTCGCTTACAAAATAATTGATGGTATCAGATGGTTACTCTGACTTATACAATGGTACCGATGGATAACCATATTCATATTTATACTGTATATTATACACATATTTATATTTATACATGTCTAGAAATATCCTTATTTAAACACATAGTTACTTTAGGTTTATGTAAATATGCTTAAATTTGCCAAATATAAAATTAGATAAATTAATGCAAAAGCAAATGTAGTTGATGCCATTTACCATTTATTTCATTGTTTAAAACATATTAAATTGAGATGTTTACGAAGTGCATTCTCATCATTAAGTGTAATGAAATACTTCACATTTATTCTGAATTCATAATAGTATGTAAAGTTAACTCAATTCAGTTTGATGGAAATTTGTCATGCAACTGACATGCATAAAATAAAATATATTGTGTGTGTGTGTGTGTGTGTGTGTGTGTGTGTGTGTGTGTGTGTGTGTGTGTGTGTGTGTGTGTGTGTGTGTGTGTGTGTGTGTGTGTGTATTACTGCCTGAGAGAACCAGAAAGGGTCTTGTGCTCATTTTCAGTGTCTGACACTTGTGTGCTTGCTGTTCAACAGATTACTTTTTTTTTTTTTTTTTTTTTGTAGACATTCGTTTGATGATGGTTATTAAAATTATGTTTTCCTACAGTAGGCTATTACTTCAGGGAGTGAAAACCCACATTCAGCGGCTGCACAAGCTTCCTGCTGACATTTTGCACGTAATTTCAAACGGATCCTGCCGCGTTTTATACGATCTGAGCCGGTGTGGAAACATAACGAGCTCTTTTGTCAATAGCATCACAGAGACATTCATTTGCATAAAGGCTCCGCTAACTTTGCAGCACAGCTGTGATAATAACATCCCGAACAAAGGTACTGAATGCTGGATATTATTGTGCCGTGCCTGCATGGCTAGTGAGGACAGCAAAGACTGTGAGACGCATTTCGGGATTTTTTGAGACACGCGGATGTTATGCACACCTGAGATATAGCAGCTGGAGGCAAAACCCTGAGAGAGACATCCTGAAGAGACAGACAGACAGATAGATAGACAGATCAGATAGATAGACAGATAGATAGATAGACAGATAGATAGACAGACAGACAGACAGATCTTGTCAAATGATATTCACTGTAATGCATTTAGAACACACAAAATACATGAGACTAATCGATCATTTTAACCAAACACAAATACACTCACAAATCAATTAATAGCCAGAACTATTTAGAATTAAAACAATGTCACTTTAAAATGAATCATTTTGAGTTTCAGCACTTGTATAAAAAATTATACATTTCATAAAATAAAACAACTTTTAATAAGTCATTACATTTTAATTAAAAAAGTAGTATGCAAAATGTCAGTGAAGGGTTCTCTTTTCAGTGAAATTGCAAACACACACACACAATCCTGGAGGAGACTTGCAGTCTCTCTGACTTGATCATGTACGTTCATTTTTTTTTCTCCTGTAAATCTTCTGCACATCCACCCGGTGCTCAATTCTGCGTCTGCTCGTTCTAATTCTGAACGTCTATGACATCACATAATGCAGGACTTCATCTGATTAAAGCAGCATTCAGCCTGTTTAGACTCTGTACGACCCTTATTGCTTCCAGCTGGACTGCAGACACAGAAAAATACATGAAAGACAAACACATGAGAGATCACAGACAGCCGTGACTCATGCAGTTAGCAGAAACTAATGAATCCCAGAATCCTCTCTGGTTGCCACCCCCTGATCCTCTGAAGCTGACCAACACATATCCCAGCATTCATGTTCTTTATAGAGAAAAGAAAATGTGCAGCCAATTATGAGTTAGAAAAAAGTTAGAAAGCTGCAAAGTAATGTGTTTGGTGAAAAGGAAAATAATACAGCTGTTTTTTCAGCCAAGTTAAGGTTATTACTTGATGCAAGTCAATGTGGTCAACAGTATGATAATTTAATTACCATACAAGCATAATGAAGAAGAAAAAAAACATTTAATGGGCAAAGATATTTCAACACATTCAAACACAAACCGGATAACTCTGGTGTCAGAATTTAAGTTCACTCTCAGCATGGTCCCATCACACACCTAACGGAGGGATTTCGGTTAGCCTATAGGCAGCTTGTTAGACATCTCTCATTTTTATATTTTTGCTTTAGGTGCTGCAGAATGTGAACATTGTGCCATTTGCAGTGATTTTCAGATGACTCAGAAACACTCGGACACACACAAGCTGTTCAGTTCCACAAACCATCACTTTAAAAGATTCAACAACTCTTTTCATTTTCCCCAAATAGCATATTTGTTTTATTGCATGCGGTATTAAAGCCACAGTGTGTAATTTAAATGCAAGCAGTCTGGCCCCAAATAAAACTATTAATAATACAAAAATAATGATGCAATGAATGCATATAGTGACCTGAGGCTGTCATGCTCCGAAAATAACAAAAAGATGGATGGATGAATGTTTCCCATGACTAAATCTTCAGGAAAGTTTTCATTGGTCATCTCAATCACGCAGTCACCTTTGAAGAGTTCAGACTCCAGAAAGATTGTAAATGGATCCGATGCCAAAATAAGCCTGTGGGTAGTCATGACTGCGTGACTGGCGCTTAAGTGTTTGCGGGGGAAACAATCACATGGATAGATGGATGGATGCTCCGTTAAAACTATAGTCCTTTTTCACACTCCGAGTTTTTTAACGCGGAAGTAAACGTTTGCAGGGTAAACTTCGACAGCAGTGAATGGGAGATCATAGCTAATGTTATTTCAACGTACTCATTTGCTCCAAGACCAAAAGAAAACTATGTTTGAATGACTTTTTCAAAAGAGTAAAAAAAATAAAAGAGCGGTGGATTAAGCAAGTCAGAAGATGCCACATTTACTGTCACTCTTTCAACAGATGTGGTAATTCTTTTTTTTTTTTTTTTAAACGAATTCCATGGAAACATAACAATAAGCACAATGTTATACATTTACCCTCAATGTTCACAAAATTTATGGTATGAAAAAATTGCGAGATTTACGCTGCTAAATAAGGCGGAAACGCGTCATCACTGTCTGTGAAAAAGGTCCATTCATGAGTTGTTGTTTTTTTCTCCTCGCGCCAGCTTTGAAAAGCAGACCTAATGGAACAACTTCTCCATTGTGGAAGAGAAACAGAGAGAGCGAGAGAGAGAGAGAGAGATGTTTGTCGTTTTCAGACACACTCGGTCACAATCATTGCAGCCCAGTGACGTGTTGTCATAATAATTTCATTACTGTATGTTAATCAAGAGCTCGCTCAGGAAATAAGGCTTGTCGGCAGATACATCAAACAACATATAGAGCAAAATGCAAATATCATCACACTGAGTGTCACTTCTATCATTATAAGTCAAACACATCTGATTGGACTTTATGGCAGGGGAGGGTGGGGTTTGGTTCTCATGGTAGGGTAAATACATAAATGTGCATTCGTGGATTAAACCCTCCTCTGGTCTGGAAATTTCAGGAATACAGCTCAGGAATAGATCACCAAAAAATGAAATTCTGTCATCATTTATTCACCCTCATGTAATTCCAAACCCTACTGGTAGACTGTTCATGCTGCTCTTTCCCATACAATGAAAGCAGACAGTGACCAGGGGCGGCAAAGCTTCAAAAAGGATAGAAAATACCACAAAAGTCTCATTTGTTTGACTTGAGCACTGCAATCCAAGTCTTCTGAAGTCATGATTATTTGTTAGCTGTGGTAGAGGGGAAGATAAACTTATATTTTGGTCTGTTCCTCACACAAAGCTATCGTATGTCTTCAGAAGACTTGGAATATAGTACACAGACTTTTTGTGTGTGTGTGTACACAATTCCCTTAATTCCTGCCTCTTGTGCTCCTCTACTGAAATGTCAATGTTCCTACAACATCGGAGAACACTTTATACCTTTACATCACTTAAGGAACAATTTGACTAGAATTGAGCAACACAACAAAAAGACTCTGCGTGGGCTAAAAGATTATATAAATGGCAAAAATGTACATTTCCTCATTACAGCAGAGATTTTGAAACTTTGTTTTCTCTGCTTTACACCACGCACTGCTCTGCCTCCTCCCTTCATTTAAACTGTGTGAGATAAGGAAATGCTGTTAGTTCATCCTCTGATGTAGAGGTTGAACGTTTTCCTTTTCAACAAAAACATGAAAACAGCAGAGCATCAAAGCATGGTTGATGGGAGGCTGATCCTCAGAAATACTGTGTGACCCACATCATGTTTAACATGCATCATAACAGAGAAACACATACACATACCCGCAAATGTTTGTCGCACTGCGGCATAAAAAACAGACACTGCTTTGGTTAAAAAGAGATTTGAGATTACAGAATTAACCCAAATGCACACAAAAAAGGAGGCGTTTAGAGGATTATGAATAATTGCTTCATTGCATGTTTGTTTTAATATCATCTTAAATCGACATTACTAATTCAGCTATCTACTTAGAAGCTCTTGTAAGTAAAAGGCTGTTAAGTGAAGCTTTAAACAAAGTTTTGCTGAACAGGATAATTCCCTAGTAAGGATTAACCAATCAACATAACAATGAAGCTATTTAAAGGAAGTATTGACCTGTGAAATCTTGAGCATTTAAGGCAACATGAAATGGCATTAGCAACCCATTTTACTGCACTTCTGTAATGTGAAGAATATCCAAACTTAACAGAAAATTAAATGAGGGAAAACAATGTAAGGCAGAATTTTACTTTTTAATCAGAATTGATTAAATCATGAAAAGTGGGCATTCCATAAAGGTTATGAATACACACATGGAGTTCTTTGGAATACTGTGCACTGATGAACCAAGCACAATAATACCAGGAACGTGCATTAAGAAAGTAAACTATTGTCGTGAGACTTTGAGAAGAAAAAAAAACAAGTCTTAGTTCTGTTTCAGGCAAAAGTCGATAAAACAGCAAAAAGCAAATAAGCACATTTAGACTAAGATATGTGATCCAAAACAATCAACTCTATATATCTGTGATGGTCCAGCTATGAATTCCATCAGTCAGAACTATAGAAACATTCAGATGTACTTGTGTTATTTAAGAATAATCACTGTTCTAATTAAGATCCAGTTAGTTCCTCTCCATCTCTCCGGACACTGTTTTAATCACATTCAGACAGAAAGAGAGTGTTAAGAATGAAAAACAATCCTTCATATATAGAGGTCTTGATCTCTACCGGTCCAATTCTGTCTAAAAGTCAACATTAAATACATTTGCAACCTGTTTTGCTTGTGTAATAAAGTGACATATTGATTTTAATCACCAGAAATTGATTGGATGGTGAAAAGTGATCTCTATAGGATAGGAGGGGTGGAAAAATAAGAGGTTTACGGACGTCAGCACAAAAAATATAGAAAAAGTCGAAAAAAATATATAATTTTACTTGCATTGCTTGTGCAGATTTAGGGCAGAAACATACTTACGTACACATTTGCATGCATATGCAAAACTTGGCCAACAGATAGCTAGCGTTTGGTCCTATTGTATATATGTTCTTCCATTACTGTGGTGAACAAACCTCACAATGGGATGATAGATACCTTCGAATGACAGTGGCATTAAACCAGAAGTGTTATTATTAAGGTAGCAACAGTTTAATTCGCTACTGTATGCAAGATACTAGCCATACTGTTGCTCCACCATGATAATGGTGGACCTGAAAGAGAAATTTGACCATAGAAGTAAACAGTTTACTGTAGTGCCTGCTAATGAAAATGTAAAAAGAAAGCTTAGCACGGAGTGCAACCAAAGGCAATGGCATAGTATTATAGGTAGTATATTAGCGAGGACATCTCATATTTTGGCCAAAATGAATGCATCAGGTGTCGGGGTTCAGAAAGAAGAGGATTCAATTTGCAGGGTAAACCACAGTTTATTGGGGGAAACAACAAGCACCAGCCGGACAGGATAAGGTCCACAGACAATAACGGCCTCAGAAAACGTAGACTTGGTCCATGGAACGGTAACTCTCAGCCTGCACAAGAGGTCAAGGATGGTGGTGAGTGAGACGGGGGAGCAACATGGAGTAGTGGCAGGTGGGGCGCGGCGAAGTGGAAGGGAGATGACTGCTCGGGGGCTGGAGGTGGCGGGGGAATAAGCTCTGTCCAGCAGCCTGGGAGACAGTGGTACTGGAGAGAGGAAAAAAAAAAAAAAAAGAAAAAGGGAAAAACTAAACTGCTCGGAATGCAAGCCACAGGAGAAAGGAAAAAAATAAAACCTATTAACTATGCCAAGTTAACGTACAGAAAAAATAATGAAAACTAATAAATAAAGATTAAATTAAAAATAAAATCAAGGCTGATAACAAGCTGGGATCAAGACACAGCAAAATAAAAGCAAAATGAGAAAAAACTTGGAATCCAAAGCAAATCAAACAGAGGAAAAATAAAGCTTGAATAGATAACTAGACTACCAAGAACAGCAAGATGAAAAGCAAGATGTGAATAACAACACGCAAGAACACAATATGGCAAGGGACAAAAAACATGAAGGGACTATAAAGAGAGGCTAATGAGGGGTAACACGTGAGTGTAATGTTGAGCTAACAAGGTAACAAGAGGGCAGGGCGACAACTGACAGTTGAACACATGGAAAACAACACGTGCAGACACACATGGTGAACGAACACAAACACCACACGCCGAAGCGCACGGGCGGACAAACAAGACAGCCATGCACTCCGGACAAACAATAACACAGACACAAACACAAACACAACTAAGCTGATCAAACAGGCGTCCTGACATCGGGGCACCCATTGTCCAGAATTTAATCAACAAAAGAGTTGAGGGACATACCCTCCACTGGTCGACTGGCGAAATGATCGGGGGCGTGACTTCCCACCCGACGAACATCCCGTATTTCCCATTACACGGGATGCATATTGAAGCAGCTACACTACAGAGGGGAACACCCAGGTCGACTGTCCATTACAGCTAGATACAGATTTATTAACCATTGACATTCATATTTTGTGTTAGTCTGGACTAACTTCACTGTTTTAAGCTTTATATTGCATTATTGTATCACCAAATCTTGTATGCCTACTATAAGTATTTGTGAGCAACAGTACGCGGCTTTGTTCAGATTTCGATTGGTATTTCAGTCGAAACAACTGTTGTAGTTTGACTGCGTGCTTCACATGAATTGGGACATAAATGTGGGCTTAATGATTGCTTGGACTTGAATAGCTTGCACGTTTTATTCTGAAATTCTTGGAAAAAAATGTCGCTGTTTGCACGTCAAAGATGTTAGCCAATCATAACACATTGAAGTCTTAAGGTGTGTTCGAATTCAACTGCAAGAAGTATATAGCTGCAGGCAGAGCTCCAAAAAGGGGCGGGATCATTCTAGAAAACACTATTTATCAGGCTGGTCCAGCTAACATGCATGCTCATGCCTCAAGTTTACTGACAGGTGCTGTCTGTATCTAAAAGGTGATTGGCTCATTTACCTGTAAGGTGGAACTTCTTTTCTACACCCGCTATATTGGCCATGTTATTCCCAATAATTCTGAATGAAATGCTCCCTCTCGAGCTAAATAGTATCTGGAATAGCGTGAGCATTTTGTGAAGATCACAGAGGGGGATTGTTGGTAGTGTTGTGTTGGTCGGTGACAGAGAGAGATGGGCAGCTTTGAAGACACCACAGCAGTATGAGGTGGGGGGCGGGCATCTCTGTTGGAACAGAGCGATACACACACACACACACACACACACACACACACACACACACACTGTTCAAAGGCTGCATCAAAGCCACACATAAAAGTAGGCAGGGGATCATCCCAGAATGCCACAGGAGGGAGACGAAGACATTCATTTATTCCTATTCATTAATTGTAATGTTCTTAGACTGGTCCGATAGTTATTTTACACTACTGATATTGTATTTTACTTGTCGATATCTCTGGTGTATTTGCAAATTTAGTATTTTACTTGGCAATTTCTCATTGTACACATTGTGCTGCAACTCATTTGCAATACATATGTAGAGTTTTGGGCACATTTTGGCACAGAGTTTTTGAGCCATATCTACAGACCACAGTGTCATAGAGACTTAAAGTAAAAACACTTATGTCAATGTTTGCATCACATACAGTCTACTAAGATACCTACATCTATTTAGGTTCTGAAGGCTGTTCAACAGTTGGTGGAAACAATAAAAATAGTATATGATTAGGCAGTTATCAAGTAAACTTATGGTTCGACTTCAAAGAAATAAGCACTATAGTATTAAATAAATGCTTGGTTATGAATAATGTTGACATGGTACCATGATGCCTCTAGATAACACACTACTCGTCTTGCTGACCACATCAACAGGTGCTACAGCAGCTTACAAAAGTATTCAATATATCTCACACAGGATATATAATATTACATCTACATCATCGATTATTTATTAACTCGTCTGTATGTGATGCTTGTTCCTTCCTGTCTCATATGATCTTTATTTCATTATCAAGCCTGTGTTCACTCCACAAGCACTATGAGAGAAAGAGAAAATGAGAGGAGAGAAAGCTGGAAGACAAGACAAGAGAGGAGAGAATGAAGGACACACCACATGTTCTGACCCTGCATCCTCATATCAGGATGCCTTTCATTGCTGAAACAAAATGTTTGTGAGAAACGAGACAAAGAGAAGGAGGTTTGTAGCTCCTGAGTTCCCCCTAGTGGAGAAGGGCTGCTCTGTAGGTGGTCAGGGCTGGATGTGCTCCGGGGAACAGCAGGATTTGATAAGCGGTTGTGGATCTATCTAGTAGGGCCATAGCAAGGAATCCTAGACCTCCAGACTGTATATTGGTCAAGGTCTCTTTCACATTAAAAATTACAGTTTAAAAGTTGTTGTGGGTGCCCTGAACCTGTGGGCCACTAGAATCGTTACCACCTTTGACTCCATTAGCTACGGCCTGGCTGTCTAGACGGAATATAGACTGGTATAAATTGTTGGAATGTCATCAGTCAACAGAATCTAAAATACAAATGAATAATATAAAATCATTAGTATAGAAAATTACAAAAAGACAATAATTACTCAAAATCCACACAGAAAGAATGTTTTATCCATTGACAAGGCTGTCGTTAGATTTCAGAAGAACACAATTCTCTTGACGGCCAATGGTGATAATCTTAAAACAAGTTGATTAATCAGATCAATGGAGTGGTTCATCATTATATTTGAAGCACACAAACAATAGTGCAATATGTTTTTCATCCAGACTACATGGGGAATAAATGCAGAGAGTATAGCTGAAGACCTTTAAACGAAGACCCTTATAATCAAATACACCGATCAGACACAACATTAAAATGACCTGCCTAATATTTGTGTAGGTCCCCCTTGTGCCACCAAAACAGCACCAACCGCATCTCAGAATAGCATTGGTTATTTGAGTTACCATAGCCTTTGTCAGTTCGAACCAGTATGGCCATTTTATGTTGACCTCTCTCTTAAACAAGGCACATCTGTCCACAGAACTGCCACTCACTGGATGTTTTTTGTTTTTGGCACCATTCAGAGTAAATTCTAGAGATGATTGTGAGTGAAAATCCTAATGACAGAAATACTCAAACCAGCCAATCTGGCACCAACAATCATGCCACAGTCCAAATCACAGAGATCACATTTTTCCCTATTCTGATGATTGATGTGAACATTAACTGAAGCTCCTGACCCATATATGCAAGATTTAATGGACTGCAGCCACATGATTGGCTGATTAGATTAGATGATTGTTGGTGCCAGATGGGCTGGTTTGAGTACTGCTGATCACTTGGGATTTTCACACACAACAGTCTCTAGAGTTTATTTAGAATAGTGCCAAAAACAATAAAAACATCATATGAGCAGCAGTTCTGCAGATGGAAATGCCATGTGGATGAGAGAGGTCAACAGAGAATGACCAGACTGGCTCAAACTGACAAGGTCTATAGTAACTCAGATAACCACTCTGTACAATTTTGGTGACAAGAATGCTATCCCGCATTTGGTGCAGATTTGGTGGGACGAAGGGGACCGACACAATATTAGGCAGGTGGATTTAATGTTGTGGCTGATCGGTTTAATTTAGCATACTGTATATTTAAAAATCGCCCTTTGTTCAGTGAATAGCCTGTTAATTTAGTAATATATAAACATCCCCCAAATTGGCTCAGTTTTACTTCAAAATCAATTATAAATATGACATGTAAAGCAGTTTGTGTTGTTTTACAGATATTCCTGCATTTAAAGTGAAGCAAAATCGCCCCCTGGAGTAAAAGCTGAGCCACTGCATGGGGCTCATATTTATATATGAGAACCTTATTTGAATAAATGAATGTCTCCTTATACATCACATGTAGCTGAAATTGATAAAATGCAGAGAAATTGTGCAAAATCTCTTTATTCATTAGTTTCAGCATCAATTCCACCTTTAAACCACAATGCATCCAGCATAACCCAAAGACCAATAAACTAGAATGTTCATCCCAGACCAGCTAAAAACATTCCTCTGGTACAATTACTCCATTCACATTGTTGTTATTTACAGTACATGTCAACACCTCCAACACGCAACCTGCAAACCTGATATCTTAGAAAGCAACATTCCTGACCATTTCACGCCTTTGTTTGCCCGTCTAAAAAAGCCGAGGGCATGTTGAAGAGAAGGTGCATTTGAGAGAATCAGACATCAGTGCAACATCTAAAAATAAACTCTACAAAATAGTTTAGACACACTGAGAGACTTTCACGTGTTTACCAACAGTCAGAAAGAACAAACAGAATAAAGTCAACATCGAAAAGTCTACTGCAGAGAAAAGGAGGAAAGCTTTAGTGGAAATTATCCACACGCACTCAGGAATGTCCAAAAATTTAGCAATGGAGAGCAGAAATAAATCTCAGACACTTCATATGAGCTTTACAGAACATCTCATAGGAATAAATGGACCCTTTTCACATTTCCAGGTTTGGAACATAGACGTAAACTATAGTGGGTGAATCGGAGACCACAGCAAATATTATTTTTGCACTCCCATTTGCTCCAACAGCAAAAGAAAAATCCATTATTAAGTTGCTTTGACTTTCCAAAAGAGAAAGTTACGTGATAAATTACAGCCAGCATTTGTAAGTATGCGGAGTTCAGCGAGCTGAGGAACAAAAGACAGGAAATTGATTTTGGCAACAAACTCAGAGATAAATATATCTGGGATAATAATACATGTCATCACTCAGTATGAGCAGCCGAGCAGAGATATGAAGGTAACGCTTTACGAACACAATAAAAACGCAAAAAGATCTGTCATTTACAATCTAGAGACAAAAAACTGCAATAAATATTTTTAAATGACTTTCTTTTACAAGTTTATAGATATTTAATGCGAGAAATTATCTGTCAAACACATTGAACAGTTGATATGAAGAGAGTTTTAAAAGAAACAAGAGAAAGGGGCAAAATCACTGAACAGTTACTACACTTTTTCAGCGCAAAAACCACAATCATGTTTAACCATGCACTATATGCACTGGTTTTGCACTGAGCCGTATTGAAGTTACGTCATTGTTAAGTTGGGTTTATAATAGAATGCACCTCGTTCACAAAAATCTGCGTTATTTGTATGGCACAATTAACATTGTGCTATTGCCGCCATCAAAAAGCAGGTGGCAAGTGGAATTGTCTTTAAAAGACACATTTGTTTTCACTCTCTAGTGATCATGGCAGCAGTAATTCATCATATGATGATCAGAATAGAGAAAAGTGTTATAACTGGATACATATCTAGATGCACGGAAAAGTCAAGCACACTTTCAGCCTTTTAAAAGAGTCGATTCAGTTGGATCACAGTGGTGGAGTGATGCTGAACAGTCCCAGAAAATATGCCAAATTATGGTAGTCTACAGCATACTCCACAATCTAGCACTCAGAACCAACCTGCAACATGGGGAATTGCATGGTGCAAATTGGATTCAGCACTAATTATTGTCTGTATTTGCGCCATTGCCTGATTTGCAAAACTCCTTAAGTGAATTGGGTGCTGAAACAACGCAGACGGCATGAGCAAACAAACAATGCTATCAGCTGGCACAATTCATTTTAGTAACCCCCCCCCCATATGTCAAACGGTTTGTCAAACAAATGCTTGTGATATAAAAAAAAAAAAAAAAGAGTTTGAAAGTAATAGATAATTCAACAGCTTTACCTCGCTTCAGCGAGTTAAAAACAGTTTCAGTAGACAACCACGCCATCCAATCAAACACTCGTCTGGATTTCACTGACAGTAGCTCTGCAGGAAGTCAGAGAGAGGTTAGAAAGAGATGTGGGAGGGTATTTATATGCTGTTATTGTCTGTCAGCATTTGTCACATCGACATGAACTCTGGGGACAGCAGCAGCTCTTTGTAGCGAGCAGAAAAAAGCTTTTAAGTTTGTCCCTGCAGCTTCTTTAAATCTCCTTTCCTGTTGAGAGAGAAACAGACGGTTGTACATCCGTCGTGCACAGGAAAATCAAACTGGAGAAAATGCGTGTCTGACACTCCCTACGAAAGACAGGTTAACAAAGTATAGATGGAGTTGAGTAGAGGAAAGAAAGGAGGCAGGAGAGAGACAATCGGCTCCTCTGTGTTTCTCTCCGTGAGTGAGTTTGGAGCTCAGGAATTCTTCCTTCTCAGCAATGAAACCCCTGGCTGTGTCTGCGGGAAACCCCATTCAGCTAGAGTAGATCTGTGTGCCGATCACCCGCATAATTTCCTTCTGTATCTTGGGCTCCTGTGTGTTAATGTTAGCATCTCCTACCTGACCATCTTCATACCTGACAGGGACAGAGAGAAAGTGATGATATGGAACAACATACTACATCTTTATTTGATACTTTAAAGTGATTATACACTTGAACAATAAATTATGCCATGTCACGACCAGATAAAAAGTAATCTTTTCCATGTTAATCTGGGTTTCTGTTCCAACTGGCTGGAAAACCACATAAACAATTGCATCAGGTGAAGCATCTAGGTAGCCGTGAAAATGTGCATGCTTTTAGTGGTATATTTATTAGTCTTCACAAGTGCAAACAAACAGATACTCACACAAAGAAGAAGCGTGTGCAGACGTGATCAGACACCGGACACACCCAGATATTTCCATGTTTCTGCAAGTCTTTAGATGTGATCACTGAGGAGAGAAGCTAAAATAATTATTAAGATCACCAAATCACACACAGATCTCATACCATGTCTAAGCTTCAGACAGCATGACCACACCCCTTTTCACAGATCTTCTGATGCATATTACACACAAAAATAACAAGAGTTGACTGGAATTGTCCATTCCAATCTGATTGACTGGCTGTTATTTAGTAGAAAGTAACTAGCAAGTTAGACATCCACAAGTTGAACTACATTCATTTTCTTTTTCTTCAGAGTAATGTTGGTGAAATAATCAGTACTTAGTAATTTTGGATGGCCAAAAATTCTGATTACAAAGTCACACACATTTGTTTTCTAATTTCTTCAGTTGTTTCTATAAAGCCAGTCGTGGACTAACACAGCAACATCATAAATTGTGAGGGGTTTTTCCCATATTGGTCTATTATCGTGTAATTGATCATTGATTATAATAAATAAATGAAATATTTTAATTAAAATATATTTTATTCTAAATCAGACTACAGCTGATATACACTGATCAGCCATAGCATTAAAACCACTAACAGGTGAAGTGAATAACATTAATTATATCATTACAATGGCACCTGTCAAGGGGTGGGATATATTAGGCAGCAAGTGAACAGTCAGTTATTGAATTTCATGTGTTGGAAGCAGGAAAAATGGGCAAGCGTAAGGATCTGAGCGACTTTGACAAGGGCCAAATTGTGATGGCTAGATGACTGGATCAAAGCATCTCCAAAACAGCAGGTCTTGTGGGGTGTTTGTGGAATGCAGTGGTTAGAACCTACCAAAAATGGTCCAAGGAAGGACAACAGGGTCATGGGTGCCCAAGGATTGATGCGCATGGGGAGCGAAGGCTAGCCTGTCTGGTCCAATTCCACAGAAGAGCTACTGAAGCAAAAATGGCTCAAAATCGTAATGCTGGCCATGATAGAAAGGTGTCAGAACACAGAGTGCATTACAGTTTGCTGCGTACAGGTATGCATAGACACAGACCAATCAGAGTGCCCATGCTGACCCCTGTCCACCGCCAAAAGCACCTACAATGGTGAGCATTAGAACTGGACCATGGAGCAATGGAAGAAGGTAGTCTGGTCTGATGCATCACGTTTTCTTTTAGATCATGTGGACGACTGGTTGCATGTGTGTTGTTTACCTGGGGAAGAGACATGCACCACCTAACAAAAGATTGTTGCAGACCACGTACACACCTTCATGGCAACGGTATTCCCTGATGGCTGTGACTTCTTTCAGCAGGATAATGCGCCCTGGCACATTGCAAAAATTGTTCAGGAATGGTTTGAGGAACATGACAAAGAGTTCAAGCTGTTGACTTGGTCTCCAAATTCCCCAGATCTCAATCCGATTGTGCATATATGGGAGGTACTGGACCCACAAGTCTGATCCATAGAGGCCCCACCTCACAACTTACAGGACTTAAAGGATCTGCTGCTAATGTCTTGGTGCCAGATACCACAGGACACCTTCAGAGTTCTTGTGGAGTCCATGCCTCGATGGTCAGAGCCATTTTGGAGGCACGAGGGGGACCTACATGATATTAAGCAGGTGTTTTTTATGTTGTGGCTGATCGGTGTATGTTCGGAAAGTCTTTAAGTGTTCTCTAATGGAAGGGGAGGGGTTTTTGTACTCTGCTTACAAATGTACATGAATTAAAATTTTCGACAACTTTTGCTACTTTTTTGTGACATTGATTCACAAATATAAATGGTCTGATCTGTTATCACACATGGATAATGGCAAAATTGCCAGAGTAAGAAAATTTGTATTCAGAAACAGACAAACAGTAAGACAAACACACCCAAAACATTATAGAAATGTTCATATTGCGATCCATTAAAGGTGAAATTTAACTCCTAAAGATATGAATTGTAATTTTGCAATACAGTTGAAGTCAGAAGTTTAGAAACACTTTTCAACTCAGTTTTTCACAATTCCTGATATTTAATCATAGAAAAAATTCCCTGTCTTAGGTCAGTTAGGATAACTACTTTATTTTAAGAATGTGAAATGTCAGAATAATAGTAGAGAGAATTATTTATTTAAGCTTTTATTTCTTTCATCACATTCTCAGTGGGTCAGAAGTTTACATACTCTTTATTAGTATTTGGTAGCATTGCCTTTAAATTGTTTAACTTGGGTCAAACTCTTTGGAAAGCCTTCCACAAGCTTCTCAAAATAAGTTGCTGGAATTTTGTGCCATTCCTCCAGACAGAACTGGTGTAACTTAAGTCAGATTTGTAGGCCTCATTGCTCGCACATGCATTTTCAGTTCTGCCCACACATTTTCTATAAGATTGAGGTCAGGGCTTTGTGATGTCCACTCCAATACCTTGACTTTGTTATCCTTAAGCCATTTTGCCACAACTTTGGAGGTATACTTGGGGTCATTGTGCATTTGGAAGACCCATTTGCGACCAGGCTTTAACTTCCTGCCTGATGTCTTGAGACAATGATAAACCATGGTTCACAGGGAAACTCAGACAGCTTCGTCATGCCAAAGAGGAGGCTTACAGGGGTGGGGATAGAGTCTTGTATAATCAGGCCAGGAACACACTGAATAAGGAAATCAGAGTGGCTAAAAGAAGCTACTCTGAGAAGCTGAAAAGCAAGTTTTCAGCTAACGACCCTGCATCAGTGTGGAGTGGCCTGAAACAACTTACTAATTACAGGACTCCTACCCCCAACCCTGTGGCGGACCAACGACTGGCTGACGACCTGAATGTGTTTTACTGCAGATTTGAAAGGCCCGATTTCACACCCCACATGCACTTGGACCTTCATTTCACACAACCATTAACACCTCCTGCAACCCCCCTCCTGCCCCCTCCTGCTACACTACCTGCACTCAAGATCTGTGAGGACGATGTGTGCCGTGTCTTTCGGAAGCAAAGGACAAGGAAGGCTCCAGGACCAGATGGCATCTCACCAGCTTGCCTTCGTTCCTGTGCTAACCAACTGGCCCCCATCTTCACTCAGATCTTCAATAGATCACTGGAGCAGTGTGAAGTTCCCTGCTGCTTCAAACGCTCAGTTTTTATCCCCGTCCCTAAGAAACCTAAAATCACAGGACTTGATGACTGCAGACCTGTCGCCCTGACATCTGTGGTCATGAAGTCATTTGAGAGACTGGTGTTGGCCCACCTGAAGGACATCACTGGACCCTTTCTGGACCCCCTTCAATTTGCTTATCGAGCAAACAGGTCTGTGGATGATGCAGTCAACATGGGTTTGCATCATATCCTGCAACATGTGGACAGACAGGGGACATACGCAAGGATCCTTTTTGTGTACTTCAGCTTGGATTTCAACACCATCGTCCCAGCTATTCTCCGGACTAAGTTAAACCAACTCCCTGTTCCCACCTCTACCTGTCAGTGGATTACCAGCTTTCTGACGGACAGGCAGCAGCTTGTGAGGCAGGGAAAATTCACTTCCACCACCTGTACCATCAGCACTGGTGCCCCCCAGGGATGTGTGCTCTCCCCACTACTCTTCTCCCTGTACACCAATGACTGCACCACCAAGGACCCCTCTGTCAGGCTTCTGAAGTTTGCAGACGACCCCACTGTCATCGGCCTCATCCGAGATGATGATGAGTCTGCATATAGAAAGGAGGTTGAACGGCTGGCTTTCTGGTGCAGTCAAAACAACCTGGAGCTGAACACGCTCAAAACAGTGGAGATGATTGTGGACTTTAGGAGGAACACCCCAACATTGTCCTCCCTCACCATTCTAAACAGCACTGTGGTAGCAGTGGAGTCATTCAGGTTCCTGGGCACTACCATCTCACAAGACCTAAAGTGGGATATACACATCGACTCCATTGTGAAAAAGGCCCAGCAGAGGTTGTACTTCCTTCGCCAGCTGAGGAATTTCAACCTGCCACCAGTGCTGCTGAAACAGTTCTACTCAGCAGTCATTGAGTCTGTCCTCTGCACTTCAATAACTGTCTGGTTTGGTGCAGCTACGAAATCAGACATCAGAAGACTACAAAGGACAGTTCGGTCTGCTGAGAGGATTATTGGTTGCCCCCTGCCCCACCTTCAAGAACTATACACTTCCAGAGTGAGGAAAAAGGCTGGTAAAATCACTCTGGACACCACTCACCCTGCCCACTACCTTTTTGATCTGTTGCCTTCTGGCTGGCGCTTCAGAGCTCTGAACACCAGAACCGTCAGACACAGGAACAGATTTTTTCCTTAGGCCATCCATCTAATGAACAATTAAATTGCCCCATTGAGCAATAATTATGTGCAATACACAGTTTAATTTTAATTTTTATTATCCAACATATCCACTTCTGCCATTACTTACATTGCTCTGTACATAATATACAGTTTTTTGTTCTTTATATACAGATTGTATTAGATTTGCACTACGTGTGTGTATGTGGGTATGTATGAAGGTGAGTGTATGTACGTATATGTATACTTATTTATTTTGTGTTCTTTTTTGTTTTTAATTACCTATGTCTTGCTGCTGTTTTTGGTATTGTTTGTATTGTTGTTGACTGGAAGCTCCTGTCACCTAGACAAATTCCTTGTATGTGTAAGCATACTTGGCAATAAAGCTGATTCTGATTCTGATGTTGCTTCAATATATCCACACAATTTTCCTTCCTCATGATGCCATCTATTTTGTGAAGTGCACCAGTCCCTCCTGTAGCAAAGCACCCCCACAACAAGATGCTGCCACCCCCATGCTTTACGGTTGGGATTGTGTTTTTCGGCTTGCAAGCCTCACCCTTTTTCCTCCAAACATAACGATGGTCATTATGGCAAAACAGTTCAATTTTGTTTCATCAGACCAGAGGACATTTCTCCAAAAAGTAAGATCTTTGTCCCCATGTGCACTTGCAAACTGTAGTTTGGCTTTCTTATGGCAGTTTTGGAGCAGTAGCTTCTTCCTTGCTGAGCAGCCGTTCAGGTTATGTCGATATAGGACTTGTTTTTACTGTGGATATAGATACTTGTCTACCCGTTTCCTCCAGCATCTTCACAAGATACTTTGCTGTTGTTCTGGGATTATGCTATGCATAAAATAGATGTAGACGGCAATAAAATAGATGACTTGCCAAAACTATAGTTTGCTAATATGAAATCTGTGGAGTTGTAAACTTCTGAGTTCAACTGCATATGTAGGAAATCATGACCACTCACATTAAAATGATGACCCCAGTCATATCAGTAACCTTATAAAAGCTGTTTTACACGACATTGAGAGGGTCCGCACATGGGGGCTGCCATGTTAGAATCACACGACCAGCCGAATACTACTTGCTTAATCTCAGTATCCGTCTTGTTATTTGACACTTTTATACATTGATTAAAATAATCATGGCTGAAAGTGAATACTAAATTGACTCTGAAACTGAAAACTATTTAATGATGCTACAACCAAGCCGCTAGGTGTCAGTGTCCAAGATGACACAAAGACAAAAGTTACAGAGTGCACTTTTAAGAAATTTTTCTTTAAAGCCCAGTTCACACCAACAGCACAAGACAGCAACACCATCCCATTCATTTTCAATGAGAGGAGAGCGACTTCTGGTGACACGAGCTGTCACGGCCTTTGGCGACAGAGATCGCCATGGACGGCGACAAGACAAGTTTAGAAAATGTCAACAAAAAAAAGTGTGTCAGAAACAGTCTGCATTCTGAGTGAGTTTAATTCATTCAGATCGAGTTTAATTCATTGGTTCATGATAGATCGATCATCTTGTTAATGATTTATATTGATAGATTGATCGTCTTGTAAATGATTTAATTAACTGAACACTGCTGCATGTTTTATAAAACACTGCACTGTAAAATGTAAAATTTAGAGACAAGAGAAATTATTCCTTGTCAAATTTTAATGATATCTTAATTTTTAATTGCTATTAGGTCTCATCCGTGATTACATTTTCAAAAGATATGGCCAGATGTTCAGTCATCCAATAACGTTACAGCGACAAACAGTAGGAACGCCCACTAGCTACACAGCCACTAGCGGTGTGAATGGGGCTTTATGCATTTAAGCAACATTATGTCAAAATGGTACAAGCTTATCCTACTCAAATGCATGTGACATCAAATAAACAAGAGTAAAGTCAGGAGTAATCCATAGGTAATCCAAATCAACCAGATTACATTACCATAAAAATACAATCTAAAAGATTACGTTACTGACTACAATTTTAGTCATGTAATTTGTAATCAGTACCAAATTACAATTTAGAAGTAATCTACTTTGCACTATTAAGCTGGTTCACACATGCAGCGACTTCCAGCGACAAAGCAACACGATCTCATTCATTTTCAATGAGAGCTGCCGACTTCCAGCAACACGAGCAACAGTGACCTCTGATGACTAAATGTGGGCGTGTTCAGAAAATTGAGAAAAGGTTCACTTTATGCATTGAGGAGCGACTTTCGGAAGCAACTACCAATGAGTGAAGACAGTGTCAGTGGAGCTCACATCATCCGTCTCCTGTCTCCTTGGCGTCAAGAACAGACAAGACAGAGGGAAAGTCAAATTTTCAGAGAGCGATTACACTGTTCTATATGATTTGTATGTAACAATATACATGGATATAATAAAAGTGACACCTGGAAAATAAACTATAATTATATGTATGATCTTAATTCAAACATCGATACATCGTTCATCTTGTTAATGACATGATGCAATGAGTACTGTTGTAGACAGTTCATATTAAAACAATCTCTCCTGCCGAATGTCCAATTTTAGGGACAAGAATACAGTTTCTTTGTCATATTTGAATGACGTTTCAGAAATTGTTGGCAGTCTGGTTGAGTTTGTACACTGTTAGATCGTTCATTATCTGGTAAATGATTTAATGCACTTTGCACTTCTGCAGTTTATTTAAAAACACTCTCAAATGCAGAATGTACATTTTTAACAAGAAATAAATTCCTTGTTAAACGAAAATGATTTCTTAGTTTTACCGGCAATATGTCTCAGAGACTAGCGACTTCATACGACCTCAAGTCGCTGCATGTGTGAACGGGTCTTTAGTTGTTTTACATGTCAGTCAAACTATCTATTCCAGTCTATGAGGGCAGTTCTTGGCTGGAATAAGCAGCTGATCCTCAAAAGTCTTCAAAACACATGACCTCCAGCCCTGATCTTAAAAACAGCAGGAATGGGACTGTAAATCTAAACGTGCTAACATTACTGGAATCTGTTTTTGAGAGGTCAGAAGGGTTTTACCTTCACAAAGAGCGATGCAGTTTAAATTTCTGCTCTGGAGGAATCGTGACTGTATCGGACGACTCTGTTAAATGACAAAACATAAATTTTTATTCTTATGAAACACTGGGTACAATAACAATAAACACTGGCATAAGTGTGATATCACTGCAGTGTGTCAGAACTGTGAAAATGATATTCTGGTGTTATACCTGTGGCATAGTGTTCATTCGGTTATATCGCTGGACTAGCTCATCTTTAGTGGGCATGCGATGCTGCCCCTTCCCCATTCCTAAACACACACACACACACACACACACACACACACACACACACACACACACACACACACACACACACACACACACACACACACACACACACACACACACACACACACACACACACACACACACGAATAATAATTTTGTAACAACTTTTTATCTCACATACTTCCAGAAAAAATACTCATTAAGAAAATGCTTGCTTTGCAGTGTGGTAAAAGTTTAACAGTTGGTATGGAAACTTCATATCTAAAATTCAGAAATAATTAATTATATACAGTGTGTTGAACATCCATGCTCAACAAAAATACCAGAGAAAGAGAGCAACTGAGATAATATTTTCACACAGCCAGACAGACGTCTTGATGAACAAATCAACAGCAGTACCACAAATGTTAACAACTACAATCCAATCGAACAGTAAGTAACATGTTCACTGACCACTGCTTGCATCACTTCAATTAAAATGGAATACATAGATAATACATTTCTGCCAACTCAAGCCTTTACCAGCCAAACGGTGGAGGGCGCTGCATCTACATGCACTTCCGAAATATATTTGGGATGGACTTCAAAGACACTTTATCAATATTCTAAAAGTTCAGTCAATATCCTACACATTTAAACATAAAAATCAACTGAGTTTACTCAGTTTATACTTGACTCGTATTACACATAGCTAACTCATATTGCCATTATATTTATGCTGTATAGCTAGACGGGAACTGGCTCCCCCAGCTGAGCCTGTTTTAATCTCCACAAACTAACATTTTATGGCGTTTGTCTTTCCACCAATTTAACACCTTTTGGAGTTTCTCGTTCCTTTCCACAGTCACCTTTGGCTTGTTCAGTTCAGTTCAGTCTTTATTAGGATCCCTTATGGGCAATTTGTTTGCAGTATAACAGCCAGACAGATAAACAACACATAGGCTGCGCACACACAATACAATTTCTAAATAGATAAAAGAGTAGATATATACAAACATATACATATAAAAACATTACACTGTAAAGTTCCTGTATTACTATTTAACAATCTGACTGTGCTGGGAACAAATGAGTATTTGTAATGATTACTCCTAATCTTTGATAGTCTGTAAGGAGAGCCTGAAGGCAGAATAGTGAACTCTGAATACAAAGTATGATCACTGTCAGAAAGCACAGTTAGAGCTTAGAACATTTCTGTCAAACAGATCAGACAGGCTTCTCTGTTTGTTTCCAATGATCTTCTCACTATTTCTGACAATGCTGTTGAGTGCGTTTTTATATTTCTCATGAAGATTCCCAAACCAACACATTACAGAGAAAGAAAACATTGACTCTATATAGGATTTGTAGAACAAATCCATCAAGGTCCTATCTATATTAAATCATCTTACTTTTCTAAGACAGTATAGATGCTGCTGTCCCTTTTTGCACAGCGCTTCTGTAATTACGTCAAAGCACAATCTATTATTGATAGTTGTTCCCAGACATTTATAACTATTCACACACTCCACCTTCTGGGCCTTAATATGAGTGAGCTCAAGAGAATGAGCTTCAGTTCTAAAATCAATAATCATGTCTTTTGTTTTAGATATATTCAGCTGTAAATAGGCATCATCACACCATTTAAAAAAATCATCAACAACTGGGCCATGACATGTTTCATTATTTTACAAGAGACTAACAATGACAGTATCATCTGTAAACTTGGAAAAAAAAATGCCTGTTTTTATGTCTGCTTGTGCAGTCATTTTTATATTAAATATATAATAAAGGTGACAGGACACAGCCTTGAGGTGAGCCTGTGGAAGTTATCAGGGGAACAGAGAGACTACAATTTACTATCACTCTCTGAGTTCTTTCAGTTAAAAACACAGCCTACTAAGTTTAGATCAAGGCCAAAATTAGTCATTCATTTATCTGCTAAAGTATGAGGTTGTATAGTGCTAAAAGAAGATGAAAAATCTATAAATAGCAGCCTAGCATGTGTCTTGCTACCTTCCAAGTGCTTCAGTACTATATGTAATAAAGTTGCTGTGGCATCATCAACGCCTCACTTTGTTCTATAAGTAAACTGGAGAGGGTCTAAAAAGTTCTTAGTTTTAGACAGCAATTCCTCCATGTTAATGCTGTTGGCCTGACATTATTTAATGTTTCAGCATGTGTAATCTTGCTCACTTGGGGCCTAAAGACAACAAATTAAAAACATGACTTTTAATGATGTCTTTTCAGTGAAAGTGCTCAATGGGGACTTTTACAGATATTACAGACATTACAAGATTTTCTGTAAAGCTGCTTAGAAACTAGGTGTGGTGTGAAAAGCGCTTTACAAATTAAATGACTTGACTGGATGTCAATGACGCAGGTTTGGATCATACCTGAGTATCCAAAGGAAATGCTGGATATGGGGCTCAGATAGATGCCCTTCCCATATGCTGCTCCATGCAGCTTAGATAAAAGACAAGAACAGGAGAGAGTTACACGACGCACACTTCCCATGAAAGAGAAAAGATGCAAACATGCAGCAACTGTCTCGACAAACAGTCTGATTTGAATTTGACTCACACTGCAGATGACAAGTGTTTTAAATAATCAGACAAACACATTCAATCCAAGTGGACACCAGAACAAGACAGTAAGCCAAAGTTAAACTCTGATTTGTGATGTAACACATTGAATAATGCTGAACTGGCCAATTATTGTCAAAGCATCATGGGTGATGGAAAGCATGAGTAAGTAAGTAACGAATGAAACTGGAAGATCTGATCAGAGGAGAGAAGATGGGCACTCAAGCACAAGACGATGGAATGGAGTAAAAGTGATTTCCAATGAAGACATTGATAATATGAACATGAACATAAACCATTCTGAACATTTGAGGGTGCATGAATCCACATGATGTCAAAGTGAGAGTTTATAGCTATAAGAATGGATGTCAAAGGAGGAGAGAAAGTTACATCAACAAGAAACAAATGACAGGTGATGTAGTGAAGAGTAGTGAAGGATGGATGGATTTGATAGAAAATGAAACATGATTCCTGGAATGGAAACCTTCATCTTGGCCAGCAGGAACTCCACATTCATACTGGTAGCAAAGTATTTATTCAGGTAGAAATGAAATGACACAGAACCATATTGATCTTGGTTATGTTCTAAATAGTATATTGACATACTACTGGTACTATTCCTGCAGTATGCAGTATGAATGAATGTTGCATTTATATAGCACTTTTTCTGATACGACACTCAAAGCCCTTTACATAGTGAACAGGGGACTCTCCTCAACAACCACCAGTGTGCAGCATCCACCTGGATGATGCAACGGCAGCCATAGTGTACCAGTACACCCAGTACACATCAGCTGTTGGTGGAGAGGAGAGAGTGGCCTGGTAAAGCAAATTAATGGATGGAGACTGTTAGGAGGTCATGATGGAAAAATGGCCAATGGGGGGACTTTGGCCAGGACACTGGGGTTACACCCCTACTCTTTACAAGAAGTGCCCTGAGATTTTTAATGACCACTGAGAATTATGATCTCAGTTTAACTTCTTATAGTATAATGGTCCCGTCATTATACTGGGGCATTAGGACCCACACAGATCACATAGTGATCACCCCCTGCTGGCCTCACTAACACTACATTCTTCCAGCGGCACCCTTAGTTTTCCCAGGAAGTCTCCCATCCAGGTACTGACCAGGCTCAACCCTGCTTAGCTTCATTGGGTAACCAGTCAACAGTTACAGGGTGATATGGCTGCTGTCCAACACTAGACACTTTCTTAGTATTCAAATTTTCTATATAATACCTGGATGACATACTTCATTTGACAAAATGTGTAGTATACAACCAGAGTACACTGTACAAGGTACTGTATCCCACAATGCAATGTGGTACTTCTTTTAAAACATAGGAATATGTAGTATACAGTATATATTGTGCAGTATGCACTAAACTAAAACTCTATTCCGAAAATCGAATAGTTCGATTGCCAAAAAATGTAAATTCTCTTATCATTTACTCACCCTCATACTATCCCAGATGTGTTTGGCTTTCTTTCTTCTGCTGAACACAAATTAAGATTTTTAGAAAAATATTTCAGCTCTGTAGTTCCATACAATGCAAGTGAATGGGTGCCAAAACTTTGACGCTCCAAAAATCACATAGGTCAGCATAAAAGTAATCCATATGACTCATGTGGTTAATTCCATTTGTTCAGAAGCAATAATATAGGTGTGGGTGAGAAACCGATCAATATTTAAGTCAATATTTGCTAGAAATTCTCCTCCCTGCCAAGTAAGGATCATATGCATGAAGAATATGAATCACCAATAATACAAGAAGAAGATTGTGAAAGTGAAAGTCAAAGTGGTGATTGACTGAACAATGTAAACATAGACTAAAATATTGATCTGTTTCTTACCCACACCTGCCAAATAACTTCTGAAGACATTGATTTAACCACTGGAGTCTTATGGATTACTTTTATGCTGACCTATGTGATTTTTGGAGCATCAACATTTTGGCACCAAATAAATTGCATTGTATGGACCAAAAGTGATGAGAAATTCTTCTAAAAATCTTCATTTATGTTCTGCTGAAGAAAGAAAGTCATACACAACGAGGATGGCATAAGGGTGAGTAAATGAAGAGAGAATTTTCATTTTTGGGAGAACTATCAGTTTAAAATTACAGGATGTAGAATATTGTTGGCTGCTGTCAGAAAAGGAAATTAGTTCAACTGGCAAAAGCCATGACTTCTGCACAACGAGGGAATTTGGCATCTATTACTGTGTTTATCATGAGGATAGGATACACCGCAAAGGCTGAAAACATGTGCTGTCCAAAAAGGATATGCATCTGAGATCAAGTGACTTATGTAATTTACATACCTGTAGTTTTGTATAAGATGCATTGACCAAACCATTCCTCAGAACAGAGTGCCAGTTCTCAATATGGGAACCACTAGAAAAAGATAGACAGAGTGAAAGAGATAGCAATAAGTAAGTGTTAGGATGCAAAATATGTTGTTTTTGCCTGGTGGATGACAAAATAGGCAAAAGAAAAATCCCATAGATTTACCTTTAAAGAGGGGCCAGAACCTTATTTAGAGACCAGAATATGATAGAGACTAGTGGGTTGGCTCTATTGACTTGGGCTAGTAAGTAAACACTCTACAATATCATCGTAGTTGTGAGTTTTACATGAGCAAGCACAACTCATTTTTTCTTAGCTTTCAAACGTGACAAACAAAGCTGATGACCTGTACAGCATGATGCAATGTTGGGAGATGCTTTCAAAATCTGGTACAAGTGTATTTTTAAACAGACGTCTGGAGTTATTTTTGCTGCTTGAAAGGAGCAGAATTTTTATGTTAGTCTTTGTTGGCTGTTTTTGGAAGATTTTTATGTTTTGTAAGGTCTAGTGGAACAGTCTGCATAAAAATACCAAAGAAAGCACAGACATAGCACAAACATCATGTAGTGTTGTGAAGGACAATGCTGAAATGTAGACCATCTACAGATGGATCCAATTTATATATAACAATTCCCAATACACCCAATATAAAACTGTTATTTTTGTTAATCCTCTTGATATTAAGTGCTTAATTATCTGTCAGGTTCATAGACAATATTTCTTACTAGTCTAGCCAATGACCTGATCAGATTTCATGACATATTTAAAGGCCAAACACTAAAAACAAAACTTTTGCTCTCGTAGATCAAACACAGCTAATAAACAAAAGACCCTATAAAACCCCAAAAGCATTGGATAAACTCTCAAAAAGTTAACCAATATGGATTTTTCAATGGCAAAGCCAACAATGATATTCAGACAGCAGGGTGACGGTGCCGATATAATCCAGAAATACACACAAAACAATTTAATGACATCAAATGAGACTTGCACAAAATTATACTTTATATACTAACATGTTCTTTACACAAAAGATGTAAAGTTGGAAAAGCTGGTAGTTGTTTTTAATGTGTTACACTGGTCACTACACATTAAGTGATGTGACTAACTAAAACACATTTGCAGTCGTTGACTATATAAAAGTGTTCAAGTTTGTCATGTTGCACGTTTTTAATGCATATGGGGCGTAACAGGTGATTGTGTCTGACATAATTGGGTGTGATTCTGCATGAGCATGACTCACTGAAAAGCAAACGTGCTGCCGTAGAGTTTCTTTGCGGTGCGGAATCGAGCTTCTTTAGCTGGCGGACTGCTCAGCAGCAGAAACTGATGAGATGTGTGCATGAACTTCAGTTGCTGTGAGCAGGAAACAGACAGACATCAAAATATGAGAAAAACAAGTTGTTAAAGACAGTTAAAAGACAGTTAAAAGACAATGCAAGTTGTTCTTGAATTAAAAAAAACAGTTAATCTTACCCTACTGAGTGGCAGCTTCACAATATGAGATCTGTTACTGGATATGATCCTAAGAGAGAAAGAAATACACAAGAATCACAAGAATGTTTTACAGTGATTTAGCCTTGGTTTAGATGTGTAGTTAAGCATGACAAAAAGCGGAGAGACTAATACACCATTAACTGTGGTAAAATAACTGCAATTCACAGCCTCAAGTGGCTTATTGCCTGTATAACTTCTGGAGGTGGCAGCAGTGATATTACTGTATAAAAGGCACAAATGTTCAATAAACAAATTACATTAAAAACAATAATCAAATAAACAATACTTAAGCAGTGTAGTGACCAAAGACCCTTCTATAAATATACCGACGTTAACAGCATGCATTAATACGGATTTAATTGAATGTGTCACAGGTGTTTATATATTGGCTATATATAGCTTTATTTATACAGTACATTCATACAGCAGTTTTGAGGGTGGCTCATTCAGCAGATTTTAGAGAAAAAACTATCTGTGATACACAGGTATGAGTGTTATTTAACTTACCACTGCAGTAATGGATGGGCCAAAGGATCCAATTTATCCATCTGCTTCTTAATCTCCAGATAAGAGCCCTGAAACACAAGGATAGTTACAGGAAAACAGCCTCTGATAACTAATTTATCAATATCATTCAAATCATTCAATCATTAACAAGAGACACATGTAAAAATAAATAAAAAATACCACTAAAATCCTGAATATCAATCATAATCATCAGAGCATTTATTATCTCTTGTCCTTTAAATTGAACAATGCGTTAATGTGTATAACTTAGCCTAGAATACAATACTAAGACCCGTACCAGACGTTTTAAAGAAAAAAATGGAATTCATTAAACATTTTGAATTTGGGGGACATTTTTGGCACTTTCAGAGGCATTTTTGCCCCAACCCTTGCCCCTGATTTCTGACCCTGGTTGCAGCGCTGACTGCTTCAGGTCTTTGATAAACATTTAAGCAGGCAGACTCTTTCTGAAATTCTTTCCAGCATCGTTCCTTGAAAACAAAAAGACAAGAAAAGCAGATAAACCATGAAAGATTAATGAACACATCCCGATTTGTGCTGCTGTACCTGTGTCATCTCTCGAATAGACATCACACTGTCAAGAGCTTTCTGCAAACGCTCATAATTCTTCTTCTAATCAACACAGGATTAGTAGAATAATCTCACATACACACACACACACACACACACACACACACACACACACAAACGCACAAGAAAAGAAAGGAGGAAGGAGAGATTTGATGTTGGTTAAAATTTGTATACAAATTTTTGTGTACAGAAAAAAAGTGTGTTCTTCTGTTATAATAATATATATATATATATATATATATATATATATATATATATATATATATATATATATATATATATATATATATATATATATAGTGTTTCCAAAACATCTGCAGAACTGATGTCTCTTATGAGTTTAAATATCTCATGTTTAACACTATGCATCTTGTTGGATGTGGTAAAAGAAACTTAAAGGAAAAGTTCACCCAAAAATGAATATTCTCTTATAATTTACTCACCCTCATGCCATCCCAGTTGTGTATGACTTTCTTTCTTCTGCTGAACACAAAGAAATAGTTTTAGAAGAATATCTCAGCTCTGAGAGCTGCCAGTCAATGGTGGCCAGAACTTTGAAGCTCCAAAAAGCACAAAGGCAGGATAAAAGTAATCCATAAGACTCCAGTGGTTTAATCAATGTCTTCTGAAGCTATGCAAAAGGTTTGGGTGGGAACAGACCAAAAACAAACTCATTTTTCACTGTACATCTTGCCATTGCAGTCACTAGGCACGAACATGATTTCAAACTAAATGGCACATCCTAGTGCTTTAAGCATGCGCAGAGCACTAGGTGGCGCTAGGAAGTGTAATTGAGCTTAAAATCATGATCGCCAAGGAGACTGCAGATGTTAAGTTGTACAGTGGTCCGTTTTCACTCAAAACCGATTGGATCGCTTCAGAAGAAATGGATTAAAACACTAGAGTCTTATGGATTACTTTTAAGAGCCTTTATGTGTTTTTGGAGCTTCAATGTTTTGGTCACCATTCACTTGCATTGTATGGACCTAGAGAGCTGAGATATTCTTCTAAAAATCTTTGTGTTCTGCAGAAGAAAGGTGAACTATTCCTTTAAAGAGGATAAAGCCATTGAGGCATGATTTTCTGTAAAGCTGCTTAAATGATCAGTATGTGAAAATATCATGTGAAAAGGGCTAAACAAATGACTTGGCTTGACACTTTGAGTAAAACCAGTGCTTAATTTGAGCCGAATCCTGCTGGATCTTGTTCCGGAAAATGTAGAATCTGGGATATATGCGTTCCGGTAGTTGTTTTAGACAATCTGGATTTAACAGAGCATTGTCAAATTGCAACAGTCTGTGTCTGTGTATGTGTGTGTGTGTGTGTGTGTGTGTGTGTGTGTGTTTGAGAGAGAGAGAGAGAGAGAGAGAGAGAGAGAGAGAGAGAGAGTGCAGGTGTGCCCAAGTATTGTGCAAAATCTCTCTCATTGGTTGATGCTTGTAGTTGCATGCGCACTAAGCACAGCAAAGCGGAGAACGAGCGAATCTAACTGGCAATATTTCTTATAAAAGTAGGCTAATTTCAGTGAAAATGTCAAAAAGACAATCAAGCTTATATTCATTATTTAAAACCACAAATAAAGCTTATAGTGTTCCTGATCAAAAGAGTTCATGAGAAAATTAAACCACACCCATGGACAACGCTGCTAATAATGCTAATCAGGATGAAGTTTCAATTCATGTGAAACTGGGGTTTAAACACACAAACTCCAAAATATAACGGATGAATTTTATCTACCAGTCTCATATCCAGTAAAAAAAGTGACTTAATCATCAGTTTGGGAGCATTTGAATGACCAAGGGTTACTGAAGACAGAGGATGTAAAGAAGTCAGAGAACAGAAATCATGTAAAAGATAAACAACAATGGGACAGGATGTTTCACAAGTCATCCGACAACAAACTAGTGAGTTTAATATTTTTTGCTGTGGTGCTTTAAAAGGGATAAATTGAGAGATGCAACTTTTTGTAATGTTCAGGCATGCACAGGATGCAAATAAGCAAAGTTGTGCCCAATACTGGAGAGTCTATTATTATATACCTCCTATTTATTTTTGGTGTATTTATCAGTTTTCCTATTGTATGGCTGTGCTTAGAGTCCATATATCCCTTAGAGACACTTCCACTAACATGTTCAATTGTGATATGAAATTAATTGTTAGCCTTAGTTCTGTTGCATAATAAGAAAATGTGCAAATAATCCTAAAAATCGGTTAACCACGATTTGTTTTTCTCAGAAGATAATCTAACTTAAAAACTTAAACCATGGCATCCCTACATGTCCATAGGTCAGCTTTTAGTGACATCATTGTGTGATCCGGGAAAGCTGAGGTCGTATGGTCAGCATTGGTCTCCACGCCTCTTAATCACTGTTTTTGATCCAGCAATTCTTCATTTACAAATTAAGCACAGAGTAAAACGAAGTAGAGACAATCACCTTCGGGTTAAAGGCAAGTGTTTTGGGGTCATTAGGGTCAACCACAGATGGGTATGGCTCAAATATTATGCTTTTACGGGGTGACTCCAGAGCGGCTCGACACATGGCCACCAACAAATCTACAACCTGAAAATCAACCACAAATATCAACATTAAACTTTAGCTGGACACACAAATAAGTGCAAGAAATATGTTTGTGCGTTTGTGACCACACCTCAGCACCTGTGGCGACCTCTTCAGCAGCACCTGACATCACACCCAGTGTGTAGAATGAAAACACACACAGCTCTCTCGTGCAAACTGCAGGCTGGCAGGAAAAAACAAACAATCAGGAAAGTGAAATGTCATTTGGATTACTTTTATGCTGCCTTTTATGTGGATTTTGGAGCTTGAAAGGTCTGGCCACCATTCACTTGCATCAAAAGGACCTACAGAGCGGAGATATTCTTCTAAAAAAAATACACATCTAGGATGGTATGAGGGTAAGTAAATGATGAGAGAATTTTCATTTTTGGGTGCACTATACTTTTAAGATATGCTAAAATTGAAGAATGCTGCAGCGTATATTAAATGAACATTCTGTGACATTTTTCTTTAAGGGAAAATTATGTGACTCAAACCTGTGTCGGCCAAGGGTCAGAGCATGGGACGCCATTGCTCGGCCACAGCACAGACAAACTAAACCTGCTGTAGAGGAAATGTTGGTGCACTCACCTTCAGCATTGATCCATTCTGAAAGACGTGCTGCTCGTCACAAACCACGCAGTACTCGTTCAGTGTGGGTATACGCTGCTCAGAGTATTTCATAATCTTAAACAGGAGAAGAGACAGAAGATAATCAGAGGACACACTTTACTGATCTGATCTGTCACAGAGAAACACAAAGCGAAAGCAAACACAGAGAAAATGGAAACTGCATAAAGACAGAAAAATATTTACACCACAACATTACCTAAATCTTGATTCTGATTGGTTGACATGGTCTTGTGGTTACATTGTTATAAGCAAAATTCAGTGGTCAATGTTTGTGTATGAGCACTAAACTGTACAATAGACCTTTATCCTAGCCAATCGATTTCCTACATAGATGTGCTATTTTAATGTCTCTCGTATCACTCCATACACACTTTATTCTCACATAAAATAATTCATACTCCACTTAATATTTAACAGTATGTCTATTTTTAATTTAGCAAGTAACCAAAATCCACAAGAGATGTTATCCACACACTGAATAACAAAAAGACAGAAAAAGGTCTATCAAAAGTCTAAAAAAAATAAGTTACAGCTCTGAAAATTAATAAGACAATGTTTGCCTTCTAAGAATACCCAGGCAGAGTCAAGAAAGACCATTATTTGTATACCAATGTATAGCAAAGCCACTTGAGTCATCTCTTTACCCTTCTATTAACTGAAAAGTTTTGACCAGTTTTCGATAAAGAATATGCTTTAAAACACATAGTTTTGGTATTGGAATATATGACTGTGATTTTGTAAAGAACATCAGCACTGAAGAAAGCTATGGGCTGAAATGGTTGCTCGCTGGTCTGTTTTTAACTTACACACTGCAATTTTTCACTACGCAAGTTTAAAATAAAAATATTCTAGATAGACATTTCTCAGTCTGCTTGTTATTCAATGTGCGGACAACATCTCTTGTGGATTTTGGATAAAACAAACGTGTCCCTACGCACCTGAAGTTATACAAGTCTTGTTAGAGCACAACAATTCCTTATACTCCAATATATCAAGTAGTCATGTACTAAACAGGATACTGTAGTCAGCCTTCAGGGTGATACAAGACCACCTGATCAATCTTTCTGAGTTTATTTAGTGATAATTGTAGGATTATCCATGAACAAAGCCATCAAATGAACACAACATCACATTCCACAGATCAGAGATATCCCCCACCGAGCCATTAGAGAGTCATAAAAAACAAACCTATCAAACCTAAATTGCAGAAGGAGACCATCTTTCCCATGCCTGTTTAATTTCAAACTAGGGTTTGTAATGACAGAGCTGACCAATAAAGAATATACTTATTTGTTGAACAAACTTAAACCCTAAGCATGACCTTCTGAACTTCCACACAGAGCTAAAGCAGGTTGTTTTCTTGTGAGATCCTCATCTTCATCCCAGTCCCAGTACTTGTGATTTAACCCTATAAAATATACACCATACCTAGCCTGGCTAGATCATTCTGAAAATGACTATGACCTGTGATCACTTGTGTAACTGACAAATGAATGATTATAGCTGATGTACCTTTTTAAAAAATGTGTAGTGATTTGTAATCACTTCTAACTAACAAATCATTGATTATAATCTTTAATCTTGTATGGTTACTTCAAGGTTCAACTGGATATTATACCCCGACAATCAGGTTTCTCATAACGTGTAATGTATTATCCATGTCAAATCAAATCACTTTATTGTCACACGACCATATACACAAGTTCAACAGTAGGTGAAAGTCTTGTGTGCAGTTCTGAACAACATAGCAGTCATATAGTAAAACTAATGAATTAACCAGAATGTGTAACCAGGGATTTTCATGTTTTGTTACTTACACATATAATATTCATAATATTCATGCTTGTTTACATAGTGAATGTTGATGACAACTAATGTCATGTCTCTTGTACCATTTTAAAGATAAGACATTAGATATGCACTATTTTTAAGCGGGAGTTTGTAAGAATCTTCCACAAAGGATCATAAATCAACTTTTGAAAAGGACAGCCCAGTCGACTATGTGAGTCACTTCATTGGCTCAGGACACCTTTGGGGTGCGGCCAATTTCAATTCAAAACATTCCTAGCCAAGGAAGAACTCTCTCTTCTCCTCTTCTCTAGATCTTACTCTTCTGCTGAACTTTGCTCTTGCAACAATCTATTTGGAAGCATCTCTTGCTGCTTCCAGATCCTCCATGCCATGTAGTGTCCAAGGCAAACTTTGGACACCAAAAGTCCAGAGGAAGCCTCTCACTCTCTGCTCTACGGTTCACACACTCAACAGGAGTCGTGAGTCCTCCTTGCAGAAGGCCTCACTTCATCCAGGCAATAGCTATACACGATCATAACGGAGTCACAAACAAACTTTCTACAACACCAAAGAACAAAGCAACAAAAAGAACTCAATGCAAGGAAACGCAATGACACGTGAATACATCTCCAGATTTTTGCTCAAAGTATTGGTGTATTAGTTAAATACTTTGGGTAATCCGACTGCAAATCGATTTAGACTCAAAGAAGGATAAATGGTTCTTAAGGCATTGTCAACAGACTCCATAAAGTATAAGGACAGTAATATAATAGTGTAGGTACACGGGCACTTTAATCCATACCATGTACATCTACATCAACCAAATTTCCTACATAATTATGAATATCAACATTTCTATAAATAAATAGTTTGTTTAGATGTTCTTCACAAATCACAAAGTCTGATTCCAATATTAAAACTATGTGGAATATAAAGCATATTCTTTATCGAAAACTGGTAAAAATGGCCAGTTAATAGAAGGGTGAATTAAAGACAGAGATGACTCAAGTTGCATTGCCATTAACTGGTATACAATAATGGTCTTTTATGACTCTGCCTATTATCTGATTTCTTTTCAGAGCTGTATCTTGATTTTAATTCGCTGCATCATGAATGTTACCTACTTTAGCCATATTTAGAGTCACTCACACTTCCACAAAGGGTTCGTTTACACGACAACGATGTACTAAAAAACCTTCACATACAGACAACAACATTGTCAAAATGATCCCCGTTCACACAGACCCGTGAAAATGACTAAAAACGCTGTATTATATGTGCCAGGCCAGTAGTTGGCGATGTCACTTTGTAAAGAAACACTATGCGCCTGTGCACATAAGCATTCTTCCACAGAGCAGTGAATTCAAACAATGAAGATGGCGAAAACATCTAGCATTTTTTTCTGGATGAATGATGAGGTTGCTTTATTACTACAATTAATTTGCTGGACAAGCATCAATAAACTCAATATCTTGAGCAGCAAAAACACAGTCCTGTAGTCCGCCATTGTAGTTTTGAATGTCATGTACGTTGTTTTGAAGTATTCGTGCGCATGTTTATAGACTGAACACATAATACGCGTGCGCATGACCTCATCGTTTTCACAAATTCGCATTTTTGTATGTTTACACAGAGACAATAACTGCATTGATTTCAAAAACTTGCACTTTGAAACGCGTTTTCAAAAGGTTGCGTTTTCAGGCCCCAAAATGCCGTTGTTGTGTAAACGAACAGCCAAAATGCATAAAAAGTTTTCAGATGAAAACGTTGTCATGTAAACGGCCCCTAAGGCACTCTTCGTGCAATGAAATTATGTTTATATGTACACTAGTGCATCACGTGAAATTATGAACTCATGTGTGGTTGTGCAGTGGTCATGTGACGTGTACCTGCACGAGGAAGCCGTACTCCAGCGTGGGGATGTTCTTGCAGTGTCCGCCCGCCTGGGATGAGAAAAACAACTCAATCAGCTGGCGGGTGGTAATCTGCGCAGGGGCCCGGCCCGCCGGCACAGCTACAGTCTGATGGGTTAACGGAGACAAAGCGTTATGGGAAAGGGTGCCAGCCAGCCATGTTAGGCGAGGGGGTGTGTCGAGGGGCAAAGAGGCTGGGGTGGGGGGAGGGGTGGGAGTTTCAGAGGTGGTCTTAAATTACCATGGACTCACGTTTAATCTGTCAGTCATAGACCAACACACAAAGCAGAGGGTGTTGAAACGCAATGGCTACGTTCACAGCTGCAGAATACAGTCAGTCCTGTTTAGAGTGCTAAATACGGTTCTGTTCACACAGAGTTTGGTTAGTTTTGAGAGTGACAACAGCATTCTATTCATTTGTATTAACACATATCTGACAGGATGAAAGCAGTGGGAGTGTCCCAAAATGCAGTTCAGAATAAGTATTAAATCCTTAAATATGCAATACGAAATCTTAATATTTACTAAGGTTTTCTGTCACTATGGTTACAGGCATTACTTGTGAGTTAGAGAAGCAGAATGACTTTGGTTACCGTTTCATACAGATAGTATTAGGGATGCACCGATGTATAGGCTGCTGATATTTATCGGCTAATTATTGACGAAATTAAAACCATCGGCTTATAAGCTTAAGCTTATAAGCTTATTCATGCTTATAAGTATGAAAATGCCGATATGAAGAATCAATAGTTTATTTATAAATAAATAGTAATACACTTGGTATGTAAATTCAAATCCACAATCCAGAAATAATAATAGCCACAATATGTTGAAGGGTAGGCACTCCTAAGAACTCCTATGTAATATTTCATTTTAATTCTTGATTCTTATGTTCTTGTGGAATAAACGCCATAAAGAAAAGTGATAGTTGTGACAACGGCACTTATAAACTACATACCACTCAAAATGCTTTGAAACCAGCAGACTTTGAATTCTGAGACATTGGAATGATATCCATCCATTTCCGTGAAATTGCTCAACATATGCATAGTATGAATTTGCAATGTTCTATTATTTACAGTACATACATTTGAAATATGAGTTCTGTTGTTTTGAACTGCAAAAACAGAAGTGCAAAATAAATGTAATCTTTTTATCTTATATTCATCTTTTATTGTAGCTCCCTTTTAAATTTTGGCCTGTCATGTGTTCAACAGATCCAATCTATGATTCAATGGAAATTATTTATTGTTATAACAGTGAAAAAGCTTTTGTAAATCTTAGTACATTTTTAAAGCATAGTTTCAAAGTAAAACAGTGATCTGATGACAAAATAAGGTAAGTGGCAAAATACTGGTTTCGGCCAATAGGTTTTTGTTAAAATCGGTATCAGTCAAATATATTCATATCAGTGCATCCCTAGATAGTATAATTCAATCTGCTTCTGTCTGCTGTTGTGTGTAAAGGACACGTTGAAAGTTACACCAAAAATGTTATCCCAAACACTGATTGTGTGAATGTAGCCTATGTAAGGGTTCCTATTGAGTGATTGAGGGGGTCACAGGTATGGAAAAGCAGGAGAGAGAGTGTTTTGAAAGGAAAGCATGCAGTCAGGATGGACAGATGCTGACCTGGCTGTTTGGAGGGTAGCTGAACAACTCCCCCTTTGGGTTCTTCATGGTACAGGAGATGGAGCGGTTCATGAGCCTGGTGACTCGGAGCTCAGGGACGCTCAGTTTGCCTTTCAACACAGTGTCTTGGATCAGGGGGAAACTGGGAGACCTGGAGCCAAGATAGAGTCCACAGCCAGAGCATGACTTTAAGTGGTTCTCAACACAGTACCAAAAGTAACATGTAATTAATGTAGCCTGATTGTATTTCCTTTTACCTTTGTGCAGTATTTGTTCAAGGATTTCGAGGATGAGGGCATGTCACACAACCTGTCCAAGTTTGGCATCTGCCTAATTTGCTAGCTACAACCAAGTGACAGATGAATTTGTGCCAAAATACTAAAGCGTATGATTGGCCGCACAGCCTTTAATGTCAAGAACAGAAGACTTTGGAAGTGTTTTACCTCCCTTTTAGAAGCTAAAGGCTTACTACATTTTGCAAACCTAACTATGCAGATTCTCATGGTTAATTGCATTTTATTATTGCATTCAGCATATTTTTAGTTTTAGCATAGAATCACAATAGACCTGAGAGACACACATATTTGGGACACAAACCACCAGTTAAGAACCACTGATCAAGACTTTTCTAAAGCAGCAATTCTGATCCCCATGTGTCTAAAATGAATGACTAGTAAAGTAATTTTAAGTTTGTAACATATAACGAAACGAAAGACAAATCCTTGCCACAAATCTGTGTAATTTGTTGTAATGTACTGTAAGCGATAGATATTATAAATTGTTAATAGAGTAAGTAAAATGGGCATTCAAAATCTAAATAGTGAAAATAGATTTTTTTTGTGATAACATCTAAACCTTTTGAGACCTTTGAGGTTTTTCACTGATGGAATATGCAGCAGCCACAATACTCTATAGAAGCCACAAGATCAACCATGATGTGTTGTGTTAGATAAAGTGTTGGTGTGCATGGCCGTAAACGGTGAGGTCATACTTAGGGATCGGAGAGAAGATACTCAATCCTGCACGGAATTTCTTGATGGTTCCTCCAGCTTTGAACCAGCTGTGTCGTTTCTCCTGTTGGGCTTTAAGGAACTCATTACTGAGATGTTTCCACTGCTGAGACGTGAATGTGCTGAGGATCCTGAACACAAGAAAACAATATTCAGAGTTTCATTTATATATCACAATGTTTTAGAGTTTTCTAAATCAGTACAAATTTCCTTGATGACTCCACAATAAACACTAAGAACCAACTTCAAACACACTTACTTTTTCAGTTGGAGGCCCAAGCTAAAGCCTTCCTTATTAGAAGGTTGGAAAACATCCACAGATGGTTCTGTGGGGTCACATTAAACATTGGCAGGGCACTGATACAATACAGCATATTTTTTATTTAAGTGAAGTATGTCTTATATTATGGGTAAAATATTTAACTCTTAATTAAAAAAAATGTAATTATGTACCTGGTCCATCCAGGTACTGTGAAAGAGAGAAACGGAGACGCAAGACAATGGGTTCTGTTCGGATAACCTTCCATGCAGTCGCCACCTCCTCCTACAAACACAAACAATTTTAATCTCACTTCAAGATCTGTTTGTTAAGTTAATATGCTGACTACTTGTGTAGGAAGGATGTGATCTCACATCCAGGAAGCTGATGTTGATTTGTAGGTCGATGTCCACATCATCAATCGTGCCATACTCTCTGTATGAAAAGGAACAAAGAGTGAATGTGAATCAGGTGTGAATGCACAGATCTTGATCAGATGTGGAGTGAGGTTTCTTGTTACCTGACAGCCACAGCACTGTCTGTGTAGATGTCTTTTACAGCTTCAATATCAGCGTCCAGCTGTGGATGACGGTACAGGTCAGCTGCACAGCTCCCCTACAGGTAGAGAGAAGTATTAGACATAAAAAAAACAGCTGTGGTCCTGGATGCTGATTGGTCAAAACAGCATTCCAGGCATACTAAAATACACAATATAGTAACGGCTATGATGTGGAAAAACAGCCTGTTTTGTTCAAAGGTTTATAGAGAGGGTGGAAATGGTAATGAAATCTCCTGATCAAATTATGACATTTTTTATGCAAAAAACCTTGATGAACATTATAAATGGACCACAGTGGAAAAAATAAATGAATAGCATTATACACAAAATCACATAAAATTTTATTCTGTTCATCTGAGAGCAAATGCCCGAATAAAGTGGCAGCTAAATATCACATTCTTCCTCTAGAATGCATAAAAATATAAGAGGCATACAAAATGTCATCTCTTATTCAGACTAAAAATTGATGTCAAGATGTAAGTAAGTAAGTAAAATTTATTTATATAGCACTTTTCACAGATAAACATCACAAAGTGCTTCACAGTAAAATGTAATACAAAAACAATACAAAGATGTGAAATGTGAAGGCCTCACTAGAATCAAATGCTTTTCATGATTTAAATATTTTACCTGAATACCGTACACAAACTGCTCTGATTCATTTTCTCCATCTGATTCCTCATCTGTCCAGCACTGGCCTTTAATATCCTAAATAAAACACATATACCGGTCAGAATCATTCAGATTTTTGAGTAAACACACAGTGACATTTTAGTAAATGGAAAAATGCAGCTCAAAGCACTATTGGGGACTGTTTCAACTGGCTTAAAATTATCATTTTGGAAACACACTCAATGACTGATTTAAATCTAATCTCAATTTCAGCAGACACTGATAGGAACATGAATCATGAGACCAGAATCCCACCAAATCAACCAATCAAATCTCACGTAGAAGATGCATATAATCATTGATGCACCAATGTACTTGATCTTTAGATGAAATATGTGCTTTTTCATCTGAAAGATGTAGTTTCTCTCTCTTCAGTCTCCAGAGTATAATGTCAAACACATGTTTCTGTTTCTGTCCTGCAGTCATGTGACAGACATGGACAGACTGATGGGAGTTCACAGCATTTTTTATAGGAATACAAACAGTCTGTGACCGATGCTGTTTCATGTTTAATGAAGTGTGAACACTTACCATTGGCTCAAGTCTTCACAGGTGTGTTTCTGACAGGATGTAGCTTTTGTGATCCATTTCAACCAGAAACCTCTAAAATGAGAGCAGATGTCTTCAATCTTATTGAATGTCCACTTTCTGGGGAAAAGACAGATCATGTTTTGTAAATTATATTTACATTTACAGCAAAATCACAAAAGGCTGTCCATTTAACTCAATCATCAGTTATCAGATAGAAATGCTAGGAATTATTTTGCACCAGCATATTTACTGTGAAATATCTGTGATCATGAAACAGCTCTTGTTAGTTGTATTGGCTAAGGCAAGCATAATTTTTACTATTACTCATATTTTGATTTGAACACACCCCTAATGTCAAGTATTAAACTTTAGTACACAACTTGTCCCACACCATTTGTGCAACAGACATGAATAATAACTTATGTGGAATGGAGGGACTCGAGCCATAATAATAATAATAGTAATAATAATATGTTTAATTGATATAGTGCCTTTCCAGTGCTCAAGATGCTTTACCATAAAGAACAGTAACAAAAAATCATAAAGACAATCTTATGGACAGTGGACATTTGCCCAGTCTGGAACAAAAACAAATGAGGTTGCATATAGCAGATCAGATCGTGCAATCACTTAGACATATCAATCCAGTACAACAAACACATAACATTGTGTAGACAGTAGAGAAAGTGTAAGCAGTGTAGGCAGTGGCCCAATCAGAATACAGATTAGCATACAAATACAATGAGCAAAACATGAAGCATATACACATTATGACTGATAGTACTGGGAGAACAAATAGGTTTTGAGTGGAGATTTGAATTCAGAGATAGAGGTAGTAGTTTGGAGAGCCAGGGGGATTGAGTTCTATAGCTTAGGTGCCACAATAGAAAAAGACCTGCTGCCCATTGACAAAAGGCGGAATCTAGGAACAAGAAGTTGTTTGTACCCATAAGAGTGAGCGAATAGGAATATAGGGAGAAAGTACTTCAGAAAGCTAAGAGCTAGACCGTGGAGTGACTTAAATGTAAGCAGGAGATTTTTGTATGCAATATGGGATGAGACAGGTAGCCAGTGAAGGTTACATAGGATGGGAGTAATATGTGCAGATCATTTGGTGTAAGTTAGTACTCTTGCAGTGGAATTTTGAATATATTGCAAGCGAGAGATAGAGTGTGCCTGTAGTCCAGAAAAAAGGACGTTACAGTACTCTACAGGTGAGATGTAATAAATGCATGGACTAATGATTCAGCATCTTTCGGGGTAACATAGGGAAGAAGTTGGGTGATACGGCAAAGTTGGAAAAATGCTGCTTTAGACAGTTTGTTAATATTGGCATCTAGGGTCAATGAAGTGTCAAGAATGATAACCAAGTTTAAGCTTCAAATGCTCCACCATCATTCTGGTCCCAAAAATACCCAATATCACAGGACTACAGACCTGTTGCTCTCAAGTCAGTGGTCATGAAATCACTGGACCCCTGCTGGAGCCCCTTCTGTTTGCTGACTGAGCAAACAGGTCTATGGATGATGCTATCAATATGGGACTGCAACACCTTGACACCTATTATGTCCTGCAACACCTTGACAGACCTGGGACTTATGCAAGGATCCTATATGTGGACTTCAGTTCAGCCTTCAATACCATCATGCCAACCAAACTGAGCCAGCTCTCCATGCCCAGCCCAATCTGTCGATGGATCACCAGCTTTCTGAGACTGGGGATACTCACATCCAGGACCCTCACTATTAGCACTGATGCTCCTCAGGGATGCATTCTCTCTCCACTGCTCTTCTCCCTGTACACGAATGACTGCACTACAAAGGACCCCACAGTCAAGCTCCTGAAGTTTTCAGATGACACCACGACCATTGGCCATCCGTGACTGTGACGAGTCTGCATATAGATGGGAGGTTGAACAGCTGGCTGTCTGGTGCGGTCACAACAACCTTGAGCAGAACATACTCAAAACAGCAGAGGTGATTGTGGACTTCAGGAGAAATCCCCCGTCCCAATCCATTGTTAAGAAGGCTCAGCAGAGGTTGTACTTCCTTCACCAGCTGAGGAAGTTCAGCCTGCCACAGGAGCTGCTGACACAGTTTTACTCGGCCATCATTTTGTCTGTCTTGTGTACATAACTGTCTGGTTTGGTTCAGCAACCAAATCATACAGAACAAAACTACAACGGTCAGTCAGGACTGCTGAGAGGATTATTGGTGCCCCCTGCTCACCCTTCAAGACCTGTACGTCTCCAGAGTGAGGAAACATGCAGGTAGAATCACTCTGGATGCCACACATCCTGCCCACTCCCTCTTTGAACTGTTGCCCTCTGGCCAGTGCTACAGAACACTGAGTGCCAGGACATCCAGGCAAAAGAACAGTTTTTACCCTCAGGCCATTTTCCAAATGAACAATTAAATTACCTCAGGACACCCCCATAGTGCCATAATGTAAATACATATATCATGTACATATGTAAATTCACATATTTGAATTCATTAACTGTTAATACCCCTACCTTTCACATACATTACTACTTGCACATGTACAGTGGGTACAGAAAGTATTCAGACCCCCTTAAATGTTTCACTCTTTGTTATATTGCAGCCATTTGCTAAAATCATTTAAGTTCATTTTTTTTTCCTCATTATTGTACACACAGCACCCCATATTGACAGAAAAACACAGAATTGTTGACATTTTTGCACATTTATTAAAAAAGAAAAACTGAAATATCACATGGTCCTAAGTATTCAGACCCTTTGCTGTGACACTCATATATTTAACTCAGGTACTGTCCATTTCTTCTGATCATCCTTGAGATGGTTCTACACCTTCAATTGAGTCCAGCTGTGTTTGATTATACTGATGGGAGAAAGTTGTAGTAAGTCAAACATCACTGCAGCCATCCACCAGTCGGGGCTTTATGGCAGAGTGGCCTGACGGAAGCCTCTCCTCAGTGCAAGACACATGAAAGCCCGCATGGAGTTTGCTTAAAAACACCTGAAGGACTCCAAGATGGTGATAAATAAGATTCTCTGGTTTGATGAGACCAAGATAGAACTTTTGGCCTTAATTCTAAGTGGTATGTGTGGAGAAAACAAGGCACTGCTCATCACCTGTCCAATACAGTCTCAACAGTGAAGCATGGTGGTGGCAGCATCATGCTGTGGTTTTTCAGCTGCAGGGACAGGACAACTGGTTGCAATCGAGGGAAAGATGAATGCGGCCAAGTACAGGGATATCATGGACGAAAACCTTTTCCAGAGTGCTCTGGACCTCAGACTGGGCTGAAGGTTCACCTTCCAACAAGACAATGACCCTAAGCACACCGCTAAAATAACGAAGGAGTGGCTTCACAACAACTCCGTGACTGTTCTTGAATGGCCCAGCCAGAGCCCTGACTTAAACCCAATTGAGCATCTCTGGAGAGACCTGAAAATGGCTGTCCACCAACGTTTACCATCCAACCTGACAGAACTGGAGAGGATCTGCAAGGAGGAATGGCAGAGGATACCCAAATCCAGATGTGAAAAACTTGTTGCATCTTTCCCAAAAAGACTCATGGCTGTATTAGATCAAAAGGATGCTTCTACTAAATACTGAACAAAGGGTCTGAATACTTAGGACCATGTGATATTTCAGTTTTTATTTTTTAATAAATGAGCAAAAATGTCAACAATTCTGTGTTTTTCTGTCAATATGGGGTGCTGTGTGTACAATAATGAGGAAAAAAATGAACTTAAATGATTTTAGCAAATGGCTGCAATATAACAAAGAGTGAAACATTTAAGGGGGTCTGAATACTTTCCGTACCCACTGTACATACGCCATTCTGTTACATGTCCTATTATTTGTATGTCTATTTATACCCTTACCTTGTTTTATATTCTGTGTCTCACTGTAATGTTCTGTGTGCACTTGTTTCTCCAATCACCAAAATAAAATTCCTTGTGTACGTGAGAATGCTTAGCAATAAAGCTCTCTTGAACTCTTTTGTACACCAGAGCATCCCTTTAGCAATGTGCTAAAAACACAAAAAATAGTATAGCAACCACTCATAACATATTAGCAACCACATAGCAACGCTCTGAGAACCACCCACAAAACCCTAGTTTAGTTTTATATTTCTGAGACAAAATAAGCTGTCTGTTAGAGTCGTAAAATAATCTGAACTGTATTTGTCTGTGTGACTTTACTTCAGTGCAGCCATTTATAATAACGTTCTGGTCTTTCTTTCCTCCATCTCACTGCTGTGTATCCTAGCAACAGACCCTTCCTGCTCTGTGTCACTATTTGTGTGTGTGTATGTGTGTGAGTGGGCACATTTTATACAAGCAATTTCCCAAGTAATCCTCTGCACGAGTCATTTCAGATAAACATTACAAAAACACCAAAGAGGTGCATATCACGAAACCTGTCATGAACATGTCCAGGTCACATTTCACCCCCAAATAAAAAGAAAGAAATTAGAAAAAAGCCTATTCTTAGGAGCATTAGGAGAAGAATATTTTCAAGACAATTAAGTGCATGCCCCTCCAAATTCGTATTACTGTAATTTAAAAGAACAATGTTATGTTAATGAATGTATTATTTATACATAATGTTAGTATATTGCATTGCCTATAATTTATGAATAGTTAGATGCAATTTTTTGCATTTTTAACTGTATTATGGTAGTGAATATAATGAGGATTACAACAACAACAAACATCCAGGTGCATTACAGTAACAACTAGCAAACATTTTATTACTATTATTATTATTATGAAATGCAAAAATGTAATGGACCAAAATAGGAATGTTTTTTTCTTCAGATTTTAGCATGAAATGTGGCATGTTTTAGTAAGATTCACACACATACTCTATCCTTTTTTTACCCTGAACAATAACAAATATTTTTCTCATATGTTTATTTTGAAAGCATGCATGTTTGCAGCATGAGGTAAAATAAAATACAAAAGCTCTATAAAACTCGTAATTGAACATATAAAAGCTTTGGAGCCAGAATCCCTTGGACAGAGGGAGTAGGTGAAGTTTCAAATAAACACAAGTCTAGCTGCCAATGCTGAATGCGCTTGAATGTCTCAGTTTTAACCTCGTTAAGGTCTATTTATTCATCAGCTTTCTTTGTGTCTCTCTATTTTTTTATATATAAAAACATCTATTTGGTTTCTATCTCCTTCACGTTTATGGCTTTAAATAAACCTTGATCATTATTCAGGCTATATTACATGTCTTTGTGAAAATGATCACTCATCTGATAATGAATTGTTGTGTTGCATATCGTAACAGAATGAAACCATTATATTTATATTTTTTATGGCCAATACTGATATCTAAACAGCAGGGCTGCCAATGATATAATAATAGAATGTCATTTTTTTAATAAATTTTAATTATACTAAGTAAGATGTTAGCAATAGACAAAATTAAATTAAAAACACTTCTTTGACAAAATATTTACTCAAAATTAATTAAAAGACATTTGAAAACACAAAACATGCACTATACATTGACAAGGCTGCTGGTAGATTTTAGAACTGACCACATTTAGTAATCACACAATTTCGATTATCTCAAATTGGCCAATTATCGGCCTGACAGATATATCAGTCTATCTCTAATCATCACATTCGCTCAAATAATCTCCCAATCACCATCCAGACAAATCCTCCGCAGGCCTTATTTTGTCCTAATCCCCCATGCATGCCCCCCAGGGGTCATACCACATACCGATGCAGAGGCAGGTGATCTGTTCCTCTATTCAAGCTCAGCATAAAAGCCACAGTCGGCCATCATTCATGATCCAAGTACCCTCCCTCTCCCTCCGCATCCCTTCTCACCTTCACAGAGGATGGAGTGATCGTTCTTCTCACGACACAGCAATGTCTCCTTTACCTCCAAAATGATGACAATGGCCTTAATATAAAACAGAATGAATACAATCCACACACAGACAATATATTAATACTGATTATTCTGTTCTAGCAGCAATCCTCCATTTTGATTCTCTCTCTCTCTGGCATTGCTGTGTGTATGTGTGTTTATCTAAGGCAGATCACAGCTGCAAGTGCTGTCTTATTTTTTGCCTGACAACACAGTGAACTGAGCATGCTCAGTGAGAGCCAACAGAATGAATCATGTGACTTGCAGCTGATGAGAGAGGGAGAGACATATGAAGAGGCTATGTTCAAAACAGCATACTGTACTATCATCCTACTCTTACCATCTCTCCAGTATTTGTATATATGTATACTGTGCACAGTATGTGAATAATCTGCATGTATGGTATATTCAAAATCCTTCTACATTTGCTAAAATGTGAAGTTAAACAGAGCATAATGCACAGAAAACTTTATACCACAATGATATGAGCTGTAATGTTTAAAACTAATTTTTTTCACTTATTATTTGATCAAATTGCTATTACATAAGAAATTGTTTTGTGTGTGTTAACAAAGTTCCTATCAAAAAAGTAAACTGGGACTGGACATATCAAAGGGCTCATCTTATATATATATATATATATATATATATATATATATATATACTTTATATATCCAATTTTGGTTTACATCAGTTCAGCAAAGCTTGATATTCTACTTGCATTTGCTAGTCGGTTGCAGGTGGTATTAGGTAGAAGGGACATTCTCTAAGATTTGTATCTTTTCCTGTTAGTGCAAGATAATGTTATTAATATTTTAGTTGTTTATTCTCTAAAGAAAAATACTGTACATTTTAAATACATAACTCTAGCAGTTACAGTAGACTCTAAACAAGAAGTACATATTTTTGGGGTACTTGAAAATATTTAGATTTATATATATATATATATTTCTTTTTTTTAAGGAAAGAAAATGAGTGTGTGTTGAAGAAGGCAACTTTCCTGCTTGATGGATTGTTGTCATTATGATGGCACATTAGACAATGGCAGTGTGCTATTTTTATCAGCTTAGTTTATTTTTACCTCTGTGTGTTTTGTGCATTGAAGAAAAAAAGAGCAGAACAGAATAAGAGTTCATTCTGTCACTGTGGTGTTCAAATTTGCAATATTTATGGTCACTGTTTGATGAGCTCAACCTACGATGCTAATCAGAGTTTACCCTGCTTACCTCGTTAAGAGCCCGGTATACACAATGACCTCCAGAGAGAGACAGAGACAGAGAGAGAGAAGCCATTACCTCTGCTCAATGACTCATGCATAGTGTCTCTCACATCTCATATTCTGCCATCTTGTCAAAAAGACACTTGTATTAATTATTCATAAACACTTAAAATAGCAAATACCTTATGTAAAACCAAATGACTGAAGTAGAACTGCTATAAAATTAATGTGCACTCCAAAATACAAAATATCTTCCTGATCTACTATTATTGATTCTACATAAGAATTTAAAAGTAATTTAATATGATGACTGATTATTAATTAGCATTTGCTTTAAAAAAAAAAAAAAAGGATTTATTTTTACAGATTAAAGAGGAATGCATTTATAATCTTATAGAAAGCATGAAGAAAACTTCTAATGTACACTGTTAAACACGTTCAATATGTGCAATCTGTGAACCAAGAGCAAAAATGCAATTGCTCAAACATTGCTCTTTCATACCTCAGGTGATTTTCAGTTATGCTTTATTCCAGTTTCAAATTTCTCTTGGATGTTTCTCCTAAAATAAAACAAAAAGACATCAATAAGACAATTGTTGAAATAAAGTAAGAGTAGAACTACACAATTAATATGGATAGCTTTTCTCAGATTATAAGGTCTTTTCTTTATTTCACACTGAGATCTCTGACTTTTAATTGCAGACTTGGTATCCAGGCAAATCTGAGCACAGTAAGAGATATTGTCGAAATCTCGTTCTCAAACTCTACAGAAAACACACGTGAGATTACTGAGGTCTTTTTCTATGGAGAAACATTTGCAAAGCAGGACACTTCAGCATAAGTATCCATTTAATATAATTGTTGTCTAGGAGAAACAACTGAGATATTAAAAAAATATATATATTTGTGATTTTTTTTACATTTTACTTTCCTTTGAGTATCTTGGTGTAATTTCAAAATGATTCAAAGTATTTTCCCTAATCAAGACTAAACAAGTATTGCATGTTACACAAATCAAATAGTGAAAATTTTACCACACTTTAGCTCCAGCTTTCTTTACCTTAAGCAACAACAATGCACAGCAGCCAAGCTGTGCATATATGGGATTTACTGTACACCAGGATTTGACGGCGGTCCATGGTGGCTTACAGACTGGGATTCAACGGGATTGGCTGATGGGTTTGTACCTTACCCACGGAGGTGGGAGAGAAACACAAGAGCATGCAGCAGGTGAGCTGCGGTTAGTGAGTGAGCAGTCAGCAGGTAAGTAGTGGACAACATGGGCAGCGGAAGCAGCAGAGGTGTCATGAAGAGCAGGTGAGTTCCAGCACTCCCTTTCACTTTTACCTGGACACATACATGCAGATGTGTCTGAATAGATTCAGATCCCTACATACTTGTTCAAACATCTAGTGGAAAGCCTTCCACAAAGAGTGGAAGCTGTTACAGCAGCAAAGGGAATGATTAATGCTTTATGCCATACTTTGGAAAGGAGACACAAGAACATCAGTGATGTCAGGCTGGGGACATTGCTCACAGTTCGAATTCCTCCCAAATGTGTTCATTGGGCCGGGTTCAGGTCTGGACTTTTTCTTTCCCTTTGATAAGATAATTCTGCATGGTCATATTTAAAATAAACCATCATGACTAAAGAAAATTAATCACTGTGTTATTGTCAAGAGGTCTGATCAGAATATATAGAGAAGCAAACACTTTAAATGAACCTCATATATCTTCCTGAAATTAAGAGCATTACAACAGTGCAGCCTCTGAGCAAAAAGTGATGACCTCAATTAGTCTGGATGTTCACATGACCATAAAAACTTTGAACAAGCTGGAGGGACAAATGCATGCATTTATGCAAATGTAGTGCATATCTCAGTTGCACATCCGTCAAATTCTTCCACAAGATGTAGCATTAAGATATGTTTACATTGGAATTATTGGAAAAGCCAAACCCATTAATTAGAAGTGGGTGTCCAAATGCTTTTGGCCATAAAGTGCATCTTCATGCCGAGGGCCCACATGGCCAGTAGTGTAACATCACTGTTTACACACTCTCTTTTGGTCTCCAAAAAGATTCAACTTCAAATAATTATTGACACTTGACCAGAGTATGAAATATAAAACTAATACTAAGTTAAAATGGTATAGTGTGTTCTTGTTTTAATGCTGTCAAGCCCAGCATGGACCAATTCATATCAGATTCTCTAAGAATTCAACTCACATATTACAATAAAATAATATTCCAGACGTCACAGACACATGAACCATTTATTTAAGTCTGAGCATATTCTCAGTATTAAGATTAAACAAGAGGTTTTTTTTGTTCACTTGTATTGCTCAGAAATCTGAAGAGGCCTGTATACTAACATACTAAATCACAAGACTGAGATTCAAAAAATTTTATTTTCTCGAAAGCTGTAAAGATATCTCTGTGGCACTATAAATAAAAAAACATTTGTTTTGAGCAATCAGCCTCAACCAATGGCGTGAGTTAGGGGCGGGACAATCGGTTGTTCATTCAAGAATAGATGGTGGCGTGTTCGGAAGACTGTTTGAAAACCATGTTTATTTTTGCAATTCCATTCAGTTACGCAGAAATGACATGCTTTAGATTTAAGGCCAAGCACAACTAATAAATAGATATTTAAGGCTTTGTTGGGAAATGGTATACTAGCTGACTACTTACTGAATACTGAGAAGTAAACACTATATACTGCCTACTAATGTTGTAAACAGTTAGTAAACACAGTGCATTCTGCAAATGATAATATGCTACATTGTTGTCCCATGACATCATCATGTTGCATGTACACTAGCGGCCAAAATTTTGGAATAATGTACAAATTTTGCCATTTCAGAAGGAAATGGGTACTTTAATTCACCAAAGTGGCATTCAACCGATCCCAAAGTATAGTCAGGACATCACTGATGTAAAAAACACCTTCACTATTTTAAACATATTTTTTTAATCAAATCTAGACAGGACCAGGGGCGAAAATTTCATCAAAATGTTGGGGGAGACAATAAACATAAAAATTCTCAAGAGCAATTTTTGAAGGGGACACCAAGGGGGTTTTTGTTGTTGCCCTGTTTGCATTTGTATTATTTTATTTCTTAAACAATTATTTTAAGAATATATCATTATATTATTTACAATACACATTGTGATAAAAATGTGTATTTTTATCACATTAAGTAATTTATCCTTAAGTAATCATGCTATATTGCTAATATGGTACTAGAAAATCACTTGCCATTATATCAAACACAGTTAAAAGCTATTTGGTTCCTTGAATTAATCTTAACATTGTCTTTGTGTTTGATTTTGAGTTGTCAGAGTATGCAACAGACTGGCATTTCTTAAAGTCAATATTAGTTAAAAAATAGCAACAACAAAAAAAGAAACGGCTTTCTCTAGAAACTCGTCAGTCAATCATTCTTTTGAGGAATGAAGGTTATTCAATGCTTGAAACTGCCAAAAAAAAAACTGAAGATTTCATACAAAGGTGTACACTACAGTCTTCAATGGACAACTGGCTCTAACAAGGACAGAAAGAGATGTGGAAGGCCAGACGTACAACTAAACAAGAGGATAAGTGCATCAGAGACTCTAGTTTGAGAAATAGACGCCTCACATGTCGTCAGCTGACAGCTTCATTGAATTCTACCCGCTCAACACCAGTTTCATGTACAACAGTAAAGAGAATACTCAGGGGTGCAGGACTTATGGGAAGAATTGCAAAGAAAAAGACACTTTTGAAACAGAAAAACGAAATGAAAAAGTTAGAGTGGGCAAAGAAACACCGACATTGGACAACAGATAATTGGAAAAAAGTGTTATGGATCTTAACCCCATTGAGCTTTTGTGGGATCAGCTAGACTGTAAGGTGTGTGAGAAATGGTGGTGTAGCACATAACAGTTAATCAAAAGGTTGCTGGTTCGATCCCCACAGCCACCACCATGGTGTCCTTGAGCAAGGCACTTAACTCCAGGTTGCTCCGGGGGGATTGTCCCTGTAATAAGTGCACTGTAATTCGCTTTCGATAAAAGCATTTGCCAAATGCATAAATGTAAACGTAAGTGCCCAACAAGACAGCCACATCTATGGCAAGTGCTACAGGAAGTGTGGGGCAAAATGTCTCCTGAGGATCTGGACAAACTGACAGCTAAAATGCATAGGATCTGCAAAGCTGTCATTGCTGCACATGAAGGATTTTTTGATGAGAACACTTTGAAGTAGTTTAAGAAGTTCTGAATTCACGTTATCAATGTCCTGACTATACATTGTGAACAGTTGAATGCCACTTTCAGTGTAAGTGGCACCTAGTGATCATCATGGAAATAAATATGCAATGTCAGCACACAGTAGATGTGTCTATGGGGCAAGTGTACAATCATGAACTTATTTGTAGCAATTAAGGCATTTCAATTACAAACCTGTGCCATGAAGTAAAGAGGGGATATTTGAGCCTTAAACTGTGTCCTGATCCTTCATATGACTGGAATAAATGATGTTATCCTCATGCCTTTACCTGTCCAGCAGAAACTGAGGGTATCAGGACAAAAGAAACAAGAGGAGGAGAGGTAAGAAGAGGAAAAACAATTTTCATTGACAGAGCTGTGATGGCATAAGCACACTAGAGGCCGCTGTTGCCCAATTTATGACGCACAGACTGCTCTCATGCGTCAGCACTGAAACACAACTGTCTCTAAATGTGATAGAGGCTCAAATATATGTATGTATTATATGTAGCATTATATCATATTTACATCAATGTTGTAAATGACTTGAAAAAAACATGGGAATGCCACGGTAAATGTCTAAAAAATAAAAAAATAAAAAAAATGCTAATAACATTGTACTTGCCCAAAACGTAGTATCTTGGTACTTTTTAGTGACATTACTAAAATAAACATTTAAATGTTATTTTACTTACTTGAGCTTATATCAGTACAGTATGCCAGAAAACTCTGTTTTTAATTAGTTTAACTCGGGAGTTAAATGATGAAGGGAGGATGCAGATGTAGGCGTACGTGCGTCTGCGCGAGTCTCACACATTACAATGGATTAACACGGAAGTGAAGTATTATCGCTCTTGTGTACTCGTACACAATTAGACAAACATCCACTTGAAGTTTTATGTGTAGAACTTTCACTGCTAATTGTAATAACGTGGTTAAAGTAACTAAAAAGCACGTTGTCATTCATTAGTAGTTTTAAAAGCCCAGCATCCTCCGCTCACGTGATATCCACGTGCTCCTGCATTGTGCTGTGTCTCGCATACTGATTGGATAGTTCCTCTTCCCTCAGTGTCACGTTTCATAATCCTTCATCAGAAAGCCTTGGATTTGTTTTTAAAGACCTTAAAGCTGTGTGGACTGGGAGTTTATTGAATAAACATAAACACACGTTAATAAATCGTTCTCGGGAGGCGTGTTTTCGAAAGCCTCACAGTGACATTTTTTTATAGTTTGACGTCATAAATATCCCTCCGCGCACGCAGGCTTGCGCGCTATTGATGGAAGTAGTTCCAGTACATACTTGGATCACCTTGAGCTCGCTGTCCAGAGCGCATCAGTTACAGCCGACCGCCTTTGAAAGCAGGTGGGTCTCTTCACATCAGTTTCCTCAATGATTATAGATATATTTATTATACTCTTTAGTGTCTACGTTATTGTGAACGGTAAATAGCTAAAGGCTTTTAATCATTCAGAGTAGCTGTATTTATAAAAGTACACACATTCGCAATATTTTGTTCAGTCAGTGATTGCAGTTGAGTTGGTAAGGTGTTTTAGCTTTGTTTTGTGCTTCTACCCGTTTTCAGCATGTTTAGACTGTTACATCTGTAACCCTCATTCATTTTGTATCTATATGAACTAATTCGAAATTTTACAATGTTTAAGGCGTGTACAGTTGCACATTCTTGCTGGGGAAAATGTGACGCAGAGGCGGGACGTGACCCGCAGCATATCCGCCACATCCCCCTCCGCATTTCCCCTCACGACTGGACCAAAACACCTCCATTTTCCCGTATGACTGAACCAAAACCATCTCTGTCTACTCAAATGAATATGAGGACCTGAGATACTTGATATTCAGAATGGCGCTGGTCTCTCATCCTGTCATGCAGCGTCAGTGCCCACGCTTTTATGTTTTCCTACATTCAATTATTAGTCACCTCTGTACAGTGAATGAAGGACAATGTTACAGAAATGCGTCCCTGCGTCCAGCTGAACTAACAGCAGGTTGTTGCTTTTACTACTGATGTAGGCGCAGGTTGCATGGAAAGGTGCTAATTATGATGCGGGATAATGTAAATGCGAGGGAGGAAGTGGACATTTTTGATTGTTTGTCTTGCAATCACACACTTTCACACCATTGTACTGTCAGATTTTTCTTCAGTGTAAGCTAGGCCACAATTTCTATATGTTCTATAACAAATTCAAATTGTTAATGCACCAAAAAAAAAAATTCATACCATTTTTAGGGAAGCTGTTTTTAGGTTTGCAGTGAGTACTGATGCAATATGGGATTTTCTTTCTTTAACATCCTGTTTAATTATGCCAGCATTTCAACAGCTTCCACTAAAGCAACAGAAGATGCATGAACTTAACCATAAACCGAAACCTGCACATTGGCAGTGACCTAAACCAGCCTTTCATAGAGCTCGCTGGGGACATCCCAGTGGACAGTTATTAGTCATAGTTCACAATGGGAGTATAAGAGAGAACTTGATAGATCAAAGAAAGGTGAGACCGCTCTCTCCACTCTTAACATTGGTAAGTAGCACCCATTGAGCTTAAAGGGATAGTTTCACCCAAAATTGAAAATTCTGTTATCGTTTACTCATCCTCATGCCATCACAGATGTGTACGACTTTCTTCTGCGGAACACAAGCGAAGATTTTTGGAAATATATCTCAGCTCTGTAGGTCCATGCAAAGATTTTTGGAAATATATCTCCGCTCTGTAGGTCCATGCAAAATTTTTGGAAATATATCTCAGCTCTGTAGGTCCATGCAAAGATTTTTGGAAATATATCTCTGCTCTGTAGGCCCATGCAAAGATTTTTGGAAATATATCTCAGCTCTGTAGGTCCATGCAAAGATTTTTGGAAATATATCACTGCTCTGTAGGTCCATGCAAAGATTTTTGGAAATATATCTCAGCTCTGTAGGTCCATACAATGCAAGTGAATGGTGATCAAGTCTCTGAAGCTCCAAAAAGGAGAAACGGTCCGCATAAAAGTAATCCATAAGACTTCAATTGTTTGTGTTCTAAAGCGATCCAGTTGGTTTTAGGTGAGAACAGACCAGAATGTAACTCCTTTTTCACTGTACATCTTGCCATTTTAGTCTCTAGGCACAATCATGATTTCAAGCTCTATTACACTTCCTATAGCGCCATCTGGCGCTCTGCCCATGCTTCAATCAATAGGTAATATAATCTAGCTTGAAATCATGGTCGTGCCTTGAGATAAAATGGCAAGATGTACAGTGAAAAGGCAGTTACGTTTTGGTCCGTTCTCACCCAAATCCAACTGTATCGCTTCAGAAGACATTGATTAAACCTCTGGAGTCTGATGGATTACTTTAATGCTAACCTTTTCTCCTTTTTGGAGCTTCAAAAGCCTGATCGCCATTCACTTGCATTGTATGGATCGAAAGAGCGGAGATATTCTTAAAGTCTTCATTGTTGTTCAGCATAACAAATAGTCATACACATCTGGGATCGGATGAGAGTGAATAAATTATGATAATTTTCATTTTTGGGTGAACTGTCCCTTTAATCCAGGTGTGCACTGCAGCAAAAATGCAGCAGTAAAATGTCCTGCTGTTGCTGACCTCGGAATCCTGAATGCTGCTGCCACCTGTCTGTGTTTATGCTCCAGGTCAGAGGGACTCTTACTGGTAAAACGGCATAGTCATGTGTGTCTTGTGCCCACCATAATGCTATGGGGACCCTGTCCCTATTTTAGCACATGTAATGTGATCTAACTGCAGTGGACTCAATGCCTGTAGTGGTCGGACCACAACTAAACCAACGTGTGTTTTAAGTAACTAATGTGGGCCTGGAGTCTTCGGAGAGGCCTGCTCGTGCAGGACGGCACGTGTGGTTTATATAGTTTATCCTCTTTAAACGGAATAGGATTTAGAGTTCAAACCGTTCAGCTACAAAATTCATGCGGCTTCATTCTGGCCAGCGTCCCTTTCAGCATTCTATTTGGAGAAAGTGGGTCTGGGTCACAAACGCTGGGGCTCTTCTGGAGGGCTCTTGCAGGAACACAGTGCCTTTATGTCTCCCGTAAGGCATACAGGGTCTACAGGTGGGTTCAGGGCAGCTCCGTTTCTGAAGAAAGGTACCTGTGAGTAATGTAGGCTGTGTTAGGCCCAGACAAAACAGTAAGTAGTATTCAGAGTTTGTGTTGTTGGAAAGGTGTTTGTGCTATTAAAAATAAATAGTGTCATCATTCACTCATCGTAATGTTGTTCCTAACCCATATGACTTTGACTTTCATCCATGTAAAGCAAAAGGAGATTTTAGACAATTTGTTAACCGGTCAACCATTAACTTTATCTTATGAAAGTGAATGGTGACTTGAGGCTAGCATTCTGTCGAACATCTTTTGTGTTTCACAGAAGAAAGCAAGTCATACTTGTTTGGAACAACATGAGTCTGATTAAATAATGAATGAACATCAATTTTGGGCTGAACTATACTTTTAAAGGTTATTCAGATTGCAGAGATTGTAGATAGAGGTTTCAGTGGATTAATGGAGTCTAAAGTTAGATGTCGAGGGTTGTGTGATGGATGCTGTCAAGGAGATGACTCGCAGGTCAAAGGAACACAGATTTGCCATCATTAGGCCGAATGGTTCTCGTTGTTGTGCCAGAGGTTCTTTTATTTACTGAAATAAAAAATATCAGTGGCTCTGTCATAAGAGAGCTGCTTTATGCTAAGCTTGTTTGTACCCCTTGATAGATGGGTTCTGACCATGTCGATACTGGACTGTTGGTGCGATTATGGTTTCTTTTTCTAGTGTGGTGCTCTAAAATCAGCATTAGAATTCAATGTACATAACATACGTTTGAGAGGTGAACATTGGAGAGAGTGTGCTATGGGGAGGTTTTATTCCAGTTTTTTGGACCGCTTTTATCTCACAGCCCATGTCACAAAGTTAAAAAAAAAGGCAAGAGGTTTACCTCCTATATGCTGGGGGTTGTATATGCCACAAACACAGAAAGGTGAAGGTTCCCAGACTAACTAAAAAAAGGAAATTTATTGACAATATTATATTAATAAATTGAGTTTATTGAGCTATCTAGTCTTATCTAACTCCCTGACGAAAAGGCGTGTAGAAAAATTATATCATAAAAATACCAATACTATAGTTAAACCATCATAATAAAATCATGAAGATACACTAACATATGCACATTTTTCTTAACTTGTATCATACTTGTATTCACCCAAATATTACAGAACTTTGCCACTTATCTTGAAACAACATAGGAACCATGACTTAGCCATTTACAAGTGACCAATCGCCACTAGCCTTGGTATTGAAGCCTTTTTCACTCATCTTTAATCGGAAGATTTTCCCCAATGATTATCGAAATACAGCTCTGGAAAAAATTAAGAGACCACTGCAAAATTATGTTTCTCTGGATTTACTATTCATAGTATGTGTTAACTTTTAGAACTATCAGACAACGTTTTTATACAGAGACTTGTTTAATAGATATTTTAAAAAAATGTACCATCTGAACAGATTTTACAGTTTTTATCTTGTATAAACTTAGTGTCTTATCTAATATTGCAAATATGTAGTGATGAGCCCTTGTTTGCCATGTGAATAGCCTAGTTGCTGACATGGCGTTAAAACTAAATAAATAAATGTAGGTAATGTTAGAGTAAAATTAACATTTTGTTTTATTCTATAAAGTACTGACAACATTTCTCCCAAATAAAAATTTGTCATTTAGAGCATTTATTTGCAGAATGTGACAACTGGTCAAAATAACAAAAAAGTTGCAGTGTTTTTAGACCACAAATAATGCAAAAAATATAAGTTCATATACATTTACCAACACAATACTAATGTTTTAATTTGGGAAGTGTTCAATCACAGCTTTCATGCATCTTGGCATGCTCTCTACCACTTCATGCCACTCCTGGCACAACAATTCATGCAGCTCTGCTTTGTTTGATGGCCAGAGGTTTTCAATGGAGTCTGAACATTGGGCTGGCCATGACAGGGTCTTAATGCCTTGGTTTTTCCAGCTGGACAATTCTCCATGACACACAGCAAGGTCAATCAAGGTTTTGATGGAGGAGCACTGGATCAAGACCTTGTCATGGCCAGCCCAATCTCCAAAAACCTCTGGCATGTGATCAAGAGGAAAATGGAGGCACAAGCCATCAAACAAAGCTGAGCTGCTTGAATTTTTTGCCTGGGGTAGCATAGTCACCCAACAACAATGTGAATTTAGAGAGCATGCCAAGACGCATGAAAGCTGTGATTGGTGGAATAACCCTGATTTTCCAAATACTGATTTCTGAACTCTTCCTTATTTAAAACATTAGTATTGTGTTTACAAATGAATATGAACTAGTTTTCTTTGCATTATTTTAGCTCTGAAACCACTGCATCTTTTTATATTTTGACCAGTTGTCATTTTCTGCAAATAAATGCTCAAAATGACCATTTTTATTTGGGAGAAATGTTGTCAGTACTTTATAGAATAAAACAAAAATTGTACTCAAACACATACCTATAAATAGTAAATCCAGAGTAACTGATAATTTTGCAGTGTTCTCTTTAGGTTTTATTCCAGAGCTGTATATCTGGATTTCTTTCAGATATAATTTAGTATCAATACTATTCTTTTAAAAAAAATTCTCAACACAACTTTGGTATAGTGTGAGCGGCAAGGTAAATTAAATGGACACCAGATGTGTCTGGCATAAAACATGGCACATACTAAAATTCGAAACAATTATATTCTACGAAGGTATACGCACAACGTTGATGCTCAACGTCAAAATTCTGCAGTGCCACAGGAAAACCCGCATAGTTTGATTAACTATAGGCTGTTTAATGTTGCCAAAAAAAAAAAAAACTGTGTCCAGGGTAGAAATGGCAAAAACCACACCTTGCATAATTTCCAGGAAGTGAATTCTACCCCTTTCAATTTGAGTGTCTCCGCCACATTGCACGAGGGCTTGGAGTTTCCACCCTGCCCCTCTTTAGTCATCACATGACTACGTGAGGAAGAGTGCGTGTACGTTAGCTGTGATGTGAATCTCCTCACGTACTGCTGCCCACTATTACATTATCAGAGTGGAATGCAGTGTGGCTGCTGTTATTGACCATAGTCAAATTCTTGTGCCACACAGAATAGATTGCTTTTTTTAAATTAATTTAATTTAATTAGTTTAATTTTCAAGAAAAGGGGTACATTTCATTTTAGTTATGGGCTTTAATTCAGCATATGACTCCTTTCATATTGTGACTTTGATCTGTGTGTGCTAGCATAAGTAACTGAGTAGCGGAGCTGTGATTGGCTGAATGTCACATGCATTGTCTTTAACTGCCCTTGAGGGTGTGTGAGGTGGATTATCTCTTTTTAATCGTGCTTTTGTAATGTCCGCCTTAAGATACAGAATCCAGGTCACCTCAAACACGCACAAAGTCTAGACATTTCTTTTTTTGTTAGTGTGGTTGGATTTATATGATATTAACCACTGGGAACAGGCATGTCAGTCTAATGTCATATTCTTATTAGGGCTGGGCTATATAGCTGCATCTTGATGTTTTTCAGCCTATTGATGATATTAGATGTATATCTTGATAATAATGTATTTGCTCTGAAGTTGTTTTGTTTTAAATCTTCGGAACCTTCGTTTCATCCAAACAGCTGTTTTAGCCAAGTAGATTCAACATTTAAAGGCATTGATTACAAATTTATTTAAAAAAAATAAAGGCATGTTTCCCCAAAGTTTAACTTTTTTTTTGGAACCCTGTTGAATATTGCATAATACTAAATTATTATGCCAAATAATCAAATTAATTGCATATGTAAATACTTGCAGAGAAAGCCATCAAATAACAATAATAGAAAATGATAAAATAATGATAAATAGTTATATTTAAATAATTACAAATAAAATGTCAATTATAAAAATAAAAAATTAGATAACAAAGTGGCTTTATATTGTTTATTTACAACCATCTGATCACGGTTATTTTATCTAACTGTGATTATTGTGCACTTTAAATTCAAATCACATTTTAATGCCCAAATAAGGGAATTTTGAGTGAACGTACAGTATGAATGCCATGAATGACGCGTTTGTTTGTCATTGAGTTGAACTCTGATCCGCACCACGGACGTCAACCGGAGGAACGGCTCCTGTCCGGAAGATCATGTGAAATTTTCAGCGCACTGATGCACACGCTGTCAGCAAAGGCTCGTGATGTTAATAGTCAACCAAATTTCAGAATTGTGACAGCCCTAATTTCTGTATTATTGAACATAAGCCAATTCATTGCCTACAGTTCACAGTAGGGATGCACCGAAAATATTCTGCAGGAACACAAAAAAAATTATTTTCGGTTTCAGCCTAAATAGTTTTTCACATTAATAATCTGAGCAGTGCAGCAGTTTTAGTTTTTTATCATATTACAATTCAAAATGCAAAGTCTGTCAAAATGATCCCTTCCCAAATGCTGGCTATAAAACACAGATCAAAGCAATTGTCCGTGATCCAGCTGAATCATAATGGTAAAGAACAAGCAGTGGAGGTTTGTGATTTCTCTCATTGATATACATATGATTAGATATGAGACGTACGTAACATGTCTCATCTGTAATACATTTTTATGGTTGGTTAAAGAAGGGAGACCATTTGTTAATTATACTTACTGTCAACATAACTAACTTCATACAGAAAGTATCAACTTATTTGAATGAATATTATTATTCTTATATTTCTGTGACCTGTTGCATATCTTCCTCTATACCACACACCTCAACTCTCGTTGCTCACTTCCATTGGATGGAGAGGGGGCAGAGAGTCCACATGTTCTTAATTACAGAGGAGCTGGCATGATTGTAACTCTTTAGACTTTAATTGGCTTGAAATTCTTAGCAAAGTATTTGTCTTTATGGCTCCTCTTAAACTCTTCAGGATGAACGTAGATCCTGGCACGGCATGTCATTAAGCTGAAATCATTGTCTTCTAGTCTGTTTGCAGTTATGTTCAGTCCATTATGAGAATGCTGATCAACTGAATATTTTAAACATGCATGCATGTAAGACTTTAACTGATCACGTCATCTCATTGAACTCTCTTTCTTTCTATCTCTTTCTGTGCAGGACATTACCCGTCTCTTCAAGCATGCCTCAAACTAAAGCTCAGGATATGGGCTCTGCCTTCATCCAGACTCAGCAGCTCAATGCTGCCATGGCCGACACATTCCTGGAGCACCTGTGTCTGCTGGACATTGACTCTGAGCCCACCATCGCCCGCAACACTGGAATCATATGCACCATTGGTCAGTGGACGTTCACACTCCGATGCTCTGAAAAAATGTCCTTAAGGCAGTTTTAGACCCAGGTTTTCAGGTGCAATCTGAAATTTCTTTGAACTTGTAGGCTGTTAGTCTTACTGCCACAGCACGTTCAAACATTAGACAGCTTTGTAATTTGGGTAGAAATATATTGCATGTAAATGCTTTGGAGGATTGTGTAAATTAAAGGTTTAATAATACAGATCCAGTCTTATTGGTGCCTCCATGTTTTTTGATTGGCTATCATGCGTGGGCTGCAGTCAGCTTTTTTTTTTTTTTCAGAAACTAGGGCTGTCACAAAGACCGTTATTTCAGTGATATCCGTCAGGTATTACAGACATATTATGCGTGTATTCATTTAAGACCAGGATGTGATGGTGCATTGTGTGTCATGTGACCTCAGGTCCGGCTTCCCGCTCTGTGGATATGCTGAAGGAGATGATCAAGTCTGGCATGAACATCGCCCGAATGAACTTCTCTCATGGCTCACATGAGGTAGCCTACATATAATTAATCTGTGCTTGTCTTCCTCTATCTTACCCTCTTGCTTTTATTTAATATATCAAGCATTAGGTATGCTGTTGATGTACAAGCTTTTCACTGTGCCCAAAATTATGCTAAAAGTGTCTAAACATTTATAAAGCTCGCAGTTTACAGAACCACATACGTGAAATTTCTCAAGTCAAGTTTGTAGGCTGAAAGAAACTGTTACTTCATTCAGCCAGGATTAAAATCCTCAGAGACTGTGGATTAAGTTACACACTTTAAGCCTTACCATTATAAATAGTTTATCTGCTATTCTAGTGGAGAGTTTCACATCTGAGCAGCATAAAGGGGTGGAGGTTCATAAAGGACATTCTGGAGAGCTGCTGTATATGAGACTAGCTTCATTGTTACAGTGAATTTATTTTGCTTTAAAATTCAATAAACAAGTGTGTCTTGAATAGAACCTGCTTGACCTTATGGCCTGCTTGGAACCAGGTCTTATAACACATCTGCAGAAAGGTCAATTCAGGGTAAAAACGACCTTCGATTCATTAGTGGAATTAAGAGGGATTATCATTTCGAGAACTGCAGGTCAAAGTTTAAAGTGTCAATGGATGTCAAGATGTCCCTCCTGTTTAATACCAAGAAGAGAAGTAAATGGATGATTCATATTTTCAGTAAATGAACATGGACATTTTATTTTTCCACTTAAATTCATGAAACATGTGGAATTCACCTATTTGTAGAACCTAACTAAATAAAATACATTTGAAAATGTAATTCTCTAAATGTAGTTAATAAGGATTCATATTAAATTATCTTAAATCCAAGTTTCATGCATGGACAAGTTATTGGGCTCATTTATCCCTTTGTACTTGAAAGTCATCCCTAATGCGCCTTCTCTCACCTGGTGTTGAAACAGTCATCAGGGCTTTGGGTTAAACTAATTTATTCTTGTAATACAAACATTTCACACTCTTAATTAAACGGTGTTTGTGTCCACACAAGGCCCATGTGTGGCCTGTTTGCCCAACAGTATGACCTTGAGTTTATGTAGAGGTCAAGCTGTTTTAAATGGGAGCTAATGAAGGGAAGGTAACGATAGAATTTTGACCCAATGACATATCATGAGACCATTGTCACAGAGCATGGTACCATTGTCACAGAGCATGGTACTTATCTAATCTGCTTTTATTATTTTATTAAAGTCTTTACAGCATGGTCATTAAATAGCTCTCCTTGAGCTACTTTCACACATGCACGCAAACTCTAACCAATGATCTATGTATTTGGTCACATCACATGCAACCAGGGCCGGGAGGGGGGGCAGGGGTAGTAATGCAGGGTAACAGATTTTCCGTAGTGAATTTCTTGGGGGAACAGTGTTCCCGTTCAAACTGGCTACATTTATTAGGGGAATATAGAGTATTTCTAGCTTTTCTCCACTAAATAGCCTATAAAAGTTTTGCGGGTTCCGCACAAATGCGTGGGATATTCTGCGTCTGTGGTTGCCCAATGTCGACCATCGTAAGTGGCCAGAACACATTCACAAAACAGATTGACAGATGCATACTGGAATCCATGGGCAACCAATCCAAACATGCACGTAACAGATGCACACGCACTCAATTTACAAATCCATGCACAAGAAGAATGCACAAAAATACAGGATTCTTTGCTCAGAATATCATCCTTAAGTACGCAAGTGTGTGTGTAATTTAATGAAATTAAATAAATGCTGAGCCATTTGTATTGGTATTGTTTTTCGAGAATGTCTGTTCTGCGGTCTTGACACACACGTGCAATGCTGGGCGCATGGCTTTGCGTGGCTGACAGCAAATGGACATTCATTAAAATGAAGGAAACTATCCAGTAGATTTGGCTATTATATATTTTTTAAGAAAATAATAAAATGTGTTCTGTTTTGAGCAAGAATTTTCATTTCTGAAGTGTAATGTGGTTATAGTTTAGAGATGTTTTTTTTTTTTTTATGAATCAAATTAAATAAATATCCATGATGGCAAAGTCCCATTTTCAGCTGCCATTACTCCAGTCTACAACACATAAGAAAATGTGTTACATAATCCTTAAGATATAATTTAATATGTTGACTTGGTACTAAAGTAACATTTCTTTTTGTTAGAACAGTTGTGCTACTTAATGAAGTGTGGACATTGCAAAATAGTGTCTTTTTGCAGCTGAAGTGTGAGTGCATTTTTTTAGCTACTGTACAGTAAAGTTAATTTACACTTGCAATTCAAATTTCAGTTTTAGAAATAAACAAAAAGAAACCCATTTCTCAAATTCATCAATCTGTTGTTATTTTGAGAGATGAAAGCTGTTCCATGCACTTACGTTTTGAAAAAATAAAACACATGATTTAATTGGGATGGAGAAGTGGACAATCCAGATGCACAACAAGAATACAAGTACATCAGAGTCACTAATTTGACAGACTCCTCACAGGTCCTAAACTAGCATCTTAATGAACAGTATATGCTGAACATTTGCCTTGCTGAAAGTAAAGGATTCTTGGATGAACAAAGTTTGAAGAATAAATAATTTATTTGAAAAAGTCAATATTAACATTATAAATATGTAACAGAATTATTATTTTTTTTTTTCTGTCAATTTAATTGATCCTCTGTGAAAGGCCTTGACCATTGCGTGTTAAAAGAATGTTAAAATGACTTAACCATTGTTGTCAGGGAATAATCATACTAATGCATGTAACTGTGCACATGTGTACCTTTTTCTGTAACACAAATAACATCTCCATTTGTGCAGTTTAGCATTTAGACTGATGTTTCAATTGGTCTTGGAAATGATATTCCGTGATGAGATTTACACCAAACCTGCAGTATGTTTAAACTGTTATTAAACTAAAAATGCTAATGTACTGAAGCATTTTCTTCATAATTTGAACTCTAAACTTCTTGTTTTGTTAATGGCTGTACTGATATGTTCTTCCTCTGTCTTTCAGTACCACGGTGAAACTATTAGAAACGTGCGTGAGGCTTGTGCCAGCTTCGAGCCAGGCAGCATTCAGTACAGACCAGTAGGCATCGCCTTGGACACCAAGGGACCGGAGATCAGGACCGGTCTCATCAAAGGGGTGAGTTTACTTATTTCTGTTCCATACAAGGTGTCACAGCAGTCTCTAACTGCTATGATAGAGATGAGTGTCCGATAATTGGAAAATCAGAAATCAGTTTTGAGGTAATTTTTCCTCAGACTTAATTTTCCAAATGCATTTTTTTTTTTAAAGACGATTTTTCATTTTCCTTTTTTTTTTTTTTTTTTTTTTTCCTTAAATTGAATAAACGGGAGACTTATTTTTGTATTTTGCCAGATATTCCTGATATGTTGAGGGGTCAGTTACGTGTGACTGCAGTGTGTATATGCAGGATACACCCATCTCTGCAATTTATACAGAAATCACTTATCCCATGCTAATCAGTGGTAAACATTACAGACGTCCCTAGCAATTATTACTTAGACCCATGTCTGGGGAAACTAATCCTTCCCGAAAAGGGCTTTACTGTGATACCTCTTGAATCAAAAAAAATTGCCTCTGGTGTATTAGTTTTCATAGTTTTAATTAGAATTTGTCCATCTGTTCCAGAGCGGCACAGCAGAGGTCGAGCTGAAGAAAGGAAATAAGATCAGAGTAACTCTAGACGATACTTTCATGGAGAATTGTGATGAGGATAACCTCTGGCTGGACTACAAGAACATCACAAAGGTGGTGGAAGTGGGCAGTAAGGTCTACATTGATGACGGCCTTATCTCCCTCCAAGTTCTGGAGATTGGTGAGTGGTGAAATTTATTTAAAAAAATAATAATGGTACTGTGATGGTCTATGAGGGGGGAAATTGTCTTTGTCTGCTTGATGGATGAATGAGCTCTTTCTTCAGGCTCTGACAATCTCATTTGTGAGATTGAGAATGGTGGTTCTCTGGGCAGCAAGAAGGGTGTGAATCTGCCCGGGGCTGCAGTCGACCTGCCTGCTGTGTCTGATAAGGACATCAAAGATCTGCTGTTTGGTGTGGAGATGGGAGTAGACATGATCTTTGCCTCCTTTATCCGCAAAGCAGCCGACGTGCATGAGGTCCGTAAGGTGCTGGGAGAGAAGGGCAAGAACATTAAGATTATCAGCAAACTGGAGAACCATGAAGGTGTGCGCAGGTGAGCCAATTGATCCTTTTTTACAGACGTGTACAAAAAGGTTGGAGAACTAGTGTTTTAACAATTCATCTGTTATATTTGTGACACTTTGGCTTGTCCCAAATCCAAGATGCTTAAAATATGATTTATATTTTCACTGCGTCTCCATATTTGTCAGGTTTGATGAGATCATGGAGGCTAGTGATGGCATCATGGTTGCTCGTGGTGACCTGGGTATCGAAATCCCGACAGAAAAGGTGTTCCTGGCCCAGAAGATGATGATTGGTCGCTGCAACAAAGCAGGAAAGCCAATCATCTGTGCCACACAGGTCAGCTGACCTGAGATACACTCCCATATCACCATGCATTCTTGTACTGTTCCAGAGGCAATAAATGAGGCATTTGATATTATATACCTCCTGAAGGGTTTAAAAGAAATTGAAATGGCATTTCTATTACATTTTAGCCTGTAATTTGACACATTTTGGAGTGACTCAATATTCATCTAGAAATTATGGTTATGAAAGCAAACATGTTTTTACTTCAGAATAATATGGACTGATGAATCATTTCATTAATAATTTTTTAGTAGTATATAGGATTGATGTTGCCTTTAATTGTTCCAATGTAAGTAAATGTGCAAATGTTCTTACATTTGTTGGCTTTTCAGTGAATAGAACTATGAACAACCAGCTAAATCTACTTGGGCTGTGTGTATATGTGTGAATAGATGTTGGAGAGCATGATTAAGAAGCCTCGCCCAACTCGTGCAGAGGGCAGTGATGTGGCCAATGCAGTTTTGGATGGAGCTGACTGCATCATGTTGAGTGGAGAAACAGCAAAGGGAGAATATCCCCTGGAGGCAGTGCGCACCCAGCATATGGTGAGCGCCCCCTACTGACTAAACCCACTTATACTGTCAGAAAGAGAGTTTAACATTTGACCAGTTTACCTAACTTTTATAAATCCCTCTTATAAACACATACTAATTTTAATATATATTTTCATACTAACCTTAGATATACAGCCGTGGCCAAAAGTATTGGCAGTGACAATTTGTGTTTTTCAAATTTTGCTGCTTCCGTATTTGTAGGTTATTTTTAACAAGTTTTAACACATTCTGTGTGCTTGATTATAAAATAAAAAGCACTGCCTATAATGCCACTTCAAATGAAATCAAACATATACAGTGGACAAACTTCAAACACACACCGGAGGCGGCATGAAATTTGACTGAGGCGGCCACCTAGTAATTCTCTATGCAGTGTTGACCTATGTTCTTCATAACCTCTGCAATTCGCTCTGGCATGCTGCATATCAGCTTCTGGGCCAAATCCTGAATTATGGTGATCCATTCTTGCCTTATTAGTGGAGTTGATCACAATTTGTGGGCTTCTGCTTGTCCACTTGCCTTTTGAGGATTGACCACAGGTTCTCAATGGAATTAAGATCCGGGGCGTTGCCTGGCCACGGATCCAAAATTTCAATGTAATTATCTCCGAGCCACTTCATTATCACCCTTGCCTTGTGACATGGTGCTCCATCTTGCTGGAAATGCACTGATCATCACCAAATTGCTCTTGGATCGTTGGGAAAAGTTGCTCTTGCTGGATGTTTTGATACAGTTCTTTATACTTGGCACTGTTTTTGGGCAGAATTTTGAGAGAACCCACTCCCTAGGATGAAAAGCAACCCCACTCATAGATGGTCTCTGGATGCTTCACTGTTTGCACGACACAGGACTCATGGTAGTGTTCACCTTTTCTTCTCTGGACTATCGATTTTCCAGATGTCCCAAACAGTCGGAAGAGGGCTTCATCAGAGAAAATAAGTCTCAGGAGGAGACTGTCCTGGAGATTGTTGGACACTCCTGAAGCCTTCTTCACTGCAGTTGAACCTCTCTCCTTGAAGTTCTTGATGATCCAGTAAATGGTTCTTTTAGGTGCCATTTTGATGTCTGTCTTTAGAGGGTAACCATTGCTAACAAGAACACAATGATTGGAAGCACTTCTTCCCTCCTTTTAGAGCAATCAGTCTGCTCTTATAATCCAATCAGAATGATAGAGTGATTACACCTGACTAGTACTCGTTCACACTTTCCCAGTTGCTGCTGATATGATTAGTGAAATTATGTTAGCTGGTCATTTTGTGCCAGGGCCAAAAAACAGTGAAATTTGGGTTTTTGTGATGAAAGTAAAAAAAAAATGTTGGCCAATGAAGCTTTTTGCAATTATTTAAAATGCATCTGATCACTCTACACAATAATCTAGAAACAATGTGAATCAACACCAGAACAACTGAAGTCGAAAACTTTGCGAAACACAATTCATGTCACTGGCCAATACTTTTGTCCACAGCTGTACTAACTAATATTAATCTTACCTTAGAACCTTAGATATTTTAATATTACCTCATACTTCATTCTTGCCTTTTCTCATATACGCATGTGTATTCTTTATATGCTTGTTTTATTTGTCTGCATTGTGTCAGGGTCAGTCATAGAAACAGCCATTGGCTGAACCCTTTCTTGAGATTATCTCTGCGCATTTCTGTTTTTTTTTTCTTCTATCTGCCAGATCTTGATGAGCTAGTTAAATATAAGTTATATTAGTCTAAAACTGCACTGTGCTTTCTGTTGACAGTTATTTACCAATAATAACTTGACAAATGCCCTGACATTACAGATATGGCCATTAACTCCCGAACAAGTTTCAAACAATCTTTAGAAGTGCCTTTTTAAAGAATAAGTTCACCCAAAGGAAAAAAATATATCATATACTCACCCCAAATATTGATCCAAACTAGGGATGCACCGATATGGAAATCTTGGCTGCTACGATAACTGATATATTTGCCTATAAATGCCTGATTATATAATAAAAAGCTCTGTACATGTTACAGTGGCTTTATAGGCAGTGGACAAACTTCAAATGCAGAAGGGATCCTGCAAGGAAACATCTATATCTTTTCCCATAATAATTTACCAAATCTAGCCTACTTTTGAATCGGTTAAATAAAGTTTACATTCCTATGGTCAACTTTTATATAAAAAAAAAGTGTATTGATTCTGCAATTGAGTTCATTTGTGTGAGCTACTTTTATAAATACAGTGCATTGCACAACCTGTCAAAAATACACAATAAGGAATGCAAAGAAACTCGCTTTAAACATGACAATGTGCTTAAGCATACAAACAGAATAAAGAAACAAAATGCATGTTTGACATGGTAACATTTTTACTAAGATCCAGTATGATATTTTTAAGCAAAGTCTGCTGCATGCTGACTTGTCACGTCATGCAGAAGGCCCCAATCAAATCCCTCATGGTGAGTAGTGTGTGCATGAAAAAGCCATAATTTATCAGATTTAATATAGCTGCCTAATTTTCTTATCTGACCATTAACTTTAAAAATGTACAATTATCGGCCGATACCGATATGGCCACAGATTATAATGTGCATCCCTAATCCAAACCTTTAAAAACATATTTTTCGGGGGTGGGGGGATTGGTAAAATCAACGGGCATTGACGCCATCTACCACCCCTGGAATCGTGAGTTCGAATCCAAGGCATGCTGAGTGAACCCAGCATGGTCTCCTAAGCAAACAAATTAGCCTGGTTGCTAGGGAGGGTAGAATCACTTGGGGTAACCTCCTCGTGGTCACAATAAGTGGTTCTCGCTCTCAATGTGGCGCCTGGTAAGTTGTGCGTGGACGTAGAGAGTAGCACAAGCCTCATGTGGAGTCTCCGCAGTGTCATGCACAACGAGCCATGTGATGAGATGTATGGATTGGCGGTCTCAGAAGTGGAGGCACCCAGATTGAATAACCGTGCCACCACAAGGACCTACTTAGTTGTGATAATTGGGCATTCCAAAACTGGGAGAAACTTGGATAAATTTTTTTTTAAAAAAAAAAGTATTTTCTGTGGAACACAAAAGATGTTGGGCAGAATGTTAGTGACCGATAGCCTCGGATACCTTTTTAATAATTGTTTTCTGCCTAACATCTCATTTTGTGTTTCAAGGAATAAAGAAATATGAGTTTGATGGTGAGTAACGTGATGGTGAACAAAACTTGACAATTGCTACTCCTTAAATATTTGTGAGTTCAAGCTCTGTTTAAAAGCAGCATGCTTAATATCTTATTCACAGTCTTTTCTTCATTTCCACCTGCATGTTCCACTTGTGTGATCTCCAGTCACTTCCTCTTTTTATATCATCTTCTGACTGTATTTTCTGATACTGAACTTTTTTTTTTGTCTAATTATTTTTTATTTCCTGCAAATATTGTTCATTCAGCCCTGATATCCCAATTCAGATTGATTTCCTTTTTAAATAATATATGTTCTTGATTTTAAAGTGATGATCTGAATATTCACAAAATAATTTAATCGTGATATTTTGCTAATTTATATTAATTTGCATTTTGTATTTACTGTAAGAGAAAAACAGTTGTATTTGTTTTAATGTTTGTTTTGTTTTCTCTACTAACCTTTTTCTTCTGCACCTGTGCTAATATCCTCTTTGTTTCCTTTTTCTCTACAATACTCTCTCTTTCTCTCTCATTCCAATTTCTTACTCCTGATACACACTTGATCTATTCATTTCCACACCACATCTCCTCTGTTTTTCTTCCCATCTCTATCTGCTGTCATTCTGTTCCTTGACTCCTACTTCATCTGTCTCTCTTCCACACCCTCTCTCTCTCTCTCTCTCTCTCTCTCTCTCTCTCTCTCTGTTTTGCTTGTTGCATTGTGTGCTAACTGCATCAGATTGCTCGTGAGGCAGAGGCGGCCATGTTCCACCGGCAGGTATTTGAGGACCTGCGGCGCTGTACGCCCCACTCTACCGACCCCACCGAGGCCATCGCCATCGGTGCCGTGGAGGCCTCCTATAAAATCCTGGCCTCTGGGTTTATAGTCCTAACGGGGTCTGGCAGGTAGGCAGGCGGCATGAAGATAATGTGGAAAATTCTGGAATACCCAAGGTCACTGTCAGGGAGGGAGTAGAGAGAGTAGGGACAGAGGAGGACTGGAAGAGAGAGAGAGTGGGATAGATGGAGAGAGAGAAATGAGACTCATGGAAAACTGAATGTTTATGCATGTTGGCATTTTTAGGTAACTTTTTAAAAGGGTTGAATCTCACAAAAAAATTAAGGAAAACATTTTTATAGAAAGAAAATATATTTTGCATAGACTTTTTTAAATAAAAATGTAAAAGGCAGTACAACATATCCTACCATGATGATGATGATAACATTTTATTTTTTGTTATTATTCATATTACGGTTATGAGAGTTTGGAGGTGTAACGGCACAATGCAAAAAGATCTAAAGGTTCCTCAAATGGTTCTTAATTTAAGCAAGATATAATTTCTTTCTTTTGATTTTGGGGTGAAATATGGTCTGCATATATCTCCACATTTCCAACCAAACGTAATAATTTACAATTTTAAATTGGCTTGAAAAAGTTTGAAAAGTGGTGGCAAAGTACAGTTCAGGACAACGTAAACATTCTGGCACATGTCTCTCTCTCTCTTATCTAATACATATATATATATATATATATATATATATATATATATATATATATATATATATAAACTCTCTCTCTGTGTGGTTGATGGTATGATTGTGTATAACCCCTCCATTCCCCCTCCCTCCACCGGGTGGTGCTGTCAGATTGCCCGAGAGGCAGAGGCAGCCATGTTCCACAGGCAGCTGTTTGACGAGCTGAGACGCTCCTCCCGTCTGACCCATGACCCCTCAGATGCTGTTGCCGTTGGCGCCGTTGAGTCCTCCATCAAATGCTGCGCCAGTGCCCTTATAATACTCACCAAGACTGGAAGGTAATATTAAAGGGGCCTGAAGTGAGAGCGCGAACAGGTAAGTGGGAGGGGTGGAGCGTTGTGCTTCGAAGTGTTTCCTTAAGGGAAAAAATATGGTGTGTGGAAGGGGCTTGAGGTGAGATGTGATTGAATGAATAGGTAATATGAAGTGGGGTGGGTCCTAAAGTATTTAGCCGATTGAGCAGCTGAAGTGAAGTGTAAAAAGGGTAGGATGAGACATCAGGTAGGTGGAATTAGAGAGGCATGCTTTTGCTGGCTTCAGACTTGCGACCAAACAAACTGGCAGTTATCTAGAGAATATTAGATCAGTTCATTTATTTTCGTTCCCTGACCCTTTTCCCCTGAATGTATGTGAAGAGTAAGCTGTGAGTTTCCATGGACTTCAAGAGAAGAGCAAGCAGAATAGATTGGTGAACAGCTTTTAACGTTCTGTTAATAATTTGATTTAGTCACATGATTTTCACTGGGGTCAGTATGTTCATGTACAATTCTCTGTATGGGTGGGTGGGTTTAAAGTGTAGGTAACTGGCACATGGTTTCTAATAATAGTTGTCCATGACCATGTTATCTTTAGTTAATGTGATAATAGCTAGTGATCGACCAATATGTGGTTTTTAATGGCCAATGCCAACATCCAGAGAGCAGGTTGATACAATGCTGATATCACATGATTTAATATAGTAAATAACATAAAATTGCTAAAAAATAATAAACTCTTGCACTATATTAACTTAATTTCACACAATTTATCTTTGCTAAATACCATTTCAAATACAATCTTATAATATTTGTTTAAAGATTCTTTTAAACTGTTTCTTCTGATTTCTATTTAGTCCTCAAATTTTAATTTATTTGCACATGAACAAATTAATATATTAGGAAGAAGGAAATAACAGTACACACAATAGTCCAGTAACCATGGATGATATGTGTATATTAGCATTTGCATTTTCTTACAAAACACAACAAAGCTGGATTTGCTTAAGTTTTGTGAGGTTTGTTTATTAAATCTTTTTAAACGAGGTATCTTCATATTTGCAGACTGTATATGATATTAGTTTTATTGATCTTTGCATTTTATCATTAGAAAAGACCGTAGAAGTTACAGGGTACTGTTGAGGAGAGAGGGAGAATGAAATGGGCGAGGAGGGATGTGTAAAATATAGTTATCACAATGTTCATTTGAATGATCTCATGATCGTATAGTGGAGTAATCCACAGCAAGATCCTTTTACTGTGAGTAAAAGTTGTTCCGTAAAAGGTATGTCCAAAGGCGAGATCTATGCAATTTTTTATTTATTTTTTTTACCAAGAAATCTCTTTAAATAACTTCTGTTCTCTATAGTCAGTTGTTGATCAAAAACAAAAAAATGTTCATCAACATCATCTGCTTGTTCAGGTCTGCCCACCTGATCTCACGGTACCGCCCCCGTGCCCCAATCATAGCTGTGACCCGTAACGAGCAGACAGCCCGTCAGGCTCACCTATACCGTGGTATCTTCCCCATATTCTACAACAATGCCTCCCATGATGTGTGGGCCGAAGACGTAGACCTGAGAGTCAACTTTGCCATGGAAGTCGGTAAGAGATGGAGAGAGAACATTATTGTGGTGGTCGCAGAGTTGGGCTGTGTTTGCACTGCACCCAGCTTGGATTTGTTTTTGAAATCTTCAGTGCTCAATGTGAATCTGTTTCTTCAGACAGTGTCTGGTATTGATGAGGCACATGTGACCATATAAGTGATGGAGGAGGCACTAATGTATTTTGCACTTCTATATTTCCATATACTAAAGAAGCAATCAAGTCTAGCTATTGTTTATGACATTAAATGCATGTTGCATCCTGGATGATAACTACTAGAATACCAATCTTGACTGTTTAGACTAAAATTAAAAAAAAATCTAATTGTAAAATCTGCTTTTATGTAAACAAAGTCTAATAGTTTGTGCTTATTCAGTACAAACAAACCAACATCCTCTCTTGCACTGTAAATTTGGCTTGTAAATGTGACTGCATTTGTTGACCACAAATTCTTTCCACCTGTCTGTCTCAGGTAAGGCTCGTGGATTCTTCAAGACCGGTGATGTTGTCATTGTCCTGACCGGTTGGCGCCCGGGGTCTGGTTACACCAACACCATGCGTGTCGTTCCAGTGCCGTAAATGTTATGTGGCTGAACTTCTCCGTTTTCCTTCCATTGCTCCTCTCCTGCCCCCCACTCAATTTTTTTCAGGCTTTCCAGACCAACTATCCAGTGTCATTGCTTGGGTCCAGGCAGTAAAATTACAGAAGCCTGACTTCTCCAACAGGCCAGTGGACCATCATCACTTAGACGTTTTATTCTCACCTGATTGGTTGTTCTCACTTTATATTTACTTTCCAGTCTCAATGGCGCATTAGCCAACTATAGTCTCATGTTTATCCACAGATGTGTTACTCTGCAGAAATTCAATCAGAGCTGTCTGCATGCCTGTTTAAGCGTAGACAGGTAGCGAACAGTGATTGTACTGTACAAAACATTCCTTGTTTAGAATGCACATCCATAGAACAAACAGCAGCTTTGTGAAATTCCTAAATTGCATCCGGAACGGTTCTGACAAAACCAGTTTTCCGCTGTCTCTCTGAGTGGCGAGGGGCTCACGCATAACTCTAGTTTTTGTGTTGCTCTGTTTGCTCTGTTTGCACAGTGTCACACTCCCAAATGTGCTGTAAACTATGTTACATTCTGTGTTATACTTGACTGTGAGTGAGTGCATTTATTTTTTTTCTTTCCCCAGACATGGCAACCAATGCTATACATAAATATATTTTTGGCTTACCCAAGAGAAATGTTAATGTTGGAATGCCCACTTTAGTTCAATTAAATCGATTCATTTGTGTGTTTAAGAAGAATAAAATCATGGTTTAAGATAGTTTCAGGAAAAACAATTTTCTCTGAGCTGGAGAGATGAATATTGATTGGGCAGCATGAGTCACGTTGCCCCTTCCCCATCAAATGTCGCACTTGTTCCTGTTTGCTGCTCCAGATGTGTGTGTGTGTGTGTGTGTGTGTGTGTGTGTGTGTGTTTAGGTCTACCTGCTTTATGTTGCTAAGTGCAAGATGTAATCATATATGTAAAAGTAAACTATAGTATCATTCTGAAGTGTTATTCAAGAGTGAAGTAATAAAGGAGTCAAGCACCTGTCCTGTCTACTGTTGGTTTTAGACATCTCTGATTTGATTAATGAATCCGCAATGTAGAAAAGTCTATTTGAAAGCTGGATGTAACCGAATTACTGTAATCTAAATACTTTTAGGCATGAAAGTAATGTAACTCATTACATTTAAAATTCTTGTAATCATATTACAGTTACTGACTTTCAATAAAAGTGATTACTTTTACATGGGTTATTAATATTTCTAAAATTTGTGTAATTTAAAATGTGAATTGTTCTGTTTGCCTTTCTGTGACAGCTGAAGGGTGTGTGACCATTAACAAGGAGAAAATATATTACTCAAACAAAATTTGATTTAAAATTATAATCCGATCGCTCCATTGAAAACGTAGAGAAGTAGTTAGTACTTTGGATTCCTTTTAAAAAAAATAATAATCTAACTTATCTGCTACTTAGTGGGCAATTTAGCAACAACCATGGGCAGCTACTTTTTTTATATCTACAAATCTTTAGTCAAGAATGTTTCTATCATTTCAAAGCAGCTGTAAAATTAATGACAGTGGTAGGGCAGTTAACATCAAATACTTTTGGTGAATTGACATGTCCAGTATTGATACTCTAAAATAGTAGATGAGAGTATTTTAGATGATTATTTAATAAATTTTCCTAACTCATTAAAATAATTGTTTTCATGACCTCATTAATTGACAGTTTACATGGGATACACTTAAAAAAAATAAAATAAAATTAATCATACTGCAGGACCATTTAAAATGAATAATGTAGAAGCGGTAAAAACGGTGATAAAAATGTAAATATGCACGTTACCTTCATTTAAATTTAAACCTTAAACCTTAATGCTGATTAAATAAAAACATTAATGGACATGGTGCCAACCTAATAGCAAACATTTTATTTTAAATCAAGCTTTATTTCAAAGTCAGAGAAAAAAAAACTCAGTTTGGTCCAGTTAATCCATGTTCTAGAAGTGTTTTATATTCCAGACGACACCTTTGCCAACCTTTTTCAGAGTAACACCCTTATTGCCACCTTTGTATCACTATGCAATTTAAGGTCAAAGCAGTCTGTCATGTTTTTAAAAAGTGATTCTGAAAATGTGTGAGCAGCTAAGGGTGTGAAAGCTCATTGGCCATCCTGGCTGTAGATCACACCCACCTGCCTTCTGCATTCATCCATGATCTCTGCCAGCAGAGCAGAATCTGCGTGACACGTGCGTAAGCTCTCCTTAAAACCTGCAACAGATAACATGATAAACAGCACCATATGGAGTACAGATCGGTTCATTATGTGAGCTGAAGGTCACAGGAGAAACCAGATCTTAATACCAGTATCTACTGCTTTAATGTGCCATCTTGTGACACTTTCATTGAAAAGCTTTAGTCACCATTGTCCCACAGTTGTTTCTCAGACATACAGTAACTCCGAAAGCAGAATATACAGTTATGAATATCTAGTTTACATCCATTGAGTGCCTCAAAACACAATATTTTTAAACTTTTGTTATAATGAACCTGGTAAACTTTGGCAATTCTAGTGATTAGTTCTTCCTCAAGAGCCTTCATTGTAGCAACCTCTTAGCTTCTAAACAATAATGCTACCAAGTTGAATTTTCATGTTAACAATGACATTAAATCTGTTCTAGACATCTGATTTTCTTGTGAAAGGACATGATTCGTAGTCAAGCACACATGGTATTGTATCACAGTAAGTGAAAGGTTTGATTCAAGGCTGTTTTTTGCAGAATGTTTTGTACCTTTAAGTAAGCACTGCCTGACCTCCTCTGCCTTGTACCACATGCCTATGCTGTTGAAGTTCAAAGGCAGGTAGGGTTCAGGAACAGGGTACTGAGTCTCCACACCACTGATGATCAAAGACGTCGGGCACCACATATGAGCTGGAATATAATAAACAATGACAACAAAATAAAACCGATTCACTTGAGCATTTGCCACGGCTCAAGATTCAAAGTGAACCATGTACCAGCTAAACAGCACAAATTTGTTCCTCTAGCTTAACTGGTAGAGATACACACATCTGGGATGGCATGAGGGTGAGTAAATGAGAAAACAGCAACACTGGGTTTGATTCCCAGAAGCCGCACATAATGATGCACTTTGGTATGTCACTTTGTATAAACGTTGGGCAAATAAATCTAATGTAATAAATATTAAACTCATAAAGCTTGTGATTATAAACAATATCTGTAGTTGTTGAACAGACATTTAACAGCTGTATAAGTCAGAATATGACAGCAACTACAGTAATGTATTATCAAATATTTATATAACATGCATTCAGAATTCAATTGGCAGGAATGAATGTGTATTTTTTGCTTAAACTCATGACCCATGATGGTTTGACTGGATTTCTCAAATGCCTTGGCCCTAGTGGAACATTTAAATAAACATAACAGCAGTAGACAACACAACTCATGTAAAGATATTAGTCTATTGTAAACAGACCTTGATGCTGCCTTTCATACAGATGATTATGGCTTCAATTGGAAGCTCTGCGGCGATGATGCAGGTATGCCTGGCCATTCGGTGTCCAGAGAACTTCTACGTGCCGATCATTCCTTCATCTACTCCTGCAAATATTTCAGAATAAGAAAACCCTCTCTCAAAGGAAAATTAAGACTTCGGTTTATAGTGTTAATTTCACCCAAAAATGGAAATTCTCTCACCCTCGTACCATCCCAAATGTGTACGACTGACTTTCTTCAACAGAACACAACAAAGATTTTTAGAAGAATATCACAGCTCTATAGGTCCATACAATGCTAGTGAATGGTGACCAAATCTTTGAAGCTTCAAAAAGTGAATAAAAGCAGCAGAAAAGTAATCCACATGACTTCAGTGGTTTAATCCATGTCTTCTGAAGTGATTCAGTCAGTTTACAGGGAGAATAGACCAAAATATAACTCCTTTTTCACTATACATTTTGACATCTACATTCTCATTGGCGATCATCATTTCAATCACAATTACTCTTCCCAGTTGCCATCAAGTGCTCCGTACAAGCATCAAGCACAAGGAAGTGTAATCGAGCTTGAAATCATGATCGTGCCTAGAGACTACAATGACAAGATGAACAGTGAAATATTTGTTACATTTTGGTCTCTTCTCACTCAAAACTAACTTTCTAAAGACACTGATTATACCACTGGAGTCTGATGGATTACTTTTATGCTGCCTTTATATGCTTTTTGGAGCTTGAATGTTTTGGTCACCATTCCACTTTCATTATATGGACCTACAGAGTTGAAATATTCTTCTACATATCTTTGTTTGTGTTCAGTAGAAGAAAGTCATTCACATCTGGAAAATAATGAGAATTTTCAATTTTGGATGAAGAATTCCTTTAAGATAGCTTTTAAAAATAATAATATATAAATTATTTAATATTTTTATGTAAAAAGCATAAAGCGGAGCACCTCCTCCTAGCTTCTTCTCTACTGAGCATGCTACATGCTCAATAGGTATGCCGTATTCAGCACGCACAATCTTCACCTCCCCGACCTCGTTCTGGGACAGCAGCCATGCGTGATGCGTGTCCAAACAGCTTGCAGAGGATAGGAACAAACAATCAACTCACAATCATGCATGTTGGGTTTTTGATAACATTATAATTATTGACCGATAATAAAAAAGAAAAGCCTTGAAGGATACATTTGTAAACGTGTAAATGTAATCGTTATAAATCAGATGGTTTTTACATTGTATCTGTGCTTCAGGTGCAAATCCATTGCAGCTCTATAAGATAGGACAGATTTATCAAACCACAGTACCATGGAGACTTTTCAAACAGCAACCGCCTAGTAAACATCCTGAACAACACCCTAGCAATATACTATTTTACTCTATAAATCCCAAGACAGGCAGTGGCTTTAGTCATTATCTTTCATCTTTTACATTTATGCAGTTGGCAGATGCTTTTATCAAAAGTGACTTACAGTGCACTTATTACAGGGACAATCCCTCTGGAGTTAAGTGCCTTGCTCAAGGACACAATGGTGGTGGCTGTGGGGCTCGAACCAACAACCTTCTGATTACCAGTTATGTGCTTTAGCCCACTACGCCACCACCAATTTTTCAGAATAAATCTATTTCCCCCACTTAAGAAAAACAGTGTGTTTTATGGGGGCCTTCATACCCCTACAACAGTGGGGCTTTTTTTTACCCCAAATAATATCCTTTCACTTATTAGGCACAAAAAAAATAATGATTTACTGCCTTTGAACAAAATTGAAAATTATAAATATGTATTTTACATACATACAAAAATTTGCAACATTTAAAAAATATATAAAAATTTGATCAAATTGTCTCAAAATCAAACTTTAGACACCATACGGAAAATCAAAAGTATCTGGTGTGGCCACTGGCTGCATTAAGTACTACAGTGCATCTCCTCCTCATGGACAGCACCAGATTTGTCAGTTCTTGCTGTAAGTTGTTACCCCACTCTTCCACCAAGGCACTTGGAAGTTCCTGGACATTTCTGGGGGGAAATGGCCCTAACCCTCACCCTCAGATCCAACAGGTCCCAGTCATGCTCAATGGTATTAAGATCAGGGCTCTTCACTGGCCATGGCAGAACACTGACATTCCTGTCTTGCAGCACAGAATGAGCAGTATGGCTGGTGGCATTGTCATGTTGTAAGATCATGTCGGGATGAGGCTGCAGGAAAGGTACCACATGAGGGAGGAGGATGTCTTCCCTGTTACGCACAGCGTTGAGATTGCCTGCAATGACATCAAGCTCCGATTATGCTGTGACACACCGCCCCAGACCATGACGGACCCTCCACCTCCAAATCGATCCCGCTCCAGAGTACAGGCCTCGGTGTAACACTCATTCCTTCGTCGATAAACACGAGTCAGACGTCACCCCTGATGAGACAAAACCATGACTCGTCAGTGAAGAGCACTTTCTGCTAGTCCTGTCTGGTCCAGCGAAGGTGGGTTTGTGCCCATAGGCGACATTGTTGCCGGTGATGTCTGGTAAGTATCTGCTTTACAACAGGTCTACAAGCCCTCAGTCCAGCATCACTCAGCCTATTGCAGAAATTCTGCATTCCTGGTGTAACTCAGACAGTTGTTGTTGCCATCCTGTACCTGTCCCGCAGGTGTGATATTTGGATGTACCAATCCTGTGCAGGTGTTGTTACACGTGTCTGCCACTGTGAGGATGATCAGCTGTTCTTCCTGTCTCCCTGTAGCACTGTCTTGGCATCTCACAGTACGGACATTGCAATTTATTGCCCTGGCCACATCTGCAGTCCTCATGCCTCCATGGAGCATGCTTAAGACACGTTCACGCAGATGAGCAGGACCCTTGGCATCTTTCTTTTGTTGTTTTTCAGACAGTAGAAAGGTTTCTTTAGTGTCCTAAGTTTTTATAACTTTGACCTTAATTGCCAACCGTCTGTAAGCTGTTAGTGTCTTAACGACTGTTCCACAGGTGCTTGTTCATTAATTGTTTATGGTTCATTAAACAAGCATGGACACAATTGTTTAAGCCCTTTACAATAAAGATCTGTAGTTATTTGGATTTTAACAAAATTATCTTTAAAATACAGTGTCCTAAAAAAGTGACCTTTCTTTTTCTTTTCTTTTTTTATTTCTTTTTCTTTTGCTGAGTTTACACATGCATCATTAACATTTTATTTCAAGAGTAGTAGTATTGTTTCCATTGCAGTACTGACGTTGACCATATCACATGCGTTGTCGCTGTTTATCCACTGAACAAAGTGCAGTTTGTTTACCTACCTATTGAGCAAATCAATACATGCACATAATGTCGGTTAAATGCATCATTATTTTTTTTTTTAAACCTTTGCAACTAATGTCATTTGTTTGTTGGTGGTTTAAATGGCAAATATAATTATTCTCGCTATGAAAATGTGCATGCTGATCCTCTATTCTTTAGCATTTCCCTGCATTTAAAGCCTACAGTAAATCTACAGGTGCATTTACATGCAGAATGTGGATGATGTTTTTTCATATACATTTCAGATTAAGAAGGTGCTGCTATAAAACAACAGCTTAGATTTATGAATCTATGTCTGTCTTGTCTTGCCTTGAAGAATGTCAGACTACTTCTGAAGTTTGCTTCTTGTTAGTTCTTATGAGAGTTGCATGTCAGTTAAGCCAGTATATTTAGAGCTATTTAGCTGGTGATGTTCAGGAGGGAGGGGTCTTCAGAGCCACCGTACATTCGTGACTGATTTTCCCAACACTGCAGATCACTATGATGGCGTCTCTCCACTCACAACGTGCGTTTTACTGTAACTGTCACTAGATGGCGACAAAGTCCAAAGTTTTAATTCACAATCAGCCCATTCATTCAATTCCATTTAATTTTATTCAAGTTCGATATATTCATGTAGCGTACTGTATATTGCTAGCATTTACTATGTACTACCTTCTATTTTTTTTTAATGTGTATGTGAAACAGTTTGCAATGACAATCGTTTCAGACAGTAGTATATACAACTATATTGTATATACTATACACTTCTCTGCCCTCCCCCTCCACCACCTGACACATCACTGACAGCAGATGTCTTCGCCACATTTTTTACTAATAAGGTTACAGCCATCAGCAATACATTCACTGCACCACACCCTGTCAAACACCTGGCTCCTGTATGCAACTCTTCTTTCTCTATGTTCTCTCCTTTAACTGACACTGAGATCTCTAAACTCCTCCTCTCCAACCACCTCACAACCTGTTCCCTTGACCCCATTTCATCACACCTTCTCCAGGCCATCTCTCCGTCCATCCTACCGGCACTTACACACATAATTAACACATCCCTTCTTGCAGGCACTTTTCCCACTACATTTAAGCAGGCTTGAGTAACCCCACTGCTGAAAAAACCTGCACTTAACCCCACACAGATAGAACACTACAGACCAGTCTCTCTCATCCCATTCATGGCAAAAACACTTGAAAGGGCAGTTTTCAATCTCTCACAGAACAAGTTGTTGGATGACGATCAGACAGGCTTCAAAAGTGGACACTCCACTGAGACTGCCCTGCTGTCTGTCACTGAGTCCCTGAGATGGGCAAAAGCTGAATCCATATCATCCGTTCTGATTCTGCTGGACCTTTGTGCTGCTTTTGACACAGTCAACCATCAGATCCTACTCTCCACCCACTCTAAACTGGGTGACTGGTTAAACTCTTATCTCTCAGAAAGGTCCTTTGAGGTAGCTTGGAGAGGGGAAGTATCCAAGCCACACAAGTTACTTACTGGGGTACCTCAGGGATCAGTGTTTGGGCCAATTCTCTTGTCCATATACACAACATCACTCTGACCCATCATCCAGTCACATGGTTGCTCTTACCACTGCTATGCTGATGACACGTAACTCTACTTGGCTTTCCAGCCCAACGACACCACAGTGACCGCTCAAATCGCTGCCTGTCTGGCAGACATCTCGGCCTGGATGAAGGAACACCACCTTCAACTCAACCCAGCCAAGACAGAACTCCTTGTCTTTCCAGCCAACCCTGCTGTTGAACACAACATCACCGTGCAGCTGGGTCCAACTACAGTTTCACCTTCCAAAACGGTCAGAAATCTAGGGGTAACCATTGATGACGAGCTAAATTTCACAGACCACATTTCAAAGACTGCAAGATCATGTAGATTTACACTCTACAATATCAGGAAGATAAGACCGTTCCTCTCTGTACATGCCACACAACTGCTCGTTCAGTCCCTTGTCATAACTAGACTGGACTACTGTAACGCTCTCATTGCAGGCCTTCCTGCATGTGCTATTAGACCTCTCCAAATGATCCAGAATGCAGCAGCACGTCTGGTCTTTAATGAACCTAAGAGAGCACATGTTACACCACTCTTTGTCTCCACTGGCTGCCGGTTCATACACGTACTAAATTCAAGACTATGTAAAATTCAAATTAGCATACCTAAAAACATTTATGCAGAGCTACGTTCCCACCAGAAGCCTGCGGTCGGCTAAGGAACATTGTACCAAAACAAAGAGGCACCAAAACACTTTCCCGGACTTTCAGTTTCATCATACCACGGTGGTGGAATGACCTTCCCAACTCAATCCGTGAAGCTGACTCGCTCTCTATCTTCAAAAAACAGCTAAAAACACATCTTTTCCAAAAGCACTTAACCAGTCACTAAAAAAAAAAAATATTTACAATTCTTGTTGCACTTAAATCTGTTTTGTATACTATTCTGATGATAGTGGATCTTTGTAATATGGCACTTTTCGTACCACTGTCTCCTTAAGATGATTCGCTTATGCTTTCCTCTTTTGGAAGTCGCTTTGGAAAATTTTTTATCCATTTAAAAATTTCATCCATTTAAAAAAAAAGTGTATTCCTAAATCTCTCTTTTATAAATAGCGTAACACAAAGAATAAAATGCCAAAATTACAACAAAAAAAAAAAAAAAAAAAAGTGTATAGGGTCATTCTCTGAGCAACAATGGAACATTTGTATTATTCCGTATGTGTGTACACATATTATATTTGCTATTTCTTACTTCAAGGTCTTTACTCAAGTTGACTTTATTTACATTTGGCATTGCTATTTGAAGAAGAAACAACATGGAAGTAAACTATAGCAAGTACGACACATCAATGGTATGCTATGACTTGTCATTTGAGTGTATTGTACAAGTAAAATGATGTAGGTTGTGCATCTATTTAGGCTAAATCAATTCCTTGGAAAATACTTATGTGTAGCTTATGTGTAAATTATGTGTAGAGTATGCTAAAAACTAGTTTTAAACACATGTCAAGTTCATAGAAATTTAATCTTCAGATGAGTTCGGAATGGCCTACTATCATACTACTCTTACTATTTCTGCCATAGACATATACGAGTAGAATGGTAGTATGCGATTCTGAATTAAGCCTTTGTGTCCATATTGAAAAAAATAAGATTTCTAGGGTGATTCCATTTGACCGAAATTAATTGTTTTATTTTTTGACATAAAAAATGTATTTGATGTCAATAAACTTAATGACCTTCAAACTTAGTCAGTGTTGGTCCCCTCTGTTGTTATGTAGGCACAGCATAGTTCTAGCAGGAATACTCACAGCTGTACATCACTGTGCCATTAGCTAGTAAATCCTAGCCAATCATGAGTCTGCCATCACTTTCTAAACCTGCTCACAATTTATCACATTACTGTTTAAGTGTGCTAACACGGCAACCTCCACCACCCCACCACCACTAGTCCCATCCTGCACAGGGGTAGGCTCCGCGACCTAAATTGATGTATAGAAGTTTTTATAATCAATAATATTTTAAAAATAAATAGTTTCTCTGCTTGTTTTTAAGAAATTAAATAAAAGATTATTCCAAACTACATATATTTTTTATTTAAGTCCAATAAAAAATCAGAACAAAATAAAAAATGAGCATCACATGGTTGACCCATTTACCTCCATGAGGAACATGTTCCCTCGGGATGCTGCAATGATGTTTGACTTCTCTGAGATTCATGGCAAACATTTTCACACAAGACATTCTTCCTTGAGTTTAGGAACAGCAGACCCACCTGCAGATTATATGTGTGTGGAGAACACCGATGTACACAACATCTGTAAGGAAACACACACACACACAGTTAAACACTTCTACATTTAAAAAGATAGTTCCCCCAAAATGTAATTTATGACATAATTTACTTGCAAAACCTGTACGACTTTCTTTCTTCCAGTGAACAGAAGAACTATAGAAGAAACTATAGAAGCTTTGAAGAATGTTCATGCTGCTAGTGGCAAGTAAAGCCATCAGGGCGAAGAAGATTATCAGTGAATAACGACAACATTTTAGGTCTGTACCTCACACATAGCTATCGAATGGCTTCAGAAGATTTGCAATATAGCAGAATTTTATATAATTAAATGACTGTATCAAAAATGTCCTTAAAGACAACTTTTCTGTAACTTTTATGTCCTTTATAGAGCTTGATAATCACATTCACCATCCACATTTGTTGAAAGAGCAATGCGAATATTCTTCAGATTCTGTTGTATTTTGTTCAGTTAAATCAGTGTACTCACCAGGGGTGGACTGGCCATAAGGAGAACCAGGACTTTTCCCATTAGGACGATCGCGATTGAACAACCCCCAGGGTATAGTTTGTCTGCTGTTCGTACATGCTAAGTGTTGTAGTGGGGTATAAACATGTTGCTGTGAGGGGTCAGAGGTCAAACTGTTATAAGTTCATGACTATGTCAATGTCAATATGATTCACGGTGACTCGACACAAATCAGACCCTTAAAATGTGTCAGTTAATGATGATCAAGACAGCATGGACATCTATTTAGTTAATGAAAGAGGGTGTTTGTGCAGTGCTGAATAGAAAACATTCCATGTCACTTTTATGGAGACAGGCCTAGATTTTATATATTTTACTAGCCATAAAAACTGCCACATGAGAAAAATAAAATAAAATAAAATAACAACACTATCTTCTATATGCTACAAGTAGAGAGATTATAACATTCTTAAAGGGATAGTTCACCCAAAAATTTTAATTTTGTGGGACATCAAATGAGATATGAAGCAGAATGAAAGCCTCTGTCACCATTTACTTTAATTTTATGCTATAAAGATACAATGAAAGTGAATGGCAACTGAGACTGACCTACTACCTAACATCTACTTTTTGTGTTCCAGAGTAGAAAGTCACTATGGTTTGGGACGACATAAATGGGAGTAAATAATTACAATTTTCATTTTTGGGTGAACTATCCTTTTTAAATCCAAAAGAATATAATATTGTGAGACTTATTAAGATCTCATTATTAATAAATAATTAATTACTATTAACATTCCCACAATATGTATTGTTTGTTAAAGAATTTTAAAAGTTCAAGTTTTGAAATGACAGTAAACAGTGAATAAGTCTGTAGCATGTGTGTCTCGAAGACACTAGGTGGTGCTGTGACGTCAGTTTACAATAAAACTTCAGCATAAATAATGTAATTCAACTTTTAGTCAATTCAACTGTGGCTTTAACATCTACATGGAGAATCAAACTCACTTATAGACAGTGGAGCCGGGCATAAATTACTTTTATAACTTACTCATAAAATAACTTTTTTTTACAGTACAGTGTGAATCAAAATAATCCATTCATCCATGAAGTGGTCTATTCTGCTGGAATGAGTACAACATTGCAGCAGTCCAATTTACAACAAAAAATAAAAAAAAGAAGAACTTTTAAAAAGGGTGTATAGACAGTATATAATTATATACACACAGTATATAGTAATAAGGATCAAAAAGGGAGATTCAAGGCTTTTCAAAAATGTGCACTCTTTCTGGCTCTACAGTTCTTGACTTATTTCTTATTTAAAGTATTTAAGATTTGGTTTGTGTGATGACCATTTACATTTATTAATAAAAAAATAAATCCATAAATGAGCATTATACAGTGTGTATGACATCCCTAAAGTCCTACTCTATTTTTAATTTGTGTAAAACTCTTCAGAATTAAATAAAATATATATCAGCGATTATTAATACAAATTAGCATTACAGTTACCTGGGTCTATTGTTATCACCCACACATGCATTTTATCGGGGTAAAGTATCATATGCATTCTAGGGTTAAAAAGTTTTATAAACATACTACGTTTATGTAATGTCTTCATTTGCAAACTGTATTTACTTTTTATTTGTTTTATTAATTTTGTGGCAAACGTACTTTATTGCAAAATTGTACTTGTTTTAGGTTAAGCACGATCTTTAACATGTTTTAATAGCATGACTAAAACATTTAACTGACCAGAGACACGCTATTGATCTCAACTGTGTGTCTGTCATTGATAACGCTGTGAGGCGATTTTTGGGGGGACATTATCAATGAAGCCACTCATCTTAGGGATGCTGGGATGCTAGGTGCTGTTGTCATGACAACAAGGTACCTGCTGGGCAATCTGTATGCAAATGGCTGTGTGCGGCCTAATCTCGCACTGGTATGGCAGGAGCTGGTCGCCATGGCAATGCAACCCTATTTTGTGTGTGTGTGTGTGTGTGTGTGTGTGTGTGTGTGTGTGTGTGTGTGTGTGTGTGTGTGTGCTTCACGCCGAAATTCACCTTTTCTGGTGAGAGAGAGAAAGTGAAGGATGTTATCGTGACTCTCACGAAAAAGTACTGTGGCGGTACCATGGTATATGCATGGTATCAGATATAATACCACATTACTGTATGATTAATGATCATATATGGCCTAATATCATGGTATTTATATAATATGTATTTTAAAAAAATTATTTAAAATGCAGAAAGGTTTGTGTGAGGGTTGGGTTTAGGGGTCAGGTTAGGTGATAGAAAATATTAGCACAGTATAAAAAATAGAACTGAAAGGAAGGTCCTTACAATGATAGAAAAACAAACATGTGTCTCTCTGAATATCAGACATGATGATTTTCAGCTCAAAGTCAACAAAAGGTCAAATCTTTCAAAGTAGTAAACATTATATTCCTCAGTCAAATAAATATATGAATGAAGCACTGTAGCAGGAGTCGCTGTGTCAGAGCTGATGTGATTAAAACTGCATGTGCCGTCATTGTGTGTGTTCCTTTCTCACTGGATGACCAGCACAGGTGTTTGAGTGCTCTGATGCAGATTCATTCTATCTATCTATCTATCTATCTATCTATCTATCTATCTATCTATCTATCTATCTATCTATCTATCTATCTATCTATCTATCTATCTATCTATCTATCTATCTATCTGTCTGTCTGTCTGTCTGTCTGTCTGTCTGTCTGTCTGTCTGTCTGTCTGTCTGTCTGTCTGTCATTACTATTGCTCATAATAAAGTTTGATTGTCATTAAACACACCCCATTCCATACTTATGTGGCCTTATGGTTGTGTTTTTATAGGGATCACATTTTATAACCTGCAAATATTAGACATTTGTGATATTCTATTTTATATTTACATTCCTGATGTCTGTAATTACACAAATTACATCTGTTTACATCTGTACATACAATTACACCTGTGCTCTGATTTACAGTTTTTCTCAATCACTTTGGCACATTTTTTAAAATGTCTTAAAAAACTGTAAGTGCAGTTTGGGACATCACAACTCAATTGCTTGTCTGCAAAATGTAGTAACTCACCCAAAACATTTAATTCATGTTTTAAAAAAATTGTGACAGTAAATTGGCCAATGCCATCAAAATCAATTTTTTTGTCATTGTGTGAGCCGTACTCGTCAAAATGTTTAGATGTTTTATCACCATGGGAGTCAACCCTGGAAATGTTTGTTATATACAAATTTCATTTTTGTTCTACTATTTTGTTGACACTTTCTGCTCACTGAACTATACAAGAATGTCATTTGTGTCTAGCTGAATGCTATTGTGAATCACACTGAGCTTTTTAGATACCGATTTCAACAGTAGGTAAAAGTTTACTGGGAAAAGTCAATACTGTACAATACTGTAGTACACAGAAAATGCACATTTGTATGTATACAGTAAATTCATTTTTGTAGCAATGTGTTGCATGTAAACAGAAAATTCACATTTGCATGTCCATTTTTACAAATTTCTTACATGTAAAGTCATATATAGTGAACAGAAAATTGCCACAAAATGAAATCCATGCAAATAAACAAAATAAAACAACAACAACCTGCAACAATGAAAAATATGCAGTATTTCTGTAAAAAAAAAAAAAAACATTTTTACCTCCTCACAGTCCGTAACACTACAAGTTCCCAACTTCTTGGTGGACATCCTGTCTCTTGTTGGTCTGGCCAGAGATTTAGCAGACATAAATATGTTTGCTAAATCTAATGTCATAAATATGTATGGAATGATCATGTATATCTGACAGATTTTGATAACTGAATGAATAATTTTGAACGTGATGGCTCACATAATGAAAGGATGTTTAGAAGTTGTGAAGAGTTTGACAGTTTCACTGAGAATCAACTCATCAGTTTTGATCAGGAAGACATGTGCATTTAGTTATTGTGCAAATTGTAGACAGTTGAACTCACTCTTCTGCACACATGTGCCAAAACACATGCAATTCGCTTAAATGAATAGGGAATTAAAATCTGGTGTGAACAAGAAATGAATTGTTCAGAGATTTGAACTTAATGTTTTGAAAAAAAAATAAAAAAATTCTCATTCGAGAACTGAGCCAAAGCGATTGAGAAAACTGTAAACGAATAATGTATGTATGTATGTATGTATGTATTAAGGAGGCGAGACACTATTTTCCGGTGAAGCTGAATTTCACCAGACACCTTCGCCAAAGGCTCAAGGTCACTGTGAAGACAGGTTTGTCAGGGAATACGAGGGGTGTATGTGTGTGTGGTATAATAAACGTTGGACTGCTTGAAACTGGGTCACATGCAGCAACACAATGTTTTTCAGATATTTGGATGCTGTGTTCTATGAACGGAGATGCCTTATATTACTTTATTAAATTGATTTTTTCCACTCAAAAACAGGTTAACACCTCAAGAAATGAAAAGTACTTCTGACAAATGTTTTAAAAATATAGCTGCTAACAGCAAATACGTTTCTGAACACACCAAAGTCTCTCACATAGTAAAATGGATTAGATAGTATTAGATATAGACAAATATGTAAATATACAACAGTGTTGCAGGGACTTTTGGTTTTGTGTGAAGCTGCATCAATACAGTGTCTGTATAAAGTCCAAGACCACTGTTGTATTTGCCAAAGACACAAAAAACTTAGTGCACCTTTCAGTTTGTCAGTATCTCATCTCTACTTAAGACTTTATCACTGACTTTGATTAATTTTAATGCAGGCAGGCAGATATGGCAAATATCATCAGACAAAGCGCTATAAATCTGACTGTACTCGCTCAGCGCTGTTTTCATCCTAAAACTGTGAATGTGTGTGTATGATGACAGGAAGGGCATTGTTTGTCAAAAGATTACATTACCTTCTATAGGCATTACAATACTCAATGAGTATGAAGATTGTATGAAAATGAAAAGTGCTATTTTATTTGAGAGCATTTGTTGAGGTTGTGTATTTGTGTGTAGACAAATGAACACGAGTTGTGTCTGTATAAGCCATTTTCAACAAATATACTACAAAATATGGTTTTAAGAAAAATTCCCTCTTTTTCAACAAAGGGTCAGTACATCTTTTGCAACATTATCATAATTTTGACATCTAAATACAGTTAAAAACCTGTCTTGATTTGATTTAGTAATTTTCTTGCAATAAATGTTAAAATCAATAAACTTAAAAATGTATTAAATACAATTAATTAATTAATTAAATAAATAAATAATAATAATAAGTATGCCATGATGTGTAACAGATTAGCAAATTTTGACTTAATTAAGATATCACTCAGTAGAAACTAGCTATTTTGGAACCAAATGTTGGTTTGTAATTATTGATAAATTCATAATTATATATACAGTGTTAGATAGATTGTTTCTGAAATGTGATCTGGAGCTGATTACAAATTATACAACTAATATTGTAATCAAATTGAATGTACTGAAGTAAAAAAAAGTAACTAATCTGATTACATACACATAACAGTGACAGTGATGCTGAGGATGTTTGCTATGACAATTGTTCATGTGCGGCCAACCTTGGTTACTTGTGAAGATTTTGGCTATGCTGTTTACATAAGGTCATTTAATTTTTATTATTAACTTTATGATTGGGAAGGTCTTTATGACTGGGAAGGTCAACTTAGGACCACTGCTGTGTCCCCCACCTCCCCCTCCTTGTGTGTAGTACCCTAAGTATTTTATTGTCTTGTATTTTTGTAGTTTCATTGTTCTGTATATATGTCATGCTGCAAAACCAATTGCCCTCCAGGGACAAATAAAGTTGAAAGTAAAGTACATTTTAAAATTCAATTTTATCCAGTTACAAGAACTTGATTTTTGTGACTACACAACACAACATATATACTGTAGGTGTTACTGATATATATATATATATATATATATATATATATATATATATATCACACACAGTGGATACAAAAAGTCTACACACCCCTGTTAATGTTGTAAATGCCAGTTTTTTGTGACGTAAAAGAATGAGACAAAGATAAATCATGACAGGACTTTTTCCAACTTTAATGTGACCTATAACGTGAACAATGCAATTGAAAAACCAACTGAAATCTTTGAGGAAAACCCCCCCCCCCAAAAAACTAACAATAACCTTGTTGCATAAGTGTGCACACCCTTAAACTAATACTTTGTTGAAGCACCTTTTGATTTTATTACAGCACTCATTTTGGGTAGGAGTCTAGCATGGCACATCTTGACGTGGCAATATTTTCCCACTCTTCTATGCAAAAGCGCTCCAAATCTGTCAGATTGTGAGGACATCTCCTGTGCACGCCTCTTCAGATCACCCCACAGATGTTCAATTGGATTCAGGTCTGGGCTCTGGCTGGGCCGTTCCAAAAGTTAATCTTCTTCTGGTGAAGCCATGCTTTTGTGGATTTGGATATGTGCTTTGGGTCGTTGTCGTGCTGAAAGGTGAACTTACATTTACATTTATGCATTTGGCAGACGCTTTTATCCAAAGCGACTTACAGAGCCCTTATTACAGGGACAATCCCCCCGGAGCAACCTGGAGTTAAGTGTCTTACTCAAGGACACAATGGTGGTGGCTGTGGGGTTCAAAACAGTGTCCTTCTGATTACCAGATTACCAGTTATGTGCTTAGACCACTACACCACCACCACTCCATCTTCAGCTTTCTAACGGACGCCTGAAGGTTTTGTGCCAAAATTGTCTGGTATTTGGAACTGTTCATAATTCCCACCACCCTGACTTCAGTTCCAGCTGAAGAAAAACAGCCCTAAAGCATGATGCTGCCACCACCATGCTTCACTGTGGGTATGGTGTTCTTTGGGTGATGTGCAGTGTTGTTTTTGCGGCAAACATACCTTTTGGAATTATGGCCGAAAAATTCAACCTTGGTTTCATCAGACCACAACACATTTTCCCACATGCTTTTGGGAGACTTGATGTTTGTTTTTGCAAACTTCAGCCGGGCTTGGATGTTTTTCTTTGTAAGAAATCATCAGTCGGTGATGTAAAGTAAATCCGTTAGTCACTGTTTTTTCAAATGATGTGTTATATTAATAGTGTTTCGATATCATAAGATAGCAGTGTGTGAGAAAAAGAGTGAACAATATGTGTTAATAAAGTCTTAATATGTTTTTGATCTCGTGATTTGTGTGAAAATTTATAAAACACACATTTGCTGTAGTTCCTATAGTGTACATTTCTGTGGCGAAATATAGAACGCAGCATGTAAAACTAGTTATAGTAACGTTGATTCTATGAGACTAGGTTGTTTATTTTAGTAGGAGGGAAATCAGTAACATAATTACAAGCAAAATACAACTAAACACAGCTAAATATAATTTATTTGATAATGACAATAAGTTAATAACAAAATTAAAAACTAAATTGATCACATATCTCATATCTCTCTCTCTCTCTCTATAAAGAACATGGGATTTTTGCCTTTATTTCTTAAAAAAAAAGAAAGAAATAAAAGTACGTTTGTACCCTATGTGTGGAATAAGCCATAATGTGTGTCCATATGCATGCATTCACTCACGCTTGGCTTTCCCAGTGGAAACTCTGTTTGCCGTCTCTCAGTGTGGGCAGACATCAGTATCTCCAGTGGTCTTTGAGAGCTGATAGAGCAGCTAAAGCTCTTCTGTTTGATGCCACAACATCAACAAAGACACAGTGAGAGACAGAAATCCTAAAAACAAGAGACAGACACAATCAGTCTGATAGCTGTTACACACATGGACATTAGAGACAGCTCCAGAAAAGCTCTTGAAGACTCTCGATAAGTAGGCATACTCGATTAAACCCAACAAGCAATACAACTTGTATTTTATAACCTAACCTGGTATTTGTATTAGAATTCCCTGGTGCCATCTAAAATGTTTACTCAGGAATGTATGTGGTGCTTGCCCAGATTGGAATATGCTTGTTAATCATGCCAACTCATGAAACAAAGAAACACAAGACACAAAATAAATGATTAAGTCATAATTTGATACATGGCACATAATTTGCAGAATAAGTGCTCAAACACATGTACTTCAAGTGTGTTTTTGCATGTGTGTATATTTGCTCTCAGTTAATGACGCAGCTATTGAACATACACCCTTCAATACATACATCAAACCTGATTACCCGTCACATCTCTTGTTCTCACTGTAGATTCACCTCTCAGAGCAGAAGTTCATCTTCTGTCAATCGGTTAATGAGGAGCTCAAACAAATCAAACTGCTCAGGCAAGTTCACAGCAAGTATTATATCCTAATAAGAAGAAATCAGGGAGAATCTCATGATAACACACCATATTTCACCCCAAAATCAAAAGAAAGTAAATAATATGGAGTCTATATTTAGGACAAAGTTTTGCATTGACATTATTTTTTATAAAAATTAAGTACATGCCCCTCCACCACATTCTCATTAATGTAAATACATAAATAATGTAAAAATAAATGTATAAATTATGAATATAAAAATGTACTCTATATACAATGATTAAAAAATATATAATCAGCTTAAAGGTAACACAAAAAATACACCATTATATACACAATCTGCACAATTTAAATAATAATCATTGCTTTATTTGCATTGCAGTAATGTTTTGCATTAAGGTAATGAGAAAGAGAATTAGCTGGTGAAGGGTGTTTAATTGCTTAATGGTTCTAAACATAAGGACATGTCCTTGACCGGTTTAGTGAGATTCACCCATAAACTATGGTACTGAATGATTACCATAGTCATATACCATGATATTTACATGGTACTTCAAGGTACTTTAAATACTACTATGGTACATGACCAAAAAATTATAAAATACCATTGTGCGTTTTTTAGAACAAATGTAACTGGGGAAACTGTGGAGATGGTGCTTTGTTGTTGTAATATATGTTGTTATCTCCGAGAACATGAGCTGTCTTTGTTGTTGCAGTGACTTCAAAGGCTCTGAATGCTGTTGGTGAAGAGTGTGTGACATCATCACACCATCAGACAGGCGCCGTGGGCGTGCGATCACCTCGGCCACATCGTCTCTGATGTCATATGTCCTCCGATGTGATATTTCAACCTCTATTATTGTTCATCCCTGGAAAGCCCTTCACCACACACAGATCTTTGTACTTTCCTAACCTTCAATTTTCACTCCTCACAACCTCCTCTCCTTCTCATGTTTTGTGGGTCAAATATTGTCGCTTTAATCATTCGTTTCGTGCCAATTTGAATAAATTCATCTCCTGGTGTTTAGAAATGATAGCATCGATCCTACTTCCTCCTTATTATCTCCCGTGACGGGACTGGACAAATTTTGAAAGCGTGAACAGGGGTTGTTGACATGTTAATGGCTGGTCATGTTGTTTTTGTAGCTTTGTTTTGATAAATAGTCTTTTTTACTGGACTATCACTTTTTATAGTACAATGAACCCCTTTAAAGTCATCTTGGATTAGGAGCCATTTCTTGTTATACGTCTATATTGTCTGCTCTGGTGTGATTAGACTTTTGTTGACTTTAGTAATGAAGATTGGATTTGTGTGGCCAGCATCTAAATGTGTATGTAATCCCACTGAAAAACAATATTATAAAACTGAAATTAAATTCACTAAATGTTATTTATAACAATAGTACTTTTAGAATAATAATGTATAATATCTAATTAAAATAGCATGTTAATATAGTGTTTAAAAGAGTAGTTTACCCAAAAATGACAATAACTATAATGAAAGTTATATTCACAAAGTTATCAAATGTGCCCAGAAAACCTGAAATACAGTGCACAAGGCATATCACTGCTTAATTATACTTTTATAGTGCTTTTTTGTAGTATGAAAGTTTTTCTTTTGTGTTTCACCACGGAACGACATGAGGATGAGTAAATAATGATATCATTTTCATTTTTGGATGAACTATTCTTTTAAATGAAGCAGAAATATATATTAACCTCCAGTGGATGTTGTGAAATTTTAAATAATGCCAAAATACAGAAAGTATTTTACCAAATAGTTTATTATGTTTCCAGGAGTGTTGGTTATTCATGTTTTTGAGACTTTACAGACCATACACCAGAAATGTGCATAACTAACTCAGATTCAAAGTAATGACCAGCATCATCCAATCACTGCCAACCACGTTAAAATAAAATGATACATTATAAATTCTGAATCTATGTACTGATTATCATTGTACCATGTCTGCCAAACACACTGAGTGGTCCAAACATCATCTGAAGTCTGAAACTGAACTTTTGATCGCATGTTAGAAGTGAATGCACTATAGGATGCTTCCTTGCTCCCTAATTAGAGAACGAGTTAAACTATAGTGCGCTGTCTGCCTGCACTGGTCTCAGAACAGTTTAAACCCTGTATACAGCCTTTTAAAGCAACATTTTCCATCTTTTGGATGCATCCATTAACTCTCAATGTGATAACGCACAGTGAATAGAGGATATTTGAAGGAAAATCAGCCTACAGTCCACATACGTGGACATTGTGTTTAACAGCGTGCCGTTTCGCATTAAATCGATGGCATTTTTAAAATGGCTGAAACGGATGAAACTAGAGACTTTACTTTTTTGACTCAAACTGGTTTTAATATAAAAACTCATTGAGGTTTCTTACCGGATGTAGTTTTGTTGCCGTTTCTCCCAAAGACAAACACAGCTGAGATCTGCGCCATGTTGTTTTGTCACATGACTCTGTGAAATCTGAACCTTTTTATGACAGCCTAGAGCATCCTGTACTGAGATCAGTCGGTTTAAAGGAAATAAAATTATGCATAGACTATAGCAACGTCAAAACGTAATGTCCACACATGTGGATGTTGGGTCTCCGGAGGTTAAGCACGTTTTCAATGGTATGGATCATATTAACCATCATTAAATTTCTGTTCAGAAGTTGGAACTAACAGAAGTAAACATTGAATAGATGTTGTAATTTCATATGACTTCTTTCTTTCTTCTCAAAGATTGTAGAAGATTGTAGATTCTCTCTTCAGTTCAAGATTCTGATAGAGAGGGACCGTTTGTGTCATTAAAATGATACAAAGAGAAAAATTAAGAGAGTAATTTTGTCCTCCATATATCTGCCTCTTTGTCCTTTCGTGACAGCTCTCTCTCTCGCTCTTTCTTTTGTCTTTTATGTTTTTCACACAGGGTTACTAAAGGTCTTTACTCCTTCAAAGTATATATGAATCATTCCAGACAGTGAACAAGACTCACAGTGTCTTTAAATACAAGTGTAGCTGCCGACAGTCATTCAAGTTAAGATAAAAAAGGTTCGATTTGCATTGAAACAACTGTATCTTGGAATCTACATAAAAAAACACTTGTGTAATTCATTTCTGAAATGATTTTAAGCGATGAATTGGCTAGTTTGCATTTTCTTTTACATTTATGTATTTATAAAACTGTACTTGTGGTACTGGATTCTGATAAGTCAGGACTTATCAGACTTGAGCCTGCCATCACACTTTATACATTTCAAAGATGACATTACTGCAAAGAAACAAACACATGATTGCTTGCCTGATTCAGCAATGTAATAAAGTTCTTTCTGATTTTCCTGGTGAACTGAAACAGCTTCACACATGTAAAAAAAAGTGTCAGAAGGTTTTGAGCATTTCTAAGGGTCACAGGTCTGAAGAGGTGATGAGTTTGAGACAAACTGAACCCAAAATCCATTCCTCTTGTCCTGACTATAACTCTTGTCATGTTATAATCCAGATAACTGGGTTAAGAGGCCCTCAACCTGCTTTTAACTGATGTCTTTGACCTATATGCTGTCCTGTCCCTGCACACATAACTCTGATGGCAGCCATAATTCCACTTGATCGTGCGTTTGCAGAAAGCCGGAGCTTTTCCTATGTTTGGCAGGGAGACAGCTGTGGCGAGTGCCAGATGTCAGGAAGCTTTTTGGTGGAAGGATTTCATGCTGAGCAATAAATAAATAAATAAAGCAAATAAAAAATGTAATAGGGACTTTAAAGAGGTTTTGGATTGTCAAAGTGCAGTACACTTCCAGAAATAATAATAAATAATAATAAATAACAAATAATAATAAAAAAGAACAACAAGATACAGAAGCCAAGGTGACAAACCTAAAAGCAAATGACAAAAAAAAAACATTAGATACAGTTATTAGTCTTGATAATTTGGAGATCTGATCTTCACTGTGAGTCTTTATTAATGTTGAGGAAGTATGACATTATTTAACATTTTGTTGTTGTTGTTCTTGTTGTTGTCGTGCATCTGACTTGCTCTGCCATATTTATTGTTCTCTACGTAGCCAAAATTTGTTTTAACTCCCGGCGTAGACCTTGAAATGCCACTATGAAAATACTTTAAGTCTGGCTTGTTTTTTCCTACACCGTGACCAATAATCTAGCTGTTGTGGAAGTGGAGGAGCAAGTAAAAGATTTTAGGAAAGAAGAAAAGAGGAGTAGGAGAGTGCAGAGGAACAGCAGTAGGTCCGCGGCGGCTCACAGCATGAGGAAAACGGATTAATTACTTTAGTGTTTGACCTCGAGCGACCTGGAGCAGATTATCCCAGCGGTTCCAGAGAAGACAGCATCCCCTCGACCGACTGTCAGTCTAACAGAATGAGTCATTAACACAGCTAGTTTAGAACGGGTGACTGGAGGATTTGGGGTTTTTGACCGGAGAAAATTTGTTTACTTACTCCTAAATCAAGTCAACATGAAATCAAATACAGCTGTATATATTGTCTTAATAAATGTCCCTAAATGTCTTATTGAGCATAAGTGAATGTTATTCTAAAAACTGTTTTCATTATATTCCATCAAAATGTAACAACTTTCTCTACCTTTGAAATTACTTGGTGAAGACAATGTGGGCAGTAAAGTAACATTAATAATAATAGTTAAATAATATTAACTAATAATATTAAAGCCTTACATTAACAATCCAGTCAAACTATTTAAAGTTTGTTAATGGCATTTTATGTTGACTTTAAGAAAAACAATTTGTCCATGTGCATAGTTGACTGCTCTGTACTGCACATTTTCCATTTTCCCTTTTTGATTTATGACTGGAAGCACGTAGTTTTTCTAAAGCAAATTGTTTAGAGCAAATCGTTTTCCAAAAATGTATGGCAACATATGTGGACAATAGTACAAAGTTGTGAAATTATACTAAGCTATAGAAAGTCAGATATTTGGTTTATCAAATAGTTTATTATGTTTCCAGGAATGTTGGTTATTCATGTTTTTGAGATGTTACAGACATTACAGCTGAAATTAGCATCATTAATTCTGATTCAAATATTGGCCAGCATCATCCAATCACTGCCAACCATGTTAAAATAAAATTATACCTTATAAATTCTGAATCTATGTACTGATTATCATTGTCCCATTTCTGCATATTGAGTGGTCCAAACATCATCTGTAGACTGAAACTGAACTTTTGGTGAGATTTTAAGAGTGAACGCACTTGGCTGCATAGAAAGATATAGGTTGCTCCCTTGCTCCCTGTTTAGAGAATGACTTAAACTCCAGTGTGCTGTCTGTCTGCACTGGTCTCAGAACAGTTTGAAATGCACCTTATTTTCATCCTAACTCCATATAAAGCATCTGACATTTTTTAGGATGAACCCATTGATTCTCAATGTGATAATGCACAATAAATATAGAATTTATAAGGAACATTTTTTCTAAAGTACAAATAAGTGTACATTATGTTTAGCAGTGTGGCGTTTCGCGATAAATTGCTCAAAGTTTAAAAATGGCATATCGGATGAAACTTGAGACTTTTGACTCAAACAGATTTCAATGTAAAAACTTAATTAGGTTTCTTACCAGATTTTATTGGCATTTCTCCCAAAGACAAACTCTGCTGTGATCGGCGCCATGTTGTTTGGTCACATGACTCCGTACATTGAAAGTTCACTTTACTGACAGCACAGTCTCCTATACTATGCTCAGTCAGTTTAAATTAATTTAATTTATGCGTTGCATATAGCAAATCCAATATAAAACATCCACGCATGTATACACTGGGTCGCACAAGGTAATATAGTGTTTGACAGTTAAATAAGGTTTGAAGTCAGTTTCATAACAAGCTAAAATATTAGTCAGCATTCACTGATACACAAACCTTTCTTGAGGTTTTAGCTCTCAAATCTTTTTTTGCATAAAATTAAAAACATTCAAAGTGTCGCAACCAACATGAAAACCAATGGCGCAACTTTTTTTGAGGTGCCATTTTAATATTAAAATGTGCACACGTGTGAATAAGATATAAGAGCTGCTGCAGAGGGCAAGGTTTTTCACTTTGGGGTGAACTTTTACCCCCAGCATCTTGTGCCCTGTCAAATTAAAAAGAAAGTGCACAGATGCTGTAGTTGTAATATTTTGGGAAAATGACTGGCCTGGGAATTCCTGAAGAGAATAATAATAATAAAAAGCATCTGCACTAGCGGAACTTAATTATTAACATACAAGCGTTTCGATGGATGCAGTCACCCTTTAATACACTCTTACACACACACTATTATAGAAAACAAATATGATTTGAAACCAGTACCAAATGAGCTGCACTTAACAAGCCACATATGAGCTTGAGCGTCTGTGTGTCTACATTTGACATCATTGACTTTACCACATTACCCAGCTCATGCAGGTAGAGGTAGTGTTAACAAGCCTAACACATTAACATGCACACACACACACATTCTTTCACTGAATTTACAGCGGTGTCACATGAGGAGAACCCTCTGTAATTATAACAGACAATCTAAAGCAAATTCTGTCAGTGTGGATGCAGTGGAGGTGTAATTAGACAGATGGTGGAGGTCAGAGGACGATGCACTTCTTTACATTAGACACCTCCTGTGTCTTCTTACAGCACACACTAAAAAGAGCAAGTGTGTATGTGAATGAGTGGGCATGGAGTACTCATTTAAAGGACTCTTTCAACCCCAGATCATTTTCTCACCCTCATGCTGTTCCAACCCCGTATGACCATCTTTCCTCAGTTGAACACAAAGGAGATGTTACGCAGTATGTTAGCCTCAGTTAGCATCATTTTTATTGCATCTTTTATCTTGATGGGGGGGGGGGGGGGGCACGTGATCTGCGAGCACGATGGCAGCTTAGATTTGCGTCTCTGCTGAGCCTACTCTTATTCAACGGATAGTTCATGTTGATTAGTTAACTTTTCGGAAATTCTTTAACTAGTATTTGTAACTACATTATGGCTTCATGTGAGAGAAAATTATCTGGCAAGCAAACGCAACAAGCACAAGCACACAAGGCGGACAAGATGGAGGTGTCCCTCGTGGCCATGATTGCTTCAGCTATGGAGAAGCAACAGGTTTTTATTGAAGCATAGTTCAATACGCTGCAGGATAGATTAGACAACATTCAGACAGAGCTATCTGGCTGTTCAAACGCAGTAAGTGAATTGTGTGACAGATATTTCTAGCTTGAACAGCTGAGTCAACATGGACAAAAAGAGAAAAATGCGGCACGAAAATGGCGGCCTACAAGGACAAGCTTGCAGATTTTGGAAGATCAGAGTTGCAGAGATAATGTACGCATTGCGAACTTACCAGTGCGTGTGGAAGCCTATATCTCAAGGTCTTCATGAAGATGCTGCGTTTTACCAAAAAACTGTCACCATTAACCGCCTCCGCACCTTCATGGGGGTCACCAATAAGGCACAGAAAATGGGCTACCAGTCCTTCTTGATCTATCCGGCACTACTTAAGCTTACCCAAGGTTCATCACAACACATCTTTAAGTCCCCTCTGGAGGTTGAGGACTTTCTAAGTGGTTTGGCCACACGGGACGGTGCAGTAGGGTAATCTGACAGTTTCTTTTGGTAAAATTCAATTTGGCTTATATTGATAGCCTATCTAGTAAACTTTTTATTTTACTAATTAGCGATGATGTAGGAGTGGGGGGTAGGTGGATCCATGGGGTCTGCCGACTTTCTCTGGGTCATGTTGTCTAACAGATGGTTGTTCGTTCACATGATCTCTTTTGTTCACTGAGATTATGTGCCTCTTTACTTTTGTGGGAATCTGGGTGTTTGTGGGGGTTACGGCGACTATGGTGGGTGGGTATTTTTCCTTCTGTAGTGATATTTATTGTTGGAAGGTTCAGTCCAGTCTTTTACGTTTTTTGGATGGTATTTTTAAGTGTTGGTCAACAACGGTGTTTGTTTTTTTAATGTTATTTTATAGTTATAAGGAATGACAACAGAAACACTTCACATAATTAGAATGAATGTGAATGGTTTAAACAGTCCCATTAAACAAACTGCTGTCTTGATTTTTTGGATAGCCAGCCATTGATCTGGCACTTATCCAGGAGTCGCATTTGAGGAAACCATACGTCCAGAGGTTCTCTAAGAAATATTATTATGTAGCGTTCAGGATTTTTCTTTATTATTGGGGCCAATATGACCACTGTAGTGGATGCATCCCTTGATCGTTCTTGTTTAAAAAATCATCCATCACAGTCTTTATCAACTATAGCTTTATCAACTAAATTAAGGTGGTTTATAGAAGTGAATGATGGATCGGTGGACGATGCTCACTTTCTTTGGGATGCCATAAAGGGCTTGTGGAGCGGAGGGGGGCGGGGCCAGGTCGGAAAATCGCGCGCCCGGTCCCCAATCGGCCTGATGAGGCCCGCGAGGGATAAAGGCGGCCGGTGACGATGGTTTGAGAGAGAGAGAATTACGGGCATGTCCGTCGTGTGTGTTTGTTTATGCTTTTGGTTTAAGTTTTCATTAAAATTATGATTTATGTTGACAAGCCGGTTCTCGCCTCCTCCTTGCCCATCCTTTAACAGTGTTACATTGGTGCCGAAAGCCCGGGAAGGAGGAGGGATGCCCGTTGCAGAGTCCTCGATACTGCCGTCCACCCTGGGGAGCGCCACTACCATCTGCCGGGTGACGGAGTAGCCCGACCGCCCAGATGCGGGGAACGGCCGCCGTCCACGGGGCAAGTGGGGACTGGATACCCTGACCGCCTGGAGCGAGGGAGCCGCTGCCGGGGGCGGAGGAGTGCCCTGCCATCCCCAGAGACGCGGAGGGGTCGAGGGAGACCGCCGTCCACGAGGGGAGGAGGTAAGAAACTCTCCGACCGCCCAGAGCGGTAGGGCCGCTGCGAGGGATAAAGGCGGCCGGTGACGATGGTTCGAGAGAGAGAATTACGGGCATGTCCGTCGTGTGAGTGTTTGTTTATTCTTTTGGTTTAAGTTTTCATTAAAATTATGATTTATGTTGACAAGCCGGTTCTCGCCTCCTCCTTGCCCATCGTTTAACAGCGTTACAGGGCTGCATACAGGATTTCTCTATTTCATTTGCATCTTACATCAGTAAAGCTAGATTTAAGCTAGATTGCTTCGGAACGAAGAAGGTTAGAGACTTAGAGAGAGTGTGGCAACAAATAATAGCGACATGTGCAGAAATTAATTCCATATTATGCCATAGAGAGCTTTTGATGCACAAAATTAGGAGAACTTATTATTTCAATGGGGCTAATCTGAGTAATCTTTTAGCTCTTAGGTTGAAGAACAGTAAAAAATATTCAAAAAATATAGCGATTCAATAATCTGACAGTTTGATAAGCAAACTTAAAAGGTATTAATGCAGAGTTTAAGTCTTTTTATCAGAAGTTATATAAATCTGATCTAGTCTTAAATTAGACTAAGTGCAACAAATTTCTTCAGGATCTTTCCCTCTCACATCTTTCTGATGCGGAGACAGCATATTTGAATGCTCCAATCTTACTAGAGGAATTGAAGGCAGCTCTTATGTCAATGAAGAACGGGAAGTCTGGGTGGGATGGTTATGTTTTGGGAAGAGTTGGGCCAGCCCTTGTTAGACATGATCAGTTATTCTATTCATAAGGGTGCCTTCAATAGTAATGCTAATATGGCTATTATTACTCTGCCACCTAAGCCTGACAAGGATTTAACTCAGTGTGGGAATCACAGACCATTGTCTCTTTTAAACAGTGATGTTAAATTGTATGCAACAATTTTGGCCGCTAATTTGGATACATTTATGACTAAGCTGGTGCACAATGACCAAACTGGTTTTATTATATCATGTTTGGCATCTAATAATGTATGCCGTTTATTACATATCATTCACGTTGCTAGTGGAATCAGTTCGCCAGGTGCTACACTATCTTTGGACACGGAAAAGCCTTTGGCCGGCTTGAGTGGCAATATCTATGGGCAGTTTTGGAACGCATCTATGATACCACTTTTGCAACCCTCCAATAACTGGACTAAATTACAATCATTGTCTTCTAAATTCATATGGAATGGCAAGCCTTCCCGAGCAAAATCTATAACTATGCAGCATAGGAAGGAGGCTGTGTGGTTGAATCCTGGATCTCTTGTTCCCAAGAGATGGGACAAGGGGTATGGATTCAGCTTTACATTTGTTGTTTTTGGAAGCCTCTTATAAACACTTACCAATATTGGACGTCTGGTATTGAGATATATGGGGAGCCCAATAATTATGATATTTGTTGGGATACGATATGGTCCAATCTCAGACAGGTCTCAAAAAACCCAAAATTAGGGTTTATGGTTCACAGGATGTACCGTTATTTAATTAAACATTTCCTGTCCCCTAATTGTGATCTATGTTCCAAGGGTTATGTAGGCACATGTTTTGGAACTTCCTTAAAGTGAACAAGTTCTAGCCACAGGTTTCTGCTTCTTTAAAGGACATTCTTGAGGTGGATACACCATGTTGTCCCAAACTTTTACTTTTAAACTGAAATTCATCCTTTAGTTTTTCACTGCTTCAGAAAAGACTGTTATTCTCTGGATTGACTGCAGCCAAGAAAATGCTAGTATTACACTGGCAGCTCTCTTGACTGGCCGCATTGGATGAACTCCTTCTTGGACATTGCCAACATGGAGCTATCAGTGGCCAGAATGCATGTTGCCACACACATAACTATTTCAGCATATTTGAGATGAGAAAAGCAAAATTAAGACTGTTCTGAGTGTTAACTCTTGTATTGTGTTATACAAATGTATGTATGTACATTAACACTGCAAGCAGTTTTGAATACAAATCGTATAAAAAAAAAAACTAAGACCGTTTACCACCCTTTCTCTGTGCCTCATTCATGAAGCAAAAGTTGAATGAATTTCCTTGTGAATTGTTCATAAACTCTTTTTATTCTTATGTAATTGTCACATTTAGTTCAATGCTGTTTGACAAATCATTAAGATTTTTGTTCTCGTGTTTTGTGAGTGACACCCTATGACTTTCAGGACAAAACAAGCTGTTGTTACTGTACCTTTAAGACTTCTATATGTAAATGATTAACAATAAGCACAAAGTCTTCAGTAAATTCATGTAAATTGCTGGAGATCAAAACAGGGCACAAACACAGTATGATTCTTAATATTTTTATTTGATCTTTTTTTTAAATAATATCCAGTTTGTGTGCTTATCATCCATCCAGGTTTTGATTGGAGCGTCTGTCCTGACCTTAACTTCAACAGACAATTTGTGAAACTACTAAAGTCTCCAAAATATCTGCCGCTTACATCAACACACAGTTACATAACACTTATTGCTGTTTCCAATAGTTTATAGATTTCATAGAAACAAAAGAAAAGAAAAAGTAAGAAACTAAAACTGATCAATAGATTGACATTCCAAATAACGTCTCTGTTGTCACAGTTCATGTGTCCTTTAGTATGTAGAACACTGTGTCTTTGTTGTTGTCCTAAAAAAAGTGCTATAGTGTGTTTCAGCTTGGTAAAATCCCATACAGCATTTGAATGTGGTTATTCAATACTGTTAACATGATGCTTCCAATGATATAACCAGAGATGATTAAAGACTAAGTATGTAGTGATTATCACACAGGAACACCAAAACAAATACAAAAAAAAAGAAAAGAAAGAAGAGAAATCAACATTATTGTTGTTAAAAATAAAACGCACACAGTGAATTGGGTTAAAACAGTGCTGTGAAACGCATTATCTTAAAGGAACACTCCTGTTTTAATACAAATTAAGCTCAATCAACAGCATTTGTGGCATAATGATGATTACCACAAAAAATGATTTCAACTTGCCGTCCTTTTCTTTAAAAAAAAGAAGCGAATGTGAAACTTGTAATTTTTTTAAAGCACTTATATTTATTCTTCTGTTAAAACTCAAAGTTGTTTCAATCGTCATTTTTGGGTTTTAGTGTTTGTTGACATTACATTGTCAAAATTGGCTATAACTTTACACAGAAAAGGTTAGTAAGTGATTTTTTCACACTAAAATCATGTTAACACACATATTGTTTATGTCTTGTTGCTATACTTTTGAAATAGTTAGTATTTTAACATTTACGGATTGGCCCCATTCACTTCACAATCTGTAACCCAGATTTATGCAAGTCAAAATAAATGTTGTGGTAATCAATATTATGCCACAAATGCTGTCAATTGAGTTTAACTATTTTTGAACCCGGAATATTCCCTTAATACACTCTCTAACAAAAAAATCCAAAGAAACTTTAGGATCTCACCTTTTAAAATCTTAAAAAAAAAAAAAATCATACTCCTTTAAAAAAATTATTCTTATTGAGCACATCAGCTATCCCTCAACCAGGCTTGTCCAACAGAAAACTTAGTAATTAATCCATAATCATTGCTTAAAATACTTCTTTAATCTCTCAATTAGTGATTGACTGATATATCCGGCTGATATTTTACCATTTTGAAATTATTGGCATCGGCCACTGTAAAGCCCATATCAGTCCACCACTATTTTTAATCTGCATAAAACATAGCTGAACGTAACATATCTTCTGCATTCTGCTACCTGTACTGCTACAACTGTCAAAATGGGGCAGGCACTGAGAATATTGAGAGTTTTTCACCCTGTAAAACTCAAGCTACATGTGTTTAAGGTTACTCACCAGCTTTAGGTCTGTTTTTGTGTCTTCAAATGTTTAAGGTCAGAGAAAACCACTTCTAGATGTATCTGAGCCCCCCTCAGGATCACAGCCAAACCTGATATATGTTTCCAGCAGATATTGTCTGTTATACGTTCACTAAAAATCAAACATTCTTCATCATTTACATTTTTATGTGAATTATTCCTTTAAGTATTAGTTAAGTAGTTAAGAACATTTGTGGCCCTTTGTCAGTTTGATTTAAAACACAAATGCCTCTCCCGGGCCTTCCTGTTCTACAAGCATCACCCTGCAGTCACAGCTCTCAGAATGAATTTGTAGGCATGAATTAGAGATGATAGTGACAATGAAAGCACTCAGAGGTTCAGCCCGGTAAGTGTGAAATTTAATCCTCAATCACCGCCATTTATTTCATTACCATCTGCACAGCCAATCCATGGGCGCTTCTACGCGGCTCGTGATCATGGCACAAAGGAAACAGAGCCGGCGTAAGATTAGGTGTAAAATTGGGAACGCTCCCGACTGGAATCAGAATGTGTTGTGTTAAGAATAATCCCAAAAAAAACTGAAGTGTTACATGTTGCCAGGTGGATTGTGGCCAGATTTGACTTCCTGCTGGCTCTGTAAATGTGTCTCTGTATCACATGCCAAGATGGAAAGTGACACCAGGGAATAATGTGTGTGGCGCTTGTCAAAAAAAAGAGTTATTACCGTTTGATAGGAGAACAAAAAGACTTTGTGAGGAGGTTATAAATGAGCGAAATAAGATATAAGCAATGTTTAGAATATAGATTAAACAATACTAAACCCAATTTCCAACTGTCAACTCAATATTTGTGAATCCAAATGTCATCAGTTGCTAGTAGCTCACAATGCAAAAGTGTTGATAATGCTTCATTGATGTACGTAACATACAACTCTAACCGCACCTTCTGTGAAAGGTTTCAGTTTTGACTTTACACAGACAAAGAGATAACTGATAGTACAAGATCTATTTCAAAGTCTGAGTTTGAACTGGAGAATTGAAATTTAGATTCTGAAGATATGACTCTGAATCTAAATTTGAATTAGACAGACTGAATCAAAGAATTTGAATATTTGAGTCTGAATATTTGATTGATTCTGACAGTACGAGTCTACCTCAGAGTCTGAATTGGAGAATCTGCTATTCTGAATTTGTTGGTGTCATTCTGAATATGAGAATCTGATTTTGATGGTGTTAATCTGAATTTGAGGGTCTAAGTCTGAATCTGAGAGGCTGAACTGAAGAATTGGAATCTGTGAGTCTGATTTTGATAATAAGTGTCTGAATTTGAGTATGAGTGTGAATCGGGGTACTTTAATATGCGGGTCAGTGTCTGAAAGTCACGAAAGCACTTCTGAGGTTCCAATATTTAAATTTATACTCCAATGGCGGTAAGGTTTAGGGTTGGAGTTTGGGGGTAGAGTTACTAAAATATACTTTCCTCTTCACTGTCTTACATCCTTTGCAACTAAAACCAACTTGCTTTACGACTCGCTTTTGACGCCAATATCTCGCATTTCACCCAGAAACTGGAGCTCACACATGCCCTACAGTACATTCAAAAACACTTCCCGCTTTGGCCACTGGGAGCAGTGCACTGACCGAGTTTAGCTTAAGAAAAGTCAACCTACCATCTAATTCACTCTGAGATCAATCTCGTATAGCTGACGATGCAGCAAATACCGTCACAATCAGCTGGGACTGTACAGCATCTCTACTGTGATCCTGACACCTGAATCATCTCTTTGACATGCAAAAAGTGCACTTGACTACATTGCACATCTGGATATATGGCAAGTTATAACGCTCTTCTCTATTAATTAAACTTTATTTGATGAATTACTGCTGATAAGATCAATATAAAATGTATACAAACATCTCTTTTAAATAAGTTTGCTTTCATCTGGCAATAATAGAGTGCCGAGCAATTTTTGTGAATTAATTGCAATCTATAATCATCCTAATTTACATACTGTAGATAGAAGGTGTGTTTTTGCAGAAAGACATAACAATGACTTAATTTAAATACCCAAGATGCAGCTCCAATTCAGCATTGATTGTGGCTACTTAAACCACATTGTGGTTGGTGAATAAGACAAAGCTTTTTCTGTTGAAATACCACAGACAAAAGTGCTGCAACTGTTTAGTGAATTCACTCATCATTCTAAGAATTAAAATCTGTGAAATTGTCATAAAGCTCAGATTTGGAGTGACAGTATCTTGTTTGACAGTTCTGGTCTACATCCTCTGTCATTAATATGTTTCAGAGATCATCTCTGCAAATGTCTTGGTTGCCTCATTCTCTAATCATTCAATCCTGCACCCTGATTCATCCTTCTTTTACCTTCATCAGCTTTCACAGGTTTGACTGTCTTTTGTGTTATATATATATATATATATATATATATATATATATATATATATATATATTTTTTAACTATCATAAAAACTCCAAGCTCTTAAATACTCCACAATCAATACTTAACTGCCTCTGGGAAACTTCCTATGCTCTGAGAAACAATCATAACACACAGTGCAGGTGCCTCAGTACAGTCTCGGAACAAACCTCTCATCATTTAGAGAAGCCCACAGGGGGTCCTGCCTACCTGCGGGGCCCCTGGCTGCCAGTCAGCACACATCACCTCCTCCATACATCAATGTCTTGTTGCATTTGGGCTCCCTGTCTCTCTCTCTCTCCCCCTCTGTCTCGCTCGATCTTAAAAGTTGAAGTGTTTTCACAGCTTATGAACTTTCACCTGGTCAGATGCTCTTAGGTGTTTATAACTGCTGTCCCTGATTTTGCTTCGAGACACATAAAGAGAGTTCAAATTAATCTCTGTGGAAGAACAGAAAAATACCAAATAGACCATCAGATACAACCTGTGTTGACTTCCCAAGCCATATACAATACATACAAAATGCTGCTTTGCAGAATTAACATAATTAATAGTTTATTAGATGTGTCTGCTATGGCAAACATCATTATTACATTTGCTCAAATAGGGTTAGTGATTGAACAATCCCCCCCCTACCCTAAGTAATATACACTCATTTAGCACTTTATTAGAAACACTTTGGTCCTAATAAAGTGTCAGACGTGGTCTTCTGCTGTTGTAGCCCATCCGCCTCAAGGTTCAACATCTTGAGCATTCTAAGATACTATTCTGCTCACTACAATTGTACAGAGGGGTTATTTGAGTTACCATAGCCTTTCTGTCAACTCGAACCAGTATGGCCATTCTCCGTTGACCTCTCTCATCAACAAAGCGTTTCCATCTGCAGAACTGCCACTCACTGGATGTTTTTTGTTTTTAGCACCATTCTGAGTAAACTCTAGAGACTGTTGTGCGTGAAAATCCCAGGTGATCAGCAGTTACAGAAATACTAAAACCAGCCTGTCTGGCAACAAAAATAATGCCATTTTGAAATCAGTGAGATAAAAAAAAATTCTCCATTCTGATGGTTGATGTGAACATTAATTAAAGCTTCTGACCTGTATCTGCGTGATTTTATGCACTGCACTACTGCCATTACTACTATTGGCTGATTAGATAATCGCATGTATAAGTTGGTGGAGAGGTGTTCCTAATAAAGTGCTCAGTGAGTGTACTTCAGCAATAACTCCCGTACTGCTTGTGCCACAGACATGAATGATACCTCAAATTATGCAACTTGTTGAGAATTATGCTATTACATTAAGAGATCAGACTTACAACCACATAGAACAGCCTGGCAACCACCCACAACCTTTTAACAACCCCATAAAAACATGCTAAAAACTATTTAGAACATAACGCCCAGGCAACCCTAGCATAACTTTTGAACGGGCAAGCACCATCATGTCGGTCCACTAATATCGGAAAATATTATCTGAAATTAACAAATCAGTCATTAAAAAATAAGTTTGAGGAAGTTTGTGCCCATTTGGCGCTTTTCAAATTTAAACGGAATCAAAATGTATTCCGAGATGTACTGTATTGTGGGTCTGTATTTGCTCTTTGCAGCTGTTCTAAAATAATGCCAGGAAAGAGGTGGACTGATGCTGGTCATTGTGTTCTTATTTTCAAGCTGACAAGGGTCAAAAAGGTCAATGGTCACCCAAAAGGTGGCTGTCTGTCTCATTAAATCAGAACAGTGTCTGAGATATCTGACCTGTGAGGGACTCAGGTGTGCGTGTTTGTGACTGATGGAGCTCTGCTACAAGTTCTTCTATCCCTGAAATGCAGAACAATTTAATTTCATTTTTATGTGATACTTTTCTTATACAATACATTCAGAATTCTTAAATAATTTCCATCTTATGTCAACCCTTTAGCAGCTAAATATATAGAAACAAACAAAATCAGTTTAGAGCAGCTCTTTGACTAATGTTACAATGCTGTTGATTTGTGTTGGCCTAGTTTATGTAAAAAAAAAAAAAAAATGATGCATGGATGCTTTCCATTTATTTTCTGTGGAAAGGCAAAATTATTCTTGGAAAGTCAAACTTGATTGCCATTTGCACCAAGCTATATTATTAGAGTACCACACACACACATGCACACGCACAGGCACACATGTTGGTGTGGCTATCCTTATGAGGACTCTCCATATATATAATGATTTGTATACTGTACGAACTATAGAGTCTATCCCCTAGCGGTAACCATACCCCTAAACCAAACCCTCATAAAAAACTTTCTGCATTTATACATAAAAAAAAAAAACATAATTTAGTATGTTTTTTAAAGCAATTTGAATTATGGGGACCTTAGAAATGTCCTCATAAACCACATATATAGCATAATACCCTTGTAATTACCAGTTTGTAACATAAAAAATGTCCTCATAAACCACACAACCCACCTGCACACAGACACTCTGCAGGGCTAAATTGCCATTCATGTCTAACAACTTCCATGTGATCCTGGAAGACACGAGTGAATTGTGATTTAGCTGGGACATTGCTGTAAAATCCCTGTTTCTAAAACATCTCCCTTACCCTGAAGCCTACTCAATGCCCGCTAATACAGATAGTGTGGTTAAACAATAAAAAGAAAAGAAAGAAAAAAAGAAAGAAAGATAAACATTGAGAATGCTGACTAATAATCTTTTTGGTTTTCCAATGTCCTCCTTGGAAGGTGGTATAGTCCCTTACATACAATCCCTTATATTCAAGATCAGCAATATGTGATCCTCTTTAAGGTGTCTTGTTGACTAAAAAGTTATTTTGTGACACATAAAAAAGTTTTTATATGCAGGCTTGAGTGCATAGGATCCTGCAAAGTAGTCTCTGTATACTGTCCATATCAATCAAAATTACCAACCCCCTTGTGGATGAATTTGGCATAGTTATAAAATGATAAAAACACATGTTCTTTAGGTTTCAACATACAGTATATAGCATTTCACACCCTCCTATAGACTGATTAAAATATCTTTAAATATAATTCCATATATATATATATATATATATATATATATATATATATATATATATATATATATATATATATATATATATATATATATGTAAACACTGTTTATATTCATGAGTGGAAAAAGGAGAATAACAAAGCCAAACAAAAGAGGAGAAAACTACATTTCTAAGTTACCTTAGTAATCTTTTCTTTTTTTTTTAAATCACAGTAATATTTAGATATTTAAAATTATTAAGATTAAAACACAGTGTAGATACAGAGATAAAGAAATAAATATTTAAATGCCACACAGAGGAAGATTGCTATTACTGAATTAGGGGGTCAGGGGTGCACAGGAGGGTGTGATTTAGCCTCACAAATTGGAAGGAAGTTTAGAACGTAGTGGTTGTGCGTCCGAGGCCCTTGGGAGAGAAAGTGCCGGTGACGTCCCTATAGAATGAGCCTGGGCTCGTGACCCAGGAGAAGTCTGTACAGGGGTAGCCATATGCCCAGATACCGTGCCACAGGGCTTGGGCATTAGCGTTGGCGAGGAATACGGGGAGAGGCAGTAACCAGGTTCCAAAATAGACCGAGGGGGAGACTGACCCAAAGCTTTGGCCCCCTCTATAGATAATGATGGGTGGGAACTGGACAGTATATTCAAATCTTCATAAAAGCGGCCCAATGGAGAGTCTGTCCCCGAGGTGTGGTGGCCCGGGAGCTGGCCAGGACAGGAGGTCTGGGGTAGAAGCAGAGAGCTGTGTGAGCCCGCTGCACTGGAAGGGTCACTATAAAGGAAAGTTCTCCCTGCAACTGGGCTGTGGAATGTTGGACTAGGAGCTAAAGGTGTATAGCAAGGTGAGGCGTTAGCTGAGCCGTATTGAGCTAGAGAAGCTAGCGCTGACCTTTCTAAAGGAAGTTGGGGAAGGTAGCTGGATTGTAGGCTGGCTAAAGTAGGTAGGGTCTGAGATGATGTAGAACCATCATGGGCTTGGGCATGGCTAGAAGAAGGGGATCCAGGTGGGGGAGTATGCAAGAGGTTCAACCCTGTTAAAGTCTTGCCTCCTCCACCAGCAAACTGCTGTAGGGAGCTCATCTGAGTGGGCTTTGGTGGGGGCTGGCCATGTAACAACTGACTGGGGGCATGACTGAACAAGCCTGTGGAAAAGGGGCTATTATTAGACGAGGTTGTAGACAAGATCCCACTTGTGACGCCAAGTGATCCGCCCCCAGATGAACCAGATGAAAGTCCACCAGAGGGGCTTGCTAGTGCTCCCCCAGTTGCACCACCTATAGCTCCTGTTGATGAATAACCTATCAGACACCCAGAGCCTCCCTGTCGGACACCTGCTATTGCCCCTTGCTGGAGGCATCCTGAAAGTGGAGGGCTGCTGGGAGGAATGGGCTGCTTCTGTCTGGGCTGAGAATGGAGCTGTGCTGTGCTGGAATTTGGTGATGTCGAGGAGGAAGAGAAGATCCCAAATGGGAATGCAGTCGCCCCACTGGGCCTAGACTGGGAGCTGCTACCGCATGCCTGCTGGCTAGTACTGCTGGAAGCAGTGGCAAATGACAAGTGGTGTGTCCGAAAGGATGAGAGAAGAGGGTTATCAACCTCAGTCCAAGGCTTTGAAGGTGAACTAGAAGGAGAGTCACCAATTGATCCAGAACCTCCTAACTTTGGAACTACCGTTTGAAACCTCTTCAACCGGCTGGATGGCTCCTTCCTCGACCCCAGGACCGAAACAGGAGGTTGAAAGAGAGTGGCAGGAAGATGGGGATGGTGGGTTAGTGCAATAGCGACTGAAGTGGTTGCAGCAGCAGCCTGTAGAGGTGCCTGGATTAAGGGGGCCCAGATTACAGGTGTAGGAGAAGGAGGAGCAGGCAGAGACGGTCCCTGCATCAGTTGTGCGCAGTGAGCCATGTCTCGATCGTGCTGCACAATCTGTTGGATGATTTCACTCTCCTGATAGTTCAAAACCCCAGAATTCATGTCGTGTTGGACCTTATGCTGAAGAATAGAGTTCTTCTTCCCTAATGGATGAAAAACAAATATCATCAAGTAATCTGTAGTCTACAGGACACAAGTAATTTTATGACTCCAAGACGATACCACAAAAAGTACCTAAACATACCATCATAAGAGCATATTTCTTTTTTCTTGGACATGCTGCCATATAAATCCATGGTATTTGTATAAAGTTCCTTAGAGTATCATGTAAATAATATGGCATTTAAATAGTATAATAATTTAGAAACATGATATATCAAAGCACTAATGTATTACTATCTGATACCATCACTTTACCATGGTACAGCCATAGCACATTTATAATGCAATAAGCTTTCAGACAAAATACAAAATAAAGAATATGAAAAGACATCAGACAATGCAGTTGGGAAGAATGAGTTCTCATGCATTTCCCATTATATTTTATGTGTGCAGGTTGGCTTTATCTTGCATATCTTAAATTACAGAAGTAGTCAAATAATCTTTGTTTACAACTGTATATCTACAGTATAAAACATCTTGTTTGACAGTAGAGCTCTCTTTGTCACGAACACCGGTGAAGGCACCTCCCCTTCAGCCACCGGAGATCGGATTCACCGGTGTATTGACCGTAAAGACTGCATTTCCCATAAGCCCACATACCTAGGTCTGATTATGCTAAGCTGTTCCTTGTTGTCTCTTCCCTATTTAAATCATGTCTGTTTACTCCTCCTTTGCGAAGTCTTGTTTTGCTTTGCGAAGCGTTTATCCTGTTTCCAGTTCTGTCTATCGTGTATCAACCCAGCTTCGTCTCAGTACCTCGTTTGTTTGCCGCCTGCCCTGTATTAGTATTGCCTGTTCTAGTTTATCGATTGTTTGCTGCCTGCCCTGATCTTCTGCCTGCCATTACTCTGATTCTGCCTGCTTCTACATACCTGTTTGCCTGTGCTTGACCATTGCCTGTACGACTACTGAGTGTTTATCATTAAACTGCTGATGGATCCCAACCTGCCTGGGTCTTCGTTACACTCTTTGTAATTCTTTATTTTTCTTATTTTTCAGGCTTTAGCTTTAATCTAAAAATGTGTTTAGGTATGCAAAAATGATCATGTTCCATGAAGCTGCACCCTTCATTTAAATGAATCATATTTTTTTTTTAAGTATGTATAACCACCCCACCACCACCACCTATATGGTATATATATATATATATATTATTCACCCTTAGGCAACAGCCTGAATATTAATAATTGAGACTAGTGTTTTATACATTCTGTCCACCATTTACACCCCTATGGTTCCTCCCTTTCATTCGTCACATCACTGGTAAACCGGTCTCTGTCTTCTCTCAGGGCTCCTCAGTTAGCTCTAGGACAGCTCAGAGCACAATCAGACACTGAGGGGCATCTTAAAGTGAAGTGAAAGGCTGAACAGAAATAGCTCAACATAGCAGGGGGCAGATAGCTCCTGCAGCCACACCAGTCTGTGGTTGACTGCTCCTCTGTTAAGCCTCAGATAAGAAAGAATTAAAAAAGACAGAGCAAACATGACCTCTAAGTTCCATACAACTGATATAAAAGGAGAAGAAGAGCTTGGAGAAGCAGAGGGCATTTTGCTATCTTTGGTAATGGCTGCATGGAGTAACAGTATCATTTACAACTCTAATCTTACTGGGGTGTTTTGTGACACAAGAGACTTTTGATCTTCTGGCAGTATACAACTCAAATGTGTTTTTACAGATTACCCCTGATTTCATAAACTTTACAGCTGCGCTAAACTTGATTTAATCTCACAAAAACATGTCCAGGTCAAATGTAACACCGAAAACACAAGGATAAAAACAAAAACAAAACAAATAAAAAAACATGATATAATAAATGAGTATATTTATATTAAATGAGACTTTTTCTTGCATTATGTAACATAATTAAGCTCATTCTTTGTACTGTAATACATCCTTTTTTTTTCTTTTTTTACAGTATTAAGATAAAAATCTACATAAAACCAGTACAACAAATACTACCATGATGTAAATATCTCATTATTTAGCTAAAAGATAATAATGTTACAATGCAAAACAAATCGCAATTGTAAAAAAGCAATCAAAAAAAGCTTTGTTTTCTTTGAGCAAATATAATGTTTGTTTTTTTTATTTTTATTTTGGGGCGAAAAATTATCTAGAGTCTGGATATGTTCTTGACAGGTTTCATGAGATTTTAAATTATTAAATGTGTCAAGGATACTTAAAAAAAGCCTGTAATTAGCTATTTCTAGGGTGAAATCTTGAATGTTATCCTTCCAATAACATCACAATGCAGATTGTCTCAAACAATATGGTAACGATTCAATAATTCTAATGTTCTCCATGTTAATCTTCTTTGAAGGGACTTTGAGTTGCTAAACTACAAATAGGATTAGAATTTAGATCAGAGTTGAACATTTTCTGATTACTCAGTGCTACATTGCAGGGAAACGAGTGACCTGTGAACCTTGATTAATTTAAATACAGATGCTCAGATAGATGCAAATTACACAAATCTAATTAATCTGTAATTCATTAGTGATGTCTTCACTGTTTGAATGAGTATTACAAACAGTGTAGGTTTAATACAGCTAAAGACAACTGAACAGAAATAGAACAAAAAATGTGAACAAGGAAGGACATTACCTATCAGGCCCAGAACAAATTTGCAGATTTATATCACATTTTCAGTGCTGGTTTGGCAAAAAAACAAAACATGTGGACTGGTTTTAAACACAATAAACCTATTAGAGCTCAGAGTACTACACTCTTATTAGTAGCTGAAAGTATAAAATTATTACAAATATTTCATAAGTAAATTAGCAAGCGCTGTGGGACATGTATACATTTGTGCAACTTTTTAAGATCTACAGGTGTAGATTTTGCATGGGTATGTGGCACCCATGCATATGGGCACCTTTTACTGCCCGCACCCAATTTGCAAACTCCTCCGCTCTCACTACCCTCGACGGTGGGGTGGCAAGGGAGTACTCGGTGATTCCTCAGGTGGGTCAAGCGGTCGCGGTGCACACCTGTCTCACTGCCGGCCACCAAGAACCCGAGGAAGGCTTCTAAATGCCCCTGAGATGGGCAGCTCTGGAAGTCTGGAACCTGCACTTCAGGGGCTGGTAAGATGACCACTTCTTCTATCAGTGGAAGGCCGGGTGTAGAATCCATATTTCCCTTTTCTTTGATTTTGCATGCCCAATACCCACTTCCTCAAGAAAAGAGCAGTTTCCTTACTTCCTGGGCCCCACACTCTGTGTCCACGACCAGCAGGCACAGTTTCTCTCTGACAGGTTCGGCATGCCGGAGGCGGGACTCCCACCTCCGCGCGCCCAACTCTGGCACAAATCCGCCCCCAATGTGATGGCCTCCACGGGTTATGAGGAAGAATTTCTTCCTCTCCCATCCCAGGCTGTTCCGGGAGTGGTCACAAGGAGCCAGGAAAGTGCTTTGATGTCCCTGGATATCCCGACGCATCTTAGCGAGCGTCCGGCATCTAGATTGGTTTGCGGCGGTAAAGCTGAAGGACACGTACTTCCACGTCTCGGTCCTTTCTCGACACAGACCCTTCCTTCGGTTTGCTTTCTAGGGCCGGGCATACAGTACAGCATCTTCACGAAGGTCACAGAGGCAGCTCTTGCCCCATTAAAGGAAGTGGGCATTCGCATCCTCAACTATCTCGACGACTGGCTGATTCTAGCTCACTCGTGGGACCTGTTGCGTGCGCACAGGGACCTGGTGCTCAGGCACCTCAGCCGTTTGGGGCTTCGGGTCAACTGGGAAAAGAGCAAGCTCTCCCCGGTTCACAGCATCTCTATTCTCGGTATGGAGTTACACTCAATGAAGACATGCCTCACGAAAGAGCGCGCACAATCGGTGCTGAAATATCTACGTACATTCAAGCAGAACACATCGGTCCCACTGAGATCCTTTCAGAGGCTCCTGGGACGTATGGCATCCTCAGCAGCTGTCACGGCACTCGGGTTGATGCATATGAAACCGCTTCAGCACTGGCTTCAGACCCGAGTTGCGAGATGGGCATGGCGCCATGGCACACACCGCATGCTCGTCGCGCAGTTCTGCTGCCGTCTGTTCAGCCTTTGGTCTGACCTAGCATTCCTACGCACAGGAGTTCCCCTAGGCCAGGTCTCCAGGCACATCGTGATTACGACGGATGCCTCCAAGTGTCTGATATACCTTGAATCACGGGCAATTTTCCTCTTGACTATGTTTTGAAATGCTTATGATGATATTTGTGTGAATATTTTGCACCTGTTAAATGTGAGGCTAAAAGCTCAGTGTAAACTCTCGCTCCCTCTTGTGTCTGATGTCTCTGAATGTAATTTTCCTTATTGAGTCAGTCTCAGCTTGCCCACTGCATTATTGTTTTCGCTGCACACTTTGTATATTTTCCTTTAGTAGGAGGGAAGACACCCTCATCCGTCACCTTAAACGTCCACATCCAGTGCAGTCAGCTCACTCACCGCGTAACAACAAATGTCTTGGTTACTGACATAACCTCCTTTCCCTGATGGAGGGAACAAGACATTGTGTCGATGTAGTGACACTAGGGGTTGCTCCTCGGAGCCCCAGACATCTCTGATCTTTGAGAAAAGGCCAATGAAAAATGGCGAGTGGAATTTGCATAGGATTTACGGGTATATTAGGAGCTGGAATGCAAACTTGGTTTATACTGTGAATGAAAAAGGTTTCGCACTGAGGAGCCGAGACAAGGTCCCGGCCAATTCAGCGGTTAGTTCGGTGTTGTGGCAGGAGGGACACAACGTCTCGTTCCCTCAATCCTCAAGCGGAGGTTATGTTAGTAACCAAGACGTTCCCCTTCTGTTACTCGCTCGATGTAGTGACACTAGGGGTCCCTATGGAAATGCCACAACTACTGAACTGTTTTATGTGAACTGGCAGTGCGAGACGGGCAGAGCTCTGTGTGCATCTTAGCCAACGCACCAGGCGGCACGTAACTTCCTCCAACGCAATCGTGGGCATCAAATGGTCCCCTGCACCTCGGGGACAAGTCGACTGCCCAAAAATAAGGACCGGCTGACCCAGTCACGGCCTCTTCTCTTTTTTCTCCTTAAAAGGAATGAAATCGTTCAGCTGGAGGACATATAAGGTCCATGTTGGGGGATGACACCACGGAGACCACACTCCGCCCGGAGAGGGGGGGGCTTTAGAGTGGGAATACGACACATGGTCTTACCGAGTCCAGTCGGAAGTACATGGTAGATCCTACCAGAAGGGGAAGGAGTTACTACAAACACGGTGACCATTTTCTCTACACTGAAAATGGCATTACATTGTACTGTATCTCACATAGTTATATGCAAACAGATGATTCACATACAGTGAATAAATTGTTTGAGTGGTATGCCACTCTGAAAATACCAAGAGACTCATCAACTGCTAAGATCTTACCGATACGATCCAGGCGGTCTAGAGCAACGGTCTCGAATGCTCTCCTCATCATGGGATACTCTTCCAGGACTTCATTGAAGTTGTCCACAGAGAGTGAATACAGACGACAGTATGTATCTGCCCGAACGCTGGCAGTGCGTCTACCCCGTGTCAGCAGACAGATCTCTGGACAAGACACACATAAACACATCAGAGTTAATTTCATTTTGTTACTGTGATTATTTATATTTATACAAAAGGTTCTACCAAATTCAATAAATCAAAGAATTATAAGTGCTAAGATATGAGATGTGATATCTCTCTCTCTCTCCCTCTCTCTCTTTATCTATATATATATATTTAAGAAATATCACACGACCAAGAGTGCGATATGGCCCTACATCAGCACTGCCGTGATTCGACTGCTGGCACAAGGCTGCAGGCCGAGTGCCGTAAGTAATCACTGCAGTGCTGATTTAGGACCATATTGCATGATTGCGAGTGTGATATTGCTTATATACAACAGTTCACTGAACAAGTAAATTGTAAAAAATTTGGAAAAACTGAATACGGTCATAAAAACGCATTTGTGCATGGAACTACTTTCTTACGTGAAGGATCAGAATCTGCATTGCTGGTTCAAACCAAATGATGCGTCCATTTGTGTAATTAATCAGTCTGTTGTTTCTCTCAGCTGTGATGAGCCGTAATGCTCAAGTTGTTTGTTTAAAGCCATTTAAAGCTATTTCCTAGCTTTAGTAGTGTAGTAGTAATATGCGCGATCACATAGTGCTATTGTATGTAAACACTAACTGATGCTGACTTATTCACGTCACCTAATTGGCTCATATTACACACAAACATTTTTCTTTTGCCACCACCTGCTGGCGAACATATGTAACATAAAAAAAACATGTAATCAGACACATATACAGTAGCTCTTAACACATCTGCAGAAATGTACTCTGGTCAAATGAAACAAAAATGGTTTGGCCATAATGACCATCATTATGTTTGGAGGAAAAAGGGTGAGGCTTGCAAGCCGAAGAACTCCATCCCAACTGTGAAGCATGGGAGTGGCAGCATCATGATGTGGGGGTGCTTTGCTGCAGGAGGGACTGGTGCACTTCACAAAATAGATTGCATCATGAGGAAGGAAAATTAAGTGGATATATTGAAGCAACATCTCAAGACATCATCCAGGAAGTTAAAGCTCGGGTCTTCCAAATGGCCCCAAGCATACCTCCAAAGTTGTGGCAAAATGGCTTAAGGACAACAAAGTCAAGGTATTGGAGTGGCCGTCACAAAGCCCTGAACTCAAGGGTGTGTTAGCAAGGAGGTCTACAAATCTGACTAAGTTACACCAGTTCTGTTTGGAGGAATGGGCCAAAACTCCAGCAACTTAATGTGAGAAGCTTGTGGAAGGCTACGCAAAACATTTGACCCAAGTATTTGCTATCAAATACTACCGAAGTGTATGTAAACTTCTGATGCACTGGGAATGTAATGAAAGAAATAAAAGCTGAAATAAATAATTCTCTCTACTATCATTCTGACATTTCACATTCTTAAAATAAAGTAGTGATCCTAACTGACCTAAGACAGGGAACGTTTTCTATGATTAAATGTCAGGAATTGTGAAAAACTGAGTTTAAATGTATTTGGCTTAAGGTTTATGTAAACCTCTGTCTTCAACTATAGAGCTCATCAAGCTGGACAATTTATGCGCTGACAGTCATAAGCTCTGCCCAACAGGAAGTCGGCCATTTTGGAATGTTTTAAAAATTCAGGTTCTGGAATTTGAAATACTCCTCCTAGGTGATTCATGTTACAGGCACCAAATGTGGGTGACATCATACAAATACATTAACGATGCTGATCACATTGATGTGGCTATTGTGGGTCATGTTCATAGCACCACCAACTGGCAGAAGGAAGTGTGGCACTTTTAAAAGACTTTGAAATATCCCTCTTATGTTTACCTGAATTGCTTAATTTTTTTTAGAATAATGTCAAGACAATGCACATTTAAAATTCTGAAGGGATTCCTGATATCTTAAATAGTGTTGCCATGGCAACACATTAAATGTCATGATTCCTTTTTATGTATATTCACATGTTTTTGAGATACTTTTCATGATATCACACACATCAGAGTAGTCAGCCATTAGGCCTGGGAAAAAGTTAACACATGGGTGTGGCTGAGGAGTTTTGTAGCACCACCTTTTGAAAAATGTGGTGGGGTCAGTTTCTTCTACAGTTACCAAACTTGCTACATATATTGTTCTCATGAAGCTGGACAACATTCAAAATTACAGTCATTAGCTCCGCCCAACAGGAAGTCTGCCATTTTGGATTGAAGTGCATTTTTTGAAAATTGCAGGCCCTGAACTTTTAATACTCCTCCTAGGGAATTCATGGGATTTTCACCATATTTAGGCAATATTATGCCAAGATATTGAAGCTGCAACATTTTTGATATTTGTAGCAATACATTTCCAATACATTTATGGTGAAAAATGGAAAAAAGGAAGTACCTTATATTTTGATGAAAATTCAGCTGTATTTTTTGTAATGAAGGCTGATCACATTGATGCAGCTATTATGGGTCACGGTCATAGCGCCAGCAACTGGCAGCAGAAAGTATGGCACTTTTAACAGACTTTGAAATAGCCCTCTTGTGTTTACATGAATCTATTCAAAATTCTCTTGAATCATGTCAAGACATTGCTGATGTAAAATTATAAAGGAATATTTGATATCTTAAATACTGTTGCCATGGCAACACATTAATTTTTATTATTCCTTTCTTAATATACAGTATTTGGTATATATTTATTAGGCACTTTCATAAAATTTTGCACATACATCAGAGTCGTCGGCCATTAGGGCTGGGCAAAAGTCATAGCGCCACCACCTGAGTTTAACGTGATTACATTTAATGAGATCAAACGGCTATTAGACAACGAATATTTCTGGTGACAATTTTTGATTGTCGACGTTGTCAATAAAGTCTACTAATCGTTTCAGCCCTAGTCCGCTTATATATATATATATATATATATATATATATATATATATATATATATATATATATATATATCCAAATTGCTTCAAAATTGTTTAGAATAATGTCAAATGCCAAATGCATTTGCATATGTGTCCACCTTGCATTGTTTTCCAAAAGCCACCAGGAGGAAATGGACCAAAAAATGTTAAGCTTGGGGTGTCATCGCTGCTTGCAGCTATATTTGGATTTGTCCTTGCTCTATTCACACAGATGGAATACAATAACTTTCTATCGAGAAAAAAAGGCAGCTCCCACAACCAACATTTTTTGGATTAAAATTGTTCTGTAATCCACAACTGAAGCACTTAATGCCACTTTAAGAGCTTAGCGGACTAGCAGACCTCATATGTCATGGCGAAATCACAAATTTTAAGCCCTGTTTAAGAGGGTACAGGACTGTAGAGTCTTGGAAATACTGCCCCATGGTGCCCTCCAGTAAAACCAAGACCTTTGGACACCTGTGATAGGGTGTGTCCACTCACTGCCTTCAAATATGTCTATGTCTGGCTGTAGTGGCTTAGATTGTGCCTGTTTGGGGTCTTGGACTGACACAGCGGGCTTCTCCCATGATTGTGCCATGGGTTGTGCCCTCTGTGTGCCCATGCACTGGGATAGGAAGTGGGCATATCTACAGCATATGTCCTGGGTAATCATAGCCAGAGAGAATGCATGCATTCATCCAAATCCTAATTTCTAGGGCCGGAGAGCAGCAAAGAAAAGACTGACTTCATGAGAAAGCAAGAGCAATTCCACTCAAATTGTTAAAAAATTTGAACTTAATCGGAACTATGAGTCACTTACTCATTTACAGGTAGATTTTGAGTTCAACAGAGCTCAACAGTGCCCGCCCACTTTTTCAGCTGACTGATGTCTTAAAAATAAATTGAACAAAAAAGAGATCTTGAATCCTTTATAGTCCTTAGCTTTATAGATGTAAGTTGAAACATTTAAAAAAAAAAAATGGCGAAAATAAAACACTGATTTATTTTCTACTGAAGACTTATACTGGAATTACTGTTAATTTTGCTGCTACATTAACCAGTATAGTAGTTAACAATAAAGCGTTTCTTAATATTTCATTTATATTAAGATGTTTATTTCATTTATATTGAAATAATGTGTAGTTAGAGATTTGTTTTTCTTTACATATTAAAGAGTACACCCAATTAGTTCCATACAATAATGTAAAGATATTCTAAACTGATTACGCATTGGATGTATCAGAATCGGTTCCAGTCGATAATGAGATTTCCGGTATCGGAAGAGAAAAAATGGTATCGGTGCATCCCTAGTTAACAATTATTAACTCTCCAGAGCTATAAAAGAGCAACCTCTGAGCAATAAAATTATCCTATGGGAATCCAATTTTGCTTAACTTCTTGTGGAGACTGATACATTGTAACAACAATGACTAGGTGGTGACACCAGATTTGTTCCCCACAGTGACCTCGGTTTAGTTTTCATTATTATGATGCGTGCAACATCCCATCAAAATAAAACACAAAAACACTCTGAGGAATAATCTGATGGAATATTGGGATTGTTTAACATAATACATTAGGAGTTTTATTATGTTAAACAAAATCCCGTCTACATCGCCTCAAGCAGAAGAAACATCATAAAGCTTCATATACAGAAAAATATGAGTTTATTTTGAGGGCAATTTGAGGATTTTACTTGTGATGATGGTTTTTTTCCTTGGATGCTTTGGTTTAGACAGCTTGTGAAGAGATGCTTTCTGTATTTGGACTTCTTTCAGGATGGACTGATGCCACGTTATATCTGTTTAATAAGTATATTTAACAGTTTACTTAACTAGTGATTGAGCTGATGGTATTTTAAGGTTAAACAGGTTATTTGATGCTTTGTAGATTTTGTGCTGTGTCTGTGCTTGGCTCATGCTATTGTAGGGTTATATTTAGGCTGTTTAAAGGTTTGTAGATCTTTGTGCTTTGTCAGATCTCCTCTGCTTTTGCAGCCCAGAGCACACTGCACAAACACCACTCACATTTTGTTTATCAATCATTTTCTTTAACTCTCATTCTCCCCTTAAAATATAAAGCTCAATCATGCAATCACACCACAGAGTGGGACACATGATACAGCGTGTTTATAATTAACATCAGCTGCTACATTTAAATCATTGATGTCCATTCATGCGTTTTCATCTGTTCCACTTAAACATGAGCCCACGCATCTGCGATTATCAGAGTGTTTACTCAATTTTCCTTACTTCCTTATTTATAAGACAATCTGTTCCAAAACCTAATGAGCTACATACAGGGTTCCCAGACCTTTTGTTCAATACATTTCAATTACTTTTCCAATCATTTGCTATAGGAAATTATTAATAAAAAATTATTTTATAGAGATTGCAATTTCTAACCAATATTTCATTTAATTTTAGCCTAAATATTTTAGAGCTTACAAATGTATATTTCCTATAGAAATTTCCATAACCTTTTAAGATTTTTTATCCCGTTTTTCTGCCAATTTGGAATGCCCAATTCCCACTACTTAGTAGGTCCTCGTAGTGGCACGGTTACTCACCTCAATCTGGGTGGCGGAGGACAAGTCTCAGCTTCCTCCGCTTCTGAGACCGTCCAGTCCACGCATCTAATCACGTGGCTCGTTGTGCATGACACCGCAGAGACTCCGCATGTTGAGGCTCATGCTACTCTCCAAGATCCATGCACAACTTACCACATGCCCCATTGAGAGCAAGAACCACTAATCACGGCCACGAGGAGGTTATCCAATGAGATTCTACCCTCCTTAGCAACCAGCCCAATTTGGTTGCTTAGGAGACCTGGCTGGAGTCACTCAGCACACCCTGGATTCGAGTCAGCGTCATTACTCGCTGAGCTACACAGGCCCCCAATTTTCATGACTACTAAAGGCCTGGAAGTCTTTTTTTTTTTTTTAATCTCCAGATATTTCCAATTTTTTCATTGCACCTAGATATAATCTTTAAGGCATCATAGATGCTGTCCTGACATGAAGACTGTTTCAAACAATTGGCAATATTTGTGTGTGCTGTGTATTTTCATTCTTATTAATGTATCATGTAGTTACCAAAAAAAGATTCCAAGACAGCAGACGAGTTTTTAAAAAAGTCGATTACAAATATAATTTATTCAGTACTGAAAAGTATCAACAACAAAAAAGTTTAATGTAATTAAAAATGTATTATTTTGTCGAATATGTTCATTTGTATTTTATTTATTGGTTAATTTGTATGGAGGTATATATAAAATAAATCCATCCAAGATATTGGACGAGATGATAAAAATTTTGATTTCAAATATTTAATTCAGTACTTAGTATCAACAAAATTTTTTTCAATTCAATTAAAAATGAAATATTTTGTCCAATATTTGTGAGTGCTGTGTAATTTCATGCTTATTAAAGTATCGTGTTGTTAGCTTGACTAAGCAGTTGTTTACACTGACAATTCTTTGCAGCGACAGTACACTTATGTCATTCTTTTCCAATGAGATTTGGCGATGTTAGGCGACATGAGCAACAGCGACCATTGCCGAACAAAGTTGAGAAGAGTTTAACTTTATGCAAATGAGCAGTGACAAGATGCATTGCCTAGGAGCGCCTGCTAGTAACCAACAACACAGACACTTGCTAACCTTCAGCGATGTAATTGCTGTCAGTGTGAAAACAGATGCCGATGTAGGCAGTAGGTAGCAAGGTAGCTCAGCAGGGTTTGGAAAGAGCAATAAAGTGAGGGAGAGTAACCAACACCAAGGCAGTAAAATCTCATATTACCCTGAAGAGGCGTTACATAAATACATTTTTATGAGTGGTTACTCAGTTTAGAAACTAATCTCTACAGGTTTCTATTCCTCTTCCAGATCTCCCAGCATGCACTGGTTAAAGGAACAGCTCCAAGACAGAGAGCCGCAGTCGGTAAAGACCTTGTATGTGAATTACAGATTACATTGGTATTGTTGCAGATAGATTGCATGCCATTATTTCCATTATTTCCACAGAGCTCCCACAGGGAAGAGGTCAGAGGGCTCTTACAGTTTTCACTAGTTGTAATTAACGACGGACAGATGGGTCACATGCGGCTAAATGCCTCAGTGGCACTTACTCATTAGTAAAAAATAAAACACAGAATTAAATAGAAAATTACATAGAAAATGAACGCCAGCTTAAGGCTTCATCAGTCAAATAAAAAGAACACTTCAACTATTTGCATTTCTGCAGTCAATTTGGGATGGACATTAAAGACTTAAATTGTTAATCTTAAAGTTATTACAAAATTGTTTGATTTTAAACATTGCCCACCAACATCTACTCAGTTTACTCACATACAACAAGACTTGTACTACACATAGGTAACTGACATTGGCATAATATTCATGCTGTATTGCAAGAGGGGAACTGGCTCCCCCAGCTGATCCTGGTTTCTCCCAAGGTTCCAAATGTTTAAGTACAACATACACAAACACACATATGTTCTGATTTTTAAAGCAGTTTTCACACTCAGTTTGAACTCGAATTCAACACCACCCCTCTCCCGTGACCCTGCAGGTCTTACAATTCTTTGAAGCATTTCTTTGACAAAGTGAAAATGAGATAAAGTCAACTCTGTCATAACCATCAGTGCAGCTGGGATTTAAGAATGTGGCATCTTTATTTATTCATAAAATATAAAAATGCATGTTTGTTTCACAACATGAAACAAACCTTTCTTCATCAATCATAAAGCAGTGCAGGGAACGTTTCAAATGACAGAACTGAGCTGTTATTTCATTTATCTGTGAATCTCTTTGTTTTGAATTGTTAGAAAAAAAAGGATATAAAGGATAAACATTTTTAACAGCTGTGTAATGACCAAAACAATTAAACATCCATTAAACTGGAAACTACCCCGACAGTCCCTGCTATTTGTCTGTTTTAATGTCCCAGAAACAGGGCACTTAACAGCTACGATTCCACGATTCTGTGACTGTCCCACAAGTTTAGATGAAACTGAGCAAAAGGTTTCTGTTTTGGCTAATAATTATTATAATTATAATCATTATGAATAATAAAGCTGGAGAAATTGCTCAGCTATGTGTTTGTGTGAATGATCCCCTTTTGCATTGTGATGTTTGCAACTTCTTTTGTACCTCCGAAGTACGATCCATCCGACAGTTTGGTCTCCTTGTTTCCTTTAGTGAGCACGCTCACGACACCATGCTGGATGAAGTACATCTTTTTTCCAATGGTTCCTTCTCGTATGATGTAATCTCCAGGTTGGAAGACCTCAAAGTGAAGCTTTGTGAGCATCGATGTCACAAAATTAGGATCTGCGTTGGCAAACAGCGGCATAGATGCCACCAACTTTCGACAGTTAAAATTTATTATCTCCTGTGAAATGCAAACAATACAGGAAGCATAAGGATAACAGGCAAATATGACATTGCAGTACCTGTTGACATGATTAATCAGAGCAGCATATTACTAAACACTCCAACTATCCAGTGGATGGAAACAACAATTATGTCTGGTGGAAATTTTCAGATCACTGGCAACATTTGGGATGTTTAACATACTGCTAACTGCAAACTGTACAGTACACACTGTAAACTGCCTATGTCAATAAATAGTATCTTTATACCATTGCGAGTTTACTCACTGAGTGGCATCCATTTATAATCTTTCATGTCATTCTTCAATATCTGACAGATACCAAGTTGATAGTTAATTGTTTTCCGTTTAGACAAACAAAGAAATTAAACTGATTAAATAATGTGTGTTTTTTTTGTGGGTGAGAGTATTTTGACCCAGCTTGCATCTGTGTGCTCTCTCACCTCTCTCAGCGGTTCATTCAGTTCACCCAGAATGCTTTCTTCATCAAACATCTTCCCCTGGTACCTATGCTCGTAGTAATCATGGATCCGCTGTCTCATGTCCGCTGGCAGTTTATGGAAGGACATGTACTGCTCCACCTGCTTGTACTGAGAGAGAGATAAACAGAGAAAATAATGTCACTTTTTTATTGTGAATTTCAGAGATAGCAGTCCGTATTTAAAAAGAGCATGACAATTACATGGCACCTTTCTACAATTATCTTGATATTTGTAAGGGGATATGTCTTTCAAATATGCTGACATTCATTTGTACTGTACAGTTACATTTATTCATTTAGCAGACACTTTTATGCAAAGCGAATTTCAAAATGAGCAAGGATATAACATAAGCGATTCATCTTAAGGAGACAGTAACATAAAAAGTGCTGCAATACAAAATTTAAATTGAATTAGAAAAGTACAAGCCAATTAGAGTTTAGAGTTCAAACAATGTATATATATATATATATATATACCCCCCCAAGACAGGCCGCCAAGGACAGGGGAGCATGTGTGGCTGACTGACTCAGCTCACGCCTGGGACACTACCCGCCCCTTCACGGAGCCCCGTCTCACCGCAAGGTTGCCAAATTCCCCTTTTGTTATGGCCACTATTCCCATCTGGACACTTTATCATTCCCCTTTATGGACATTTTACTTTCAATAAATGCCTCCATGAGGCTTGACGCCACACCCACTGTGTGTCTCTTGCTCACCCCGCCACACAGAACAGTGCAGAAGATCAAAGGTTTGTGAAAAAGAGAGCAAAAGTGCAGAGTTCTTCACTGACCTTCTCTCTTCATTTACTCACGCTCATGCCATCCCAGATGAGCATGACTTTCTTTCTTCTGCAGAACACAATTTAAGATTTTTAGAAGAATATCTCAGCTCTGTAGGTCCATAAAATTCAAGTGTATGGTGTTTACTCTTTAAAGCTAAAAGAGTTATAGTAAAAATAATCCATATGACTCAAGTGGTTAAATGAATGTCTTCTAAAGTGAAACGATCGCTTTGAGTGAGAAACAGATAATTATTTAAGTCACTTTCCGATGCGCGTCCACGAACGGGCTTGGTTCATGCTGCCTCTCGAGTGATGAAGCATGTTGAAGCACTCTCAGCTCGAGCTTTTGCCCCTTGGGAGGCTTCTATGTGGTGTAAGGTGCCTTACAAATTTATATCAATTTACCTTTGTACCTGTGGCTATTTGACAATGTAATGGGTGATATCAAAGTATCTTATCATTATTTTTGTTTTTTATCTTGTTATTTTATTTTTCTATTCTCAATGTGTGATCTGGTATGCTGCAAACTTGTCTAGTAATTGTGTTGTTGTGTGAAGCACTGCTGTAGCCCTATGTTAATTGCCCTGTGGGGAATACAAAGTACATAGTAGTTAAAGACAACTCATATAAAATGGGACAGATTTCAATTCGAGAACCTGTACAGTAAATATTTGTACTTTTAAGTTGAAATTTACACTCACTGCCGATCTGAAAACGTGTAAGATAAAAATCTGGAGATGAATGTTATAGAATCTGCACTCACAGACATTAATCAAACAGCTAGATTCTGAATTCAAAGTTGCAGGCAAATAGTCACAAATGTGTAAAATGAAATTCACATAAATATAATGACAGACACAAACTTGTTTTACATATTTACTATTGTGCTTTAATTCAGTTTCGCTGTACAACCAGAAGTCTGCACTATCAACCTCTCAAATTTTGTCTCTGAGTGCTGATTTTTGCTACTTTTTACCTTCATATGCAGGTCACTCAGCGTGTGTCCGTTAGTGCTGACGCACACGACCGTTAGAAGAGAAGAAAGAGACAGGAATAAGCTAATCAAATCACAGTCTCTCACCATCTCTATTCATATCTTGTTCTTCGTCTTTCTCACACAAAGCTATTGTATGGAAAATAGCGCACACGTTCTATGGACTACTTTCAGGGAGCTTTTATGGTGCAGTTTTAGTCACTTTAAAGTCATAGTAGTCAAAAGAGCTGCGCAAAGATTGTTCAGAAATTCTCCTTTTGTGTTTGGAATGACATTAGGATGAGAAAATTACAATTTTATCTTCCAGTACAAAGTCACTGATGCTTTGCGTCTCGTGAAATTCCCCACCCTTCATACGTTTCCTCCTCCTGAATGAAGAGTCTAGCTTTCTCGTCCTGAATGAAAAACAGACCAACCTCCCATGTTCATGTGCGCATGTCAATGAAGCTGTTCCATCTACTGTCACGGCTCACCTCTAAACTAAATACACACGCTCATCTCTCGAAGTGTGTTGATTTTTAATCAGGCCTTGTATGCTAATTGTATTCTGTGCACACACACACACAGAAGCTGACCAGAAGGCTGAAGGGTACACTGCTTTGTGTAAATGCTTCAGTGCTCTCTATATTCTAGTACATTCTAATTAGAGGTTGTGAAGAGTCTATTCTAGTTTTGAAAATAAAGGTCTTTGAATAATTATTGGTAGAACCATCCTCTTATTCTTGAATTGTTATATGATTATTTGGAGATTATTTCTTGATGTTTCATTACAGGTTCTTGAGATCAGCATTTTATTTTCAGTGCTCTTCAAAATCAACATGTTTGTTTGCTTGCTTGTTTTAAACACAATGCCAAGGCTATTTTCATGGCAAAATCAAGATTAAATGTTAATATTAGGTATTTCTAAGTCAACTTGAAATCAAATCGGATGCCATTTAAAATCTTAATAAACATTCCTGGTCATATTGTGAATGAGTCTTCGGTGCATGTTATTCCAACAAATTTAAAGTTTGTAGTCTTTGTAATCTTTTATCAAAATGTAATGACTTTTTATATCTCTAGTGTTGTGGAAGGCAGAGATGGATTAAATCAATCCCACCTTCCACTTTTCCCTCATTGAATATTCAGTTTTACTTGAAAATATATCACATTACAGAAGAAAATTGTAAATTGGATTGGGTTGACTTTAAAGCACCAATACAACTAAAAAAAACCAAGAATCCAATTTAAGGTTAAGGTTCTCCAATGACATCAGGCTACATACCCCTTTGGTTCTTTTGGAACCTTTATTTGTAGCTAGAATCTTTATCCAAACTCTCTCTGAACTGATGTGTCACCAAATCTATTTCTGTATCATCCTAACGGTACGAAACAGAACATCTGCTGATTGGGTCCTGATACGATATGCACTGATTTCACTGCCTGTCATGTCCTTCAAGGAACCAGGAAGTGAATTACTGTTTTAAGAAGGTACATAGCACCAGCCCCCATATTACTTACACTACCATTCAATCTTTTAAGCACACTTGACTGAATTTGTTTATCATGATCAAAAGGTAAAATGTTTTGTAGACAAAAATAAATTGTGCCTGCAAATAGGTAAATGTTGTTCTTCTTCAGGAAAGCAGACATCATCTGTCAGTAAATTCACAAATCAATTCACCTTCTCTGAGAGACAGACTATGAACACACACACACACTAGCCATTCCCCTCTCCTTACGACCAATGCCTCTTTCCCTCATTCTCTAACACTACATGCAAATTTCCTTTCCAAATAAACATGAATAATTTATGTACCAAAAGAGATGTCAGTCGTTTAATTCTAATTTCTAAACATTTATTTTGCCTTCTGCCTCCCGCTCTATGTGTGAGGGGTTTTAGCCAAATCCTGGGCTAATCATGGCCGTGAACATTTGCACTCGTATTCAAGAGCAAAAATACTGCCCATTTATATTTTAAGCAGATCAGAAACACACACACACACACAAACTGACCAAACTCCATAACATCTCTTCACAGAACTACTCCCCTATTGATGCCAATCCAAAAGAAAACATCTTGCTCAATTATACTTTCGCATTATTATATTAAGCTATTTAAGTAAGTGGCATCCTTCCACTAGAATATTTAGTTCCTGGCATGCAACGTAAGACTAATATTTTGGTTTCTATGAGTGCTGCGCAGTGATATACACAGTAGCGTAGCCGAACATGTGTTTGATGTCATAACTGTTACAGGTTAGAGCGCAACAGTGCCCGCCCACTCTTTCAGCTGTTTGGTTCCAGAAGTATTTACCCCATTAATTTCTTCTATAGACTTCATTAAATCCTCCATAAAAGATTTGTGAGCCATGAACCAAAACAACCAACTCCAAGGTGAATCACAACATCTGGAACTTTGTTTTGAGGCAAAACATTATTTGAAAATCGGACAAAAAGACAAAGGTACAAGGAAGTCTTACCATCTTTCATGAGGGCACACATTACAAGCCCACAAAGCATTGCAAATTATGTCATTGAATAAAAAACGTCTAGGTTACGGATGTAACCTCCGTTCCCTGATGGAGGGAACGAGATGTTGTGTCGAAGAAGCGACACTAGGGGTCTCTCTTGAGCGCCTTTTTCTTCTCTGATCTATGAGAAAAGGCCAATGAGAAATTAGCAGACAGAAATTGCATGTCCCGCCCCCGGACATACGGGTATAAAGGAGGGGAAATGCATCTTTTCATTCAGTTTCATTCAGAATTTTACTGAGGAGCCGAAAATGGTTCGGCCGCAACAGTGGCTCGGTTCAGCGACGTGGCCGGGAGGACAGAACGTCTCGTTCCCTCCATCAGGGAACGGAGGTTACATCCGTAACCTAGACGTTCCCCGTCTGTCGCTCACTTCGACGTTGTGTCGAAGAAGCGACACTAGGGGTCCAATTTAAATCACGCCACAAACTGAGCCGTGAACGTGTACTGCTGACACAGGAGCGGGCAGGTAATTTACGTGTCAAAGCGACCAGCTGTGTCAAACTGCACGTACCCTTCCCCCACGCCCCATAAAATCGTCAGAGCTTTCTGGTTCTTTACCCCCGACAGGGGGGAACAAGGCATCGTGCCAAGCATTCTCGCATAGAGTTAAAGCGGCTGGGGCTATCTTAACGCTATCATATGCATCGGGGAAAGCGATCTTACCCAGTTTCTGTTCTTTCAGGGGGAAAAGACCCTGGGGAGACCACACCTGCCCAGACTGGGAGAGGTAAAGAGTAGTGAAATACATCACATGGGCTTTTAGGTCACATGTGGAGAATGGGAGAATCACCTAGATATCATATAGAGACTGTGTCTGTTCCCCAAACTACCAAACACAAACCCCTCACTAAATCATTTAGAATTTTTTTTCAAGATAAACATCTGTGGTGATGGGGGTGTGGCTGAGCGACATTTGCAGAGAGCGAGGCTGGGAGAGACAGAATGGTAGGATTGACACCTGTGGGAAATCACCTTTAATAGCTTAGTTTTTTATTTGCAGTGAGAGTGGAGAGGGATAAAAATGACATTCCAGGCTACCGGAGGGAGAGAGAAAGAGATGCATGCAGCAGTTATCATGTGCGCATTTAACATTATGCTGAAACGCAGGTCTTTGTGCTTGCATTAATGTATTTACATTGGACATTTTACCTGGCCCTCGCTTCCTCCTTTAAAAGAAAGCTAGAGACGTATCACAATATCATATAAAGGTAGGGCTACTAAACATTACATTTCTTTCAACCAAAAAAATTGTAAATTAATTGCACTAATTGTAAATTAAATTATTACAGATCATATTTTGGATGTGCTCAGTATGATTGAAACCTAGCTTAAACCGGATGAATATATTCGTTTAAATGAATCTACTCCCCCAGGTTATTGTTATAAACACGAGCCACATCTGAAGGATCTTAGGTTATTGTTATAAACACAAGCCCCATCTGAATGCTTAATGTGATACCATCAGATAGAAACAAAAAATCTCTGTTGTCTTTTGCCCTTACTCCAGTATACAGATCACCTGGCCATATTCTGATTTCCTTGGTGAATTTGCAAATTTTCTATCATATCTAGTAGTTACTGTAGACAGAGTTTTAATTGTTGGTGACTTCACATAGATAATAAAAATTACACATTGGGATTAGCATTTATCGATATTCTCAACTCTCTTGCATTCAGACAAAATGTGACAGGACCAACTCATCGCCACAATCATATGCTAGATTTAATTCTGTCATATGGAGTTGATGTTGATACTATAGAAATTATACTGCAGAGCGAAGACATCTCATCGTTAAAAAATGACAACCGGAGGAATTAATCCATACATTTTTGAGCCAGAGTCTGATCCTGAATTAAGCCCCTCCACAAACACCACAGATACTACAGTCTATGACAGCGTGGCAAGTAATCTCTGTAATTTACTTGTACATTTGTGTAACAGATATTACTTTTATTGTTGTTTAAACCAACGGTGTGTATTTTGTTACATAGTAAGGGCATTTTCCAACGGTGAAACATTTCTATTTACAAATGCTGAGTAACGCATGACAGTACCAAATAAAGTGTAAATACATGGTGCTATCACATTTATATCTTACCATGCAACATGTAAACGTATACAGTATACATTCACCGGTCGTTCATCATATAATCATCTTTCATCATATACTCAGTGTAGTGACAAACGCATACGTTGTTCATTACAATGAGTCGTGTTTTCATTAAAAAGGAAAGAGATTGTCTAAATATATTGATATCAATACTCTTTAGGTGCATCTGTGGCAACTGTTCCATCATTCCAACAAACAAGAAAATATATGCTGCTTAGAGCTTCCTGTGCATTAAAACTAATACACAAGTGTCTAAAATCAATAGGATCAAATAACATACTCAGTACACATCAAAATGTCTGTAAAATATGAAGCACAACAATTAACATGGATACTCACACTTGTTTGTTGCAACATCACTGTCAGGTACAATGTAGTTGGCACTGCATCAACTTTTAATTTAAGTCTCTCTGCAAAGCCTGCTTCGAACTGTGTCTTGTTTGTGAAAGAATCATTGGTAAAATGAAGCGACACAATCCATGACTTCATTAAAAATAAATGCCAGCCACTCTTTATTAAAGTATGGTAAAGTACGATAAAGTAGGGTTGATCTGTTTATGCAGAGGCTGGCCTGTGCTGATATAAAACATCAATATGATGTTTTGGCACCTTGGTTTCAATAAATCCTTTTTTTAGACTAATGAAGATGTTTTCGGTTCTGAAAGTTTTTATATTGCAGTGAATTCTTATATGTCAAGATATCATGGTAAGTTTGATTTTTTCAATTCATGACCCCTTTAACATTTGAGAATATAAACAAACTAAAACATTTGATATATTTTGTATTCTATGTACCTTAGTTTAAAATTGACTTTTTTAACATCCAAGAATGTTCTCTGCAATAATTTAACAGTTTATTATGTTACATATTTATTGTTTATATGTAGCCTATTCATTGCACACTCTTATGGACTAAGGAAACTATGTCATTTTAAAAACCTGCTGACTTTAAAATTTGCAGGTTTTGTTGGCCAAAATTCTCTGATTGGTGGATCTTTCTCTGTTGTACCATGGGTAATGTAGTTGTTTACCATGAATTCTATTATCAAACAAGATTTTTCTAACAATGAAGCTGAAATCATACAGATATGTAGTTTCAACGGAAGCACATACCATAGATGAACCACCTCTGAAATCAAAGTAGGTCTGTTTTTAAAGGTTTATAAGTTATCGTTGCAAACAAATTTGTCTACGGGATTAATTAATGTGATTTTTTTGCAGGAATGGAATGTTGTATTGACCAATCAGAATCCAGGGACTGGAACAGCCTGTTTTATAAAGAAGAATAGAGAATTATACTTATAATCAGCAACACAGAGACATCACAACAAACTACTAAAGTGTGTATTATGTTTAAAAGTTATGAATTGTTTCCTGACTTGAATAAAAAAAGATTTGGTTCTGATTCTGTTTGTTTCCACTCTTCATAAACAGGCTTTCCCAGCAGCCTTGAGCGGTATCCATGGCTACAGTAGGTTACCGTGTGAACGGAATCAAGGGGAATTGATGAATTTGCATGACAGTCTGTGACTAGTCTTTATAGAGTCCATGACGCATGAAAGCACAGCGTTCTTTCTTCAAAAGATTATTCTGTTCCAGGTAAGTTGATGCAGAATGGTTTGTCTGCTGTATTCCCTTTAACTAAGAGGATAAATGTAGTTCCCACACTAAAGGTTTTTGTAGCATTTTACTTTTTTCTTGAAGTCCACTTATAATGTTAGTGAAGGTATCTTGCACCAAAACTAGTCTGAATGTAATTTACTTGACCATTTTCCAACCTCTAGACACACTATTTTTGCTACAGTACCTTTAAGTCTATACAAATATATAATCATCTAATTGGCTGTTGGACAACTAGTCAGCCATCCAGAACCATCCCTAATTTTGGAAATAGTTCATCAAAATATGAAAATGATGTCCTAATTTACTCATCCCCTGTTTTGACAGACTCAGTCATTATTCACTTTCATGGCATGGAAAAAAGATGCAATGAAAGTGAATGGTGACAGTCTAACATTTTTTTGTTCCACGCAAAAAAGAAAGTTATAGGTTTGGAACAACGTGAAGGTGAGAACATGAGGACAGAATTTTCAATTTGGGTCAACTATCTTTTTAATGTGCTCATGTGATGTCAATCAATCACAACTAATGCTTTCCAAATAACCCTTTTTGCAGCTTAGTTTCAATAAATGGTAAATAAATTACAGTATGTCTACCTAGTACACTTATATCTAAAAGAGCAAGAAATATCCTGTTTTCCATGATATGACCCCTTTAACACTCAGTTGAAACCCACAGGCATGTTGGTGGTTCATAGATAAGATACACAAAGGTTTCTGTCAGAGATTTGTGTCTGTAAAATGACAAGTAACCAAACCAGCAAAATACAGTATTTTGATATTCTCACTTACAATAAAACATCCAGCATCTGCCATAGATCTACTCTTAATGACGTCATTACCACAACAGCAGAGTTTAATAAGAGCCAAAGATTCTCATAGTAATTCCAAGGGAGCTCAGAGTTATTTCAGATGAGGAAAGTCGAGGTGGGCTACAGAATAAATTAAATTAGTTCTGTCAGGTTGACGGGGAATAAAATAAACTCTCAAAGCTGCTGGTCATATCTGCAACTGCATAGGTCTGAAGACCAGCTGTTACAGGAAGTTGAGAAAAGGGGATTTCTAGTGCTGGAGATGAAAAAAGCACAAAGTGAACGAGAGAGAGACATCACTTTTAAAGAGCTTGGAGTAGATCCTCAAATGTGCTGTCAGAACATCAGCCTTGTCTAACATAATTAGCTTTAGGGTTTTCATTTATCAGTCCCCAAGGAGATGTACATAACTGACAAGTGTTAAGTATACAGTAGATTTGGAGAGAACGGGCTGCAAGGAAAAGCAGCACCATTTCCTGTTAACGCCATTTGGGGCTGGCATGTCAAAACACGCTGCTTATGAACACATACACACCAAAGAAAAAAACAACAACAAAAAAACATGTTGTGTACAGCAGCCATGAAAGGGAGTGCATGTTTTCTACATGAATAAAGGTGAAGGCTCCTCATTCCAGTGAAGAAGTAAATGATGGAAAAACAGAAAAAAATCTTTCGCTCCACTCAAACGAAACGAAAAGCAATGAAAATGGTCATGCTAGAAAAACACAAGGGACTGTTTGACTGTTTATTTGTGTTGAATCTGAACAAATATGAACAGCATAGTGCAATTTTTCAATCATTTTTGTTTTCTGGAACAAGCGGTAGTCTTTTAAAGGGGTTTCGTGAAACAACCATTAGTCAAGTGTGACAAGAAAGCACAAGCTTCTACATACACCTGAATATATACCTTTTAGAGAAATTACATACAGTATCTGTAGTGTACTGATACAAATAAATCCACATACATCTGCACCACCTTCCCGTTTCAATGGGAAATTTGTAATTACTTTAAATAATTTTAAAATAGTTTACAATATTTTGAAAGTAGCTTGTAATGTAGCTAACTAATTTGTCAAAATGGTAGCTTGCCTGTACCTTTAATTACTTTAAATTACAAAGTGTGGCTTGTAACTTGGAAAGTTACATTTTAAAATAACTTCCCCAAAAGTTTTGAAGTAGCTTTGCTATTATATAAGGTTTTACCATTCTCTGCCTCTCACTCTTTCTCTCCCAAACCATTTGAAGGTGAGAAGTCTTTGATCTGAGATGATTATGTATAAAGGGTTCGCTTCGGGGCACAACCCCAACGAGAAATCTCGTGGTTAATGCCGCCTCCACACATATGAGCATGTTTGAGTCAACTAGATTATAGGTGATATAATTAATTCTCATTAACTTTAGCAATTATGAAACATGTCATGAGCGTGCTATAATGCGATTACCCCAGATTTCCGAACACTTCCTTATTTGATGCGTTTAGAGTGCTGCCTCCGCGCACCCTCCTGAGGATGTAATTCCCTTTGTGTGAAATGTGTCTTGCCACATACGTGGAAATAAAAAGACAGCCCAGTGATTCACTAGGGAAAGTGGCCAGTGGTTTCCCATCTTCACACATTCATATTGCAGATCTGTGGAGAGATGTTAAAAAACTGAAGAGGCAAGCAGACAGACAGAGCAGGAAGGGTGTGAGTGAATGTGGTGGACACCAGTGGGCTTTCAGAAGATGAAAGTGGTGTGAGAACAGGTGAGGGCTAGAGAGGTGTGATGCAAGCTTGGCAAGGGTGCAGGGCAAGTGTGAATAGAGTAGAGCTTCACTCTACTCAGGTCTGATCTAATCAAGCTTTTCACTTCCCCAGTGACTTCATGTAGCTGTTCATGGCTGTATCCCAATTCACATGCCTTAAAGTATGTACTTCACTGGTAGGGTGACCAGACTAAAGGTTGACTGGTCGGTTTAGCCATTTAATTGAAACCAATAGCAGTTTTTGGAACCTTCGTCATGTTATCATGATTTTACAAGCTACGTTGTTTCTGCCCAGTAAAGGCAAATATATATATGGGCTGGTCATGGGTTCTAAACATGGTAACTTTTTGCCAGCACTACCAAAACATTGTCATTGGTCAGAATTTAAAATGTCACACTGATGTCGTAATTAAAAAATGATGTTGTAACCTGCCAAACTCCATCCGTGAAACTGACTCACTCTCTGTCTTCAAAAAACGGCTAAAAACACATCTTTTCCAAGAGCACTTAACCAGTCACTAAAAAAAAAAAAAAAACATTATTGTTGCACTGTATGAATGCTATTCATAATGCATCTGTTTTGAATGCTATTCAATATTTTTAATATTTATTTTTGCTATTTGTATGCTAGTAAAACTTTGTAGTATGGCACTTTTCATACAAATGTCTCCTTAAGATGATTCGCTTATGTTTTCCTTTTTTGTAAGTCGTTTTGCATAAAAGCGTCTGCCAAATGAATAAATGTAAATGTAATCAAGTCATTTCTGATGATTTAATTACTTAACACAATTTGGGATACTTGTATAGGTATTTTTTAAAATAAATTATTGTTAATTTTATCTGCTTGTTACATCTTTTCCATTGTTGAGAATTGGTTAAGTTTAGGCATGCGGTGGGGTTAGGTTTTCAAATATATCTACTTTTTAGTGTAATGTAACAAATTATTGAGACAAAATTTACCAGCCTGATTCATCCTTTCATATAGACTGATTATCCAAAACATTATGACCACTCACAGGTGAAGTGAATAACGTTGATCATTTCCTAACAAGGCTACATGTCAAGGTCTGGATAGATTAGATGGTAAGCAAAAACTCAGTTCTCGTAGTCAACGTGTTGAATGCAGGAGTACAGACCTGAGCGACTTTGATAAGGCGACTTGGGTCAGAGCATCTCTGAAATGGCAAGGCTTGTGGGTGCTCCCAGCAGAAGTGAGTACCTACTGACATTGGTCCGAGGAGGGACAAACCACAAACCGTTGACAGAGTGTTGGGCGCCCAAGGCTCATCGATGCACGAGGGCAACAAAGGCTATCCTGTCTGGTCCGAACTGACAGAAGGTCTAATGTAGGACAAGGCGCAGAAAATTTTAATGATGGCTACGGGAGAAATGTGTCACAACACACAGTGCATCGCACCCTGCTGCATATGGGACTGCATAGCCGCAGACCGGTCAGAGTGCCCATGATGACCCCTGTCCACCATCGAAAGCATCAACAATGGGCACGTGAGCTTAGGAACTGGACCTTGGAGCAGTGGAAGAAGGTCACCTGGCCTGATGAGTTCCGTTTTCTTTTACATCAATTGGACGGCTATGTACGTGTTCACCATTTACCTGGGGAAGTGATGGCACCAGGATGCACTGTGGGAAGACAACAAGCCGGTGGAGGGAGTGTAATGCTCTGGGCAATGTTCTGCTGGGAAACCCTGGGTTCAGCCATTCATGTGGATGTCAATTTGACACGTGCCACCTACATAAACATCGTTACACCCCTTCATGGCAATGGTGTTCCCTGATGGCAGTGGCCTCATTCAGCATGATAATGCATCCTGCCACACTGCACACATTGTTCAGGAATGATTTGAGGAACATGATGAAGAGTTCAAGGTGTTGCGCTAGTCTCCAAATTCCCCAGATCTAAATTCGATTGAGCATCTGTGGGATGTGCAGGACCAACAAGTCCGATCCATGGCGGCTCCACCTTGCAACTTACAGGACTTGAAGAATCTGCTGCTAATGTCTTGGTGCCAGATACAACAGGACACTTTCAGGGGTCTTATAGAGTCCATGTGGCATGTCACGCTGTTTTGACTGCACTCAGAGGACCAAGAGAATATTAGGCAGGTGGTCATGATGTCTTGGCTCATTGGTGTACTGTAGAGACCACTTGTTACCATGCAATAAAATAGCGATGGATATACTCAAGGGTTGCGAACACTGTTTCATATTGATTTTAATTTTAGATTTATACATTTAAAGCTGAAGCGTGTAATTTCTGCACCACTAGCACCACCGAACAGAATTGCAAAAATAAAAGTTTTTTACAGCAGTTTTCTGAAAACGCCCCCTGTCTGCTTTTGAACAAACAGGTAGTCCCGCCCTCAACTAACGCCATTGGTTAAGTCAATGTTACTGTGTTGATATGGACCAAAATTCTCAAAACAAAAAGAGTAATTTTTATAGCTCCACAAAAATACATAGTTTACAGTTTTTGAAAAACTTAAAGTACAAATGGCTTGCTTACAGTTATCTCTGCATATTAAGCTGGTATAAGAGCAAGTATTTTAACACAGGAACAAGTTAAATACTTCTGCCTCGCAATCCTCACCTTTTTTCTATAACTAAAATAGTTAAATGAGAACTATCACAAACAACAACTCTTTTGTAGAACAAATTGTTGTGGGTAATATTAAATCAAAAATCCACCAAAAATAGTATGCCATCCAGGCACTTTTGGGATAATATTTTTAACGTACCAGGATTTTGTTTGCATTCATTGTAATCTCTCAAACCATACAGTATAGATAGTGTTCCATTTGGGATTCAGCCCGTGTATGCTGGCCATTCTCTCTCTGTCAGAAGATAGATAAGAGCATGTAAGTAACTGTCCAGGAAAAAATTATGTTGGAGAATGTCATAATCGTACACTTCAGTGCAGCACATGTCCCTTGATCCTGAGAGGAAAAAATATGTCCGCTGTAAAATTCTTCCCACAGTTCCACTCAAAGTCTTTAATTAACAGCACAGCTACAGGTGGTACTCACGTGGCCAAAGATTTTATATCACACAAATCTCTGTTTAACAAAATTTCTATATTGTGCTTTCTCCTCTAATATTTGGATTGACGTCCCATTAAGTGTCTAAGTTGTCCTAAAAATTTTAACTCTCTTCGAACATGAGAGTTTCCTATTATGAGCTTAAATTAAAATTTTTGTATTAACTATTTCTTTAATTTAAGGGAATGTACTTCTATCAGGAAGACTCGCAGACTTGAGTGAAATTTAAGATGACATTTATTTGATGAATATAAAACAGTAATGTCTCTTTGGCGTAAGCCCCGTCTGGCGGTCCGAAGAAGTTGTGCTTGGAAAGTCATATCCTGCTATGAGGGAGGGGCGAGTAGCCTACCCCCATGCAGGAGGGGACTCAACTGGTGGTGGTGGGGTGGTGGAGGTTGCCGTGTTAGCACAATGAAACAGCAATGCGATAGATTGTGAGCAGACGTATAAAGCAATGGCTTACATGTGATTGGCTAGGAGTTATTAGCTAATGGAATGGTGATGTACAGCTGCTAGTCTTCCCGCTAGAACAATGCTGTGCTTACATTCCTTTACCTCTATTTTCAATTGTAACTTAATTGATAGAGCATGGCGCTATTAACGGCAAGATCATGTGTACGATTCCCAGGGAACACGGTGATAAAATCTAAAGCTCAAATACACTTTAAGTCACTTTGGATAAAAGTGTCTGCCAAATGCTTAAATGTAAATGTGAAACCTTACATGGCTTTTTGTGTTCATACACTGTTTCCGTCAAGTTACATCTGGTCTTTTCAACCATGTCTCTTCACACAGATGTGAAGGAACCTTCAGGCTACTGTCTCAAAGAATCACTGCACTACAAGTTACTACAGCCAGGTGTGCTTAGGGAAATGTTCTGAGTGCACATTAGTCAACCCAATAAACAGCCAAACAAACAAACAACTAGCTGTTCTCTCCTTCTTATTAATCTGTGTTTACTGTGCCAACGTCACCTCTACAGGACGCCTGGCTTGCGAGGGCTGGCACACAATGAATTGTGAGTTCCGTTGCCATGGAATAGGTGGTGAATTAAAGAATGGCCATTTGACCTGGAACTTAGAAGCCGTGTCCACTGGGGGACCAAATGGCTGGTTAACCCACTTGGCAGTCCTGTACCTCAGAAAGCAGGCAAGCCAACGAGACGAGACGTACGTTATATCAGCGAGGGAGACAACATAATGAAACAGAGTGCTCTGGCGTCTTCTGACACTAGACTTATTAGGACGAATGAGTTTGGTGCTTGTGAAAATTTTCAGTGACAGATAACCGAATTAAACAGGAGCAGAGTTCTTGAGGAGGACACATACTTACACTTAGTTTAACTGCATATTGGAACAAATGCTCTGGGGTGGGGGGGTAGCTGCAGCTGCGGCCTTGTGTTTTGAGACCTGGACTACTTCCTGAAAGGCTGCAGGGTCAATCTCCCATGCTAATCATTCTGTTCTACAAGATGACGTGTCCTTGAGCGAGATATTGAACTCTGACTGCAGCGGAAGCATTTTGTCTAAATATGAAATATGTTTTGACCTCTCTCTGGGCCTTCATGGGCATACACTAAAGAAGCTCTGCCACATTTACATTTTACAGATATTACAGTCTTGAAAATATTATGTATTACAGTTTTGAATTTTAGTAAATTATTGTTTGTTTCATATAGTTTATAAATTATTTCTTACATCAGAGAGAGAAAGAGAGACATATATTGTCATCCTATTGGTTATCAGCTGATATAAATTACTTTTTTATAGTCTGGTCTCATAGAATCAAGTTACTATACCTATATTTTTACGTGGGTCTTTGTATGCATCACAACATTTTCCAGATACAATGTACACTAGAGGCACTACAACAGCAATGACATTTATTTCCTTTCACAAAAATCACAAGAAAAATTGCAGGTTTTCAGTTCATAAACACTTACTTTTACCCTTTTCCACACACAATGCTATCTTATGACATTTAAAGACTTTTACTGTAGTGCAGGACATTTTAATGTTTGTATTACATAATACGATACATTTATAAGCTTGTTCGAGTGTGATCCATAGCTTAACTTATAGAGTTGACATTGTTCGAAAAGTTCGAAAAGTGTCATAGAAGCACCGCAAAATGAAGGGTTTTTGCATTAGCAATTGCATTTTTCATCACACGTTTCTTTATATGACACTATCATTTAGGTTTAGGTTTCAGGTTTAGGGTAGGGAGGTCGGTTTTGTTGATTTAAAATTAGATACAGCATTAACTTTAAAAACAAATTTGTTTGGGAGAAAATTTAAGTTGCTTTTAGTGGCATACAGTAGAAGTTTTATCTCGGAAATGCTGCAAAATGTGTAAAGAGCCAAGTAATATTATTTTGCAAAACTGTTGCCACATTATCATAATTTTTATGAGATCAGGCTGATTATTTTAATTTATCAGTAATATTGTATATGTAATTTTCAATGCATAATAAACAAATGTCAGCTCCAAATAATGCCTTTTCATGATTCGTCTATAACGTTAGCTGCAAAGTTTCACGCTGTGTCCTAGGCCATGGCCTTCATTTAGATTTTGAAATGTGAAATTATAAAATCGTCTATTACTTTGTGTTTAACTCAGGGCCACAAATGTCCATAGTTGTAGTACTGTATGTGCATTATTATTTTCTAAAGTAGATAAAAATAAAAAATAAAAACAGTTATTGATCTTTCAAACAGTAAGAGCGTAAGTGTAAAAAAGGCAGCCTGGCAGCATTGAGAAACTTTACCACACTCAAAAAAATATTTTAGCCTATTTTCAAGATGTATCCATTTCAATTAAATAACACATTTCCATCTAATTGAATTGCCTAATCTTTAACTAAATAAAATGTACAAATCTTAAAAAATGCTAGTTTTATTTATTACATTTTCTTCAAGGCTATTCAGTTCAATATGATGGAAATTTGTTATTAAATTGAAATAGATACATCTTGAAAATAGGCTAAAATATTTTTTGGAGTGCATATCATTACAATTACCATTATTAACATATCAGAAATCTCACAAACTCACAAAAAGTTTTAAAAATGCTGTGTTGCCACTCCAGTAAAATATATGAACTGCACGCTAGTTTTCACAAGCAAAATGTTCAATATCCAATGCATGGTCAGACTCTTATGAATGTGTATTATAAAAACAGGACAGAAAGAGATTTTAAAGACGTCCCAGATCTGTTTGCCCTGCAGTGTTTAGATTACAGTACATCATATGAAAACATAATTCCAATATTCATTCAGTGCCTGAGGAATTTAAAAATCATCTTATCTGTTTTTTTATTCCAGTCAGCATGTAACAACACTAATGTAAATGTCTTTCTTAAACAGCTCTCCTGCTTCTCAGATTTATTCTCAGCTCTGTTACTGTACATTATGTCAAGAATTTTCTAATTTGGGTCTATATATATATATATATATATATATATATATATATATATATATATATATATATATATATATAGTTGCAAGTTGCAGCATGGTATGCCCTCAAATGTCACATTTATCATCCTCAGTTTTGGTTATTCCTGATATGTGCTTTCGTCTAAACCTGAATTTCTCTTCAGAGGTTGCAGATTTTCAGTGTTTTATTCACTATCTCTCTTTTACTCTTCTCTGCTAACTCATTCTCCCTGTCCCTGTCACTCTATCTCTCTGTGTCTCCCATCTTCACCCTTACAAGACAAAACAATTTCCTGAAGAAGGGACAAGGTTTTTCTAATTCTCACAGCTTTCTCCCTCCTGTTCTCCAAGCTCACACCTCTGTTGTCATGTGTATTTGTCCTTTTCATTTGTTTGTTATCATTTTAATGATGAAACACATCTTTTTCATGAGCACTTACCAATCACTAAAACAAAAAAAAAAAAAAACACAAAAAAAATATTTGTTGCACTTTAATCTGCTTTGAATACTATACTGATGCTAGTGAAACTTTGTAGTATGGCACTTTTCGTACCACTGTCTCCTTAAGATGATTCGCTTATGTTTTTTCTCTTTTGTAAGTTGCTTTGGATAAAAGTGTCTGCCAAATGAATAGATGTATGAATAAGTTTGCATAAAATAAGTACTAAAATGGTATACATTTCAAAAATGTATTTTCTCTCTATATATCTTCTCCATCTCCAACGCGCTAACATTTTCCATCCCTCAACAGATGGTGTGCAATGTGGCATTCTGCCTGTGTTGAGGTGGGCATCAGGGAAGGGGCTGAGGTCTGCCCATGCAGCTGGCATGAGGGATTCTGACCACAAGTAAGCCAAGGTGAACAACTAATGTAGGACTGAAGACTACACTTCAATAGTATAACTACAAAAACATATTGTAACTAGATTTTTACATCTGAAGAAAATGTAAGTGCTCTTTGGTAATGTAAAACTCACTGCCACCATGCTAGGCAGTCTATAACATTTCTCAGTGTTAACATGTTAAATTGTATTTGCTAGGGTGCTCTAGGTGATGGCATACTGTTCCATGGTCAATAGGGTCCACCCCTCAGGCTCTTTGATATTCTGTTCTCTAGGGGATTTTTTCCACCCCAATTCTATCGTCTGCCAGGTAAACATTTTAAGTCTAAACACTTACAAAAGCACAAGCACAAGGCACATGATTTGAGGTACAATTTTTGTCCATAGCAAAGACAATACTTAAGTTAGTGTTTGTTGAAATCACTAATCCTATGAGTATGAGCAATAGTAATAGTAATGCTTGCCTTAGCAAATACTACATTACTACATAAGAAATCCCTTCTGCATTTATATTCAACTAACTCTGCATTTGAGAGTGAATATTCATGCTCTAAAAACTGTGCGCTCGGGTTTGTTGTTTATGAACCGTTATAAGTGCATTATTTTGAATTAAAGTATCCGGCATCAACTGCAGTAATCACATTAGTGAGCTAAGATGATTTTAGAAGCATCACGCTGTCACCCAGCTGGACTGTGTTCTTTCCAGAGACTCATATTCTATATAATTGACTTCCCTTTTTTCACAGTTATTCTTTCTTCCAAGCTTTATGAATATCCTGTTTTATCCTCACAGTTTTGGTCAGTTTGTTCTGTAATGAAATGTTCTGCTGCACTGATGCTTTCTTCGGATATTCCAACATTTAATGGTGACATTTTTACAATACTTGTATAACAGTTTAATACACAGAGTCAGCTATAAGTAAGCCATTGGTGGGCTGACTTCTCAGGAGTGTAAACATTGTAACTATGGCAGTCAAAACATTGCTCTGCATAGCAAATTCTGACTTAACCAATTCTAAATTTGGGGCTGGACTACCTGTGACAATAATTAACTGTGTTTGCTAAAGCAAGCACAACTATTACTTTTGCTTACACTAAACAAACCCCTAGCCCTAAGTATTAAACTTACCTAAATCATGCTGCATATTGAGGAGAGGTGTGTTATTACTTTTTTAATAATAACAAACTTCACCTGATGTGCAATAAAAAGGATGGAACTGAGTCATGTCTAGCCTTGACCACATCTAACACTCTTAAGTCAAGCAGCACCATATTTTTTTCAGAAAATGTAAAATGTATCTATTTTTGCAATTCCAGCCACTGTTGCAGAAGTTACACACTTTAACTATAATTCATACATCATTCTCATTCACAAATGTCCCTGGAGCTTGATCACCATGACAACAGGCGTCAAACCATAATTTACCTTCAAATGAAGCGTTTCCAGCTGTTGTTTTTTTTTAAGCTAATCAACCTGCACTCACCTTCTCCTGGTACTGTCTCCGTGACGAGTCCAGCGACTGGATCAGTGCCGTGGCGTGGCCAACAAACATGGCGTAGCACGTCGCACCCACAATCATGCTGAGAATGGTCAGCCACACATCTGTCATGCCAACGGGCGGGTACATGCCATACCCAATACACAACATGTGACTCATAGCCTTGAAGAGCGCGTACGAATACTGCTGCCCCCAAGTATCATTCTGAAAGAGGATAGATACAAATTAAATATTCAGATTAGAATACAAGCTTACTAATAACTGAATAGTTCTCAGTATACATTGTATAATACCAACAATTATGTGAGTGAAAATAGAAAAAATTGTAAGTGATTGAACAGTAGGCCTTCTTTAACTTTATATATATTTTTCCTTGTTGTCATATACTAAAAAATGGTGTGGAAAACATGTCTTTATTCTTTTTAACTACAACCCCAATTCCAAAACAGTTGGGACAGCATGAAAAATGCTAATAAAAACAAAAGGTAGGGATTTGTAAATTATATTCACACTTTGAGACATTGAAAACACTACAACTACACATTGTATGATGTTTTACCTTGTGAATTTCTTCGTTCTCTTACGAGAGGTTCTCTCGTATTGCGTAAGCTAGCTTAAGCTACGGGAAAGATTCATCTTTTCTGAGATATTGAAGCCAAAAAATTATCCTTAATTTTGTATCCATTGTCAACGCAGTGCAGCAGCTGCATACCTTGAGCGGGCTAGCTAGCGAGCTCATTGGTTGCTCTGCGGCAACTGCTGCAGCCTATAGACGAACTTGAGTGAACTCGCGTCCAATGACAGGCGCCCGCGCCGTCACTGTATCAAAGCCCGCCAGAATGGCCGTGGCTAGAGTGCATATAAGCGTAAGTTCGTAGGCTGGAACCCTGATTTTCATCTATTCAGCGAAGCTCTTCGCATCTCTGAACTGCAGAAGCCTCGTCACCGTTCGAGGGGCATCTAGCAAGCTTGGACAGCGCTCGAAGAAGCCGGCCGTCTTCGCCACCTTCAGCCATCCTGCGGGCTACGCCATCCGGCGACGTATCCTTTTTAGAGCAAGCTAGTTCCTCAGCGAACTTCACAAAAAGAGCAACGAGCGTCTTTTTAAAGATGCCTCGCACCACCTGCGCCTCATGCCGCGCCCCTCTCAGCGCCGGAGACCGCCACCTCATCTGCGCTCTCTGCCTGGGACTGGAACATGCAGAGCTCGCCCTCGCTGACGGCGGATGCGACCTCTGCGAGGAGCTTCCGATGTCGACCCTGCGGGCTCGACTCGAAGCACTCAAAACCGAAGCCGCTGCGCCGCCTTTCGTTTCGCCGCGCAGAAAGAAGCGCCGCTCCCAAAGGCTGCCGGAACCGGTGTTAGAAGCGACTACCTCGCCGGAGCCTCTCCCTCGAGCCTCGCTTTCACCCTCCCCGCCCCCCCGGGACGCGCAGTTGCCGCCGAGCGGCCGCACTGTTGCCATCTCGGATGACGAGGCGGAGGATAAGGGCTGCTGTTCCATCATGGCTTCGGACAGCGAGGAGTGGTCAGGCTCCCAAGCCTCCTCCTCGGCCCAGGAATCCAGCAGGATCCGCGCCGGAGTTTAGGAAGAACTAACGCGCCTCCTCACACAGAGGCTGTTTCAGATCTAAGGAGCGCGACGGATCTCGCCATTCGCGCCACCAAAGCTGCAGCTCAAGCCCTAGGGAAGTGCATAGCCACGCTGACTGTGACCGAGAGACACCTATGGCTAACGCTAGCCGACATGGGAGAAGCTGAACGCTCCACGTTCCTCAACGCACCGCTCTCTCCGTCCGGTCTCTTCGGTTCCGCGGTGAGTGGCATTGTTGACCGTTTCTCGGAAGTCCAGAAAGCCACCCAAGCCATGAATCTCTTCCTGCCTCGTCGCGCTAGCTCCTCTGCAGGCCGCCCATGTGACCAGCCTCCTGCAAAAGCCACTTCACAGCGCCCAGCTCAGCAAAGCCAGACTTCTCAGCGTCGACAGGGCGGCCGCCCTAGAACGCGCTCAGACAGCCGCCGCAGACCGCCGCCCCCCCCCCCGCGGGCCTCGGCCTAAGATTGCGCTGAAACCTGAGCAACCGAAGTCCTCCTAGCTTTGTTGAGGAAACGACGGCTCAGTCCCGCCGCGGCCGGACCACCGTCAAAGCTTCGCCCCCTGTCAGTCCCCTTCTCTCAGGCTACTGCAGTGGTGGATTCAGCAGCCAACAAGCCGGTGATACTGCCCGCTTGCCTGCACTCAAATGCCGTTTTCACGGCAACCCAAAGAAATCTTGTAAAAAGCAAACATTCCTTATGTGTAGAAAATGTGCCCACAATCCAGTGTTCACCCCTACACACAAGCATTACACTTCCCGTGTCCCTATCGGAGCCCACTCACATAAAGCGGGCACAGCCAGCTCGAGTGTTAGAGTCAATAAACGCGCCCACGAATCCGTGCGCGCGCCCCTTCTCTGCCCGCTCTGTCACACGGCCAGAAAACACCTCTCTGTATGTAAGTCCCATGCCCGTGACTATGCTCGCGCATCACTTCACAGATGTGACTCTTTCCCCATTCACCTCAATCGGGAACTCACTCACAGAACAGCCTGTCCCTGCTGTCTGCGAGCAGTCTTGCATAAGCACAGTAAGTGCGCTCACACATTCTGTTCAGCTCGCTGTGTGTGGCAATCAGGGCGACTTGGCCATTCACCCTCTAGCGTTACGCTTCAAAGCGTGGAAAGCTATCCCAGGGATATCCAAATGGGTGTTAAGCACAATAAAACAGGGCTATTTGCTACAGTTCGATCGCCGCCCTCCCCGCTTCAGAGCGCGGCTCGAAACTACTGTGAACACGGAAGCAGCCTGCATGCTTCGTTCAGAAATAGCAAACCTTCTGTGCAAAAGGGCCATAGAGAGAGTGCCACCTTCTCTGAGCGAGTCTGGGTTTTACAGCCGTTATTTTCTTGTCCCCAAGAAAGACGGCGGCCTCAGACCAATATTAGATCTCAGGGTTTTGAACAAGGTGCTCGCAAAAAGACCGTTCAAAATGCTTACAATCAGGAAACTCCTCGCGCATGTGCGCCAGGGGACTGGTTTATTTCTCTCGATCTGAAAGATGCCTACTTTCAGATTCAGATAAATCCCCGTCACAGGCCATTCTTGAGATTCGCCTTCGACGGCCAGGTTTATCAATACACCGTCCTTCCGTTCGGCCTGTCTTTAGCACCCCGTACTTTCACGAAGTGCATGGATGCGGCGCTCGCACCACTGCGGAGTCAGGGCTTGCAAATTCTGAACTATTTGGACGATTGGCTGATTTTGGCACAGTCACATATGGAGCTTCTGTCTCACAGGACAGTTCTCCTCAGTCATCTGAACAGTTTGGGTCTTGCAGTCAATTGGACCAAGAGCTCACTACAGCCCAGTCAGGCAATTTCCTTCCTTGGAATAGAACTAGACTCCATGGCGATGACGGCTCTCTTATCTACACAGCACGCACGCCGTGTTCAGCGACTAGCCGCGTCCTTTCAGATGAACAGCCTCACGCCTCTGAAAAAATTTCAGAGAATGCTAGGTTACATGGCCTCAGCCGCAGCAGAACTTCAGCTGGGTTTACTGTGCATGCGCCCGCTTCAGCATTGGCTAAACACCCGCGCGTCTCGCGGAGAGTGACTCAGACCTGTATCTCAGCTCTGCAGCCCTGGGCAGTGGCCGAATGGTATCAGCGGGGAGTGATGATGGGAGCTATATCTCGCCGAAAAGTCATCTTGACAGACGCGTCCAACACGGGTTGAGGCGCGGTCTGCGAGGGCTCTCCGGTTTTTGGCCTATGGTCAGTTCAGGAAAAGCTCCTTCACATAAATTGTCTGGAAATGATAGCGGTCGAGTACGCGCTCGTGCACTTCCTCCACGAAAGGTCCGTTCGGTCCGTTCGGACAACAGATCTGTGGTATCCTATCTAAACCGTCAGGGCGGTGTCAGATCCAGGAACCTCTTCCATCTGACAAAACGCATACTGAGTTGGTCCCAGTGCCACCTGCGCTCGCTGAGGGCGACGCACGTGCCAGGCCACCTGAACGACCTACCATGCCCGTTAGGCATTAGGGCTCACTCCACTAGAGGCATGGCCTCCTCGTGGGCATGGTCCAGCGGGATTTCCATTCACGACATATGTGTGGCATCGGGCTGGGCTTCCCCCTCCACCTTTGTCAGATTTTACAATCTGGAAGTGCCCGCCCTGCAGGCAAAACTACTAGCGGTTTAATACGCTACAGCTCCCCTGGTGAGCTGCACTGACGGGACACATTCCACACAGACCGGCACCGCCGCTCTGTCTTTCCCTTCCCACTATGTGCTTATGTATTACACACACACTGGCCCACACTCTTGCCGGCCAAATATTATTCCCCCACTCACAAGGGCTCCCCCGGGTCTCATGCAGTGGATGCTTGGCGCGCACGGCGTTGACAATGGGTTCCCTTAGTGTAAGCTAGCTTACGCAATACGAGAGAACCTCTCGTAAGAGAACAAATCGGTTACCTAACGTAACCTCGGTTCTCTCTAGATGAGGGAACGAGTATTGCGTAGCCAGCCGTGCTTCAGCGCCACGGCGATTTTCAGCTTCATTCAATGAAAACCAGGGTTCCAGCCTACGAACTTACGCTTATATGCACTCTAGCCACGCCCATTCTGGCGGGCTTTGATACAGTGACGGCGCGGGCGCCTGTCATTGGACGCGAGTTCACTCAAGTTCGTCTATAGGCTGCAGCAGTTGCTGCAGAGCAACCAATGAGCTCGCTAGCTAGCCCTCTCAAGGTATGCAGCTGCTGCACTGCGTTGACAATGGATACAAAATTAAGGATAATTTTTTGGCTTCAATATCTCAGAAAAGATGAATCTTTCCCGTAGCGTAAGCTAGCTTATGCAATACTCGTTCCCTCATCTAGAGAGAACCGAGGTTACGTTAGGTAACCGATTCGTTTTGTTTTTATGTAGAGTAATTTCAAATCAGATGATTGCAACAAGCTCCAAAAAATTCTAGACGGGAAATTTAAGACAATTTGACAATTTAAACTAAAAAGGCGATGTGAAACAGGAGATGTTAAACAGGTGAGGCAGTTGTGTCATAGCATATAAGGAGCCTCCAAAACAGCCTAGTCCTTCAAGAGCAAGGATCATTTGAGGCTTGTCAATTTGCCAACAGATGCTTCAGCAAATAAACTAGCAACAATTTGAGAACAATGTTCCCCAAAGACAAATGTTTCATACTGTCCCAATTTTTTCGGAATTGGGGTTGTAGGTTTTTAATTTATTTGCGTATTAACCCTTTTAAGCAATTTCAGAGCAAATACAAAAATACAGTTGAAGTCTGAAGTTCCCCTTCTGTCGCTCTCTCCACGTTGTGTCAGAGAAGCGACACTAGGGGTCTCTCTTGAGCGCCGATATTCACCTCTGGACTATGAAAAAAGGCCAATGAGAGTTGGCAACCAGTATTTGCATGTCCCGCCCCCGGACATACGGGTATTTAAGCGGCGCAAATACGGGAGTTCATTCAGAACATTTCTTCGGAGCCGATGGTCGTGCATGCAGTTACACACCATGTTCCTGTTTAATCCTCTTACGCTCTGCATGCTGTTGGATCTGACGGCGCACAACAGCAGCTTTCTCATTCGTGCACGGCTGTGCATTCTTGCCCCTGGGCGCTTCGACAGCGCAGACAACTCGAAAGAGTTATTCTAAAAGAGTGAATTTCGCTCTAAAAGAGCAAAACACAGCGGCGTTGAACATCCTTCTCAGGACTTTTTTTTAAAGAGGATTTTCCGCCTCTGTGTAGTTTCTGGATGCGTTGATTCTCCCCACCTCTGACGGCCATAAAAACTGCCTTGCATTCCTGGGTTGCGATCACACGCAGGCAGCGTTTTTATGAATGGTCTATGTTTTCAGTACGAGAACATAGCCATGACAGCATTGCGGTCGTAGGCTTTTTCTTGTAGTGAGAAAAAGCCGCTTCAGCCGCCCCCGGCGCCTCGCCTCCTTCCTACGGGATTGAGGCAGGCGCCGCGGGCGATGAAAACGATCTGGGGACAGTGACGGGCTCCGTTTCGCCGGGTGAACCCCCTCGAAACCCCCCGCCTCCCCGGCACGCTTGCTTGTTTCCGTCCCAGCTCGGGATGAGCATGCTCTCCAATGGGTTATGTTTTCAGAGTGAGAACATAACCGCGGCAGCGTTGCGATCTCTGCTTTCTCTTGTAGTGAGAGAGAGCCATTTCAGCCGCCCTCCGCACCTCGCCTCCTTCCTATGGGATTGAGGCAGGCGCCGCGGGCGATGGAGAACGATCTGGGGAGAATAACGGGACGCTTTTGCCGGGTAAATCCCCTCAAAAACCTCCCGCCTCCCCGGCACGCTTGCCTGCTTCCCCCGAGCTCGGGATTAGTGCGGTCCGCTTAACAGCCTACCGTCCGGTCCCTCGAGCTCCCTGGCATTGGATGATGACATCACCACTGCATCGGAGAGCGTAACAGCGGCGCCGAATGCGGATAACTCGCCTGGGCCGCCACCTTCGGGTCTCCGCCCAGTCTGAGCCTGACGCAAGAAGGTCCGCTATGCTTCCCCGGGCTTAATTGGTTCCGCGGGCATGTGCGCTGCTCACAGCCCCCCCCCCTCGGATTCCTGCCCGGATGTGCATGACGAGCTGAGCAAGCCCAGCTTCCTCGCTCCTCCGCTCTCGCTACCCTCGGTGGTAGAACGGTCCCAGACCGCTCCCCCCTGCACGCCATGGCCCCCTCCTGCAAGTCCACCGGGCCAGGGCACTTCAAATCTGCACTTGGGTGGTCCTGTTCTTGACGTGCTGCAGGAACTGCACTCAAACAGGCGATGGCCACTCCGTGGTCCAGAAACGCAACGATGGACAGGCAGTACGGGAGGCAGACAAAGCAGGCTTTCTCAAACGCCCCCGTCTCCCAGCTCCGTCCATTCGGCGACACCACTTGATGACTTCACCCAGCAGTCCTCAGTGGTGAAGAAACAGACCAAGGCTATTTTCAAGCAAAAAAAAAAGCATCCTGCCCTGCCGCAAACCTGCCGCCAGGGGCCATGCTCTGTCTGCTCGCCGAGGGCGTCCTCCTGCGGCTTTAAAGAAAGAAAAAAAGTGGTGCTCAGCCTCAACTAACAAGTGAGTGGGCCCAGCTCTCAGCCCCAGCGTTGAGCTCCCCGCAGAAGTTGGAAGTCCATCGTCTCACGGACCCCCTTGAGGACCCAGAAGGCTCCCAGGTGCTCCTGAGATGACAGACCCAGAGACCGAGACGTGAGCTCCAGAGCTGTTAAGACCACTCCGTTCCCCGGTGGACGGCCGGGAGGAGAATTTTTTGTTAAATACTTTACACTCTATAGAGCTATTTCCTTGTTGTCTCTGGGGTCACCTGGCCCGCAAATGCCGTTCTCACGGCACTCTGCTTTCAGGCCTCAACAGTCCCGCCTCCATGGACGCGGTGTCCCCGCCTTCAGCGCCACGACTGTTCCCCGACCGGCCGGTTCAGACGAGTCCAGAGGACGCCAACATCAAACCTCCTCCTCAGTCACGAACCCGCCCCCCGCCGGGTGCGCGGAGCAAGGTAAGTGCTTTGAGTTTATTCTCAGCACCAGAGCCTCGGGACGCCACGTTGCCTCCCGACGCCATGTTACCTGTTCCGCACCGCTGCGAAGCCCCGCCGGGTACGTCCAAAAAACCCGTCCCCTTGGTGCCCCTAGCACAGAGTTTAGAGGCGTGGCTTTCACTGCCCAACCCGTCACGCTGGCTGCACCGGACCATTCGACTCGGTTACACAATTCAGTTTGTCAGGTCTCCGCCACCCTTCGTGGGCGTACATTTTTCCACAGTACACGGCCAACATGCCCACTCCCTGCGCGAAGAAATCGCTTCCCTTCTATTAAAGGACGCGATAGAGCCTGTCCCTCCAACCGAAACGAAGAAGGGTTTCTACAGCCCTTACTTCGTTGTACCCAAGAAAGGCGGCGGCTTACGACCGATCTTGGACCTGCGAGTTTTCAATCGGACCTTGTCCAAACTCCCGTTCAAAATGCTCACCCAGAAACAAATTCTATCTGGCGTCCGGCATCTAGATTGGTTCGCAGCGGTAGACCTGAAGGACGCGTACTTCCACGTCTCAATTCGCCCTCGACATTGCCCCTTCTTAAGGTTCGCGTTCGACGGCCAGGCGTATCAGTACAAAGTCCTCCCCTTCGGCATGTCTCTGTCCCCTCGCGTCTTCATGAAAGTCGCAGAGGCAGCTCTTGCCCCACTCCGAGAAGCCGGCATACGCATACTCAATTACCTCGATGACTGGCTCATACTGGCCCACTCCCGAGAGTTACAATGCGCACACAGAGACCAGGTGCTCAGCCACCTCAGCCGTTTGGGGCTTCAGGTCAACTGGGAAAAGAGCAAGCTCTCCCCGGTCCAGAGCATCTCTTTTCTCGGTCTGGAGTTAGACTCAGTCCCAATGACATTTCAGTCAGTGCTGAAATGCCTCGCTTCCTTCAAGCCAGGTGCCGTGGTCCCGCTAAAACGTTTCCAACAGCTCCTGGGGCATATGGCATCCTCCGTGGCGGCCATGCCGCTGGGGTTGATGCATATGAGACCACTTCAGCACTGGCTCCGGACTCGAGTCCCACGAGCATGGCGCCACGGCACGCACAACATAAAAGTTACCTCTGCCTGCCGCCAAACCTTCAAACCCTGGACAGACCTCTGCTTTCTAAGGGCAGGAGTACCCTTGCAGCAGGTGTCCCGATGCGTTCTGGTCACAACCGACGCCTCCAAACTGGGTTGGGGCGCTGTGTGCAACGGACGCGCAGCCGCAGGCCGGTGGAACCGAGGCCCGCTGCGCTGGCACATCAACTGCCTAGAGCTGCTGGCTGTTTTTCTGGCCCTGCAGAAGTTTCTTCCGTTAATTCGGAAAAAACACGTCCTAGTCAGGACAGACAGCACCACGGCTGTAGCCTACATAAACCGCCAAGGCGGAGTACGCTCCCTCCACATGTCACAGCTCGCCCATTGTCTCCTCCTTTGGAGTCAGCAGCGACTGGAGTCACTGCGCGCCACTCACATCCCCGGCAACCTCAATGTGATAGCGGACGCGCTGTCAAGACAAAGCTTGCCTGGCGGAGAGTGGAGGCTCCATCCCCAGTCAGTCCAGCTGATTTGGGACCGGTTCGACAAGGCTCAGGTAGACCTGTTTGCCTCCCAAGAAACCTCCCACTGCCCGCTCTGGTATGCCCGGACAGAGGCTCCCCTCGGGGCAGATGCATTGGCACACAGCTGGCCGGCGGGGCTGCGCAAGTACGCATTTCCCCCAGTGAGCCTTCTTGCACAGGTGCTATGCAAGGTCAGGGAGGACGAGGAGCAAGCCATTCTGGTAGCCCCTTACTGGCCCACCCGGACTTGGTTTTCGGACCTCACGCTCCTCACGACAGTCCCTCCCTGGCGAATTCCCCTGAGGAAGGACCTTCTTTCTCAGGGACGGGGCACGCTCTGGCACCCGCACCCAGACCTCTGGAATCCCCACGTCTGGCCCCTGGACGGGATGCGGAACATCTAGCCGGCCTACCGCTGACCGTCATAGATACAATCAATCAAGCCAGAGCCCCCTCTACCTGGCATGTCTACGCTCTAAAGTGGCGTCTGTTCGCGGACTGGTGTTCTTCCCACTTGACTCAGCTGGACTCAGGGCCCTCTCTCTCAAGACTGCCCTGCTGATCGCGCTCGCTTCCATTAAGAGGGTCGGGGACCTGCATGCGTTCTCTGTTAGCGACACTTGCCTGGAGTTCAGTCCGGCAGATACTTTCGTGATCCTAAGACCGCGACCGGGCTATGTGCCCAAGGTTCCTACCACGCCCTTCAGGGATCAGGTGGTGAACCTGCAAGCGCTGCCCCAGGAGGAGGCAGACCCAGCCCTTTCACTGCTGTGTCCAGTACGTGCTTTACGTATTTATCTGGACCGCACACAGAGCACCAGATGCTCTGAGCAGCTCTTCGTCTGCTTTGGGGGACAGCAGAAAGGGAAAGCTGTCTCCAAGCAGAGACTCGCCCACTGGGTTGTCGACGCCATTTCCCTGGCTTATCACACCCAGGCCGTGCCCCCCCTTGCGGGTCCGAGCTCACTCCACCAGGAGTGTTGCGTCCTCAGGGGCACTGGCTAGGGGCTCTGCCCTAGCAGACATTTGTAGAGCAGCAGGCTGGGCAACACCTAACACTTTTGCGAGATTCTACAATCTCCGAGTTGAGTCAGTATCGTCCTGTGTTTTCTCAGGTACCGAGCCCGTAGAACTCGGTGGCACGCCCACGATCTGACCGGGTGAATCGCTTGCACCTAGCGCACTTCCCCCTAACCAGGGGAAACAGTGCGCCTTCGTTCCCAGGAGATCTCAGGTTTGGGACACTGGTCGATTCCTCCCTAGCCCTCGTGGGTCGCAGTTCAGCAGAGGAACTCGCTGACCCAAGCCACTGCGGGTACCGCAAGCTACCCTGTACTGGTATAGGTGCTCCACAGGTAAGGCCTCCTTCGGACTCCCCGTGTGTAACACCACGGTTCTGTCCCCTCTGGCGAGCTGACTCCCGTGTTTCCCTTAGGCAGTCATGGCTGCCTCGGCTGCCGTGCTGTATGTTCCCCCCTCTATGAGGCTGGATCCACCACCGCACCGACTTTTCCACATAGGCCCTAAGCAGGCCTCTGATGGTTTTGCCACTTAAACTTGCCTCCCCTCTCGGGTAGGCGTGGCCTCCGCAGGGTCTTCTCCGCCCTGAATAAGGGCTAAGACCCCCTTCCCTCAATGCGTGTAAGGGCCCCGGCCTTAGTTGCTCTATGTGAGAAACATAGAGAGAAAAGAGGCCCGGCCAGGCTTGGCCCGTTCCCAGGTTGGTGGCCAGCACCTTGTTCCCCTCCAGGGTAACGATAAGGAATCCTGATGGCTTAAATGGGGCATTGGGGAAGGGTACGTGCAGCCTGATACAGTTGGTCATCTTGCACGTAAGAATACCTGCTCGCTCCTGTATCAGCAGTTCACGTACACGGCTCAGCGCATGGCACTTTTATAAGTGGACCCCTAGTGTCGCTTCTCTGACACAACGTGGAGAGAGCGACAGAAGGGGAACGTCTAGGTTACGTATGTAACCTCCGTTCCCTGATGGAGGGAATGAGACGTTGTGTCTCCCCTGCCACGTCGCTGAGCCGAGCCACTGTTGTGGCCGGACCATTTCCGGCTCCTCAGAAAAATCCTGAATGAACTCCTGTATTTGCGCCGCTTAAATACCCGTATGTCCGGGGGCGGGGCATGCAAATACTGGTTGCCAACTCTCATTGGCCTTTTTTCATAGTCCAGAGGTGAATATCGGCGCTCAAGAGAGACCCCTAGTGTCGCTTCTCTGACACAACGTCTCGTTCCCTCCATCAGGGAACGGAGGTTACATACGTAACCTAGACGTTTACATACACCTTAGCCAAGTACATTTAAACTGTTTTTTCATAATTCCTGACATTTAATAGTAGAAAACATTTCCTGTCTTAGGTCAGTTAGGATCACTACTTTATTTTAAGAATGTGAAACATCAGAATAATAATTAGAGAGAATGATTTATTTCAAATTGTATTTCTTTCATCACATTCCCAGTGGGTCAGAAGTTTACATACCCTTTGTTAGTATTTGGTAGCATTGCCTTTATACTGTTTAACATGGGTCAAACATTTTAGGTAGCCTTCCACAAGCTTCTCACAATAAGTTTCTGGAATTTTGGCCTATTCCTCCAGAAAGAACTGGTGTAACTGAGTCAGATTTGTAGGCCTCCTTGCTCAGACATGCTTTTTCAGTTCTTCCCAAAAAATGTCTATTAGATTGAGGTCAGGGCTTTGTGATGGCCACTCCAGTACCTTGACTTTGTTGTCCTTAAGCAGATTGCCGCAACTTTGAAGGTATGCTTTGGGTCACTGTCCATTTGGAAAACCATTTGCAACAGAGCTATAACTTCCTGGCTGATGTCTTGAGATGTTGTTTCAATATATCCACAGAATTTTCTGATGCAATCTATTTTGTGATGTGCACCAGCCCCTCCTGCAGCAAAGCACCCCCACAACATGATACTGCCAACCCCATGCTTCATGGTTGGGATGGTGTTCTTCAGTTTGCATGCCTCACCATTTCAAATCAAATCAAATCAAATCCCTTTATTGCCACTCAACCATATACACAAGTGCAACAGTGGCCGAAAGTCTTGGGTGCAGTTTCAAGCAACATTTTCAAGCAGCAGTATGACAATTACAATAAATATCTGATTTACACATAACACAGTTTACACAATATTCAATATACACCAAATAATATACAATATACAGTATACACAAAATAAGAACATACACTGTACCCCCTCCCCCCCCCACCCCCCATGTAATCAGTAGAAATAAATATGAAGTGTTGTGTTGACATTTAGCTGTCGGTTGATAGTCAGTTGCCAGTGTATTATTAAGAAAAGTATCAAATGTGAGTCCAGTCTGAGTCTAATAATGTGCAGTGCTGATATATGTATCGTGAGCAATCAAGAGTTCAAAAGTCTGATTGCTTGGGGAAGAAGCTATCATGAAGTCAGCTGGTGCTGGTCCTGATGCTGCAATTATGCCTGCCTGATGGTAGCAGTGAGAGCAGCCCATGGCTCGAGTGGCTGCAGTCTTTGATGATCCTCAGAGCTTTCTTCACACACCGCCTGGTATAGTTGTCCTGGAGGGAGGGAAGCTCAACTCCAATAATGTGTCTGGCAGTTTGCACCACTCTTTGCAGGGCTTTGCGGTTGAGGTCGGAATGGTTGCCATACCAGGCAGTGATACAGCCAGTCAGGATGCTCTCTACAGTGCTGATGTAGAACCGTGTGAGGATGTGGTGGTTCATTCCAAACATCTTCAGCCATCTCAGGAAGAAGAGGTGCTGGTGAGCCTTCTTCACAACAGCCTGAGTGTGGAAGGACCATGTGAGTTCCTCAGTGATATGGACACCAAGGAACTTGAAGCTGCTGACTCTCTCCACCGTTGCTCCATTAATGGTGATGAGGCTGTGTTCTGTCTTTTTTCCTGAAGTCCACCAAAAGCTTCTTGGTCTTACTGACATTGAGGGAGAGGTTGTGCTCCTGACAATAGCGTGTCAGAGTGTGAACCTCCTCTCTGTAGGCTGTTTCATCATTGTCAGTGATCAGACCTACCACTGTCGTATCACTTAATGATGGCTTTGGAGCTGTGTGTTGCCACACAGACATGTGTGTACAGGAAATACAGGAGTGAAATGAGAACCCAGCCCTGTGGGGCTCCAGTGTTGGGGGTCAGTGATTAGGAGATGCTGCTGCCCATTCTAACCACCTGGCATCTGCTTGACAGGATGTCCAGTATCCAGCTGCACAGCGAGCTGTTTAAGCACAGATTTTCTCATCAAGCTTGGAGGGCACTATGGTTTTGAATGCTGAGGTGTAGTCTACAAACAGCATTCTCACATATGTGTTCCTTTTTTCCAGGTGGAAGAAAGCAGTGTGTAGTGTAGATGCAATGGCATCATCAGTGGAGCATTTGTTGCAGTAAGCAAACTGCAGTGAGTCCAGTGAGGTAGGCAGCACAGAGCAGATGTAATCTCTGATTAGTCTTTCAAAGCATTTGCTGATGATGGGGTTCAGAGCAACAGGTCGCCAGTCATTTAAGCAAGTGATTTTGGATTGCTTTGGTACAGGCACAACGGTGAATGTTTTAAAGCATTTGGGGACCACAGACAAGGAGAGGGGAAGGTTGAAAATGTCCATAAAAACACCGGCCAGTTGGTTCACGCACCCTCTGATGACGTGGCCCAGAATGGCGATATTCACCCATCGGAAGGATCAGGTTATGTCCGCTATATAGAAGGAGAGTGAACTAACCTCTTTAGTTTTGGCCACGGGAGCTCTCTCCACGAGTGTGGTGTTGTTTCCCTTGAAACAAGCATAAAAAGATTAAGTTCATCTGGTAGAGAGGCAGTAGTGTTCACGGCAGAGTTTTTATTCCCTTTGAAGTATGTGAAGATATTAATTCCCTGCCACGTGTTTCTAGAGTCTGTGTAGAACTGTCCTCCAATCTTGTCCCTGTATTGGCGTTTGGCTGCTCTGATAGCTTTGCGGAGGGCATAACTGGCTTGTTTATGCTCCTCCGCGTTCCTGGAGGTCTGCGCATTAAGTGGTGCATGAACATCGCTATTAGTCCATGGTTTCTGGTTAGGGTAGATTAGTATTGTTTTTGTCGGCACTACATCATCTATGCACTTCCTGATGAAACACGTTAAGGTATCAGTGTAGACCTCGATGTCGTCATCAGAGGCGGACCGGAACATCTCCCAGTCCACATGATCAAAACAGTCCTGTAGCATAGAATCTGATCAGATCTGATAGCACTGGATCATTCTTCTTTTTTCAGTTTCTGCCTGTAAGTGGGTAGAAGGAGAATGGAAGGGTGGTCCGATTTGCCAAATGGTGGGCGGGGGAGGGATCTGTAGCCATCCCGGAAGAGAGAGCAATGGTCCAAAACCCGGTCCCCTCGTGTGTTGCAACTGATGTGTAGGTAGTTTTTTGGTGCTATTGACTAGAAGCTGGCTTTTTTAAAGTCCCTGGTCACAATGAACGCAGCCTCAGGGTGCAGGTTTCCTGCTTGCTTATACTCCCATACAGTTCCTTGAGTGCCCAGTCTGTGTCAGCTTGTGGGTATAACATAACAATGGTCATAATGGCCAAACAGATAAAAAAAAAACATTCATTAGACTAGATGACATTTCTCCAAAAAGTAAGATCTTTGTCCCCATGTACACTTTCAAACTGTAGTCTGGCTTTTTTTATGCCAGTTTAGGAGCAGTGGCTTCATCCTTGTTGAGCAGCCTTTCAGGTTATGTCGATATAGAACTATTTTACTGTGGATATAGATACTTGTCTACATATTTCCTCCAGCATCTTCACAAGGTCCTTTGCTGTTGTTCTGGGATTGATTTGCACTTTTCGCATCAAACTACATTAATCTCTAGGAAACAGAATGCGTCTCCTTACTGAGCGGTATGATGGCTGCGTGGTCCCAGGGTGTTTATACTTGTGTACTATTGTTTGTTCAGATGAACGTGATACCTTCAGGAGTTTGAAAATTGCTACCAAGGATGAACCAGACTTGTGGAGGTCCACAATTTTTTTTACTGAAGTCTTGGCTGATTTCTTTTGATTTTCTCATGATGTTAAGCAAAGAGGCACTGAGTTTGAAGGTAGGCCTGAAAATACACCTTCAGTTCAGTACACCTCCTATCAGAAGCGAATTGGCTAATCGTCTAAAGGCTTGACTTCAACATATGTAAACTTCTGACTTCAAATGTATAAAGATTTATATTGAATATCATCAAAAGTTTGAAAAATATTGAGACAAAATTATATTAGCTATTTCCTATATGCCAATGCGTATGCATGAATGAAAGTTTAAACTCTTCCAATGACTGCATGTGTCACAATCCCTGTTGTCTTTTGTTTTTGTAATTTTATGTCTAAATTCTTATTTAGTTCCTGTTTCCTGTTAGTTGTGTAGTCCTTTATAGTTTTATTCCTTGATTGGTTCTCCCTGATTATTTCTCATTCCCTGACTGTTTCCCCAGGTGTTCCTCGTTCCCTTGTTTGTTCCCTTGTGTATTTAAGCCCTTGGTTTCCCTGTTTCCTGTGTCAGTTCTTGCATGATTTGTTATGCTCTGTGCTAGGTTCCCTGTGTTTGTCTTTATTCTGAGTTTTCGTGTTTATTTTTAATAAAGCTGCACTTAGATCCTCATTCTTTGCCTGCCTCGTCACAGAATGAATATTAATCTAAACCGACTCCTGGGAGCTTTGCATTGGAGAAAAAAGTCAAACATAATGAAAATATGTTCAAATGGGGCTGGAAATGAAATCCAAGCTGGAGAAAAGTGGGTCAGCTATTTAGAAATATGTGAAATTTCTGTGCAAGTCTAAAATAGTGAATAAATTGCCCTTGTCCAGTGGATGTGTGTGGAAATCCGTGAGGAATCAATATTGACTCTTCTGAGGAGACATGTCCAGATTGCTTTCAGACTCATTTCTGCAGGGGCTCAATCTACAGAGAGAGACAGCTTATTACAGCTTTCCAAGAAGAAGAAAAGGACCATACCATTTCAGAATGACATCGCTTTCACTGGAAAAGCTGGATGTAAAAATGTAAAGTAGCTGCAGGCATTCAAAATGAATTGGAAAATACAATGTGGCCTATTTTACTTTAATACATTAGTGTGTTTAAATACTCAGAACCCTTGTATTTTACGGATATCTTTTGGTGACATACTCAGTCCAAATTTTTTTTGCCACACCTGCTATTGAATTCAGAACATTGACTATTGCCAATGTTTTTTTTACTGGCCACAAAATGTTATTTAGCATTATTATTATTGAAAATATCTCTGTCATTGGAATTATTTTGCCTTTTCCTTTCTTGTTTATACAGTTGAAGTCAGAAGTTTACATACACTTAGGTTGAAGTCATTAAAACACATTTTTTTAATCACTCCACAGATTTAATATTAGCAAACTGACTCAGTTACACCAGTTTTTTTCTGGAGGAATGGGCTAAAATTCCAGCAACTTTTTGTGAGAATTTTGTGGAAGGCAACCCAAAACGTTTGACCCAAGTTAAATAATTTAAAGGCAATGCTACCAAATACTAAAAAAGTGTATGTAAACTTCTGACCCACTGGGACAGCTTGCTCACTGGGGTTATTAATACAATTATTATTTAATTATTTTTAAACACGATTAAGAATTGTATTTTATCTAAATTACACAATGATGATTCATCGACTTTATAGACATTACAGTTTTGTCGTCTGTTAATGCTGATCTTCTGTAAAGCTGCTTTGAAACGATGTGTGTTGTGAAAGGCGCTATACAAATAAAATTGACTTGAATTGACTTGACTGGGAATATGATGAAAGAAATAAAATTTGAAATAAATCATTCTCTCTACTATTATTCTGAAGTTTCACATTCTTACAATAAAGTAGTGATCCTAACTGACCTAAGACAGGAAATGTTTTCTACTATTAAATGTCAGGAATTATGAAAAATGTACTTTAAATGTATTTGGCAAAGGTGTGCAGTGTAGGTGTCACTCACAGCATTATATATGACATGATTCAGTCTATGTCTTGCAGTGAAGCTGCATCTGACAAAAAAACATCAAACATCTGTATTTTGATCCTCATATATTGGTTTTGGTGGCTTAATGTGAGGAATATTCCATATGTGTCAACTAGAGCTGTGCGATATGACGATATATATTGTGGCAACGATTTAAAGTCTCAGTTGATAAAGATTTTGCTATATTGTGTATATCGCGATATGTAAATATCCATGTGCAGAGCTTGGGCTTATCTATCAGTGGGCAGGGCTTCAAGTGTATATTTTCATTGTTTTTTTGTGTTTTTTTTAAACTTATGCATTTATTTTCTTTGTTGCGTTGCTTGGGAAATCTTGAGTTTCTTGAGGAAGGTTTATAATAATAATAATATTGGTCAACATCATATCAGACTGAAATATGGCATAATTGTTAATTTATTGTTCTAATAAGAATTATTTAAAATGAAGTTGTGTGTTTTTTTTTTTTATTTGGACTATTGTCCCATTCCAAATAAAGAGAAAATTACTCAGCGCCAACTCACATCTTAGAATAGCATTCTGAGATAATATTCTTCTCACCACAATTGTACAGAGAGGTTATCTGAGTTACCATAGACTTTTTCAGTTCAAACCAGTCTGGCCATTCTTTGTTGACCTCTCTCAGCAACAAGGCCTTTTCATCTGCAGAACTGCCTCTCACTAGATTGTTTTTGTTTTTTGAACCATTATGAGTAAATTCTAAATGGTAAATTGTCTGCACTTATATGGTGCTTTTTTAACCTAAAAGGTTTTCAAAGTCTAGCACCAACAATCATAGCATGGTCCAAATCACAGAGATCAAAAATGTTTCCCCATTCTGATGGTTGATGTGAACATTAAATGAAGCTTCTGCATGATGTTATACACTGCACTGCTACCACTTGATTGGCCGATTAGATAATCGCATGGATGATTGTATTGTTAGTGCCAGACGGGCTGGTATGAGTATTTCTGTAATTGCTGATCTCCTGGGATTTTCACACACAACAGTCTCTAGAATTTACTTTGAATGGTGCCAAAAGCAAAAACCAAAAAAACATCCAGTGAGCAGTAGTTCAGTGGAAATGCCTTGTTGATGAGAGAAGTCAACAAAGAATGGCCAGACTGGTTTGAACTGAAAAAGTCTATGGTAACTCAGATAACCTCTCTGTACAATTGTGGTGAGAAGAATATTATCTCAGAATGCTATTCTGAGATGCGGGTTGGCGCTGTTTTGGTGGCAGAAGGGGGGCCTACACAATATAAGGCAGGTTGTTTTAATTTTGCAGCTGATCGGTGTATAATTCACTGATTAGATTATCAGAGATTCATCATAGATTATCCAAAAATAGGCAATACAATATGTTAATTTAATATATTAACAATGATATATATATATATATATATATATATATATATATATATATATATATATATGTGATATACTGTAGAATTACTCATATTGTGATTATGGTCATATCGCCGAGCCCAAGTGTCAACGTGCAGTTCTTGAGAAAAATTAATAAATAAATAAACCCTGAGGCATCGTAGATAAACATATGATGATGCATTTGTAACTGAGGAGACTTGTTCACAACATCCACAAGTTGCGGCAGATGTTTCATTTTTTAGATTAATTGTATATCTTTAACTTGATAGAGTTTGAATCTGTTACATCACTTACAACAGTGTATCTTTCTTACAATTTTTTATTTAATGTAATGTAATATGTTGCAGTTCCTAAGAAAGTTACCATCCAACTGCCGAGTTTTATTTACTTGCCAAAGCCAGATTTTACAGGCATTTGGCAAGTGTTAATTTTTAATTTGAGCACCTTTTCCATGATAATCTCACTGTGTCCCTCTAATGTCTGTACACCTCCCTGCTGATTGTTAATGCTCTTGTTTGAATCTGATCTAGGGTTTATGTTACTGCAGGACAGGGGAAATCATAAACAAACAATAATCCCCCAGGGAAGCAAGTGAGCCACCATAGGCCTATAAATCCTAGATCCTGAGAGGACGTGCTCATTTGGGGTTTGGCCTCTCACGCTCTTATTGGGTTGATTTTGGGTCACAGCTCGGGACGCTGGCATTCAGATAAAGCAGCTAAATCTCTGCCTCTTTCTGGACACTGGGGACTCCGTGGACGCCCGTCCTCTTGACTAAAAATGGAAAAAAATAAAAACCCATCTCACTGGACAACTGTCAATACTAGAGTTCTATCGAATGAAGAAAAGAAAACACAATCTATTGTAAGACATTTCAACCAACTAACACCCTTCTTATGTAATAATGCTATGACATATTTAGTAATTATAAAATTAAGGTAGCATAACACAATATGGTTATTTTGCTGGAAATTCAATTAACAGAAATACAGGTAATAATGCCTATGTTTGGATATTCCAGTGAATTAATTCACACCAACGTTGATTATTCTTTATATTTAATTAGAACTTGATGAATGCAAGTCAAATGACAATTCAATTATAAGTCTGTCATCTGTGCAAAAACTACTTCACATCTATAATTTTAATCAAATACAATTGCTATTTCCATCTCTACATTCTGATTGGATGAGCCACAATGCAGAACCGTGTAAAATAGCCGATACACATAACTTGAATTCTGCAAAAAAGCAACTAATCGTGAGGTTGCACAACTAAACTATGCTCTGTGTTACTCACCTTAAAAAAAAACGTCTTTCTCATTATAACTTTTTAGGGACACACCCGCTCTGCATTGTCACATTACTCCTGTTCACTCATCTATTAATGTTGCCTAAATAGAACTAAATATATCCACTGTGTTTCAGCAAATCACACAGCATGTGTGTCAACTCGTGGTAAGGCTAAAATAGTAATATAAAGAATAACAATATAAAAACAATAAGAAAACATGGCCTCTGAGAAACACACATTAGTAGCTTAGCAAAGGCAAATTTACACTTGAGGGACGAATGCGAACCCCTATGTGAATCAATATGAAAATAATATCATATAATTAATACTCCCATATGAATGATATGAAAAACAATTAGTAAAAAAATACTCATGTTTTGCTTTAAAAGTGAGGTGTAGTGCAGTGACAGTAAAGATGATAGGGATGAGATGGGCATCCCATGGGGAGCATATGCTAATCTGATTTGAGGAAGATTTGTGTGTAAACACTCACCACCATCTTGTTCTTGGCGACCCAGCAGTCAGCAGGGAAATCTTGCAGCATGGGCACCAGGAACTGCAGGCAGCCATCCCAGTGACACAACAACAGCATCATTCCAATTAAATTCACGATTCGCACCATTGCACTGGCCAGGTCATAAGTCATATGAAAGATCTGGGAAAAAATGGAGAGAAGGAGGGATGGTGAGATGTTGTACAAAAGCTTTCACACGTTGATCTCTCACGAATGTCACTGCCATTCGGATTTTAATTTCAATCAGTGCAAAATAAATGTACATTCGGTTCTAAAACAAAATCACCAAATACGACAATTTTATTGATTAATGACTGAATTGAGGTATGTTGTACAAGCAACACCTTTAAAGGTAAAAAAAAAATCAGCCCATTTTCAAGAAACCCCTGAAGTTAAGATAACTCTTAATAATAATTATAAGTGTACATTAGGGGTGTAACGATTTGCTCTGACAGCGATTCAATTCAATTATGACTCTTTACCTAATGATTATGATGGGTCCGAAATTAACATTTTGGCCCACCTGCCAAGGTGGCTGGTAGATGAAAAAATTTACCAGCCAGTCAGATTTTTTAGCAGCCAATTATGTATTTATTTATTTCATTTTACAAGTGGATTTAAGACATAATGAACAATACTGTAAGCATTTTTAAAAGTGAACAACGTTCATGAAATATTTAATTGCTAGATAGTCCATTTAGAATTATTTTTCAGATTATTCACTTATTACAACAAACTACATGTTGTTATATGAACGACCAGTAATTCTGGATGTGTTAACAATTATTCATTTTAATCATTATAATTGTTTTTATTTATTTAATGAATTTCTACTCTTATTTCATATATTCTTATTTCTTATTCGTTTTTTTATTTATCTTGTATTTTCTTAAAAATGTATATGTAAAGCACTTTGAATTGCCATTGTGTATGAAACGTGCTATTTAAATAAACTTGCCTTGCTTTGCCTAGAGCGAGTACCGATACTTCCTTTTCAGTACTCGCTGATACTGATTCTTGTTTTTTTGTTTTATTTTTTTTATTTTAAATAAATCCACATAAACAGTTTTTCTCATCAAAATTGTGTCTAAATAAATTAATTTAATAAAACTTTAATGAAATGAAAATTCTGTAGAATAATTATTTTTAAACATAATCTTGTATTATTTTTATCAAATGATGTGGTTTTAATCATAATGTCACTGCATAATACAAAAAACATCAATGAAGTTTAAAAAAAAAAAGTGCATAACATGTGAGATATTACTTAAATATTATACAAATACTTTTTGTATTTATAATTTTTAGTAGTAGTAGTATTACAGTGAATATTACTTAACTATACAGTGGTGATATATTTCAGTTGTATTTCTTTTTTTTTTTCATTTTTTTTTTCATTTAAATTCATTTTAATTTGAAGCCATTTCCGTTTTTTTTTTGTTTAAAAGGAAGTTTTCACCTCTGGAAAATCCTGCCCCTACGCGACTCAAAGTGATAATCAAACTACAAACGGCAGCTATTTAAATAAATATGTAGTCTGTATGAAGTGATTTGGCGCACTGCTCTGTGAATTAGCACTCTGTTCGCTGTAATCTGCTACAAACAGAGTGTGCTAGTGTGAGCCAAGGAGCTCATAAGAGCAACCAGCATCAGCAGAACACTTGCTCCACACATTCACAGGCACTCACATTTGAAGAGCACACAGCACATGCAAAGTATATATATATATATATATATATATCATGAAATCTCAGTCTTTGTGGTTTAATAATCACACTAGGAGATAACGTGATTTTAATTTGTGCGCTGAATGTTTACGGAATGTCATTCATACGTCAGATGGTATCGGAGTATTTTTACGAGTACAAGTACCTGAGCGTGATATCCTAGCTGCTAACTGGACTTTCTATAAGCAGCGGGACTAGCTAATGAGAGCCAATCCATTAGGGTTGCCACTTTTGTTATAAAATAAGGGACACTTATTTGTCTTCTTTATCTTAATTATGTATACATTTTGGATGGTATATACATTTATTTATTTTTTTATTATAATTTTTTTTCCTTCACCTGTATTTGTCTTTATGATTATATTCATACATTTATCTTATTTAACATTTACATAGAAAAAACTCCACAGTTTTAGCACAATGTGTGGACATTTCAGATGGTCCCTTACCCACCATAGGTGATTTCAATGTTAAATTGGCGATTTGGAACGATTTCACCGTGACGCCATCTGACCAGCTTAAATATGGGACAAATCGCGTTCCGTATTGATTCAATACGGGAACGCATCATTTTATCTTTAAATATGGGACGATCCCATGTTTTATGGGACAGGTGGCAAACCTACATTCCATGTAAATACCTGCAACCTTCCTGACTTAAGACCTACAGAGCCCCGTTGATGACAAAACTGGAACATGTTACATTATTTTACAAGATGACACAAACTGACAAAATGGCACCCGCCAGAGTGGCGAAATTCACCAACCAAATACAAAATGTTCTTGCATTTGGTGCTTGGTGTTAATTTCAGACCCTGAAAGTGTGAAATCTGAAATTTGGTCATTATTTGATTTTGGAACAATTAATAAGTCAGTGTATTTACCACTGTGCTACCCAGGCCCCAAGGAGTCAGTGTTTTTAATAATTCTGAAAATGTTTTAATGAATAAATATGATATTACTATGACAAACGTAATATAACATGATATAAACAAGATATACTTTTATAAAAAAAACACGGATTTGTGAAAGTTTTCACCTAACTGGTGTCATAATAAACGCCATGGTACTGGCATACTACCATTCTACTCTATCTGCCATAGACTGACATAGCAGTATTAAGAGTTATATGTGAAGTATGCCATTGCGAACACAGCCCATGTAACACGTGTCACTAGGCCTGTTGCGATTATTAAATATTCGTCTAATCCCAGTTATCTAATCTAAACAATTTGAGATGACCACTTTTATTGTGCAATTCAAATTCCAATCACATTTTAATGCCCAAATAAGGGAATTATAAAAGAATATATTAAATGCAATGAACGGCGCTTTTGCGTGCCATTCAACTGAACTCCAAGCATCAACCCAGAGCTCCTGTCCGGAAGAGCGTGTGAAATGCTTCTCAAATGCTCTGATGTGTGCGCCATCAGCAGAGGCTCACGCCAAACTCCCGCAAAAATATGTTGGAACCCTATGTTTAATTTAACGATCGGGTAATGGCAAATGTTCTTGGTAAAAGCGGTTCATTCACTCATGTTAATGACACAGAGTGACACTTAGGGGCGACACACGCTTACTCTATTTCTGTGGTGATCACATTTTGAAATTAAATCTCAAAGGTTTTGCTTCATGAGAAATAATGGCTCGTAGGTTTCATCAAAGAGCATTAAAATAACTTGTCAAAGTGAAGAAATTAGGACAGAAATATTTTACTATTGCTTAATTTAACATAATATTCTATTACATAATATAAATATAATAAAAATATATTTTCAATTTTATATATATATGTCTGATATATTTTTTATAAGTTCCAAAAAACAAGAGTGTAATTGTAACTAAAGTTGACCAAAGATACATATTTTAAGTATTTAGAAATATTTTGATATCTAAAAACATTTGATGTCATTCATATAGTTATAAAGCCTTAAAATGAAATCTTATATCCCAATTTTATTATTTGATTTACATATTTGGATAGAAATATGTAAAAATGTAGGCTTCATGCTATTCTCCGCGACATCCACGCACAACTGACCACGTGCCCCACCGAGAGCGAGAACCACACATTATAGCGACCACGAGGAGGTTACCCCATGTGACTCTACCCTCCCTAACAACCGGGCCAATTTAGTTGCTTAGGAGACCTGGATGGAGTCACTCAGCACACACTGGATTTGAACTCGCGACTCCAGGGGTGGTAGTCAGCATCTTTACTCGCTGAGCAACCCAGGCCCCCTAAAAATGTCTTCTTAAGATGTATGAAGCACACTTGCGCCTTAAGAAATATGACAATTTATATGACAATTAATTCTGAAAGCCCTAAAGGGACAATTAATCGCCATATCCCTCAAACAGACAATGAATCGTCACATTTTCAATAATTTGTTTGACAACTAATTGTCAGCCAAACTTCATAATCATGACAGCCCTACGTGTCACCGTTGTCATATGAGATTTTTGGCCAATCACCTGTTCACAAATGTATTGTATACATGTGTTTTTACATGTGTTTTTCTGTTTGTGTAAAAGACCACGCTTCTTTTCAGAATCTCTAACAACATATTAACTGAAAGCAGGAAAGAACAGGTCCAGACTCATTAACTCCACTATAAGACACACAGAGAGAAAGAGATGAAGAAGGTTGAAGGTGAGTGAGTGATTGGCTAATCCTAATGGTTAAGTATCCTCTTGGGAGACCATCGGTCGCCAATGCAGGCAGTCGGGTGTTAATGGTCTCCACAATTTTAAGCTACTTAATCTGAGTGAAGCCACGACATGCACTGTTAACTGCACCCATGCTTATTAAAAACCACTCGAGTCACTTTAAAACAGCACTTTTAAAAGCTTATGTGAGAGGGATCCGCTTACGAGCCATTGTTATTGGGCGACGAGAAAAGCCCTATAAATAAGAACCAGTCATGAGCGGTCTCTCTCTCTCTATCTGTCTCCCTCTCTGCCTGTCTGTCTCTCTTGTCCACGGTCACCTACCAATTGCTGCCACTGTGATTACTGTTCGTATGCTTTTATTTAACAAGTTCTTCCTCTGCCAGGACATTGTAACCACAAACAGGACATTATGTTGCTCAGAGTTCTGTTTTTTTCTGAGTGCAGACAAACAGCATGAGGCCAGATTAAATAATGGTCTCTCTAAAACATTAACTAGCAGTAAAGCATCTGAATTAATCATGCAGCCTTCTGTAAAAGTCACCCTCATTACCGACTATCTGCCATTAATGCACACTGTATCATTACAGAGAGAGATAAAATGATAGAGCTAGAAAGAGGACACTTCAGATACAAACTGATGGTGCTCAATAATGGTTGGGAATCAAGAATCAGTTGATAATTCAGAATTTGCTAAATTAACGGAAACAACCGATATTCAAGACATTCTGTTCTGCTAATGGTTGTCTGAATGTCTGAATTATTCAGCTGATAAGGATGGAACACTATACTAAAATACTCTATTTTGCTAATTAATCTATAGCACAAAAGAAACTATGTTGTAGACGAGTTGTGTGTATGCAGTGTGGATTAAATGTGATAAGAAAGACCAGGTGCTACAAAATAGCCTGATACTAAAACAATAAATAAATAAAGCATATTTCTATTGTCATGTCCTCGCTGGTTGCATGCAACAACAAACATACATACTTCCAATATTTGAAATGGTCACTACAGTAAACCCATAAGTAGATAGGCCAAGAATAGAGTATTATGAAGTATATAAAATGTTAAATAACAGATAAAACAGAGCAATTCACATTTTAAACATTTACATTACATTTACACATTTGGTAGACGCTTTTATCCAAAGCGACTTACAGTGCACTTATTACAGGGACAATCCCCCCGGAGCAACCTGGAGTTAAGTGCCTTGCTCAAGGGCCCAACAGTGGCATCTTGGTGGTGCTGGGGCTTGAACCCCCGACCTTCTGGTCAGTAACCCTGAGCCTCAACCACTGAGCCACCACTGTCCCGGTGGCATCTGGAGTATTTTGCCACCTTCCATGGCAATATGTTTCCAGAGCTTTGAATAATTTCTGTCCCTGATTGCAATGTACCCTTGGTGTCAAGCTCCCCCTCATGTTAAACGATTATATAAAAATACTATTAGCAGGTTTATTACCTCTAAAGGACTCATTCAAGAGTACAGAATTTGCGCATTGCACCCAGACCACCATAATGGCATTCAGATCTATGGATAAAAACAATGCACAATGAGAGAGACATGACAAGGATTGGTTAAACGTTTCTGTCTCTCTCCTGTCTGTCTATGCTCTTCAGTTCTAATAAATTAGCACTGTGAAATGGAAACAGACTGCTCCGCAATTAAAAGGAAAGTGCTCTGGATAGATTGTGGAAATCCTCTCTAATGTGGCCTTATTATAAAGTCATTATTGTGGATCAGGGAAATATAGACTAATTTGTCTTATCCAAATGGCGAGGGATGGATCTAGGAATGCATGAATCACAAAAACCATGGAGGCCGGTTAACTTTCTCTCTCAAACACACACTGAGTGATGGATGCTTTGCCTCTGTGACTCTAATTGACATGGAGGAACATTAAAGATGAGAGCTGCACAGAGACTAAACAACATTTTAAGTCAGAAGCAGGAGGATTTTGTCAAACATATACATGAGTGAATGATTTTGTTTCTCACCATTGTGATTCCAAAAACACAAGCAATTCATGACATGACAAAACATTGCATTGCAAATGTCAGTGCTTGTTCTGTAAGAGAGACTCAGTTAAATTAAAACAGAAACAGGTTTAGTTAGAACACTTTCTTGCATTTCCCTTGTGATAAAGACTATTTACTGCCAAAAAAGGACACTTATTCTAGGAGAAATACACTATTTAAATAATCCATTATAAAGCATGGTTGCTTAAATTTTAGTGATATATACTATGTTAACACATTATTCATATACTGTCTAAAACTTATGGGCCCAATTTTAAATGGAAAATGGAAAGCTGATTCATTGAGCTGTAAAATTATGGGGAAGAAAACGCTTGACAGAAAATATTGTCTTTCTCCATTGATTACAACTTCATTCTTTTTGCAAAAGTATTGTGCAGCGTCTCACGCCAAAGCCCCGCTGAAAAAATACAAAATCCCATATTTAGAGCAGGAATGTCCCATATTTGTCTGGTGGAAAGTTGGCAACCCAGAGCTCCAGACTAAAAAAATTACTTAGGAGCCATTGGCTCCAAAACTGAAACATTAAGTAGCCGAATGGCTGTTTTTAGTCACCAAATCACAGAATTGCTTGATTTATATTGCTGTTCAGAAACAAGATAGAAAGCCGAAGAAAAGACAGCTGATAACCTATTAATCAGACGTTTAAACAGAATATATTGTTGAGAAGATAGGTTTGCATTCCATTTCGTCACAAATGTTCACACCCCTTTCATAATTTATACAAATATAAAAGTACTATTATAGTACTTATTTAGTACTGCTCTTCAGAATCTACATATTTAGATATTTACATAAAGTATAGTATGTAGTGTGTTGCCTTATTGAGCATCAGTGAATGTATTCACCTTGTGTAATAGCTGTGTACAAGTCCCTCAATTTTCCCTCAATTGTCCTAAGTGTCAAAACCAAGTGTTACCATCCAGTAAATGTAAGCGCAGCGTAGTTCTAGCGAGAAGACTAGCAGCTCTACATCATCGCACCATTAGCTGTGTAATTCCCAGCCAATCACATAAATCATATAAGTCTGCTCACAATCTATCACATTACTGTTTCCGTGTGCTAACAATACACAGGCTGATTCGGGTGATTTCATTAAAAAGACCCAGTTCAAAAGAGTAAAATTTGTAGCTTGAACATCCAGATGCATTTAAACTTGACTGAGTTTCAAATGGAATGCATCAAAAGCCACCTATGGAGGTGGTTTGAGTGATCGGATGTATATCCGAAGGGCATTTACACTTGGACTTTTCATGATCGGATAGCTAACCGATCAGTAAAAAAACACCTGAAGTGACCAAGTGTAAATACCCCCATCAAAGAATCACAAAGAAAAATCAAATTGAAATATTCATGTATTGATTTAACTAACCAAATATTTAAAGCTAAACGAGTCCTCGGTTTATCGATTACTCAAGTAAATCCCTAGTTGCAACATTCCTTTTTGGAAACATTTTGCCTTATGTATTCATTAATATCTATTTGAATCAACTTATCAATTAATGAGAAAAATCATAATTTATTAGTCATTAAATATTTACTAGATTATCCTGCAAAGCTCACTTTAATTTGTTTTATCATTAGACGTGCTGTTACAGTGCCTGCAGCTGGTTTGAAACCATTTTTTTCTGTCTCTTTATTCATTGATTGACTGGGCAGCAAGGAAACAAACCAGCTGCCTTTATTTTCAGACACAGCCAACAGAACAACAACAGAAAAGAGACAGAATGACTCTTACTAAATTTATCAAATTTAGCAGATGGTCACATGGCCCAAACCAAACCTTCTTATTAAACACAAGAATTTATAAATAAATGAATGCATAAAAAAAACCCAGAAGTGAGAATATCCAAAGAAAACATTTCTCATCACACTCAATTTAAAGATCCAATGAAAAAATTATTTAGTGAGCTACCCAGCTGTCTATGTAGCCATCATCCAGTTATCATTCTTAGACATAAAAATGGTTATTTACAAAATGGGAAGTTTGAGTAAAAAAAGTAAAAATTCCTTGTTAACCTCTCTAATCAACTAGTTGGTTGTTAGACAGCTAGTTGACCATCCTGACCCATCCCTAGTTCTGACAACATAACTGTTGCCATTCTGATTTGGAATTAAACAGCTGACAGGTTGAGTTGTAGTTTGCAGGTGGAGGGTTTAATGTGGTATTATGGGATCTAAGACGGTTTGGAAACATAACAGACTTAAATGCACACAGCTGGTGGGCTGTAAAGATTGTAAATAAATAAGATTAAATCTACTAAACACCTTCAGATTTGCATGGAAGGTTTATGAAAAACAGAAACGCCTAGGCTTTAGCCACTTTTCCACCATCGGGACGAATGGTTCCTTTTGCGAGCCGTGCCGCTCCGTGCTGATCCGGGCCAGTTGGCATGGTTACGCTTTCTTTTTCCACTGTGGTGCTTGAATGTACGGAAAAAATATGTCAGTTGGTGACGGTGTGAGAGACATTAACATTGGAGCGTGTGCGCTATGTAGGACGATCACATATTCCAGTTTTTAGGACTGTTTTTTTCCCCTGATTTTTTTCTCTGCTAAAAGACAAGAAAGAAATGTCCCATGTCACAAAAAGGAAAGCAAAGAGAAAAAGACAAGAGTTTTACCATCATTTGCTGAGAGGTTGTGCATGCCACCGGACACGAACACATCCTTAGTCAAAACCAGGGTACCTCTGGTGTCCATACTTAAGCACCTTAGAAACCTCTGAGCCATATTGGATCCTTAATTTTCCATCTAGAACACATTCAGTTGAGGAAACACAAGCCATAAATAGAACTATCCCAGATGCCGATATTGATAGAGATGGACTTTCTGTCTCCACTTAATAAACAAACACAGATGGCTGCACTTCCAAAGCTCAACATTATTAATGATACCTTATGCAAATGTCATTCTTGCTAACTCTCTCCATTAAGAACTGCTCACGTCCACCCTCTGCATGTAAAGAGAGTGGTTAAGCTTTGTTATTAACATTATACTGGCCAAGAGGGGGTGCTTCAACACCCACTTCATTAATGAGCTCATTGATGACCCAAAAAAAACCACCCCTGGATGCTGAAAATTGAGGGTTGTTTTGATAGTCTTCTCAGCGAGAGAGCAGGGTGTATCTGCAGATCTCATGAGTGAGTCATTAGAGTTTGATTTAATAACCTGCTGACTAACTGGATTAACTCACAGCAGAGTCACTTCCACGACAATGCTTTCTAGCCTACTTCCTCTATTTAAAAGCCACTAAAAAAATGTACTCCAGTGTACTGTAAACGACAACTGTAAAATGGACCCTTTTCACATTTCTGTGTTTGAAAGTTGCAAGTAAAATACACTGGAAAACGTCTATAGCAGGGAGGATAGCAAATATTCCCATTTGCTCCAACAACAAAAGAAAAAATCCATTATTTCATTTCCTTGACTTCCTAAAGAGTTTTTTGAAACTCCATCCCAGCAGTGGTGACTAGCCCTGCGTCCAATATCGTGTACTGTCAGAGGATGTACTGTATTTGTTGAAGGGCACACATCTCAACTGGTAAAACACTACATTCTTAAGCTATGCATGAGAGTAGTCTAAATAGATTTCAGACATACTTAATTTGGGGACGTGGGTATTGATCTGTGACCTTGCACGTTTGTTTAATAAATATTTAGTCAATTAAATGATGCATTCAACTACCATTATGAATATAGTAAAGAGTATGCCATCTATTCTGACTAAGCAATAAGTCAGATTAATGCCATATTTCATGGCATATTTGATGCATAAATTAACATAAATTATTCTGCAAGAAATAAAAGTACAGTCCTTTCAAATGTGTAAAAAAACGTGTTTTTAAAGTTAAAACGTATTTTTTTTTCCATCAGTAATAAAATTCAAAGTGATCAAAAAAGAGCAATTAACCTGCAAGTTGGAACTTTGGCACCACTCCAATTATGGTTTAATTATAAAGGGATACTTCACCATAAGTAAAACATAATTTCATCATTTTGTTCTTCACTGTATACTTCAGCTTGACAAATATGTTCTGAATACTAGTCTCAAGATTTTAGCAAACATTTTTTAAACATTAGCAAATTTTTTCCAAGAATCATTTATTTGATTAACTTCTATTTCTGACATGTTTTGCACACTTTTAATGGGGGCCACTCAATTTGTGGCATGCGTTTTTGGAAAAACATGAGATATGCTGTACAGAGACAGAACATGGCCCGAATAAACAAGGCACCATCTGCGTTCAGCAGATTCACTTCTCACCGTGCACCTCCGAGACCCTGTTCAGCCTTTCACCTACTGATGGATAGGGAGAGAGATGAACACCTCTAATCATCACGTTAATCATCATCCAACCGATCTCAAGAAGACGAGAGAAAATTACAGGCTAATGTTAGCACTCTACGTTGGAATATTAATTTGCTTATTCATTAATTGATACGTGTAACACTCGACACTTCGATTTATGCCAAACCTCCCAGACTGCCAGGAAATAACTGTCATGGTAACATATGCTGCATTCAGTCTGTGATTTCTTCCAAGCAAACCAACAGGATACAGTGTGGACACCCACAGAAAAGACAAATTACAACAAATGATATCTTTGTAATAACATACTTGTTTCACCTAAACAGTAATGGCATTTAATGGAGAGCCACTGGAGAATTCTGATGAAGTTTCCTGTTTCTCGTTTGTTTCTCTTGAGAAACAGACCACAGTAATCTCACATGTGTCTCCTCTGGAGTTTCAGAAGAGATCTCAACAATGTCTCAAACTGTACTCAGATTTGCCAAGATACCAAAAGCCCTATTTCTCAGGGTAAAATCTGTAAAAGAACATTCGCATGGCTCCTCTGTGATAAAATTCATGGTTCATTGTGCAGGAAGATTTTTCTCACGTGGTCAGTCACATTTATATTTGCAGGCTAATATTTGTATCAGTCTAGTCGACTAATCGGTTAGTTCTGCCACTAGACAACGTGTCATGTTTGGTAACCATTAAGTGTCTTGTCTAATGCTAAAAAGGCAAATATCAATAAAATATATATCATATACAAATATGTGGATATCTCCATTAAACAGATTTCATTCACAAACCTCACAAAACTTGCGCAAATACAGCATTTCTTCCTTTTTTTTCTTTTTTGAAATGCGATTGCTAATGCGCACATAACGTCCGTGGTTTCTGGACTACTGTGCTCACTGTTGTTATGTTCGTCATCCTAATGTATTACAATTTCTTTGTCCAAACAAATTAATAAAATGGTAAGACTACACAGAAATCAGGAGAAACTGCTATCTACTATCTAAAACACACAAAATCATAATTTTTTATTTGTACAAAGTTTTGTGTAAAATTTTGAGTAAATATAATGCTTAATAAAAAAGTTTTTTTTGCCAATTTATGTCTATGTAATTTACTTTATTTATTTATTATAATAAATTGTTACATATCAGCATAGGGCTAGGCGATAAAACGATATCAATATTTATCGCGATAAAAAAACTCCACGATATCGACTATAAGCTTTAGTAGCCTACTTTAGTAGACTAGTTTGTAGCCTAGTCTTTCTCACTTTAATAAAATAGAAAAATGGACCATTCAGACTTTTACATTTTCAAAAGTTTCTCTCTGGAGATACCCCTGAACCACCATACAGTACCATTCCTCAGTCACAAGGGCTTCTATGACCCCATACTTGGATATCTGTATGTAAAGAAATATGAAAATAATTTTAAAGTAAAAAAATATATATATTTATATATACATTCATTATGATTCAAAATGAACAGATCATCTTATAACATTCATATCCAACTGCACTCAATTGATAAACTCTATAAAATATTATAATATTTTCATAGAAGATCCCTCAGACACCACTTCAGTGTCTGGCCCCCCAATGCAGTTTTGTAAAGACTATTTAGAAGGTTTAGGATTTTGATTTCTCTTCTTTTTTTGGAAATTCAAAAAAATGTGCAACGTGCAAATTGTGATTGAATATCTTGATAAATCTCTATATCGAATGATATGAAAAAGAATATCGTGATAATATTTTTTTGCCATATCGCCCAGACCTATATCAGCATTATATCGGCCCATCTGGATATTGGCATCAGCAATTAAAAATCTTTATCAGTCAACCTCTAAAGGTAATCCATACAATTTATGTGCTATATTCAAAGTCTTCTGAAGTCATACGATAGCTTTGTATGACAAACAGACCAAACTAGCTTTGAAACACATGATCATCACCTATCAGACAGTTTTAAACTTAAAATGTTTCCCTCCGCCATAGCGTTTACATCTCATTCGTGTCTGGGTGTACAAATATGGAACATCAAGATGTGTAACACCAGGTTTGATGTCAAGGAAGCCAAATACGTTTATTTCTGGCCTGTCTTATCTGATCGCTGGGTGTGGAAGTGCACATAAGATTTGGTGGAAGTAAGCTTCTCAGAGTCTGTTCCTCACACAAAGCTATCATAAGACTTCAGAAGACTTGAAATATTTTGCATGGGTCAAATATACTAATTTTATGGAAAGACACTGGTCACTGGTCACTGTATCCTTTCATTGTAAAAGAAGCAAGTAAGAAGAATGAAAGTCATATTGGTTAAGAATGATGAGTAAATAATGACAAAATAATTTTTTTTTTGGGTGAGCTATTCCTTTAAAAGGTACACTCAGTAACTTTTGTCTTTGTGTCATCTTGGACTTACACTGACACATAGTGGATTGGATGCAGCATCACTTAAAATCAATAGTTTTCAGTTTAAGATGACATTGTTGAAATTTACAGGTAGTGTTCACAGTCAGCCATGATTAACTTAATCAATTAGTGAAAGTGTCAAATAACAGGAGGGTTACTGAGATTAAGCGAGTAGTATTCGGCTGGTCATGTGATTCTAACATGGCAGCCCCCATTTGTGGACCCTCTTCATGCAGAATAAAACAGCTTTTATGAGGTTACTAATATGACTGGAGTCTTCATTTTAATTTGAGTGGTCATGCATATTGCAAAATTACAATTCATGTCTTTAGAAGTAGAAAAAATTACTGAGTGCACCTTTAAGTGATACATAAGAAACCTGAGCTTTAAAAAAGTAACAAAAAAATAAAAACAAAAAAAAGTAACATCTAAGAAATACAATTTTCCTCTGGACAGAGACATGACAATCACTCTGGATCTCGTGATCATCACATATCAGACAGTGTGAGTGCTGTTTTGAGCAATAAGCATTGTTATAATCACTTATACTGTAAAGGTCCACTCACCTCCTCCCACTGGTGAATGTAGCGTATGAGCCGTGACAGCCGCAAAAGTCTAAGCAGACTGAGAATTTTCGTAAAGCGTACAATCCTGAGAGCACGCGCCGTCTTGTAGAATTCTGAATCGATTCGTGTCTCCACGATGAGGAAGATGTAGTCCACAGGGATGGAGGAGATGAAGTCCACCACAAACCATGAGCGCAGATATTTGATCTTTATCTGCTGAGGGTCCAGAATAATCTCTGCGTTATCCTCCTTTACAATCCCAGTGCGGAAGTTTAGTACCAGATCCATGAGAAAGAATGTGTCAGAAACCACATTAAAGACGATCCATGGTGGTGTGTGCTCATCTTTAAAGAAGGTGATGCCCACAGGAATGATGATTAGATTTCCCACCATTAGGAGCAGCATGGTGAGATCCCAGTAAAACCTAGAGAAGAATTACAGCAATGAGAACGTTCATCACCAGTCACCACATTACAATTTTGACAAGTACTTTTGATAGACCATTATTACTGACAGGCCAATATTTTGATAATATAAAACCCTGCCTAAAGGGGTCTTATCATGAAAAATCTAATTTTCCTTGATCTTAAAAAAATAAATAGCACAATGTACTTTGAAAACATACTGTAACTTTCAGAAACTAAAAAGAGCATTTATTGAAACTAAGCTTAAAAAAGTAAACCACTTGTTTTGAAATCACTACATGCCAGAAACCTATAAAATTATGGTATGATCAACAACACCGATTGGGTGTGCCTTAAGGTGACCCTCTTTTTCCCAGATATGTCCTCTTTTTCGGACCTTAAAAAAGCGTCCGGCCGGGATTCTAAATTTGTGAAAATGTCGGGGATTCGGCTTTAATTGCATTATGATGTGCATCTAGTATAATACTTCATTGTGTGTGTGCATACATATTTGCATTGCTTTAACCCGTCTTTTTAAGTCCCGCCTTCTCACACACAAATTGGTCGATTATAAGAGGCTTGCAGCAACTATTGGACAAAGTCCTGCCTGTTAATCTCTCCGCGAACACACAAAGTGCTGTTGTGTTCGGTATCAAACAGTTGCTTGACAGTAGCAGCAAATGACAGCTGAGTGGAAACAATGCCCAAACGGCAAATTTACAGAAGATTTGCACAAAAGATTTCCATACTATCATCAAGGTCGAGATCCCTGGGAAGCAGAATGTATGACATGTAAAGCTGGCACTTATGTGTCAGTTGCTAATAAAGGTACAAGTGATTTAGAAGCACACATTAGCTCTGTGAAGCATAATAGGTCAGCAAAAGGTGAAAGTTTATCAGGTAAATTCGGACTACTTTTTGCAACCAAGTAAAATTCATTCAAAAGAATGTTGGTAATTTGTATTTATTTTTATATTTGTTATGCTAATAGTGTCTTTTTCACTGTATTACAGTTTGCATTTAATACTTTTTAGAAAACCAGTATATGGTCACCCTAGTGGGTGAAAAGGAGGAAGTACGACATACAATTATTCCTAAACACCAGAAGAACTAAGGATAAGAGTAAAATGTAAAGTCTGTTAAACCTTGTGCAGCTCCTGCCAGTAGCTATCGCTAAGCATATCCTTCTGAAGAATTCCAACGTTACGAACAAGGAGCTAAAGTATATTTAAAAAAAATCGCTGATCAATTCAGTCTGATCTTAACAGTTTATGTGGCACATTTCAGCACAGATTTATTTCATGAGTCTGTCACAATGTAATGCAGTTTTGCAAATAGGATGTTTTTGAAGGATGGGGCATTTAAACACTTAATTGGACCCCAATACTCTGAAGCACCTGTACTGTCACTTATAGTGCATTTACATAGAATAGGGCGTTTACAAAAAGCTTGTTCTTTGTGTCAGTTAATAAAAATCTAGTATTTACTATTTTAGTAAATAAATTGAATAAAAAGCATTTATTTCAGTGTTTATTTAATTTTATTCAAATTGATGTATATAGCATTACATCAGATATCAGCATCAAAATATTTGTGGACCACAAACAAATACAGCACCAAATAAAGTTAGCTTTAGTCAGCCAATTATGTTTTCTCTGCCTTGCTGAAAGTCAAAACAATTTGTACATAAAATCAATTCAAAATGGTCTTATTTTCATGCTCTCCTAGTTTTAGTCAGAGTTTGCTGCTTAAAGTTTACATTTCAAAAGCACAGTGCCTGTTTCAATATTCCTATTTTGTAAGTGCTGAATGACACGCATACATTAGCAATGCATGTTTTTCAAATTAAGCCTCGCTGAAACAAAACAGCCTTGACTGGTTAATCTGGTTCAGATGGTGACCAGGTTAAGAACAGCTTATGACCATTTAAGAAGATTCTGTTTTTTTCATTGTATTAAGTACTGTACTGTATGTTCCCTTTCAAGTTGGTCACTTTGATGTTACGCTGATGCTAGAGGTCACCCTTGAGAGCCCGATCTCACTCTGACACTATATCATCATGCCAATTCTTTTAGCAGATGAAGTCTGGAGCTCCGCCCCGTCCTTCACCTTCATATTGCGAGCCCATGCTTCATCATACCTTCAGTGTCATGACGCTTCTCATCTAACGGACACTCCTGAGTCTCAAGACACTGTGCTCCCGGTTGGTGCTCTTTGGTAAGAGCTCAACTGAGTCTGTAGCCCCCCGAAATTCCCCCTCTGTGGATCTCGAGGGACCACACGAGGAAGCCGCGTGGGGCTCACACATGGAGCTCTGGGAATTTGAGGAGAAAATTCTGCGGAGTAAAACTCTGTGGCCTTCTTGCTCCCCTGCTGCGGTGCCTTTGCCCGTGGTTTATGCCAATGTATACCTCCATCCCTCTCCAGAGGATCATGGCTCGGTTTCCTTTGGCATAACCCCAGATGTCTGTATCACCTTGCATTATGTGCCACAAAGTGCATGGCCCAAGCAATTGGCATCTCTACGATAGTGGCATTGGAGCAGCATCTCTGGTTCAACCTGGCAGAGATGTGTGAGGCAGACAAGCTTAAGCTGCTTAACCCTCCAGTTTCAGGAACGGCTCATTCGGTCACACATTTGATGCCTTTTCTGAGATATTCCTTGCTGTCAGAAAGCAGTAACAGGCAATTAAAAATGTCTTGCCTCACCATAAAGCAGCCCCTGGCAAGCATCACCGTTCACACCTACGGACAGTGCCCTGCTAAGTCCACCAACACCCCTGCCCCAGCCCCAACCCTGCCCAGTCCTGCTGATATAGCAGCAAAATTGCAATGCTAGTGGCCGCATCACATGATATCACTCCGTGGCCCACGTCCCAGTGGGAAAAACCCTCGGGGTGGTGAGATTAGTTTTTGACTGTCACAATCCAGTGAAGAAGAAGTCCAAGCTCCCCATTTCAAGTCTGGCCCAGACAATGTCATTGATCTCATCTGCTCTCCCCACCACCAGTTGCCGGGGGCATGTCAGCAATGTTCAAAATGTGACGCTTACTACAACCCCTGGAGTCACGAATTCGAATCCAGGGCATGCTGAGCGACTCTACCCAGGTCTTCTATGGAACCCAATTGGCCCGGTTGCTAGGGAGGGTAGAGTCATATGGATTAACCTCCTCGTGGTCATGATTAGTGGTTCTCGCTCTAAATGGGGCGCGTGGTAAGTTGTGCATGAATGGAGAGTAACATGAGCCTCCACATGCTGTGAGTCTCTATGGTGTCATGCACAGCGAGCCATGTGATAAGATGCTCGGATTGACTGTCACAGTTTGATGTAAGTAACCACACCACCACAAGGACCTACTAAGTAGTGGGCATTCCAAATTGGGGAGAAAAAGGGGGTTAAAAAAATCTCGCTAGACCTCCTCAGGCCACTCACGCTACATGCTGCCACATGGTGAGCGCTACTGAGCATTTCACATTGGGTTTTAAACACAATTCAGCAAGGTTACGCGATAGTTTGCGACATGTTTGCCTCACTTCAACGGCATTCTGTCCTCCATGTTTTCAGTGCAGGACATGCCAGTTTTACTCTGAGGTAGAGAATCTCCTCGCGAAAGACTCAACAGAGATCGTTCCCCCATTCCCACAGAGGATTCTATAGCCATTACTTTCTTGTTCCAAAGAAAGACAGTGGTCTACGTCTGATTGTGAACTTATGCCACAAAAACATCCTCGCGCACTTGCCTTTGTGGGGAATGTTTATCAATAGAAGGTCCTCCCATTTGGAAATTCCCTGGCACTTTGCATATTTAAGAAGTTTGCCTAACATTTCAACCAGAACTGCAGAACAAGCATATTTTGATCCAGTTGGACTACACATCCGAGGTGGCATACATAAATCCCCAGGGTGGTCACACATCACGTCCATTGATGTTTCTGACGTGATGCCGCCTCCTGTGGTATCAAATACACCTCAAATCAGTGCATGTGGTGCACGTTCCAGGTCACCTGAACTGCTCTCATGTCAGGGGATTCTCCAGGGTGAATGTAGACTTCATCCTCACTCAATTTGCATGATATGTAAAATGTTCAGCAAAGCAGAAGTGGACCACGGTGCTCTGTGGTACTCTCTGTCACAGGCACCGTTGGGAACAGATGCCCTGGCCCACAAGTGGCCAGCGGGGAAATGCAAGAAAGTGTTTCCCCTGGTCCACCTTTTGCAACAAGTGTTAAGCAGAATCAGAGAAGATCAGGAAACGGTACTGCTTGTCGCATCATTTGGCCTGAGCAGTCGTGGTTTCTGGAGCTGACTAAGCTGTCGCTGGCTCCTCTGTCGAAAATCCCTCTGATGAGGGATCTTCTCTCCCAGGCAAGGGCACAATCTGGCACCCATGCCCGGAATTGTAGAATCTGTACATTTTGGTAGTTGAATGCTCCCGTGTGACTTAGATGAGTGGTCGCACACAGTGATGGACACCATTTCTCAAGCCAAATCCCCCTCTACAAGGCATCTGTATTATCTCAAATAGTGAGTTTTCACTGACTGGTGTTCATCTCAAAATGAGGACCCAGTGCGATGCGCTGTGGGCACAGTACTTCACTTTTTACAAGAGTGTTTGGATGTGGGTTTAACCCCCTAGATGCTTAAAGTGTATGTGTCTGTAATTGTGGTGCATCACCAGGCTGTTGATGTCTTTTCCCTGTTTTTGAGGGATGCTAGGCAGTTGAGACCACCTATACCGCAATTAGTTCCCCAATGGGACCTCTCCAAGGTCCTGAATGTGCTCTCGGGCTCTCCCTTTGAGCCATTAGAATCTGTGAGTTTACATGCGCTCATTTAAAACTGCTATGCTCCTTACCCTCGCTTCAGTGAAGATTATGGGAGATTTACAGTCTCTTTCCGTTGACAGGTCCTGTTTGGAATTTAGCCCAGGCTTCTCCAAAGCTGTTCTTAAGCCCAGACAGGGCTACATGCTCAAAGTTCTGACTACCCCTTTCAAGTCATTACTTTGCAAGCTTTTTCTCCTCCTCAGTCTGAGAAGGAGCACTCACCAATCATACTGTGCCCAGCATTACATATTTACATAGAGCGTGCAGGTCCATTCAGTCTAACTGACCAGTTCTTTGTATGTTTTGAAAGTCATTCCAAAGGCTTGGTGGTCTCCAAACAAAGGCTCTCCCATTGGGTCATTGAAACACATCTTGAAACTTTAACTACAACTGCCACTGTTGATATAAAATTAGGTCTAATAGATTCTACCTTTAGATTGTTTCATATGAAACTATAACATAGGGAACATTGTATTGCTTTTGAGATACAATTTTCTGCATTGATTTGTTTTTTGTATCTTTTAAGCACAGAAATAGTTGTGTACTCAATTTTCTGAAGTGTATCTGTGACTAGTGAGACTATTCTGCAATTGCCTAAAGTATTATATTGCTCTACAAAGATAGATACTTTTCTATCAGGCATTAAAAAACTGAATAAAGGCAGAGATTATAAATGTATTTTGCCATCTCTACTTCCCTGTTAATTTATTATTCAGTTTTAATAATAATAATACAAAAAAAAAGAAATGTATAGAACTTTTAATGTTTGTCGCAAAGCGGGCAAGTTTACTTTTTTTTTTCTAAAACTTTACCCGTTTACATGCTAAAAGTTGGATGATGCGGGTCTCCTCGATGGATTGACTTTCTGCACACAACTGAATAACACAGGCTGCATGACTATGATAAATGATTACTGCAAGAGTTAGATTAACATACAGGTGCGAAGGGATTTTAACGTTTCTAAATTGCACAAATAAAATGCAAGTTAACTGAAATATCAAATGAAAAATAAAAATGCTTTTACGATAAATGAGCTGCGGGTCACATTAAACCACATGGAGGGCCTGATCCAGCCCACGGGCCGTATGTTGCCCATGTCTGCTTTAGCTGTTTGCGAGATTATCATTAAATCTACGAGTCTGACAGGCAGACAAGGAATAAAGGAGATGCGCACGCTCATGTGAGATTCTTCAGACGGTTGCATTTTTTTCTCAATACCGTAGATAAGCAAATGTACATGGTATGATAACCGTCAATTTTTAAACTGTGGTATACCGTGAAACCGGTATACCGCTGCAACCCTAGTGGGTCCTATTGCCGCAATATAGTGACGGGGACACTATACTGTAAAAAAGCACCATCCTTTGGATGAGATGTTATTCCGAGGTCCTGACTCTCTGTGGTCATTAAAAATCCCAGGGCTCTTTTCGTAAAGAGTAGGGGTGTAACCCCTTGTGTCCTGGCCAAATTCCCCTCATTGGCCTTTTTCAATTATGGCCTCCTAACAAACCCCATCCATTAATTGGCTCTATAACTCTACTCTCTCCTCTCCACAGATAGCTGGTGTGTGGTGAGAATACTGGTGCACTATGGCTGCCATCGCATCATCTAGGTGGATGCTGCACACTGGTGGTGGTTGAGCAGAGTCAATTGTTCACTGGAGCATACAAATTCATATCTGGACCTTTTTACAATCAGATAAACATTGTACATGTTCAGCCATAATTTAGAGCACTGCATAATTATTCAGAATGTAAATGCAATCACACACCTTTGCGACAGAAAAAAATAATTTCGGAAATAAATTAAAATATTGTTCACTGTGCAATTTAGCTTCTGAATCATAAGTAGGACACACTTGAGATTTTAGCAATAAATTACATTCGGGAAATCATGACGCTGAATTCCTAGTTTAATACCTGCAGCTCGACCTGTCCCATCCTCAAGAACGTCTACGTGTGTGTGTGTGAGTACCACTTTGTGTGTTTAGTTATAAATTGCCCCATTGGCCGAGTTGGTAACTGGATCTAGATTGGCTCTGTTGTTGGGTGATATATCCTCACTGGTCAATAGATTACATAAGAGAGAGAGAGTGAGAGAAAGAGAGAAGGTCAGTGTTGTGAACAGGTAACCTAGTTCTAGTTGATTAACCCTCGAAAGTTTATGCAGCTCATAAAAATCCAGTGTCAGTGTGAAAGCTAATTTAAAGCAGGGAGGGCAGGCAAATGAAAGCGGTTTGATTTCATCATATTTGTGGAGATGTTTTCCCTGAATTGAAGCCTCCACTACTCATTATTATTCTTCGTGTTTATTTATTGTTTCTTTTAGCAGGAACATTTGGATTTTTGTGGATAAAATTACAGCGTTCCTGAATAAACACTAATTTCAGGGGACATCACACACACACACACACACACACACACACACACAAAGGTCGGTGATGCCTGAGCTGCGATGTGGATGGATTACAATGTACCCACACGCACGCATTGAAAACACTGACAGTAATTGGAATTCTTCAAAGTAAGAAGGAAACCCAGTGGTTTGGATCGCTGTCAGCATGTGTGTTATATTTTGTGTGACGTTTCTGACACTGTTTGTTCAGCTGAGCTTGAAAACCCAAGAAAATGTCACAGATATCAGAGGAATATCAAATTCAGCGCTCACATCATTTGTTCTTAAACCTCAGTATTCCCCAGCACACACACAAACACACACAAATGCACACTTTGGGAAGATACCCACTAATGTGTAAAGAGATGTGCCATCCATGCTAGCATCTCAACCCTTTTCTTTTAACTTTACATTTGGAATTTCATGCCAGTACGTCTGCCTCTCTGGACCTAATGATGGCTTTAACTGGGTTATTCTGCCCAGTCAAGGTTGTGCTGGTGGAAAAATTTGAAGTTAGGGATGCACCGATCCAATACCAGGATCAGTATCGGCTCCAATACTGAAGCTTTTAGATGGATCGGGTATCGGTCTGACGAGCTCGATCCAAATCCGATACTGTGTGTTAGTCATGTTCGTTACTATCAAGCTTAAAAAATGACATAAAAGAACCATAAAAACACATTTAAAGTAGTTCATATAACTTGTGCATTTTATTCAAAGCCACTTGAAGACGTGCGATAGCTCTGTGAATCACAAAAGGCTGTGGTTAATAAGTTAATAAGTAAATATGTAAAATGCACACGCAGCTCTTGCGTTTTAGTGAATGGCGCAGTTCTGTTTACACACACACACTCACAGCTATTTTTAGCCTTCACTTGGTGAGCAATATTTGAGCGCTACTCACAAACAACATCTCAGATGTAGATGCTCAATATTTCGGTTCACTTATAATATGCATTTAGAATGGCACTGGAGTGCATTTTACCAGAATTTGAATAAGAAGCGAATTAAACTACTGTGAACATGTCTACAAACAGACAAACTTACAGGACTTCCTGGAGAGTTCAGAAGGTGAAAATAAAAGTGTGAGGGTTTAATAGTTAAAGGTGCATGATTGAGATATATTACTATATACTACTATTATAATATATTATTATTTGTTTGCAAATGATAATAATATTTAAGTTGAATGGGTTCCAAAAAATAACTGTGTGAACGAAAAGTGAGCTGATACCTTAAAACTAAATTAACAAAAATGTCCAGATACAAGTTGAAAAAACTTAGCAAAAACACTTCTTTTTACTGATGACTTGATGCTGAAATGACTGTTAATTTTGCTGCTACATTATCCAGTATACTAGTTAACAATAAAGTGTTTCTTAATAAGCTATACATTTATATTTAAATAATGTGTAGTTAGAGGTTTGTGTTTCTTTACATATTAAAGAGTACACCCAATTAGTTCCACACAATAATGTAAAGATATTCTAAACTGATTATGCAAAAAACAACACCTGTATCGGATCGGGATCGGTACTGGCTGATACCGAGATTTCTGATATCGGAATCGGAAGAGAAAAAGTGGTATCGGTGCATCCCTAATTTGAAGTCAAGACTATAGACCATTTCACAAATGTAAACAAAAACAAAGAAATTTGAATGGTCCAAACAGATTTCTGGATCCTTTCAACAAAGTCTCTTTTTCAAAATAAGTCAGTCCACCTGGCGTCCATCTTTGGAATGCTCTTGGGCAGTTTGGGCAGCTACTTTTCTACAACTTGAAAAGTAAACAAGCATCATGAAAGTGCAGCTCCTATCTAGCTGAATGGGGCAAGACCGAAATCATAGGTCAAGATTATGATAAAAGAACATATTTCAAATAAGAAGTAACATCTGAAAACAATGTATGGCGGGGTGAGCAAGAGATGACAGTGGGTGTGGTGTCAGGCAGTGGAAAGGGCTATGTGAAGGAAGAGAAGTGAAGACAAAGGGAAGGTCCAGGTGATAGTGGGTGGAATCCTGGTGGCCGCCACATGCTCCCCTCCTTGGTCCGTGGCGCGTAGGGCTGCGGCTTCACTTGAGCGCCTCTGGACCTTGGCACTTGAGAGGAATAGCGGTCCCGCATTCAGGCCCATCTGCCTTGATACATGCTCCAATCCCAGGTTCCAGGATATGGGTCCGCCGATGCATATAACATGCACCGGACACTCCCCGCGCCATCCCTGGACCTGCAAAGACGCAAGCAGGTAGAGACCGTTCTCCTGAGGAAGGGCGTGCTCTGTGTTTAAAGGCAACGGTGAAGAGGCTCTTCATCGGGTTCAGGTGAGTCCCGTCACATGCCGCCAAACTGGAAAAAGACACCTTTGAGATCAAAGGCAGATATCACAGGATTCACGTTCATACTGCTGCTTCTTTTGTTTTATTGGCAGATCGCAACTTAACAGTGCATTATCACCACCTGCTGTTATATGATAACAATCACATATCTCATACAGAGTTCACACTGGGAATATTCACATATAGGCTAATTTATACACATAAAAACATGATATTCGAGACTATTTTAGAAGAGAACAAAACATCACGGTTGTTTAAGCCAATGAGCATTGAGCTGTGTCGTCAGCAAGTCATTTGCAATCATGCCTTTAGTAAGCGCAGTCGGGGGAGAGCAACTGCGCGTGAATGCACCACCTGGCACGGCCACCTAGCCATCACGAGAGCTTCTAATAGAAATTGCTTGTCACTGCTAAATAGTCTGTAGGTGCATCCCAAACCGCATACTTCTGCACTTTTCTACACCATTTTGTAATGTAAGAAGTGTTAGTAAGTTTAGACTGAAAATGCAGAAAAATAAGTGTACTTTATGTACCCAGATGATGCACTTTTTCAACAGCCAAAACATACTTAGTGGAAGGGGCGGAGTAACCTGGCTGCGCTGCTGATCTGACAAAGCATTTGTAAATAATGAAGAATGAAGCAGCTAGCGAAACTTCAGTGGATACAGCACCTTACAAATGTGAGTTGAATGCTGTACCATCACCTCACACTGTGTGAATATGTGCGTTGTTTAAGATACAATTGTTGAACTGAGGTTGGCTAAAGTTTGCGGCAACACATCACATACGCTTGAACAGTCCCTTCTGTCAGCTGTTAAACGGCAAATGCTTCCGTGTAGTAAAAAAAACTTTCCATTGGGAACAAGACTACACTATGAAAATTCATACACTACATGGCTGAGTGCATAGTATATTTTGTAAGTGCATTGTGTATAGTGTGTCGTTTGGGACGCAGCTTCTGTTTTGACATGCAGTAAATGTTCATGGAACAATGGTGTCACTTGATGACACCAACAAACTGTTCTTGAAATTGTTTATAAAAAAAATAAATGAAATAAAAATTTGAGCTGTATAGCCTTTTTGGAGTGTTTGTAAGCTTTTGATGTATCTATCTACAGCAGTATATGCTGGTGGTATACTCTTCAAAGTTGATGAAATTATCATTTACCAGATATACTAATTTAAAATGTACTTTCTCTTCCAGGAAAATTGACAAAAAATGTTGATGACTCAATGCAAATTTGTTTCCAGTAAAATACTCTCTAGAATGTGAATGCCCCTCCCTCTAATTATAAACACTACCTCCCCCTGGGAAGTTCCTAATTACAAGTTCAGCGGTCATAATTCTGATGTTGTAATTCTGATGATGTTGTGATTTTGGTCATAATAAAATAGAGGTGTTAGACAATTTCATATGTGTTGCTCTCTCTCTGTTTTCTTAACTGTACTTTCCAACATAAAGCATAGTAACTGCAACAAAAGTGCCGTTTTGTCACACAAGCCTGGCAGTTCCTAACCTACAAAATGAGTACAATTTTCCAGGATACTTATTGCTATTCTTTATCAACAATACACAAAAATGCATACACACTCTGCAGCCAGCATTCACTATTATCGACTAATTCATATTGTGAATTGCTCCACCTCTAAAATAACTTTCCTTTTCAGCTGACATCACCAAGCTTGCACATTTTTTCAATCCTTCCCTGCCAACCACTTGTTATAAAGAGATCATTCTGAATGAAATTCATTGAATATTATTTGATAGTCACTTTCACACATGAAACCTGTTAAAATTACAGTAAAATAACCAGATTGCCTTTTCTGGTAAATGTCCCACATCTGCTATTCAAAGATGCAACGCTTTCCATCTTCTAAACGCTTCGCTATCCTTCACCCATTAGCACCAAAATGCTGTTAAACTTGGTGATGGAGTTAGCCAGACATTATCTTTAAACGGCTGAACCAGAAATGGAGGCTTCTAGTTCAAAAACATGGTGGTGTGTGAATTACTATCTGAACGATTTCATTTAAATTGTTTTATACATTTTCTGCCGAATGTTTACATTGATGCAGTTGCTTTTGACCCAACAACATCATATTCGACAACTTGGAAGTGATTAACTGTAGAGAACAAAGTGCTAATCACTATCATCCGAAGGCAGAGGAGCTACCTGTGGCTCAAAAGCAGAGTAATGTATACACGTTAAACGCCATGCAGTAAGTGTTTCATCTTGGTCAGAATTCTGTTATTGGCCCCAAAGCAGAATACATCAGCAAGTCCTGACCTTGTACATGCTCAAACTGTTACTCTTATGGAATTTTACAGATACTCATTCTGGGAAATTGCCGTATTAAACGGGTCATTTTCACACATGACCTCTAAATGAAAAAAAAAAGATTGCGTTAATTTTCCAGAAAAGGTTGTGCAGTATGTGTAAAAGCGACTAACGTCCTATTTTACTTGGAAATATTTCACAATATCGAAGTAGGCTAAAATGGGTTGCGAATGCTGTGTCGTTTACTTTAAAGGGATTTTCTAGGTTAAATACAACTTTAGGTCTATCGACAGCCTCTGTGGTTTACTGTTGGTTACCAAAGGAAGAAAATCGACTTGTCACTCAAAATGTATAAAGAAATATGAATCACATTTTAAGTTATGCACATACAATGAGGGGTTAAACAAGAGGGTTTACCACCAGAAATGTAAAGCTAAATTTGTATTATTTGACTGTTGGCAAAATCATCCATTTTAGGTGGGACTGCTGGATTAACTTCTGCTTATGTGTTATCAACATTATTCCTTTAGGTGGACTTTGCCCCATGTAAACGTTCAATTCAACTTTTAACAAACATGTTATTAATCAGAAGAGAAATTATAATAAAACTAACTTTGATAAAACTAACTTTTGCTCTGTATTTTCTTGCTAGACAGATTTGCAAATGTAAAATGTAAATTTAGATTCCATCATCTCAGTAAACATTTACTGTATGTTTACAGCGGCAGAGAAACAAGGGCCATTTAACAGCATCATGTCTCTACACACTTGTGTGTCTTGTCACTAAATCACCAAGGGGTTTGTTTATGCTTTTACACAACGTGTAAAATAGTAAAATAAATTCTAAGCATGTGAGTTTGTGTGTGTGTGTGTGTGTGTGTGTGTGTGTGTGTGTGTGTGTGTGTGTGTGTGTGTGTGGTGTACGAGGAAATTGTTTAGGGGTGTGTGTGTGTGTGTGTGTGTACCAGAAACACACAACCATTGCATTGCAAGGACACGGCCCTGTTGTACACACTTAAAAGGATAGTTCACCCATAAATGAAAATTCGCTCATCATTTACTCACCCTCATGTCATCCCACATGACTTTCTTTCTTCTGCTGAACACAAACAAAGATATTAAAAAGAATATATCGGCTCTGTGGGTCCATGAAATCAAGCTTGAAGCTAGCTAGATGCGTTTGCATTCCTGTACTTGTGTTGAGTATATTTTGTGCTTAAGTGAAAGTTGCATTCTAGTGGAGAATATATTTTTTTGCAGGCGGGCAGGGATCTATCCTGTTTTATAATGGAAATGGAGAGGCATTGTTCTATAAATACAGTGTGTGTGTGTGTTTACATATGTGTGTGTATTAATGTTCTGTGACAGAAATAGTCCCCATCCAGTATTTACAGTTGTTCCTTTCTCTCTGACATTTTGAATTCCACACACATCCAGAGAGAAGGAGAAAACAAGAGATAAATGGAGTAAGAGAACAGAACGACAAGAGGAACAGAGACACAGACAGATAGAAAGAGAGACAAGGAGAGCAAGAGAGAGGGGAAAGAGACAGGAATAGGGACAGAGAGAGAGAGAGAGAGAGAGAGAGAGAGAGAGAGAGAGAGAGATGTGCTTCGGAGAATCTCACAAAAACTGTCAAGAACATGTCCCTTAACAAAATATTTAAGCACTGCTTCAATTCTCATTACTGTAAAGGGAAAGAAATAATGATATACTGTATATTAGAATTGTAAAACACTTATACATGTATTACAGGACTTTTTCCTTCTAAAAATAATCATCATTCAGGATACCGAGAATAAGAAAAATATTCTTTATGCAAAATATAATTTCATATTTTGTTTTCTTTTGATCTTGGGTTGAAATATGACGTATATATACATGTTTTCATTGGATTTATCCATTTATCATAGAAAAAAGTGTGTTTAGAGGAGAACAGAGCAGCAGAGGAATAGAGAAAATACCTATTAACTGAAAGAAATGGACAAATGTACACACACACACACACCTGAGATACACTTCCATGACACTTCCCTGATCCACTACTGAGAGAGAGATTGAGAGAGAAAGTCTTGTTCCCTAAGAGGATGTCTATGACATGTTTTCACCTTTTAAGTGCCTCCAGCTACACGATAAGCCTCTCTCTCTGACTATCTCTTTGTCTCTCTCATATACAGTATACACAACAGTCTGCCCTCAAGAGAAAAAAAAAACATGCAAGCAGGAGTCATGGCTAGAGGAGCATGGAATGGATATAGGCTTATACAGTATGTGTATGTTGATGAGATTGTTGTTTTGTCCACTGTTGTACACTGTACATTTACAACATTTTGTTGACTTACACTAAAAATATTCATGAAAGCAATAAGTTACAAATGGTTTTGTATTAGGGAAATGAATGATAGCTAAATCATCACATTCTCTACAGTTAAAAATAATAGTCACATATATATAGGCAATTCTATACTGATGCACCAACAGTATCCAGACTAATCTTATAATGAACTGTTATAATAATGAACTATATTACTTGACGGAATTTATTTTATGTGACTATTATTTTTAATATATACTGTATATATATATATTTATATATTATATATATTATATATATATATATATATAGCTAGATATTTTAGAGTCAAAACATATCCATTTATTATTTTACTATATCATAATAATGAAACCTACAAGACCTGATGATACGAGATGAGAGTGAGTGTTTGTAGTGTGATTCTCTGGTGTAGGTGGAGTAGTTCTCAGGTGTTGTTTCAGGTGAAGAGGAATTTAGTTTCTTTCCATGCTGACTGAATGATTAAGACGAGTGTACTGTATATCTGATTATGATTTGCACTGTTTGTTTTTTGTTGTTGACTGAAGCAACTCATTTATGAACATAAATAATAAAAAGCATACTCCTGAATAATGCATTTTCTTGCTCTTGTTGTGAGTTTGTTTGTGAGGCGATTGTTTGTTTTGAGGTGGTTCTTGGCTCACAAATTGTTTGTTCGAAGAATCCCTCTCAGAAGTATGGATGTGCCATCTGGCCACACACACACAAACTCACAACGCATTAAAGAGAGAGAGAAAGAAGAGGGATGTAAGATCATTTTGTATCAGACAGCTGCAGTACAACGTGCCGATATGAATAGTCTTTTCTCTTGCACCCTGTCCAACCCACTGAGATTCAACTTTAGTTGGGGTCCCTGAACAGATTGGCCACATCCGTGTGAGTGTGTGTATGCAAGTTTGTTTGTTTGTGAGTGTAGCAATGTTCTGATTAAAAGCTAAACTTTAACAAAAACTAACATGAACATTTTTTTAAAAACTGAATTGTATTTTTTTTTTTTAATAAAACATCATTATAAAAACATAAACTTATTAATTTGTTTTGAAGTCAATATGTTTAATTTTTTAAGCTATGAAAGAGCAACCTCTGAGCATCTTCTGGAAGGAGGAGCTTTGATGCCCTGAGGGGATAATCTGCAAAACCCCTTAAAGAAAATCATGGAGCATGCAAATGGCATATGCATCTCAGAGCTGCTGTTGGTCTATCTGACTCTGTCTGTTCCTTTATAGTAACCAAATTGACTGCGCAGACACAAGAGGCTCTATTTAGGTGCATCGCATGTTGCTTTATCACTAATGACTCCAGTTGCACTGATAAGGAGATTGTGTATAGAGTCTGAGAACAGAGCAGACTCTTTGAACAGTTTTTGAAGCCTGTTTACTCGTTCAGATAGTAATACAACTTTTAACATCAAAGAGAGGCTCTCAATTTATTTAGACTGTCCTCAGGCCATTATACAATGCCCTTTAAGTCATGCTGATGTCTTCAAGTTATTTTAAAACGATTGCATTTTAGAGTTGAATGTATGAACATGTCCATTTGAATGCAGCAAAGGTCAAAATAGCACAGAAGTATTCCCTGGAAGATTTCAGAACAGGTGACTGCAAGATATCAGCTCTTCACACTCACTTCAGGAGATAAGAGCTGACAGCAGACCTCTAATTTTTCTCAACATTACAACAAACCCCACTGATACCTAATACATGTTATTACAGTACATAACAACTCAGACCACAAACATACAGTGTGACCAGTGTTGTCTGATTCATGAGCTACACTGTTAACCCTTACTGCAGTTTATAGGGTAAATAACTGTAAAATGTAAATTACTATAATATAATAATACAGTATTTAGCCTAACTGTAATATGCATTGTATCATGGGAAATTTTGGTGACATCACACATTAATAGCAGTAAATTACTTTTTATCAAAAAAATACAGTACCAAACTGTAACTAAATACAGCAAACTACTGGTATATGGGCGCAAACCCACAACGTATTTTCCTGAGGGATTTACCTCTTTCGGTGTTCATACTCTTTTTTTTATTTATTTTTTATTCATAAATGCTGCTAATTATTTGCATTAACAGGCATACAGGCAGACTCCAGGTGTGGACTGGCCATTGGGATAACCGGGACTTTTCAATGTGGGCCAACGCAAAATGGGGCTGCTGCGTTATGCAAAACGTGCCACAAAACTGCTTTCTTTTTTCTTCCCAGTCTGAACCAGACAGACTCTGTTTGATCTCGGAGCATTTCTAGAGGACAAATGCGCCGTCAAAAAATATCTCAGTTCTGAATGTCCATACAATGCAAGTGAATGGTGGCCAGAACTTTGAAGGTCCAAAAAGCACAAAGGCAGCATAAAAGTAATCCAGACGATTCCAGGGGTTTAATCCATGTCTTCAGAAGTGATATGATAGGTGTGGGTGAGAAACAGATCAATATTTAAGTCAATTTAACTATAAATCTCCACTTTCACTTCCACATTAGTCTTAAGTTTTTTTTGATAATTGCATTCTTTGTGCATATCATCACCTACTGGTTGGGACTGGTCAAAGGAGGATACTTATAGAAAAAAGGGACTTACATATTGATCTGTTTCTCACCCACAGCTATCATATAACTTCTTAAGACATGGATTAAACCCATGGAGTCATCTGGATTACTTTTATTCTGCCTTTATGTGCTTTTTGGATATTCAAGCTTCTGGTCACCATTCACTTACGTTGTATGAACCTACAAAGCTGAGATATTTTTCCAAAAATCTTTGTGTTCTGCAGAAGAAAAAAGTCATACACATGTGGGATGGCATGAGGGTATGAGTAAAATATGAGATCATTGTATTTAAATATGAACTATCCCTTTAACGTTTTAATATATAGAATTACTGTATGTCATGATACAGTTCCCCGATTCTTGTCATGCTCCAATATTAAAAAATTATTTAAAAACGAACTAATGTTTTCTTTACTATTAATAATAAATTGTAAAAGCGCTAACAGTGTAATATATAACATCCAAACATCTGACTCACTGACTGTACATAGTGTAGTTAAAGGTTCACAAGAGAGTTATGTTTTAGAAAATAGTATTTTAAATAAAATATGGATGCAACGATACGAAGTTTGTGTGCTGATACGATATCCGATTATTTACAATAGCACTGATACTGAACCTTATTCTCAATATTTCTATATGTCTTCCATGTTTCAGAGAAACTGGTCTCAGTTATAAACAAAACACAAAAACAAAAAAACACATTATTAATTCACATAAATAGTCTAAACTCACATTAACTGAATTCTGAATGATGAAGCTTGCCACTTTTTCGCTGCAGCAGCCTCCACTTCATCATATTCCCTGCTGTGTCAAGCTATGAGGTGAGTAATCAAATTAGTTAAAAATTTTAACTGTAGTTCCACCACATTGCTAATTGCATTTTTAAGCCCCCTTTTAACAGGAAATAATCGGCCCTGATCATTGGCAGCTTTCGGCAGATGTCAGATGTCTAATGCTGATGTTAGCGAGAGGGGTAGCCATGTCTACCATCACCAAATGAGAATGTAACCTAACGTACAGCCCATAATACTAGTACTATTTTGTGATGCATCCACACAAACAAAAACAAGCACGCACTGTCACCTCCTGCTCCTCCAATGACCATTATCCCCGAGCAGCAGGTGATGTAATCAGCAAATGGAGAGAGCAAAATGAAAGCTGCTCGATCCCTCAGCCATACTGATCCACAGAGCAAGAGAGAGAGAAATCTGAAAAGAGGTAGGGCAGTTGGGCAAAAACAAAGCCAAATTGGAACTAGTAAATGAAGATATTGAGTTATAATTTTGCTCAGTTGCATTGTTATAAAAATAATTCTCAATGCCTTCATTTATAGAGCTCTACCACTCAAAAATGCTCCAGAAATAGTGAGCATATTTCAAACTTTGAAGGAATATTTCAAGTTCACTACAAGTTAAGCTCAATTGATACCATTTGTGGCATAATGTTGATAACCACAAAAATTATTTTGACTTGCACCTTCTTTTCTTAAAAAAAAAAAAAGAAGAAAAAACTCTGGGTTACAGTGAGGCAATTACAATGGAATTGAATGGGGCCAATCTGAAAACTTGAAAAATACTCAATGTTTCAAAAAGTATAGTCACAAGACGTAAAACAATATGCGTGTTAAAATGATTTTAGTGTGATAAAATATCTTTCTACACTGTTAGCAAGCTATGTAAATTATGCAATATTTTACTGTACTATGAACTGTATTTTACTGTTGAGATGTTACACAGTATGTTACTGTATTTTCAGACACGATTTGAATACGAGATGCAGCGTGGAAGGCTGTACATTCATGTTGCCTAAATTCTCTAGCCTTTGTGAACACCTAAAATGGCACAATTGAGATGAAATTTGAATGAAAAATCAAAAAAATTCAATAAAAGTGAATGGTGACTGAGACTAACGTTCTGCATAACGTCTTGTTTTGTGTTCTACAGAAGAAAGAAAGCCACATGGGGTTAGAAAAACATGAGGGTGAATAAATGACAACATTTTCATTTTTGGGCAAACTGTACTGTATCCGTTTAAACAAGTTAAAAGTTGTTCTAATCCCATGCAACTTTCTTTCTTCTGTGGAACACAAAACAAATGTCATGCAGAAGGTTAGTCTTAGTCACCATTCACTTTTATTGCATTTTTCTGTAAAATGAAATTGAAAGGTGTTACGAAGGAAGGCAGTGAAGGCAGACGAGGAGAGCGGGTCTAAATGCAAGCTTACTTTATTGGAACAGATAAAGGAATAAACGCAAAGAAAAACCCTCAATGGGGAAATAAACACAAGACTGAGAAAACAGTCAGGGAACACATACCATGCTAACAACATTCAACGATTGACACCGATTGACCAAACAGACAGGGTTTAAATACACTGACAAGGGAAGACAGGAACCAATGAACAACAGAACTCAAAACAAGATAACAAGGTGAATAAACAGAAACCAATGGTAAACTAATGAGGACAGGTGAAAACAATGACAGAGAACACGAATGCTAACAGGGAGACTGTGGAGCTAAACAAAGGACAAAAGTGAAAACTACGGAAAACAAAAGGGACAAAAAAGGTAAACAAAGGGCAACGGTGAAACAAGACAAGGTATACATAACAGAACAAAGGGCAACGGTGAAACAAGACAAGGTATACATAACAGAACAAAGGGCAACGGTGAAACAAGACGAGGTATGCCTAACAGAGCCCCCCCTCAAGGATCGGATTCCAGACGATCCGAAATGAAAAGAAACAACTATAAAAAAAAACACCAAGAGCAGACGGGCAGACCGGGGGCACGAGAGCAAGAAGGCAGTCCAAGGGGGCACAAAGGGCAGGCAGGAAGTCCAAGGGGCACACAGGGCAGGCAGGAAGTCCAGGGGGGCACACAGGGCAAGGACAGGTTCAGGTGGTCTGGGAGCTGGCCACAGGGCAAGGGTAGGTTCAGGAGGCCTGGGAGCTGGCCACAGGGCAGGGACCGGTTCAGGAGGCCTGGGAGCTGGCCACAGGGCAGGGACCAGTTCAGGGGGCCTGGGAGGCCTGGAAGGCTCGAGAGGCTTGAGAGGAGGAGCCCTAGAAGACTCAAGTGACTTGAGGGGCGGAGCCCTGGGAGGCTCGAGAGGCTCGAGAAGTGGAGCCCTAGAAAGCTCTGGAGTCTCTGGGAGCAGAGCCGTAGGAGGCTCAAGAGGCGGAGCCCTAGAAAGCTCAGGAGTCTCTGGGAGCAGAGCCGTAGGAGGCTCGGGAGGTGGAGCCGTAGGAGGCTCTGGAGGTGGAGCCGTAGGAGGCTCTGGAGGAGGAGCCGTAGGAGGCTCTGGAGGAGGAGCCGCAGGAGGCTCGAGAGGCGGAGCCCTAGAAAGCTCTGGAGCCTCTGGGAGCAGAGCCATAGGAGGCTCGGGAGGTGGAGCCGTAGGAGGCTTGGGGAGAAGGGCCGTGGAAGACTCGAGAGGCTCTGGAGGCGGAGCCCTGGAAGGCTCGAGAGGCTTGAGGGGCGGAGCCCTAGAAGGCTCGAGGGGCGGAGCCCTGGAAAGCTCGGGAGGAGCTCTGGGAGGCTCGAGAGACTTGAGAGGCGGAGTTCTGGAAGACTCGGGAGGCGGAGCTCTGGGAAGCTCGAGAGGAGCCCTGGAAGACTCAGTAGGCGGAGCTCTGGAGAGCTTGGAAGGCGGAGCTCTGGAAAGCTCGGGAGGCTCGGAAGGCAGAGCTCTGGAAAGCTCGGGAGGCGGAGCTCTGGAAAGCTCGGGAGGCGGAGCTCTGGAAAGCTCAGGAGGCTCGGAAGGTGGAGCTCTGGAAAGCTCGGGAGGCGGAGCTCTGGAAAGCTCGGGAGGCTCGGAAGGCGGCGCTCTGGAAAGCTCGGAAGGCGGAGCTCTGGAAAGCTCGGGAGGCTTGGAAGGCGGAGCTCTGGAAAGCTCGGGAGGCGGAGCTCTGGAAAGCTCGGGAGGCGTAGCTCTGGAAAGCTCGGAAGGCGGAGCTCTGGAAAGCTCGGGAGGAGGAGCCCTGGGAGGCTCGAGAGGCGCTGACTCTTGGACGGGCACGACCACTGGTGCTGGCTCAGGGACGGTCGAGGCTACAGGCGCTGGCTCACTGACATCGGAGGCTACAGGCGCTGGCTCACTGACATCGGAGGCTACAGGCGCTGGCTCACTGACAGTCGAGGGCTCAGGCTCGCTCACCGTGGCTGACGAGGACTCAGGATTGCTCACAGTGACATGCGTTGGCGCAGGCTCGCTCACAGTGACATGCGTAGGCACAGGCTCGCTCACAGTGACATGCGTGGGCGCTGGCTCGCTCACCGTGACAGGCGTGGGCGCTGGCTCGCTCACCGTGGAAGGCGTGGGCACAGGCTCGAAGACCAGGGCAGGCGTGGGCTCTGGCTCGCTGGCCGTGGTAGGCGTGGGCTCTGGCTCGCTGGCCGTGGCAGGCGTAGACTGGGGAGCAGAAGCCTTTCCTCTTCTCCTCCTCCGCCGGGCGGACGAAGCTGGGAACACTGGCTCATTGGCCGTGGCAGGCACGGAAAGCCCAGAGGCGGAAACCGGGATCGAGAGAGGTGGTTCCCCGGCAGCGAGTTCTCCCAAGGCTAGACTCACATATTCTCACGCCACGTGAGGTCTCCGGAGTTCGGCAATTCCCACAGCTGGTATGTTGGTAGCCCGAGATGGTAGATGGTCTTCAGGGATGTGTCGTCGAAGCCGGTGTGGATGGCAACAGCGGAAAAGAAGTGGGAGTACTCGCAGATGGTCAACTCCGCCTGGGTCAGTTCCATAAAGTAAGCTGCTAGATCCATATTTGGTGGTCAATCGTTCTGTTACGAAGGAAGGCAGCGAAGGCAGACGAGGAGAGCGGGTCTAAATGCAAGCTTACTTTATTGGAACAGATAAAGGAATAAACGCAAAGAAAAACCCTCAATGGGGAAATAAACATAAGACTGAGAAAACGGGCAGGGAACACATACCACGCTAACAACATTCAATGATTGACACCGATTGACCAAACAGACAGGGTTTAAATACACTGACAAGGGAAGACAGGAACCAATGAACAACAGAACTCAAAACAAGATAACAAGGTGAATAAACAGAAACCAATGGTAAACTAATGAGGACAGGTGAAAACAATGACAGAGAACACGAACGCTAACAGGGAGAATGTGGAGCTAAACAAAGGACAAAAGTGAAAACTACGGAAAACAAAAGGGACAAAAAAGGTAAACAAAGGGCAACGGTGAAACAAGACAAGGTATACATAACAGAACAAAGGGCAACGGTGAAACAAGACGAGGTATGCCTAACAAAAGGTGACTGAGGCTGTCATCTTGCTTACCATGTTCTTTTGGGTATGTGTATGTGTATGTGTGTGTGTGTGTGTGTGTGTGTGTGTGTGTGCGTGCGTGTTTTTGTGATTTACGAGGACAATTTTGTAAGTTACAAATTAGTAATTACAAGGGTATTATGCTATAAATGTGATTTATGAGGACATTTCTAGTGTCCCCATAATTCAAATCGCTTAAAAATCATACTAAACAATGTTTTATTGAAAAAGTAAAAATGCAGAAGGTTTTCTGTGAGGGTTAGGTTTAGGGGTTGTGTTAGGTTTAGAGGATAGAATCTATAGTTTGTACAGTATAAAAGTCATTATGTCTATGGAAAGTCCTCATAATGATAGGTAGACCAACATGTGTGTGTGTGTGTGTGTGTGTGTGTGTGTGTGTGTGTGTGTGTGTGTGTGTGTGTGTGTGTGTGTGTGTGTGTGTGTGTGACGATGAGGATATACACTTATACACATGAACTGTTAGGCTTTTTATGTGTAAGTCACAACAACTCCAGCAGATATAGAGACCAGACTTTCACTCACTTGTACTCCAAAGTTGATCATGCTTTGTAAGATCTCTATTAAACGATTAAAAGGATAGTTCCCCTAAAAATAAAAATTTTGTTATCCTTAATTCACAATCACAGCTCTTAGTGTCTAAGAGCTCCTTCCTATGGAGGAAAGAAAGTCAAATAAGTTTTGAACAACAAGGGAAATAAATGTTGACAGAATTGTCATTTTTGGGTGAACTATACCTTTGGGGGCAGTGGTGGCTCAGTGGTTGTGGCTTTGGGTTACTGACCAGAAGGTCAGGGGTTGAAGCCAAAAAACTGCCAAGATGCCACTGTTGGGCCCTTGAGCAAGGCCCTTGACCCTATCTGCTCCAGGGGTGCCATATCATGGCTGACCCTGTGCTCTGGCCCCAGCTTAGCTGGGATATGTGAAAAAAATTATTTCACTGTATATGTTAAAAATGAATAATGTGTGACAAAAAATAAAGGCTTCTTCTTAACCTAATGAGAGATGCTTCAATGTCTATACACGTTTATTAAGTTACTAACAACATATTTGAAATGTCTTTGCAAGGGTAAACCTACACACACACACACACACACACACACACACACACTGTCTATTTAATTATTTTTCTTTATTTTTAGGGGGAATTCCATTCTTTACAGCAGAAAATGGATGCTGGCAATTGAAGTCCCTGTGACCGACCTACTAGTCATAACCTCTGCATTTGACATTCTATTTGGTTGTTATTATGTGTTTAACATAGAGTACCAAGTTGAAGCAGCCACTACTTTGGATTTCATTCAGAGGTAAGGTCTGAATTATGCTATAATATTAAGTAACATTAAGTCTTATCAAGGTAATTTATACTTTAATTGAAAAAATATTCCATAATTTATACCAAAGGTCATTCTTATGAACCAATAATGGAATATTTCAGCCAAAAATTACAATTCTGTCCTAAATTAGTCATCTTTGTGTCATGCCAAAGCTATATGACTTACTTTCTGCCATGGAACACAACAGAAAAATGTAGAATGTGCTAGTTGTTCTTTTCCATGCATTTACAATGAATGGGTACATACAATTTCAAGCTGAAACAATTATGCTTAAGCACCATAAAAGTAGTCCATACAACCGATGTACTAAATTCAAAGTCTTCTGAAGCCATACAATGGTTCTGTGTGAGAAACAGAACAAAATCTAAGTGATTATTTACTGAAAATCTTAACATCTGCCCAAACATTATCTCCTTCAAAAAAATGTCAAATTTTTGTAATTAAAGGAATATTCTGGGTTCGATACAAGTTAAGCTAAATAAACAGCATTTGTGGCTTAATGATGTTTACCACAACAACAATAATAATAATAATAATAGATTCATCCCTCCTTTTCTTTAAAAAAATTATAAAATGAGTTTTCAGTTATGCACTTACAATGGAAGTCAATAGGGACAATTTCTGGAGGGTTTAAAAGCAGAAACGCAAAGCTTGTTTTATAAAAGCATTATTTTATTATTATTATTATTATTTATTATTAATTAATTCTTTTGTATTATTAGACCTCTACATTGTTAAATATCTTATTGTTGTTTTTTACGGTTGTTTAAGGGTAAATGATGTACGTTTTCATGGCAATGAAGTTGTATAATTGGATATAACTTTACATAGAAAAGGTTCGTAAGCAATTTTATCACACTAGAATCATGTTAACACACAAATTGTTTACATCTTGTGTCTATACCTTTGAAACAGTGAGTATTTTAAAGTTTACGGATTGACCCCATTCACTTCCATCTGTTACCTAGGTTTTTGCGGTTTTTAAAGAAAAGTAGGGACGAACTGAAATTATCTTTTGAGGTAATCAACATTATGCCACAAATGCTACACTTGTATTCAACCCAGAATATTACTTTAATGTTTATATCAAATAAAAAGTTGTTCTGATTCACAGAACCAGTTTGAATGGTTCATTCACAAATCGGACAGACATGGTTCTCAAGCTCAACTTAGTGAAAAGTGATTAACAACTTAAATTTGTGTCAGTTTCACACACAATGCTATATGGCTTCTAAGGACTTGAAATATAATGCAGTTGAATGGTCCACTTTTATGATCCATTTATTATGCATTTTTGTCTTTTTCAAGCTTGAAAATGTCCCCCATTTATTGTAATTGCATGGGAAATAGTGACTACCATAGTCTTTAGAATTTTGCCTTTTGTGTTCAATGAAAGAAAGTAACTCAAGAAAGTTTGTAATGACATGAGGATGAAGGGGCTGTCATAATACACTTTGTGCTCCATTCATTCCCATTCAAATGTAGCCGAATGCTGGAGACACAAGTTCCTGCAGAGAAATTTCAGATTCTACCGCATACAAACAATCAAGTTTGGTGAACTCTGGCCTGCGAATCTGAATGACGAGAACACGTGTGAGCAATAGAAGATGGAAATATTACACATTATCCTCTTTGTTCAATTCAAATGATACAAATCTTAAAACTGCATGTTTTTATTGTTGCAGGAAAGTGAGTAGAAAGAACATTTTAACATTTTGAATAATCTGTTATTTATTGTGTGATTTATTATTTATTAACAAGAAGCCGTTGCACTTGACATCATATACTGGTCCATTGTTGTGTCCAAAATCATTTATTCTGTGTCTATGTCTGAAGTCTTCTGTGACCATCCTTTGAGTAAATAATGACAGAATTTTTAGTGAACTACTCCTTTACAGCAGCTTGATTCTTTTAAGATCACTTATGATTGTCTTAAAGTAATCTGCCAAGTTTTCATATCTTACATAGCTCAAACATTTTTCAAACAAATGGTCTAATGAATTATATTTCTTTAATGCAAAGGATTCATTGTGAGGATCAATCCTGACAACAGCAATCGCTCCTCAAAGTTCCAGATCAGCAAAAGAAGTGGGAAGATGGTGCAAAGGAAGAACTCTGGCCTGAACCCTCATGTTGCCTCCTTCATCAAAACCTTCATCAGTTTGTAGATTATCAGCTGTCAAAATTATTAATCTACAAAAGTTCAATACATTCTGCTCAGGAGAGTTTATATGAGTTTGTAAGTTCTTAAGATTTTTGAGTTTTTATTATCAAAATTGTTTAGAAATTTAAAAAATGAAAGTCTTATTATGTTGTTTAAACATGTTGCAAGTTTGAACAAAATTAATTTTAAAATGTAAAAAATATATTTACAATGCAAAGAACTCTGGTAAGTTTCATCCATCAATTCTATTAAAGGAATAATTCATCATGAAGTGATGAAATTGTCATAATTTACTCACCTTCATGTAATTCCAAACCTGTATGAATTTATTTCTAACACAAAAAGAGATCTCTGAGGCCCTCATTACAGTACTGTGGTAGTGGTAGATTTACTTTAAAACTTCAAAAAGGATGCAAAATAATCATAAAAGTAGTTCATTCATCTTGTGTGTCATATTCCAAGTCTTCAATTTCATGTTCCTTCAAGATCCTTCATATTCCAAAGATTGTGAATATGACACACAAGGTGCATGGACTACTTTTATGATACTTTTGTGTTCTTTTTGAAGCTTCACTATCACTACCCTCTGTATTGAAAGGAGCAAGATTCTTCTAAACATCACTTTTTGCATTCAGGAAAGAAAGCAGTACAGGTTTGGAATTACATGAAGGTCAGTAAATATTAACAAATTGAATCTTCAAAAAGAGAGTGTGTTGAGTTAAACAACTTGGTTATACAAATTTTATATAACTATTTTACATTTATATAACTATAGGTTAAAAGAGCTGTATGAAAGAATGTTTTTGTTAATGATCATTAATGATCAAGTAAATGATGACTTTTGTTCAAGATAAAAATGAATCAATCTTGCTCAAGGTAAAACTTTTATTGTAAGGATGATAATGCTTACATGTCTGTTTCATTATTGAAGAATTAGAAAAATGAATTTAGACTGTGTTGTCATTATTGTTTATTCACTAGCATTTTTGAAATACAGTAATTTTATAACTTTTACATATTATTTTAAAGTGCATAGCTGGAGAAATTGACCAGACAATGACAGTATATTTTACAGTATATTTATTGTATTACAGTACATTACAAGACCATAAAATTACTGAACATTTACCAGTAAAAATGTTATACTGTAAATTAATTTACAGTAAGATGAATGTTACTGTAAATATCAATACAGTATTGTTACTGTAATTTCTCATTACAGTAAGTTAATGGTGAACTGCAGTTTTTTACAGTGTTACCTTTTCTCTGTAAAGTTATATAGAACTTCTTTGCCATGATGATGTAATGCCGTAAACCCTAAGAAATGGCCATTTAAATAACTTTACTGCTCAGATAATACACTAGTTCAAACAGAAGAATTAAAGAAGCTAAGTGCTTTTTTTAATTATTAGCGATACATTTTTGCCTTAACTGCTACAAAAATTGCCCACATTCACTTCCATTGTAAGTGCATCACTGTAACCTTGATTTTTGCTTTAGAGGAGGGACAATTCAGACACATTTTTGAGGTAATCAACATTATGCCACAAAAGCTGTTGTGTCCATTGAGCTTAACGTGTATTGGAACACTTCTTTAAAGCAAAAACATGAGACAAAACAAATTAAATTCAAACTAGATTTTAACATGTTCTGATGAAAATGTGAGTGAAAAAATCAAAAAATCCAAAAAGGACAAAAACTCAAAAACATGTTGTAAAACTTTGATGTGACCTGGCTGGAACAATTAATACAGTATGACATATTGATCAGACTTCCTTACAACCTCATAAAATTAATTATAGCATCTACTCTAATTAAGATTCTTTGTCTTCATCATAGGTCTGATCACTTAGTAAAGTTATAGCATAGCTCTCCTCAACAAGTCGACTGATTTGAGGTATCATTCATGTCTGTAGCACAAACAGCAAGAAAGTATGAGAAATAGTAATAGTGATGGTTGCCATATCAAATATCACTTATAAACACGTGTAAGGGAAAAAATACAATTCAAATGCTGCATAAGAGCAATCAATATGAGCAAACCCCTTTGAGAAATCCTTTTCCTCATAAAATTAAAACTTAAACTTAAGGAATGGAAGCATCAGTTAAGCTGCATTTTGAAGCATCAGTAAAGCTGTAAATGGAGACAAGATTTGCTTTTTAGAACAGTAATTGTTGATTTACCAACAGGACAGGTGCTAAGCTATGTTGTCCATTCCAATTAAAACAGAGATGTTCCACACAAAATGAAGCTAGTTGGTGACAGAAGATGTTGAGAGAAAAAACAAACAAACAATGAAACCTAAATGACAAATAACTGAACTGGAAAAGACTTTCTATAGGAAAAGAAAAATTTTGACTTCCTTTCGACTACGTGTATGTTTATGTGTGAGAGATCAGTCTGGCTATTGTCTTGTCATCTGTGGCTCTTAACGGAGTCTGAAACATACTGAAGATCCAGCGACATCCTCAACACCACGTTCAGAGAGGCACTTACCCTTCCACATGACCTACACACACACTTTATTCTTAGTACAGTGTGTGGTTGATTCTGTCTGTGAGTAAGATGCCACTTTGCCGTCTTATCTTCTCATGTCTGAACTTTGAAAGCGTCTGTCAATCATCTTTCAATTGAGCCTTTCAGCAAAAACACCACAATTGGCCACAACGAGACAAATAAATAAGAAAAACAAATGATTTCCATATGAATGTTTGTCATGAGAATTAACTAAATACAAAAAGCACAGAAGATTTCTGACCTCAATGGGGAAAAGATGACAATGACTGAAACATCTTTAAAGTCACCATCAAATCAAAATTGACAGATAGAATAATGGATCAAATCAAGCCCAGATGTATAAAATCAAGTCCTGTCCTAAATTTTTGGTTGAATATACGGTTTCATTTTGAAATACAGTATGTCAAAGTAATGGTTGGGAATGCTGTTTCCTATTAACATTAAACATTTATATCTCAAGTTAATATATATATATATATATATATATATATATATATATATATATATATATATATATATATATATATATATATATATACTGTATATATATAAATAACATATATTTACTTATGTTTTTATATGCAAATTAATGGTGAATTAATCTTTGTTTTAACATCTTATTTAACTGTCCAGGTGTTCAACGTGTTCACGGTGGTCGCATATTGACTCACCTCAATCCAGATGGGGCAGACTAAGCTCAGTTGCCTCCATGTCTGAGACCGTCAATCCGCACATCTTATCACGTGGCTTTTTGAGCATGTTGACTGCAGAGACGTAGTGTGTTTGGAAGCCCACGCTATACTCCGTGGTATCCACAGACAACTCACCATGTGCCCCACTGAGAGCGAGAACCACATTATAGCGACCACGAGGAGGTTACCCCAACGTGACTCTAACCTCCCTAGCAACTGGGCCAATTTGGTTGCTTAGGAGACCTGACTGGAGTCACTCAGCATGCCCTGGATTCAAACTTGTGACTCCAGGGGTAGTAGGAATGTGTTTTTTCTTAAAATACTAACACCTTCTATGCAATCAACTGTGTCTTCCAGCACAGAGACTGTAAATTGGTGTTGTGTAGGACTTAATTTGGACAATGATGAAAAATATTACCATGTTCAATCCCATAACAAAAGCAGAGAAGAAAAACACAAAAGTAGTGTCTTTGGAGACTGACAGATCTGTTTGAAAATAGGGCCAAATAGCCAAATAGGTTCGGACTGGCCATTGGGAGAACCGAGCGGGCTGGTGAGTTAGCCGAGAAAAAGGCTAAAATGAACCGCCGCATTATGCAGAGTCACAAAAACGGACCACAAAACGGCGCCGTGATGTGCACAAAAGGACAGCACACAACGTTTGGGCTAGCCTGCGATTCTGGTGCCCTTTGCATGATATTCCAAATTGTTCCAGCCCAATTTAACTCCTATTAACGTGGTATAAATGGAATTGCAAAATCTGGTTGACACCTTTCTACCATCACACGGTATATATGTCATACCACCTAAACCTACTTTAAATGTTAAATTAACCTTACTGGCAAATTACAATCATTTTCAAGATTCACTCCTGCTTCCAACAAATACTTTTTTCACTGAGCAAACACATAATAACAAAGTTGAATGAAATAAAAGAAAAAGCTTGAACAAGTGTTTAAGGCAAAATAGCTCTCAAAAAGTCATTTCAAGGCAGGCACTGTTGACATGTGTCCCGCTTGCTAACCTCTTGGTGAGCCTTGGTCACCGAGCTGGTATTATTTAAATCACTCTGAGGCTCTTTCCCTTTGTCCACCCCCCTTTGCTCTCTCTCTCTCTCTCTCTCTCTCTCTCTTATCGTTCCATAAGCCCTGCTCCCTATCCCTCCATTAAATAAATTGTGTTGTAATAATCCCCTCGGCTGCGTGCTCCTCATATTGGTGGACATTTTGATTACCCCACTTTCAGTCTATCCAGGGCACTTGATAATTCCCACTTTACCTTCACTAAATTAGAGCACAGGGGATGGGGCAGGTGGTCAGTCTTGCAGTGGCCTCCAAGCTGACCTCTTACTTCGACAATTTTTTCCACATATTCTACAATAGCGATTTATATCTCCCCTGAAGACCATAAGGATGCATTTCAATCATGTGCCTAGAGTAATTGACTCTACTGGGTATATAGTCATTTTATGTGAGATTCTACATTTTAAGGAGTCTGTATGCTCAGATTAAAGGGGATAAGCATGGTAGCAGGCCGAGCCAGCCATAGCCTTTTCTCTATGTTTCTCCTCATAGAGTGTTAGATGAGGCTGGGGCCATCTAGCTATAACACGCATAGGGGAAGGTGTTCTTTTTTAACTCCTAATCTTCCAGGGGGAAAAGACCCTGTGGAGACCACATCCTGCCCAGGCTGGGGGAGGTTAAATGTGGCGAATACCTCACATGGGTTTTTAGGCCATATGTAGAAGTTGCACGGTGGTAGATCCTACCTGCTGAGAGGGAGGAGTTGCTACAGGAAAAGCGACTGGGGGGCAGAGGGGCTGCCCAAGGGAGACGCGGGTCTGTCGGTAGGGGGACCGTACCACGGAAAATACACACAGGGGGCTTAATCCATGAAGGTGAACCCTGTGGAGCACCTATTCCAGTACAGAGTAATTAGTACCCGTAATGGGTCTGGTCGGGAATTCCTCCGCTAAATTAAAAGCATGCACCGGACACAGCAACGATAAGGCTGGGTCTGCCTCCACTCGGGGCAGCGCTTTCAGGATCACTACCTGGTCCCTAAAAGGGGTCATAGGAACCTTGGGCACGTAGCCCTGTCGTGGTCTTAGGATGACATGAGTATCTGCTGGACCGAACTCCAGGCAAGTGTCACTGACAGAGAACGCTTGCAGGTTTCTAACCCTCTTGATGGAAGCGAGCGCAATCAGGAGGGCCTGATAATCTGATAATCAGGTCTAGGGACCTAGGAACTTACCGTATTTACAATAGTTACCATGGTGGGCTGCTATAGCGGCAACATATACTGTACCTTCAAGGTGGAGGGGGACAGCTGAACGCATATCATAGAAAGGGTCGGTGTTGAGGCAAAATCGAGACGTGGAAGTAAGTGTCCTTCAGGTCTACTGCTGAGAACCAATCTTGATGCCGGACGCACGTTAGAATGTGTTTTTGCGTGAGCATCTTGAACGGGAGTTTGTGCAGAGCCCGGTTGAGAACTCGCAGGTCCAAGATTGGTCTCAACCTACCTCCTTTTTTTGGTACAATGAAGTAAGTGCTGTAGAAACCCTTCTCCATCTCAGCTCGAGGGACAGGCTCTATTGCGTCCTTTTGCAAAATGGTAGCGATTTGGTTTGCAAGGTGCTGGCTTTTTCGCCAAGCACCGAGGTGGGGCAGATGCCGCTGAAACGGGGCGGATGCCTGGCGGACTGAATCGCGTAGCCGAGTCGGATGGTCCTGGCCAGCCAGCGTGACGGTTTGGAAAGCGTGAGCCATGTGTCCAAGCTCTGCGCGAGGGGCACTAAAGGGACAATCGTTTTTGACATACCCGGTGGGGCTTCGCAGTGGTGGGGAGCACATAGTATTGCATCGCGAGGCAAAGTTGCGACCTGAGGCATGTGTGCTGAGAAGGAACTCAAGGCAATTACCTTGCTCCACGTACCAGGTAGGGGGTGGGTTAGTGACTGAGGAGGAGGTCCTGGTAAGGCATCCTCCGGACTCGTCAGAACTGGCCGACCGGGGTTGTGAATGCTGTACAGATGCGGACGTGGAGGTGAAGTTTCTACGTCCAGGATGCGACTTCGCCTGTAAGGTTCTGTTGCCGGGGTGCCGTGAGAACGGAATTATTGAAAAAGTGGGTTCCACAGTTAATGAAAAAACAGAAACCAAGGATTCTCCACCCGGGAAAGGAGTGGTCTGGCTACCTGCCCCTGAGCGAACATCTCATCGCCTGGGCGGTTTGTCTCAGGGGTGCTTGGGAGCCTTCCGGGTCCTGGAGGAGGTTTGTGAGACAGGGGGCATCTGCTTCCTGCGGGTGGCTCTACGCCGGTGCTGGAGTGAAAAAGTTGACCAAGATGGTGACGTGGTAGCACGCAGCGGCCACTCCGTGCTATTTTTGTCACTTAGCCCGACTTTTAGGGCACATGGACATCAGAGCAACCGGTGTTTGTGTCTACCATCGCCAGACACTGTTAAAATATAAGATTCATGCAACAACCAAGCTGCATGATGATATGCAGGAGTTGCAACGCGAACTCGCCTTGCTGAGGAGACCAGGCCTCCAGTCCTCAGCGTCACCTGATGCCGGTGCCCGGGGGAGGGGACGTCGTAAGCGGTGTGTGAGGAAGCGAAAGCGAGGCAAGAGGGCGGGGGTCCATGCTAGGCTAAAAACAAACCCTAGCCGGCCGGCTCTCCTGTCTATCCTGCTTTCAAATATTTGCTACCTTTGTTTTCACAAAGACGTGGCTCAGCGACAGAGTTCCGGACGCTGGCTAGGAGGGCCCTTCGCAAGCCGGTCTCACGTCTGCAGTGAGAACATGAAACATCCACAAACGCTGCCTCGGTGTGATCGCGACCCAGACACACAAGGCAGCACCTATGGCCATCAGAAGTGGAGAGATATCTGCCGCATCCAAGAACAATGCAAATGCGGAAGGGCATCTTGATAAAGATGCGTCTTTAAAAAGACATTCAATGCTAAGCGTTAACTCTTATTTTCTTTGAAAATAGTACTCTTTTAATAATAATAATAATAATAATAATAATAAATGTTATTTGTAATGCGCCTTTCTCAGACTCAAAACGCTTTTAGAGGAGTGTTGCTCTTTTAAAAGTCTGTCGAAGCGCCCAGGGGCGTGGACTGCACTGGCGTGCAGAGGAGAGAGAAAGCCGCTGGCAATGCGCCGTAGATCCAACAGGAAAGCTCTCTAGAGGTGAAGTGGAACAGAGTGAGGCTTCAGCTCGCTGAACACACACACAACCGCTCGGCTCCAAAGAAAGAATCTGACTGAACAGAGGCACATCCCGCATTTTAAACCCGTATGTTCGGGGGCGGGACATGCAAATTCTGTTCACCAATTTGGCATTGGCCTTTTTCATATTCAGAGGTATCCGAAGCTCCCGAAAGAAGCCCCTTGTGTCACTACAATCGACACAACGTTGATGACAGTCTACAGTTACTGTTAGCACGCTAGAGCACAGCATACTGTCAACCATTAGAAAAGTTGCAAAATGCTTTTGTAATTCACCGTTCAACAATGATTTTCAAGACTATTGCCTTGAAAACTGTGAGCAATGTTGCCTATAATAGATTTTTGTAGTAAAAAGTCACTAGTTATAGATATATTTGTTGCGTTATTGAAGGACAGTGCATACCATTCATGTACTGCTAAAAACACGTGTGATTTTTAGGGCTTCCTTAAGACAAACTAGTTACTGCACATGTTCAATTTTTACATTGATTTGTGCATTGGACTGTGACACGTGTAGGTGAGTATGTATGAGATGTTGGTCTGACTCGTCTCATTCTCAAATAAATCATGAGTGGGATACGATTGCAAACCTGCGAGACCCAAACAAATCAATAGACACACACCAAACAATCAAGTGCAATCAAAACCTGCAGAGAGCATCAGACACAGTCATTTGAGCTGTGAGTAAAGTGTGTGTGTGTGTGTGTGTGTGTGTGTGTGTGTGTGTGTGTGTGTGTGTGTGTGTGTATTGTACATTATCATTTCATCATTGATAAATAATCTAAGATGGTGAATGAAGACAACAGAGATGCTGATTCCAAATAAATGGTCAATTCAAAATTTACTTTTTACTCAATATTTAAGAACTATTTATTTTTTGGCTTGTAAATGATCAATTTGTTATTTTAACACGTTAACATTACTTATGAGTGACTTATATGGTTCTGTTTCAGTTATGATGCTACCTTTGAAGGTTACTGCCAATTTACACAATATAGGTAGCATAGCAGCTCACTAGGTTTTGGGAGAAAGCATTACTCTAAATTATCCCTTTAACTTAATTAACCATTATATGTGATTATCAGTTTATTGTTTAATTCAGTCACAGACATCAGAAAACAGCTCACACACATCACTTTGACAACACCTCTTACTGTACAACACATTTCTGCTGTAAAAAACTACAACTCTGTGAAGGACAGATGAAGAAAATTATGTAAAAGTGAGACAAAAAAACATTTTATCCAGAGAACAACACTACACTATATCTCTACACTGAAAATCACAGGCTTTCTCTGTCTCTACCTGTAGAACTGAAGGAAAACATCAAACTGTAATGTGCATTCTGTATTCTAAAGCTGCTCCAATTTACTTTAATGAATTCAGCTAGATCTGAAGAAAAGAGAGAGAAAAATAAACCAGGGAGAGAATACTTCCTTCATATTTTCTGTGGTGGAGGTAAGTCCCACAGGGAGACATGTGGCTGCTTATGCAGTATGAATAAAAGGCTGGAAATAGAAGTTACTGAGAGAATGATTAAGAGAGAAGAAAGTGATAAGAAAGAGAGAGAGAGACAAAGAGAGATAAATAGAATGATGAAATGGGCTACTGTCTACAGAGGTACTGTAGAATTAATTGACAGACACATCACCTAAGGATTCCTCATTTCCAATGTGAGTTAAGACCAGGGATGTGCATTAAAGTCAATAAGTCTATTTTCATTTTATGTTGAAATTTACAGTGCCTTTAGGATAAAAAAAGACACTTTTGAGGACCCCAAGACTAAAATACACCTCTTAAAGGGATAGTTCACCCAAAAATTAAAATGCTCTCATCATTTACTTACCCTCATGCCATTCCAGAATTGTAGGACTTTTTTTCCTGCTGAATACAAACAAAGATTTGTAGGTGAACGGGTACCAACATTTGAAGATCCAAAATGCATAAAGGCAGCTTAAAAGTTATCCATATGACCCCAGTGGTTAAATCCATATCTTCAGAAGCCATATGATAGGTATTTGTGAGAAACAAATCAATATTTAAGTCCGTTTTTACCATAAATTCTTCTCTCTGCCTAGTAGGATGTGGTATGTACGAAGAATGCAAATGCCAAAAACAAAAGAAGAGTGTGAAAGTGGAGATTGATAGTAAAAAGGACTTCAATATTGATTGTTTCTCGCGCACATCTATTTTATAATTTCAGAAAACATGGATTTAACCACTGGAGTCCTACCGATTACTTTTGTGTTGCTTTTATTTTAATTTTGGAGCTCCAAATTTTGGTACCCATTCACTTGTATTGTATGGATCTACAGAGCTGAAATAATCTTCGAAAATATTTGTTTGTGTTCAGCAGAAGATATAAAGTCATACACATCTGGGATGGCATGAGGGTGAGTATATGATGAGAATTTTAATTTTGGGGTGAACTATCCCTTTAAGCATCTTCTAGCTGTCAAATTTAAAAGGTTTCCAAATCTGGTGGATAAAGCTGCATCATAACACAAGACCCCACCAATCCAACATCTTGTGGTTCTGCTGATTAAACATTTATCTCTTGATGTCATTGCTTCTCTTTTAACATTTTGTCATCCAAGTTTTTTCCTTTGAACGTGAAGTGCAGAACGTTATAGATAAAGCAATTCATCATAACTGAGGTGTTCCTCTGTGGAATAAAAGGCTCAATTAAGGCTGGATAAAATAAATACAAGATAAAACAAATACTGAGAAACTGCTCTGCTTTAGAGTTGAAAATGAGACTATAGATTGGATTATGGTGCCATGTTTAATCCTTATTTGCTCTCAGAAAACACCCACCCTCTCTCTTCTTGCTGTTCTACACCACTCGTATTATACAATATCTGACATGAGACAATATTGCCTGAAGCCACCAGTCATGGACACAATGCCTCCAGAACTTCTCAGAGCCTGGTGTGTAATTAATGAAAGCCAGGCTCCAACTCCAACTCCAATTACAGTATATCACCCAGTGTTTTAAATCACTGAATAAAATCATTAGGGTTTTGCCCTAAAAAAGAATTTTATTTTCTACCAGCAACCAGAATTGGCTTTTAGTAAATGTTCTAAAGATGCCATTGAGTGTCACATACATTACAGTGTCCAAAATTACATTAGTGAGTAATACTTATGAGCGATGTGCACTTAATCTATAATTATTTTATGGAACTGTAAGTAGTTACAGTTGTACTGTTAAATGTACTGTTATTACTTTCATAATTAATTATATTACCATTATTTTGTGCATTAATTAATTATAGTAGCATTACACTGAATGTAATGTGCTACAGATAATTCTCATTATCCTCAAAAGGGATTTTCATGAAGGTAATACTGTATGTTTTTAAAAATATAAATTACTGTAATGCAATGATTTTTAAAAATCAGCATATATTAAAGATAGTAAAACAAATACTACAATAATGCACAGATACATTACAATTGCAATAATTGTTTTTCTCACATTACAGTAGAGAAAACAGGAAGTCAGTACCCAGACACCATACTCCTGACATGAAATAAGACAGACCAAATAGCGCACAGCAGAGAATACAACTGAAACCGAGCAATCACACAAAGACAGACAAAGAAACACAAGACAGACATGGGACGTTGATGCCACGGTCCTGTCAGACAAAAACCCAGAATGACAGAGAGACAAGACCAGAAAGCAGAAATGTTGTACAGTAAGAGGTGTTGTCAAAGTGATGTGTGTGAGCTATTTTCTGATGTCTGTGACTGAATTAAACAATAAACTGATAATCGCATATAATGGTTAATTAAGTTAAAGGGATAATTTAGAGTAATTCTTTCTCCCAAAACCTAGTGAGCTGCTATGCTACCTATATTGTGTAAATTGGCAGTAACCTTCAAAGGTAGCATCATAACTGAAACAGAACCTTATAAGTCACTCATGAGTAATGTTAACATGTTAAAATAACAACATTTTTAGATATGATTTGAATATTTTATTGACAGGTTTAGTGAAATTCACCTAGTTACTGTATAAACTTGTTTTTCCGCAGGTTTGCTGCACCACAAAAGTGGCATCTGGACCCATAGGTGCCCAAAAGCAATATTAACTTCTTCACTGTGACCATTGTAACCACTTTCTATAAGTCAATTAAAAGAGTCTGCAACTTGCTTAGATGCACTGCTCTCTGACATTTCAATTACTGCTGTCACTAGCTTAGTTTCCATCCACTTTTCACGGCATTTTGTTATCGACAAAGTGAAAATGCGTAAAAAAAGTTTGGGAAATTTGCTGTCTTCTGCGTGTTTCCATTCAAATGGCCTTTTATCGGTAAAAATGGTGTTCGTGATGACGTCATGCCTAAAAAAACACTTTGTAGCATAAGTTTTGGTTTATCACAAAATCGGCCCTTAAGCCTTTTCCATACAGAAATGTCTGTTTAGTACTAATTGTCAGTGTTGGGGAAGCTACTTTGAAACTGTAGTTTGACAAGCTACTAATAATTTTAAGAAGTTAAGCTAGAGTCAAGCTACTCTTTTGAAAAAGTAGTTAGCTACACTACAAGTTACTATCAAAAAGTAGCTAGCTACATTTAAGCTACTTAATGAGGCAATTTTTTTTAATGTTACTATCAATCCAATAATCTTAATAACAAAATGTACACTAATTACATTTATTAATGAATGTATTAATTAAATACATTTAATGTGTTTAATTAAATATATTAAATGTATTTAATACATTTAATGAATAGTAACATTAATACAGTTAATAATGGCCATAAATTTAAATACCACAATATAAAATAAAAACAAAATATATACACTTTTCAGTCCTGCTGTGGCCAGGTGTAGCCTACTTCCCTAAAGATCTATTTTTTTATGACAATCTCTCCTTGGGCTGGTATTTTTTGCTTGTTACATAATATTTAGTGTGGATAGTATGTGAATAAAGACTCGGGGCTTGTTTCTCCCCTCACATGGGTTCATTCTCATTGTATTTTATGTGTCTTTTTTGCCATTGACATGCAAGTGCCAGCTTTACAGGTCACTTACAGAGGTTGCTCTACAAATATTTGTTTGCTTTGTTCAGGTCCAAAAAAAGTGGACGGATGGTCATCCTAGATTGTTGCATAATACATGCCATAAATTATTTATTTTTCCAATCGTTTTATTTATTTTACATGAAAATAATAGTTCATTAAATGCTAAGAAATGGAGAAATCAAATAGTTCTGCATATTTATAACTGTATATTTATAAATATTATAATAATAATAATTCACTCACTGCTCCCAGTAACGCACAGATGATGAGAAGCTAAACATATTTACAACAGAAACAAAATCCCTCCAAAGGCAATAATAACTTTTTAATTATTTTATTTAAAATTGTTAAGATAAATATACTGTTGTGTGATCTATTAAGAACAAAGTGTCTGAAACTGTCATTGTTATATAGAAGAATAATATAGTGTTCTTTTATCATTTTCAGATTTGCCTACCCCTGTATGTCTTGTAAAGGTAAACAAACTGTGGTTGCTCGCATTACATAACCATCAGACAATCTCTTCTTATCCAAGTGAGCCGTAATAAGCTCTCAGTAGATGGCGGTAATTCACTATTTTTTGTTATCTGCCATTACAAAAGAAGAAGACTACCCTGCCTGATTCTGATCAGCTGACAGAAATATGCTGCCAGATCGTCGGACGTTTTGTCGGTAACAGTTTGGCTTCCACACAATAAGAAAGGCTGTTAGTTATAATCTGACCAACATGATGTAGCGTTTGGTCACGCTACACCGCTACTTGCTGGAAAAAGTAGTACACTAATGGAAAAGCTACTCTGTTTTAAAGCAGCTGAGCTACTGTCAAGCTACTGAAAAATGTTGTTAAGTTAGTATCGTCGATACATGTAGTTAGCTACTCTGCAAAACTGCTAATTGTGCCAAAATCTTTTTCCTCTGAAGTTTTGGTAAAATGGGGAGAGTATTCAGACAATTTATTGAAATTAGCCAGCTTACCGGTACTGTCATTTTACTTTCACAAATAAAAGCAATCAGAAGACGGAATTGCAATCAAAAGGGAGCTGTTGCCCTTCTGCTAGGACTGTAATACTGATCCTGATGTTGCGCCTATCACAGGCTGCCACCGGTTCCGACCCGAAAGCAAATATCCATGGCCCTATTCAAGCTGACAACCTGCACCAAGTAGTGGCAGAAACTTTCGGTCTTAGTATAAGGATCATCCATTGATGTGTATATGCTGTGTGCACAGCTATTAAAAAAACATTAATGCAGAGTAATATCAGGGTTTACAAATGATATTTTCCTGATATTCAATTGCCTATTTTGGACAATCATCTAACCTAAAGCATTCCCATCACAACTGAATTATGTCCCACATATTTTTACAGCAACTTTTAATGACCAACTGAACTTGATTGTCATCTAAAATGTATTTTACCATCATAATGCAATTTACATTTTCTAAAGAAGCTCAGCAAATGCGTTCCGAGGTAAAGAGGGTTAGATTTAAAATATTTACATTTTTAAAATGTTCAAAAGCTTGTTTTATTATAGTCTTGAAAAAAGTGCAGAACATTCTGAGAATGTCATTCAGCCGACTTTTTTCATCTACAGAACAGGGTATGGGTAGTTTAAGTTTGTGTAAAGAAAAGGCAAGTATATAGGCCTAAAAAAGATATTTTTTTTTCATTTGGTAATTAATTATTATATTTAATGCTTTATTTATTTGGTAGGCTACTTTATTTAATTTAATACAGGGATTTTTGGCGGCATGTTTTCAAAAGTATAAACAATAATTTTATAGAATTGGTCTATGTTAGTGTTCCAGTAAAGCACACTGAAGCTTTTCTCCAAGTATTGTGTATTCATTTTTTATTTAAAACATCTTTGTGCACAGAAATTACATGTTTTTTGTATTGTGGGCTAATTCCATGACTGCTGTCTATTATTGGAATATTATTGGTGTGGAAATGCAACTTTAATGAATACACGGATGGCTACCATGACTCAAATTAATTAATTAATAAAACTGGGGTAAATACTGTGTTTCCAGTGTTTCCAAACCAGTTTTTCACAACATTTGAAATCGACATAGAGTTTAGGCACTAGAGTTAAACGGGAAAATATTACGTCGGCACTTGTGAAATTATAGTGATAATTTGCGTTTCCATCAGCTTTATTTTGATGTGCTAAAATGTTTTCACAAAAAATCCTTGGATGGAAACGTAGTTACTATGTCTCTTATAAAGTATGTGCAAGAGAGTGCACTGTGTGTAGAGGATCTCACTCATTATAGCCAGAGAGTACCTGATCTGTGCTGATCTGCTGCCTGTGACCTGTGGAAGGTTGAAGGGATCAATCAAATGGCTAAATTACAGTGATACAGATAATTCTGTGCATACAGATGGATGGAGACATGCAAGATTTTAATTGCTGATTCCATAATCACGGACACACTGGGTTTAAGTGCAGCTGAAACAGAGGTTAATTTTTATGCATATGGTAAAACACTAATTACATGGCCATTATGCAACAGCAGACATAAGCCACCCTGACAAAAATTTAAATATAAAAAATTCCATCATTAGTCTTTTTTTAAAGCTACTTTCTACAAAGGCCAGTTATGAGAGGGGGCTGGAGCTCCGTGACTCTGAAACAGATTCAGCAACTAAAGTCTTTTAAGAGCATGACAAGATAAATATATGGTTGATGACACTCTGCACAGAAGAGGATTTTTGAAGTGTGGATAAGTGTATTGTGTAAAGAATTGAATGATGTCATAGACTAGAAGAAGGTACCAGATAAGCTCTGTTACCAAACCTAGTCAGCTGCCTACCTAGAGTGTGTTTTTAGGCATCATAGGTGCACTCCCAAAACAAAGGTTGTTCCAAAAGTTAGGCATCAACATTATGCTGCATTATAAAATCAGTCTGGGCTAATTCTAAAGCAGCCTAACTTTCACAAATCTTCACAAATACAGCAATCCCAGAATGCACTATGAATAATTATTTTGGATCATTTTAGGCAAATTTATGTTACCCAATATTAACTTCTTGTTTAATTGTATCATATTGTATAAAAGCAGTATCACACTTGCTTTCTGTTGTGTCATTATCTTAGAAATATGCTAATTTTTGTCATGCCGGCAGAAGACTGCAAGGGAGCTCACTAGGTTTTGGAATAGAGCTATAGAATGTTTAGGGGTCAATGAAACATGTTGTGCTGTCCTTTATCCTCTATAATGTGTGTTGTAGTGTGTGACCTTATAGTGGTCATTTTAGACGTATGTGTTGTGTCTCGAGAATACCAGCAAAAATCTGTAATCCAAGATGTTTAAAGAAATAGCCTAATTTATCTGCCATTTTTTACTCACCTGTATGTATTTCAAAACCTGAATGCATTTATTTTTTCACTGAACACAAAAGGAGAATTTTGAAGAATATTCAGAAAGTCTGGTCCATGCAAGGACATTTTATATTGACCATGTTTGCCATCAGTGTTGGGTTAATAACTTTAAAAAGTAATCCACTACAAATTACTCATTATTTATCATATTGCTTTACTAAATACTTCATTGAAAAAGTAATTAAAAATACAATTTTCCACTCAATAAATTCAACACCTCACATTTTTCCTACACAATGACTCGTTACGGGGCCATAATTCATGTTTTCTACATAAATAATATATCTGAAATAAGAATAACCCTATAATGTACTTAAAATAATTAAATTAAAGTCAGTACCAGTAATCTGATTACCATCATTTAAAATATAATGAATTACACTACTTTATGGGCTAAAATGTAATTATATTGCAGTAATTTGTAATTGGATTACAACATGTCATGCTCCAAAAAGAACCAAAAAAAAACCTTAAAAAGAACCATAAAGGTAGTGAATAGAACTTGTGCACTATATTCCAAGTCTTCTTAAGAAATGCACTGATAACAAAGATTAGAACCAATGGTGTTTTGGCTTCAATAAACTTCAAACATGCAGCGATGCTTTGAGGAGCACATTGTTAAATCTGAACACAAGCACTAAATAGATTTTTGGTCTGTTCCACAAATAAAGGTAATGCATGTCTTCAGAAGACATTGGAATATAATGCACACATTGTCTGGATTATATTCATAGTGCTTTATCGTCCTTTTTAGAGCTTGGCAGATGTGGTCACATTGAGCTATGTTAGATCTGTGTAAAGATCTAAAAAATTTCTCCTTTTGTGTCCCATTGAAAATCCAAACAGAATTTTTTATTTTAAAGGTGCTGTAAGCTATTTTTTTTAATGGGAAAAAAATGCAAAAAAAAAAGAAAGATAGATCAGAGAAAGAGAAAGATCATGGAGAACTCCATGATATCTCATGACTCCATGTGTCATGAGATATCTGACCTGTCTCTGTGACAGTACAAGACTCTAGCCGCGGTCCCTGAAGCTTTCTGCCTGTCAATCTTGTTTGGGTGTTCTCATAATACTGTAGTTGCAGCAAATTACTGAGGCTTAATGCCATCCTTTAAAAAATAGTTCACCCAAAAATAAAAAGTCTATCATCATTTACCCACCCTCAGATGTGTGTGACTTTCTTCTGCTGAACACAAATTAAGATTTTTAGAAAAATATTTCAGCTCTGTTGGTTCATACAATGCAAGTGAATGGGTACCAAAACTTTGAGGCTCCAAAATCAAATAAAGGCAGTATAAAAGTAATCCATATTACTCCAGTAGTTAAATGCGTATCTTGATAAGTGTTGGTGAAAAATAGATCCATATTTAAGTCCTTTTTTACTATCAATCTCTACTTTCACTTCCACATTCTTCTTCTTTTGCTTTTGGCGATTCACATTCTTCATGCATATTGCCACCTACTGGGCAGGGAGGAGAATTTATAGTAAAAAAGGACTTGAATATTGAATATTGATCTGTTTCTCACCCACACTTTTCATATTTCTATTTCTGAAGATATGGTTTTTATGGTTTATGCCGGCTTTTGTGCTTTTGAAGCTACCCATTCACATGCATTGTGAAGACCTACAGAGCTGAATATTCTTCTAAAAATCTTCATTTGTGTTCTGCACAAGAAATTAAGTCACACATATTGCATAAGTCATGGCATTAGGTTAGCAAATTACAAAAATTATTTTCCTTTTTGTGGTGAACTATCCCTTTAAAACAGTCTATCAGAATATTTAGAGCAATATTTGTGAGAAATGTGGAAAAATGCATCATCTCAACCCCTTACAAAGTTGAAAAAACCAGCATACGGTGTCTACTGCAGTGACGAATTGTCAGGGCCAGTTAAGCCTTTACTGCTGGCCTAACATGCAAAATAAATAAATATTTTTCATCCTTTCATTCTCAATCACCTTTTTGCCAATGTAATTTTAACCGCTTACCAATCTTAATTAATCTACCAACAAATATTGAAAAACAAAAAGTTTTTCCAGTCAGAATTTATTACTTGATGCTCACAAGCAAAGTGTGACAACTGTTTCACAAATCGCATGCCCGAAGCGGCACGTGAGCCTCATCAGGCCTTCAGAATTTCCACAGAATCCCTCAACAGTGCAAATGAATGAGCAACTAAAGTCAGATTGTCCGATTCATTGGAAAATCAGATTGATTGATTTTTTGTTCTTGGTGGGTGTGACCTTTAGGATATGTCCCGGTCGAGGCCTTCTAGCTAGCCTTGAGTGACGCAATCACGATTTAAGTTGCAACTTTTGGAAATCGCTTGAAAACTTTAGTGTGACGGAGAGCGTTTCGAAATCAAAAAGCCGTTTTCAAATGTATCCGGATTAATGTAGACATAGCCTAAGTGTAAATTAGGCTGCTGGAGCATTCAGTGTTGGATAAAGTTTTGAAATGTAGTGCGTCATTCCATTCAACTCGGAAAGTCGGATTTTATATCTTCCTACTAGGAAAAGTGCAATGGAATGCATCTTGAAGTCAGAATTACAACTTGTAGGCTTGTGCTGAAATTCTCAACTCTGATTTCTCAGAGATCCAGGGGCATGATTTCACACAAACATGTCGATAATCAGGGAGATATACAAAGTAAGTGATAAACATTCACTTTATGTAATATCGATTAATGAGTTTGTTTCCACATTACATGATATTAAAGCTTGTTTAACAAACGCCTGCAGAAACATGTGTATAAACATACACATTTTGATAATCGTACACCTGAAGCACAAATGCTAGTGCTGCAGCATTGTTTATCAATTGGGTTGCTAGGAGATGTCTCTAATGAGAGTCAAACCCCTGCTAATCTTACAGGAGCATTGCAGTTCTGAATATCAGGGAATGGAATGCATTTATGGTTGGAGATATCAAGAAGGAATATCCCTCATCCAACTTGAATGGAACACAGCATAACGTGTACCCTGACGAAACAAAATTTATTGCAAGTCTTATTCATTGTGAAACTGTGTTTTCTTAATGGGATGTATCAAATTGTAGGCCTAGACTGTAAATGCACGGCTCGCCACTGGTCTATTGGATACTTTGTTGTCAAGAAAAGAATAAATGTCCTCTCTCTGCACACACACACACACAGCAACCAAGGATGAAACAACATCTTATTATATCAGTCTCTTCCCACGCTACCTTTCATATCCTCCAAGAACACTGTTACAATCTCATAATGTCGACGATAATAAAAAGCATGTTCTCAGAATCAATAAGTAAACAAGGCAAACAGCATCATCTCTCCAGAGGGGGTTGGGATAGTTGTTAACCCTGCACTCTGTCTCTCACATATTTAGCCAAAACAACCTTAATTACTTTTTCATAATTGGCTTGACAATCTTAAAAAAGATAAGACAATCTTTGAATTTGCATAGCAAAAAAATTTTGTGTTTAAAATCAAACGTTCACAAACCTATGTGTATATACAAATCTACTTGTATTGTACAAGCAGAACATACCAAATCTATACAATCAATGTCATCCCATAAGGACACCTCTTAATAAAGAGAGAGGATTTTGTGTAAAATTTAAGCAGCTAATGCACTTTCACTGTCAGCTACAGAGATTGGGGCCAAAATGTTGGCTCTAAAATACAAACAAAACAAAGAAGCAAAAAGATACAGTAAATCAATAATAGAAAAATTAACCTGAAGTTTTTTTTTTTTTTTTTTTACTTCTAATTGCCCTTTGGCTCACTATATGTTGCATGCATTTGCATTTGCTTTTATAAAACTGTTGGGTTCATCAAATTGATAAACCTGATACTTTATGGAGTTAAGCATGTAATAAACTATTATAAAGAATGTTACATGCATTTTAACATTGACGTGATTAAGACAATGACAAAATATAAATCATGACACATAAAATGCACTTCTTTGACCTAAAAGTCCATCATGAAATTACCCTTATTTTAAGGCTATTTTTTTTTCTCAACACGCATTAATATATTGGAGATTTGAAATAATCGACATTTTGTATCACATTACTCAATATAATAACTCTTATAATGAATGGAAAGCAATGCTCAATATTATTTTTTTTTATGTCAGTTTATAATTATTTTCCCCACACACTGATTAGTCAGGTGTAAAATAAGCAGTATTTTAAAGGGACATATGGACGTACCTGAAATCACTGTAAGGGTGAATAATCCAGAACCCAGCGGATTTGACCCGTTCTTGCTCCCGTTCCACCGCCTTCTCGCTCCCAAACATTCTAAGGGAAAACTTGTTGACCCCTGGCTGAAGCATCGCCCCGAACTGCCTGTGCATGAAGCCGGCTTGGTAATATCTCTCATCGTCTGGTAAGATATGCTCGATGCCCTCCAGCTTTATAAAGCCAGCCTGCTGATCGGGGTTGCCCTGTTGCTGGCTCGCACCGGGGGCATCATCGCAGGCACCGCCTTGCGCCCCGGGCTCCGCGCCGCCACCCGCCGCTCCAGGGGTGCTCTCCTCGCTCGGGGTGACTTCTCCATCCGTGATCAGACGCCTCTCCTCCGCTGCATCCGAGTCATGGACGTGCCGACTGGTGATGGACGAAAGGCTACCCCGGAACCTCCGGCAGTCCCCGTTGGAACTGGTTTTCAGGGGTCTTCCGATGTCTGTCTCCATGATCAAGGACTCTCCGCTTTTGGTCTCCCCTTTGCAACTAGCCCCCCCGGAGGTCGGCGACGGAAGGGGCTTCATCCTGATGCTCTTCCTCCGGGTGTCCTTGTCGGTGTCTTCAGCTTCACCCATGATCGAAGATTTCTGTCCGATGTGCTGTGGCAAACTGTAGAGCCTTTTACGCATGGAAGAATGCAACCTGTCCATTATGACATTGAAACGGTGGCGCGATCAATTCAATTACATATGAATCCAGATTTGCTGATGTTATTGGTGCGATTACTGCCACAACCCCCTCTGAATCTGTGTCCGAATGCGAACAGTCTGGAGGTGATATCAAACCACGCCTGTCTTTCGCTCAAAAACATGCCACGGCATCACCTCGACCATTACCTGAATGTCCAAATTTGCACCCTCACTCAGATCCAGTGGTTCCCGTCTCACCACAACACTCCAGTTCCAAGGCACTGTGTTGCTCTGTGTGTGGATTAAAGTCAGGGGTAAACGCATACTGGAGCCTCATCAGCGTCACATGTGAGGGAGGTGCAGTCGAATAGAGAGGCGCGGAGGTCATGGACCCAAGCCTAGACTTTCGGGCCCATGTCGGCTGTCAATCACTCGCAAATCACCGAGATCATGCATGTACCCCACATCATCAGCTGCCGCCGGGTACCGCTGACATCACCGCCTCGTCCCGATCCGTTCTGATCCCGTGAATATTCATAGCGATGCTGATCTATATCGTGTTGCCATAGAAGCGAAAAAGGAACAGCAAGGTCGGACCGCCCACCCACACACTCAGGTTCCAAACTAACCCTTTACGCGATTTTCTCGCAATATCCACAATATTCACATTTCATTGGATATTTTAAAACTCAAATCAATTTATAGTTGGATTCATCAATGCAAATGGGAATATTCTAACTGTAAATAACACTGAGGAAAATATTGTACTTTTCCATCTAGATTATTAAGACTTGTTAGCTACAAACTAAATCACCTGTAACTTTCACAAGTCATGTAGCCTAGTTTCCGAACTGTGCAAATTGTAATTAAATCCATACACAAGTCTGCAGTTAACCAACTTTGTGTATATAATATAGATGCTGACGTTTTCCTAATAATACTAGCACATTAATTACATTTTGTAGAGGTGAAGTAACCGAAAATGGTGAGATGAATAACTGTATTTACGACAGACTATAACGCATGCGCAGTGCGCACACATAAAAACCAACGCCACGCCCCTCCCTCAGGATACGCCCAGTTCGACTTTACTTCAGGGTTTTACTCTCGTAATTTACAAAAAGTAGTTTAAGCGTGCGAAAATGGAAAGACAGAGTTCAGGTACAGAAACTTCGAAAGCCGTGACAATTTCAAACCACGTTTGGAAGCTAAAACGCTATGGTCGTTTTATTCCCAAAACAAAATCTAAAGCCTCAGGGAGAGACTCCGCATGGAAGGTGAGGCGGGCGGGAAGCGCGCGAAACGTCAAATGGTTGGAAGCGCGTGCTGGGCACAAATTTAGTTTTATAAGCGAAATATTTTTAAACCTGTTAGATTTGTTGTTTTTAAGTGAAATATTTGTTGATTCATTCAATGAAGGGTGCCTACTCTAGCTGTGATTTTTAAAATAAATATTTGTATTTTTTTTTTTTTTTACATTGCTCAAGATAAATTCATACTGTTTAAAACAGACAGTATAATTTGACATTAGAGGCCTTGTGCTCAAGGTCATTGTGGACTAGGTGCATCTTAAAAAATAGACAGCCTAATTGTTTTCAATTATCAATTGTTTGCTTCACAAAATTATGGTAACAGGGTTGACATTTTAAGTCCATCCACTACTGACATACAAATCAAAACGTGATAAAGTGTGTGTGTGTATATATTTATGTAACAATTTTTTTACATTTCCTTACACTATGATAATTGTATAAAGAAAAGTATAAATTGCTTTATTGAATTGTTCTCTCCACACTTTTAATTAATATATTATTATACTACTATTAGTTTACTACTGCTTAAAATAATTATCATAGAAAATAGTAAACGTACAAATTAAAACAAACAGCAAATTTTATGTTTCTTTCAGATTTTTGAGTCCTGTGAAAAGTCTGGCCAGCTGGAGTTGAATATTTTGGGCTCTGGTCATCTGCTAGTATCTCAAGGCCAGGAAGTCTTGGTAAGATTATATAAACATACGGGCCATGTTTGGCAACCAATAACACAATTTTTTCTTTATGGTTTATGGCACTCTTTAAACCCTTAACACTCTTCCTCCCAATCTGAGTGCAGGCCATCCACTGAGCCCATCATAAGTGCTTGACCATATTTCTTTTCAACCGTTGAAAGAACAATGTAATCCCCTTCCTCTCCCACTGGGCCTTTCCATTTGGGATTGCCAGACCAACAGTAATGCCAGGCTGAGTGCCTCTGAAATCTCCCAACAATAAGCCCCAATCTTGGACTCGTGGACACAATAGTCACACAACTGGCTCTTCGTGATGTGCTGCAGTGCTACTTTTGGAGAATGAGCCACATTTCAAGCTTTTATGCAGAACCATAGAGCCAAATGAGTCAGCATGTCCATGGGTGATTTTGAGAGCACAGACCAGTATTCAGTCATGAATGTGTGTCTATAAGCGTTTCCCCCCATTCATTTAATAAGAGAAAATGAACAGTTTTGGGAATTTAGTCGAGGGAATAAACAGTGAGTTTTTTACTTGCACAACAAACAAGCAAGTGCAGAGAACAATGCCGTGCAAGGCAAATATGATATTTTAGATGTAATGAATTTCAATCATATCATCTTTGAGGATCTGTGCAGAAAAAATCAGTTTTTAATCTTTTGAGGTTGAAAGATGTTTACGTAACATATCCAATAGAAAGCCAAGTTCTGGTAGAATCGTGACATTTTTCATTACTGCTACAGTACTAGAAATTGGCTCAGGATAATGTGCGAGTTATGATAAATCGCAATAAATAATTCTAACTGTAAACTTTAAAGAAATGAGAGGGAAATGTGCAAATGAATTGTTCCCTGTAAGATTCTGACTGTAAGATTCACATGTAAAACTTCAATAAAAAACACTTCAGTAGTAATAACAGTAGTTGAACTACATATATTTGTTGAAGGTGTTCCCCATATAGAGCTGTGGTTTGGGTAGAGACACTGAGGTTGTTGTGTTAATAGATCCCCCTTCTGACAAGGTCGTGTAATAGCAGCCAGAAATAAAATACCTATTCCCTAATGTTTGGGAAATGCGTGTGTGAAGTACAAGAATAATAATGACAATACTATAGTTTAATTACACACTTATTGAATTACAGATGATCTTGTTTTTGTTAATTTCATGGTGCTTGTTAAGTCTTGCTCAAGATGACTTTGCAGAGGCAAGCACCACTCTTAATCTAGTTAATTATGTAAAATTTGTCAAATGAATGCTTTTGCATTTTAATATATCAACAAAAGTCAGATTGACATCACACTTATATTCAGCGTTATAAACACACCAGTGGAGAATCAGCAGTTTCTGCTTGCTACAAAGTACAATCCTATTAAGTGTAAATGAGTCCCTGACAGATCATCATAATGTGTGATACTGTTTCCTCCTGTAGGAGGGCTTTTCTCTACTCAATGCACAAAGCTTTTTGAAAATTCAGCACAAAACAGACAGTCTGCTGTTCAACATTACAGTAAAGGTGAGTAACAGCATTTTTTTGTATTATCAAAGAATGAAACATTGTTTCTACAGATTAATCTGTAGTTTAACAGCTATCAAACACAAAAGGAAGTCAGTGGGATGTGATTTGTGTATGTTGTCCTGGAGGCAGACTCCATCTCCTTGTCCTTGAAAGCAATAAACAATTTTAATTTGCAATTGTAAAAAAATAACTGCTTACAAGTGACCTCCAACTTGCAGCTCACGGACAAACTCTGTGCCTTGCTAATTAAGCTAATTATCTCTTCTCCAACGTGTCTGTTTGAACAATTTGTTACTTTATGAATACTGATGAATTTCTTGAAAACAACAACAATCCCTAATATAGCTTTTATATGGTTGCAAACAATCTACACTCACTTTGTACTTTATTAGGAACCATATGGTCCTAATAAAATGCCCAACATGGTTGCTATCTGCTGTTGTAGCCAATCCACCTCAAGGTTTAAGGTGTTGTGCATTCTTAGATGCTGTTCTGCTTACTATAATTATACAGAGCGGTTATCTGAGTTACCGTAGCATTTCTGTCAGCTTGAACAATGTGACCATTCTCCGCTGACCTCTCTCCTCAACAAGGCGTTTCCGTCCACAGAACTGCAGCTCACTGGATGTTTTTTGGTTTTTGCCACCATTCTGAGTAGAGATCGACCGATATTGTTTTTTTCAGGCAGATGCTGATCTTTTGAAATCCGGGTTTAAAATCCGAGCTGTAAGTGATTTTCTCTTTGCCTTTTGTTGTTTGATACGCAGTAATGGCTCAATCGTCAGCATGTTCGTTAGACAGCTTCCCCTTTAAGACCGAGTCTAATAGGCTCGTGATGCGCCATATTTTCTCCCAACTATTTCCATAACTACGTCCATTTAAGACATAAACTGTGTTTAAGTGAATCTCCAAGCTGGTCGTTTTGACATATTTTTGTGTATAGTTGATCGTTTAGACGCGCACATGAAACCCAAAGTAGCCTATACTTTGCTTGTCTCGTTGTGTTCTGTTTCGGAGTGCCCGCCGCCTTGGGAACGGTATCTCTTGCGCTCTTTTTATTATTAAACGTGTCCCGCAATTTAGCAACAGTAGCTAGACTGCATTTTACAACAATCACTGATCATGCTGATTCTGATGTTAAGTTTGAGTTTTAGGGAGAAATGTCAGTGCACCGCTGTGAAAGGAAGGAAGTTGTGCTAGACAGAATGCGGCTTATGTATAAATATTATTTTTATAATCTTTGGAAGGTGAAATCTAAAATAAAATTAGACTAATATCACAGATCTAAACCAGGCTACGTTTGAATGTTTCGTTCTGTCACTCATTTAGCAGGGCTCGTGTTGTGCTCGCTGTGGCACCGCGTGAGCGAGATCTCTCTCTCTCTCTCTCTCTCTCTCTCTCTGACTGCGAATAGCTAAATTGCATCACAGACAAATGGTTTCATATTGTTATACATAGAAATGGCTGGCGAGATAAAATAACTTTCTCTTTATAGCAATAATAAATTTATTTTCTTAATTTCTCCAGTACCGACAGCAGAACCGATAACGTCCGAGCTTACCAAAGCCAGTCCTTCAATAGCCTATAGCGCTTTGGTATCGTTTTTTATTACTTATTTCTCTGCATTGAGTGACAACCCTCTCAAATATAAGACACACAAACAGAACAAATAAAAGTCTCAGATTCACTGTCTGTAATTGCAAAATTCTTGCTTACTTATTGTGACATGATAGCAACCCTTCTGCTGTGATAACGCAACTTCAACTACACTATCAATATCCAAAGTAGCCGAACGTCATGTCGTGTTTTTTCTCGAAGTTGGCAGTAACATATCAAAAGTTTTGAATTAAATATAAAGAAGTTATACAAATTTAATCCTTACCGTTTTCTCCAAGGAACTTAGCTCCTTCCTTAGGCACTTGATGAGGTCTGCTCACTCTGCTGGAAAATGACTCTAGGGGCGGCGTGCGTCGAACACGTTTTCCACAACAACACTTGGCTGCCCACAGATCCGCCTGCCTAATAATCGGCTTGATATACTTGGATATTGGCCGATGCCGATTATGTTAAAAAAAAAAATCAGCCGATTAATCGGCCGGCTGATTAATCGGTCGACCTCTGATTCTGAGTTAACTCTAGAGACTGTTGTGTGTGAAAATCCCAGGAGATCAGCAGTTACAGAAATACTCAAACTAGCCTGTCTGGCATCAACAATAATGCCATGGTCGGAATCACTGAGATCAAATTTGTTTCTCCATTCTGATGGTTGATGTCAATATCAACTGAAGCCCTGACCTGTATCAGCTTGATTTTAAAGTGCTCAGTGAGTGTATGTGGTTTTGTGCTTGCAGCTGAGAAAATTTAATACATCTTTTTTAGTTAAAATGGTAAACGGGTTTGTTTTAGTGTGGAATGCCAGCTGAATTTCTTAAATTTCCATTCAAGTGTTTGCAGAGTCACTTATGAGTGATATAGAAACATACAGAGCTGAAAAATGCAATCAGGTCACAGAGATGTTTTTGTTTTTTCTGTTTTGTCTGGAAGGGAGAGAACCGTCTGATCAGACTGCAGTTTGATGGGAGTAGTCGGGCTGAAGCCGCAGGTTTTTGCAGTAAAGCAGTAGAGATGTTGCAGATTTATGTACCTGTGCAGGAGCACACGATAACACCTTCCTCTGCAGCTACACCAGCTTCTGCTGCTCTAACCAATCCTGCAGAACCTGGAACCTCTGAACAACAGCAGAAGGTGGGAAATACTGTATTACCTGTGAGAAACGTAAGGGATAACGTACAGTCAGTCGGTCTTTGCAAAACATACCCAGTCTTATTTTGTAATGATAAACACCTAAATGTACAGTATCCTCCTCATTACATTACAAGGTTACTTATCAAAATAAATGAATGGACATGGAACATTGACTTGAGTTGATTTTGTTATGTGAGAGGAGAGCACGGAGTGATATGAGAGACATGAGACTAGCACAGCTACTGTATGTAGGGAATCACTGCCTGGGATAACAATGAATTATGATACATTTTCTGTATGTTATGTAACATTTCCAAGTGAGAATATCCATTGAAAATAATGCGGGGCAGGTTTGTGAAAAGTGTGCAATTATTTTATTGTTCTCCCCACCCACCCAGCCTTGGCTACATCAATAGAATATGTAAGTCATTTAATGAATCAGAAATATTTTAGATTATAATGAAAAAGTTATGAAAACACAACATTTTATACTTCTGAATAATGTGCACTGATGAATTGTGCACAGATAGAACAGGAATGTTTATTAAGAGAATAAATAATTTTTATGTCATGTTTAGTGGAACTCTGCATGTGAAAGTCTTGGCCACTAGGGGATGCCATTGCCACATAATGACACTAAATTGGTGCTAAGAATGAAATAATCCCACCCTCGATTCAACTGTTCTTATTTGTGAATCTGAAATGTAAATACACAGACTTCAGGCGCTAAATATAGTGAATGCTTAAGCACAAAGGGAAGTCTCTTTGTAAAATATGGTTGGTGACAACGTCACCCTGCATAAGTGATGAAAGAGATTGCGTGGCGATGAGGACATTCAATTAGTAATGAGGGTATTGATCAGTTTTTGAGGCCTGCCTTGTGAGTCCTGAGACTATAATGAATGGATCTATTTCTGTGTTCCCTCTTCAGGCCTCTGAAGATGCTCCACAGGCAGCCCCTGCCATTGCCATGGGATCATTGTCAATCGAACACCTTTCTCAGGTACCATTGTATTGTGATTGACTTGAAGGCTGCTGAAATGAACGTGATCACTGCATTTGTGTGCTGTTGTGTCGAGTCACTGAATTAGATGCTGTAATCAGCGGTGGTTTAATTTGACCTCTGAGATGCCATCCATGAAGTGCACACTGACTTTTTCATGCACATTATATATACCCCCCTCCTCTTCCCCCTCCTCAGCACTTCCTGGGTGAGCGCAAGCTCTCCCTGCCGATGGCGTATCATCAGTCCACGCTGCCCCCTGGAGACCTGGAGGCTCTACTGCGCCTCTGTCTGCTTGATTCTGGCTTTCCTGCTTTCGTTGAGGAAGTGGAAAACAAGCTAAAGGAGCTAATCCAGGACTGAGGAAGAGCAGGGCTTGCAAAATCCATAATTACACCCACACTGATGCTCCATAGCTGTCTGATTCCACGTTAGATGATTGAAACTGCATAACTGATCCTTTGCTAAGCCCTGCCAGAACTGTTGGTTATACTACAGTAAATTGCAGTTATCATATAATAATTTACTCATCCTCATGTTGTTTTTGTATGACTTACTTTCTTCCATGGAACACAAAATGAGATGTTACACAGAATGTAAGAGACTGTCTCAATAGCCATTCAATTTCATTGCATCTTTTCTCATGAAAGTAAATTGTAACTGTCTGATGCTGTCAGTCTTTAAAATTCTGCCTTCTCTTTATGTGTTCCAAGAAGAAAGACAGTCATATGGGAGTGGAACTACATGAGGGTGAATAACTAATGGCAGATTTGTTTTGGCTGAACTAACCATTTAATATATTTGAAGCAAATGTTGGTGTCATTACTGATGTTAAACATATTCATTAGAGAACGAGGGCTGATGGATTGTTTAATCCATAACATGCACTTAAGATTTATTCAGAAATTTGTAATTCTCTTTAAAACTATCCGAAGACACAGGTCTTACATAGATGTACATTAGAAAAGACAAAAAAAAAATTCTAATAATATGGCAGATGGCAAAAGTAGCTAAGGTAGAATTGGACAGTATTTCATATTTTTAAGGCTGGGCTTAGTGAAGGGTACATTTTTATACGGTCCAAAACATCTCTGTTGTCAAACTCACACCAGTCATTCATTAAAACAACACAGAAACACAAATATATTTTGGAACCTTTATTCTGAAAAAGGAAACAATTGTTTTCACATAGTTTGTAATGGCTTTAGCTCCACCCACTTCCTCCCTTGAATGTTGGTCCTTTGTCATTGTGATATGATATTGATCAGGAGTTGACATGCAACTACAGCAGTGCATTTGAAATGCAAATCACCCCTATTGTTCCTGTCCTATTAAAGCTTTTTTTATTACTCTCTGAAATGAAACAAACCCGCCCCACCTTACAATTGCCAGTAGATCTATATGAATACATATTGCATAGGATTATAGCCATGCTGTACAAGAATTAATATTTCTCTAAAAAGAAACTTGAAAGACATTGAGGTTTAAAAAAAAGATAGTTTTTCTTCTTTTTACAGATGCTATCATAATATTTGAACATTTACAGCACCACAATGTACAAGACATCTAAAATACTCTAGAAAATAAATGTTACATGTATTCATTTCATTTAGTCATTTAATACAATATCAGCTTTTTTTGATTAAATACTGCTCTGCAAGGTTCTTGCATTCTAGTTTAAGACAAAACACCTCCTTTTAGTATTGTTTTATTGGATGATAAACTGTACAAAGTTCTCAGTGACTTGTTACTTTTTTTAATCCATTTCAATTTCTTTAAAAACACTCACACATGCTGATATGCTGACATACTTCCTCACACACACACACACACACACACACACACACACACACTGGTTATTGGATGCAACACCACAAAGTAATAAGTAACAATAGAAAAACAATATTTGAACCTTATTTGATTATGTTATTGCATGCATTCAAGACAACATGTAGATATGAACATGATTCAGTGCAGCAGGAGGGCATGATAAAAAATAAAAAAAACTCAAAGTTAACAGCACACGGGGGAAAAAAATCCTTGTCACTTTTAGAATGATTCGGTCAGTGTCCACGCATTCACACAGATCCTTAGCCTGAATAAGGCATACATAAAGACAGACAGACTTTATTGTTCATTTCTGCCTATGTAATGGTGTCATTGTTTTTGTTTTCTTCACCTTGTGAGGCAGGATATGCATCACTGAAATTCGCCATGAGCGTCTCCTCTCCTTGTATACGTCTGTACAGTCGGGATATGCAGTTGTTCATCTGGAAATAGGGAAACTTTTTTTTATGTTTGTATGTTGTTTCATTTGTAAGACACATGGTTGGACAGAATCCAGATTCTGTTAAGTATTATACAGTTAATTAAGTATTAATCTTAATTTCTAAACCTTCAGAATTCTTCTGTAGTACGTTGGTCCACCGGCTCAGTTGGTATTCCGCTGTCTTACATTTTTGTCTTTGTGGTTGTTTGTGGAGTTTGTTTTTCTTAAGGACAAAGATTTAAAATTCACAATTAATAAACAATTTTAAACATCTAAATGAATCATAGATGAGTTTTAATAGACATTATTCTATTATCACAAATAAGAGTTCTTACATTGGTGCAACTGGTTCATCATCTTCAACAGGGTTGACACACAGAAAAACAGGCAAAAAAACAAAAAGACTTCATATTAAACCATAACACTAATATTAACCACTAATATTTGCACTGAACCTTTTTGTAATGAAATAGTTCTGTAAACAGCAGCCAAATCTGCAACAGCAACCAAATGCGTTTTCTGAATAAATTAGGAATGCATTTGGTTTGTGAGTCTAAAAAGCTTAAATGGTTAGATTCTTTCTGTCTTGGCTCATAACGTCACAGTTGGGATGCAAATAGAAAGTTTATAAATGTTAGATATTTCATGGGGAAAACCGCCTCCACTAAAGCTAAAAATGGGATTCCCGCATACATGGAACCCCCAAAGTATCAGGGAATTTTAAGACTGATTTTCAAGCTTGGAAAAGTCATTGAAATTATTAAATTAAACACATTTTGTAGTTATACTCCGCTTTAAAGAATTTAATCAGCTTAAAATTGCCAAAAATCTCTGTCCAGTAATCACAAACAATAGGAAAATTCAAGGAACTTAATTGGCCAGTAGTTTTACTCTGCAAATTGATAAAAAAACACAAAACAACCATTAACATTGTCTTCAGTTGTTTGGGACAGTAGTTGTGGTTGACAGAAGGGTGTAGTAAGGTCACTAGAGGTCATTGAAGAACAGAAGCATGGCTCTTTCCACAGACAAATGGACAGTTTTGGTTAGTGTATGAATGTATAACAGCACATGCAGCCACAGGCAGCAGCATTCCACAGTATTGAACACAAAGCAGGTTATGAAAATTTGACATACTGTAGAACAATATGACTCTTTGGCACATAATAGTTCTCCTTTTCTGATTATAAATCAGTCTAAAAATTCTTGCCAATTCAAAAACAACACAGAACCTTATTTCAGTTTACTACATATGACAGACCAAAACAAATATGCTTCCTGTGCAAATATGACACATTTTTATGAGTCAGGAACCCGAGTGTGATGGGCAGATCACACTGACAGGCGATTTAAAGTGACAAAGTAACCATAAGGGATTGTTCACACAGATTGCGTTTTTCCCATATGTCTGTTTAACAGTTGTTTTTCTATGTAAACATGCACTAGACTAGACTGATGTCTTTGACCATTGCGTCATGTCACTTTTTCTTTTAGCATCTCGCACAGGTACGCCACCTTTTTAGATGCTGTCAAAATGAAAAGAAACGTTTCTCTTTTTTGTGCTGCATCTTGCTTTTTTTTTAAGAGCAATAAAGTGTATGGTCAGAATGACTCCCAAGTGATTAATTTTCATTGAAAGTTAGCGATTTGAGTGTGTAGTGAACGACCATTGGTGATGAGATGCAGAGTTGTTTACCTTAACACACATGCATTTCAAGAGTTTGATGCATGCAATAATAGTCGTTGATCTAGTTTATGATATGATGAATTATACACTGCAATTTGTGTACAAACGCTTTCCCATTCAGAATGTTCTTTTTTTAGCAGCATGAAAACTTTCCTTGCCAAATTCTTATTTTACTGGAAATACATCACATTTGTGATAAGATTTCTGTGATCAGGAATGCCCATAAACAACAAACAACATGGTGACAAGGAAGCCTGCAAAAAAAAATTGCTATCAGTATGAACTGCGTCAAGCAGTAATTCACTTAAATATTTCAGTAAATCACTCATGTCAGTTTATCAGCTCACAGATTCCAAACCACTAGAGGAGTAAAGGTCAGCGCTGCTAAAATTACAACATCCTGGCACGTGGATTTCAGCTGTAATGTGCATCATTGCATTATGTTATCATTTCTGATTCTGTTGATAAGACTGTGGGCAGATATAATCTACCTTAATCTACCCCACCCTTCCCTACACTCTATCTCCTGGGAACAAATCTGCCTCAAACCACAAAACAGAACATGGTGTTCATGCAAGCTGTGAGGAAGTTTTTCTCCTTAATTATGTTTTGCATGCGATTATTCTGTTATATAGGGTCTGTAGAGGCCATTCAGGGATTTCTCCAAAGAAGCAAAACAAACAGGAGTATCTGAGAATGTTATAGTTAAAGCTGCAACAGTGGAAATTTAGTTTAAGATTAGTACTTCTGAATTTCAGTCAAATCTGTGATGCAATTAACACAAACTCTCTCTTTGTATTCCTTTCCATCTGTTACTGTCATGTAGTGCTCATTTTTTTCATTAGGAATCTAGGTCAAAAGAGACAAGTTTGTTTATATGAAGGGTTTTTGTTGTTGCTGTTGATTACATTTTAATTAATTACATTTCCAAAAAACTAAACAAATATTTAGTATAATTATTGAAAATCGATAACGAACCATAATCGTAACTGTAGAGAATCGTTGCAGCAAACACCAAGACCATTTTTTTAATTTCCTTTGACCATTAAATAAGCACAAGTGGACATCACAGCTTGAATGAACAGAAAACAAATAAAACGCTGAAATGTCTGAAGACATGCAGGTTCTCAAACTTACCAACAACAAAGAATATGATGCCACATGGAGAAGAAAAAAACAAAGTTTAACCCATAATTAAATGAAACCATTATATTAAATAGAAAGCAGAGACATTCTGTTGTGAATTACAAACTGGTCCTTACAACCGTTTTGAAATATATTAAAAACGTAAAATATTATTAGGAAGGAAAGCAATATTGGTACCTGCAATTAATTCACTAAAGAATTGCGCTTAACTGAATTACTGCCCTGAAGTATTTTCTTGTATGAACAGGCAAAACCACTTTCACCTAAAAATGTCCAGTTTGTTCACCCATGGTCAGCAAACACTTCTTTTTCCAATCTATTTTTATTTTCTATTATAACTGTAAATTGCATTAATGTTAACCAGCATCATTAAAAAAAATTTTTTTAGAAAGTCTATATTGCCTACCTAGGAGTAACTTAATCAAATTTAAATAAAGGAATAGTTATTTACTGTAGCTATTGTTAAATATTAACCAATAGCCTGCATGAACTAGGTGACATCAGACAAAAAGGAAAAGTCATTTCAGAGGCGGAGCCACTTATTACATTTTGAAAAGAAATGATGAAGAGAAACATTTCTTTTCTCATTTCTTTTCTCAAGGACAGTTGCGACTATGTTGACTGTAATATATTCTTCTTTTCAATTATTCATTGCATGTACAAATCCCATAGATGGCAATTAAATGCAATTTATTCCTAGATATGTATGCCAACAAAAAAAAGTTACTGGTGGTTGTCGGATTTGATTACTATTTCTAAAAATGTAACAATACAAAATGAGAAAGATTCATCTTGAGTTTCCATTATAATTTAGCAGAAAACAACAGAACAAGCAGCATGGTTTTATTGATAGGATATACGTTGTTTCAATCACTAGGATCTAGTGAATGTTGCAACACATTTAAAGGGTAGCTACTAACCACCCCTGGCTCTGCGATTCCCTTCTGCATTTCTGCAAAGGTCAAATTAGCATTGTGCTATGCCTGACTGCATCCCTTCAGAGACTGACACTCACAGCCTCAACATGTTAAGAAAGGAGCATGTTTGGACATACTAGCTCACTGGCTGTGTGTTCTAGTTATTAGGATTACTGTCCTTTTCACCACTTCCCTTGCGGCCAAAGTGTGACAGAATGGGATAAAAATAAACAGTCTCTAAAGGAATATTTCACCTAAAAATAAAAATTCTGTCATCATTTACACACCCTCATGTCCTCCCAAACCCTGTATGACTTTTTTATTTCTTCTATACAACACACAAGGTGATTTATTTAAGAAAATACTGTCTTCTTTTTCCATTTCATGAAGGTGAATGTCTGTCAAGCTCCAAAATGACAACCATACAATTTATATTCCAAGTACTCTGAAGTCATAAGATGTTTGTTTGAGGAACAGACACAAATTTAAATTGGTATTCACTGATAATCTTTCCTATCGAAGCTCTGAAATGGAGATCAAAAGTTTTATTAATAGTAAACGCCACTGATGCGTGTCTCATTAAAGTCCACTTTGATTTGAGAGCTACAGCGGACAGGAAGATTTTCAGTAAATAACCACAATTGACGATGACAAAACCCAGGATACTGACAGACAGTCTCCTTTTACTTTCATTATTGAAAATATTATTTTTTTACCTTTTGGATTCCACGGAAGAAACAAAATAATAAGAGTTTGGAACAACATGAGGAGGAGTACTTAATTGTCCTATTTGGGTGAATTATTCCTTCAAATGTTAAAAGATATCTTGTTCACTAATCAATCAACTATATTAACATTTCTTGTTTTCTTTTTGAGACAAAAGAATCCTGTGTAGTTGATGACATTATCAGTTATTCATTAAGAGTGTACAAATGTGAAGCAGCTAATGTTCTGATTTAGTTTTCTAGTAGGGGCCGGCTGAACGTGGTCAAGCATAGAGATCAGTATTTCCCTGTGGTTCTCATACACTCATGAATATTCACTTGTGCAACTACCCTCACGCTAACAGCCGAACCCATGTATGTCCCACTAACAACCTGCTTCTAAAATATAATATTGATGGCTGCTTCATTCTTCAAAACAGTCTGAATGTATTCTAAGATACCAGCCCAGCTGATTCATCAAAGTTGTGTTTGCTTGTAGGTACAGTACAACATTTCAAGAACAATTTACATCATGTTTTCATCTATTACTTAAACAATTGCCCCATTAAGCTCTTCATAATGCTATTATATTGTTTGTTCATTGTACACAATCTTTTTTTAATTAAGTATTTTTATCCTTTTTTTTTTCTTCAGAAAAACATCCTTAAAACAAGATGCATTTACTTGAGTAGCAAATTGTAAACTTGTATTTTGATCCCTTTGGCAAGTAATTTTTTTGTTTTCTTTTCTTTTCAACATACTGTAAATCGGGTGCCAATACGTCGATCACGATCTACCAGTCGATCGCAAAGGCAATGCTGGTAGATCGCACAAAATTTAAAAGTGCTTTCGTTAAATTTGTATAAAAATAAATATAATGTCTTTCCTTCTTTTAGTTTTCTGTCTGACTTGAACTTGACGAGTAAATTTGGACCAGGCGAGATTTTTGCTTGTTCAGTTGCCATGACAACTAGGTTCGCGCCCTCCAAGGGCTTCTGAGAACAGAGCGCGAAATTGCAAAGCTAGCAGTGTTTGAGACTAGCTACCAGCAGCTACTGCCCTGATTATGCAATACTGTCTGATTCCATTCAGTGCATGTCATCAGAATAAGGTAAATGCCCTGTCTATTGTAATCTATTGTGCTGTAGGTGTTTTTGGTGTAGTGTTAAAACTGAATGATATCAACATTTAACATTAGTTTATTTTTTTAATTAATTTGAAGATGTTCCATGTAGGGATACATGCAGTAGTCCCAACAAGCATTTATTTGTATTTTTTTTTAATGAAACTGTTTTTTTAGTTGGTAGATCTTATTGAGTTGGTCATTTAAAAGTAGATCATCATGCAAAAAAGTGTGGGCACCCCTGCTGTAAATATAGCCAAATGTAATGCTTACAAAAATTGCTAAAAAAAGAGAAAATTACCTTTTTTTAAAAAAAAGGACTGGGTATCGATATAGATTTCCTGATTGATCCGATTCTGATACAATTTGATTCAATTCTGATTAATTTGACTATATTTAAGTTATAATATCCATTTGGGTTACATATGAAAGAAATTCTTTGTCAGATAATGCAGTAAAAATAGTATGTTTTTTTAACATATAATAATTGATACAACCAAAATTGAAGTAATTATCTTACACAATTTAATCTATGTAAAATGTGTAAAGGATGTTTAGAAAACAACACAAATACAGATGATATTTTGCAGTGTTTTTTTATACAAAAATAAGGAACTGCTACTAGTCATGACTGGCATTTCAAAAAAACCATACTGCCAGAGACTTTTAGGTAAAAATGAATAAAGCACAGCACTACTTACCATCAAGAACCTCGTCTGGCCTCTTGCGCCTTTCGTAAACCACGATAATGACCACCAGAATGATGATTTCAGCTAAGACGCCCAGAAAAGGCCACAGCGGGGCGAGCTGACTCCTCACCCGCAGGATGGTCATGGACTCTTTCGAGCCAATGATGTTTGAAGCGTTGCAGACGTATTCGCCCGGATCTGTGCTGATGTCCAGGCCGGTGATGTTCAGCTCTGTGTAATTATGTTTGTTGATGATGAAAAATCGGCCAGTGCTGTTATCAATGTCCTACACAATGTTGGAAGCACATGAGTTTATCTGTGATGCTGCTGTGTCCTCATTTATTTAAAGGTGAAGTGTGTAATTTCAGTGCCAATAGCATCACCACACGGACTTGCAGAAATAATGATTAATTACTATTAAACACTATTATTCCAAAACACACAGTCCTGCCCAAAACTCAAACCATTGGTTGACCCAGTGTTGCTTTGTAGGGGTAGTCAGGATGCTCAAACAAACAGAGCAATGTTTTGATAGCACCACAGAGCCACAGTATTTACAATTTTCAAGGGATCAACCTATGAAAGTCTTACTTACAGTTGTCGCCGCATATTAAACTAGGAGGAGAAAGTATTAAATCACTGAAAGATGACACACTTCACTTTTAAAGAACTTTTAAGATAACATTTAAACTGAAATACTATCTGCATTATAGCTGTTTTTATAATGTTTGTTACCCTACATTTTAGTTACTTACGATGTAAGATCCGCGGCCCAATTTCTTACGCCACATCCAGACAGGATGTGGGTATCCCACCGATTTGCAGTATAGCGTTGCATTATTCCCTTCTTTTTTGTTCTCACTTCTTTTGTGGCCTATGATTTCAGGAGCAGCTGAGTAGAAAAAGTAAAGGTTCATTTAGATTTGAAATTGTCCCATTACTTTCCCTTATTCATAACTCTCTTCATCTATTCTTGACATTCTGAATCTGTTTATTTTTGGGGGGGTTATGTTGTGTGATTTTTATTACAACATTTTATATGGTCCGGTTGTCAAGTCAATTTTATTTGTATAGCGCCTTTCACAACACACATCGTTTCAAAGCAGCTTTACAGAGGATCAGCATTAACAGACGATAAAACTGTAATGTCTATAAAGTCGATTAATCATCATTGTGTAATTTAGATAAAATACGATTTTTAATAGTGTTTAAAAATAATTAAATAATAATTGTACTAATAACCCCAGTGAGCAAGCTGAAGGCGACTGTGCAAGTAACACAAAACTCCATAAGATGTTGATTAATGGAGAAAAATAACCTTGGGAGAAACCAGACTCACTGTGGGGGCCAGTTCCCCTCTGGCTAACATTATGAATGTAATGTAAATATTAATTATGTATAGGTAAAATCATGGTTTCAAATTATTAAACTAAGTGTTAAGGGTCAGTGTTTAAACATCGATTGTATTTGAACTGTAAGATTAATGACCAAAGTCTTTGAAGTCCATCTTGATTAATTGCAGAAGTTCACATAGATGCAATTGTCCTTGTTAATTGGCTGATGAAGGCTTTTGTTGGCAATAGTTAGTCTAAGCATTTCATTTCGGTTGTAGTGGTTTCTGTAATTCTCTAGAATTAGAAAGTTAAGCATACTGTAAATTGTCTGTGCTTATCTAGCATTATGAACAGATTGTAAATTGTGCCAGGATTAGAATCCTTATTTACCGCTACGCGATCAGGGCGATGTCGCCATAGAACAGTGCCGTGAAGTTATTAACAAGACAATACACTGGATAAACTGTCCTTGTCCAAGAACACAATGGTATGCGTCTCACTTTTTATGGTGATCGAACCAGCAACCTTCCCATTATATTGTCAGTTCAGTGTTAAACATAATGTTCTTAACTAGGATTTTTGTCTTGTTTTGCGGTAAAAATATCAAGTGTCGAGAGGGAGAGAGAGAGTGGATCCAGAAAGCTCCACAGACTGAGTGTGATATTGTTTTGTTTATGTTTACATTTCTACGGCGGTGACCGTCGTATGTTCGTGAAAGAAATTAAAGTGCTGATTTCAAACCTGCTTCGCTGTCTTCTGACTCCTCCATTGCTCAACGAACCTGTTCACAAGCTACTTAAGTTCTTACAATGCTCACAGTAAATGTACGTGTATCAAGGTCATCTCATGTAATGATTTGCCATGTCACATTTAGCAGAGAGAATATCCAGATGTCGTGACGAATCTTATTAGTGTTCTGACTCAAAGCTTCGGTCATATTCAGGCGGGTCAGCAGCAACAACAACAACAACAACAACAACAACAACAGCTTTCTCCTGCTGTTCCCTATCGAGAGGTCTCTCCTATTGCGTAAGTAGCTTACGCTATGGGAAAACTCGAGAAATATTGAAGTCTTTATGTAAAACGCATTACAGCTGCACAGCAGACAGTAATGAGCGAGGCAGCTCGGTCATTGGCTGTGCTGCGGCAACTGCTCGAACCAATGACGGGGCGACTCTGAACGCGCGACCAATGGGCACGCGCCTCGCATTCCCGCGCTCAGAGCCCGCCGAAATTAGCATAGCCAGGCTATATAATGGGCACCCCGTCATACGAGTTCCTTTAGATTTAATCTCCTTCAGCAAAGACCTTCTCTTCGCTGGATTCTCCGGATTGTTGGAGTCTTTTGCCCGCCGTTGACAAGCCTACAGCAGGACTGCTAAGAGGACGCCGGCGCCTTCAGCCGCCTTTGAAGCCTTCTGCTACGCCATCCGGCGCGCATCACTATATCCTTTTTACTAAGCTACTTTGCAAGTGTTCGCCTTTGCGACACTTTTTGTATTTAGTAAAAGAGCAAATTCGAGGCGTTGTTCCAAATGCCTTCGACCTGCGCCTCGTGCAGAGGCCTTCTTCCTGACAGGGACCGTCACATTATCTGCACTTGCTGCCTGGGACCTGACCACGCAGAAGCTGCTTTCACTCGAGGCGGACGCCCCGAATGTGACTCCCTGGGCCTCAACGAGCCGCGCGCTCGCTTCGCTGCCTTCGCCGCGTACGAGCCTGCTACCACCATGCTGCCGTCCCCTCTGTTCGAGCCGCGCAAGAAAACGCGCCGCTCACGGAGGCCGCCAGAGCACGCGGACTTCAGTGACGTCACGCCGGGCCAGTCCCCGCGTGCTTCACCACCACCCGAGAACTCCCCGCAGATGGACCAGCACCCCTCCAACAGAGCGGTGGGTCTCATCTCATTCGGCGCACCAGGGGACAACGGTGAAAAGGATGACAGCCTTTCCAATTGGCGCTGCATCCGACAACTGGCCGGGCTCGGCCTTCGACCCTGCGCCTTCGACATTAGCGGACACGAGCACGGGCACCAGCACGGTAAGAGAGTTCGCTGAACGCTTCACTGCAGCGAGCAAAACGTGTAAAACATTACCCAGTCCCCTTACAGGCGGCTGGAAATGTCTGTACAGCAGTCAATGGGCCAGTCACAGAACTCGCTCACCTGCAATCAAACGCCGTTTTAACGGCAACACACAGAAATCACAAGAGTCATTTTCTGCCTGTGTCACTAAGGGGTCACGTGTCCACACTAAAGTGCGCACTCCCACATATCAATACTGTCCAAACAGTGCCGAATACTTTCCCAGCTCGAGCTGGACGCCCCATAAATGTAGATCGTGTGCCTATTGTCATGTATGCAACACTACACACAAGCACTGTTCCCACAGTTATAAACACTTCCCCAGTAAATGCGGGAAATACTATAAATGTAGCGCGCGTGCCTGCTGTCCTGCACGCACCCCTACACACAAACACTGTATGCATGGCCAGAAACCCCACCGCTAGCGGGAGGCTTTATGAAAGTGGCGCACGTGCCTACCACAGTAGATGCACCCCCACCCATAAGCGCTGCCCATACAGTTCCAAACAGATCTCTGGCTCACGCCGCGAGCATCAGAGATGCGACGCGCGAGCCAAGAAACTCCCCGCTAAGAGCGGGAAGCTTTATGGAAGTGGCGCGTGTGCCTATTACACTGTATGCACCCCCACCCGTAAACACTGTCGTTTCAAACATTTCTCCGGCTCTTGCTGCGAGCATTACGGAGATAGCGCGCGTGCCTGTAATCTCACACGCACCCCTGTACTCAACAAAGCTGCTCAGCGCGCGCCCGCGCCTCTGAGAGCTGTAAGCTCAGTGTTAGCACATTTTCTGCCTGTGTCACTAAAGGGTCACGTGTCCACACTAAAGTGCGCACTCCCACAGTTACAAACACTGTATGCATGACCAAAAACACCCCGCCGCGAGCGGGAGGCTTTATGTAAGTGGCGCGCGTGCCTACTACAGTATATGCACCCCCACCCATAAGCGCTGCTCATACAGTTTCAAACAATTCTCTGGCTCATGTCGCGAGCATCACAGATGTGACGCGCGAGCCAAGAAACTCCCCGCTAAGAGCGGGAAGCTTTATGAAAGTGGCGCGCGTGCCTATTACAATGTATGCACCCCCACCTGTAAACACTGTCTATACAGTTTCAAACATTTCTCCAGCTCACGATGCGAGCATTACGGAGATAGCGTGCGTGCCTGTAAGCTCACACGCACCCCTGCACTCGGCACTCAACACGGCTGCTCAGCACGCACCTGCGCCTCTGGGAGCTGTAAACTCAGTGTTAGCACAAGGCAATTTGCCGATGGGGCCCATACGTCACTGCGACACGCCCCCAGCCAACATTCAGCCCATATCTGTGCGAGCAAAAGCCTGGGAAAAAATCCCCGACATGCCAAAATGGGTTTTGAACATAATAAAACACGGTTACTCACTTCAATTCGCTCGCAGACCACCCCGCTTTTCAGCGATGGTCGAGACGAAAGTGAGGAAAGATGTGTCACATGTTCTACGCACCGAGGTGCTCGAACTGATAGAGAAGGGCGCTATAGAAACTGTTCCTCCCTCTATGAGCGAGGCGGGTTTTTACAGCCGCTATTTTCTCGTCCGAAAAGGACGGTGGCCTCCGCCCCATCCTAGATCTCAGACATCTGAACAAAGCTTTAATGATTCGCTCGTTCAGAATGTTAACAACCAAACATATCCTCGCGCAAGTTCGCCCCGGGGATTGGTTTCTATCAGTGGATTTGAAAGACGCTTACTTTCACATTCCGATAGCGCCTCATCACAGGCCTTTTCTGAGATTCGCTTTCGAGGGACAGTCATACCAGTACACAGTACTACCATTCGGCCTATCATTGGCCCCCCGTACATTCACGAAATGTATGGACGTGGCACTTTCCCCCCTGAGACAGCGGGGAGTGCGAATACTGAATTACCTCGACGATTGGCTAATCATAGCACAATCAGAGGGTCAGTTAACGACGCACAGATCTTGGATTATCAGCCATCTAGAATGCCTGGGTCTGAGAATCAATTTTGCAAAGAGCGTGCTATCCCCCAGCCAGAATATCTCTTTTCTGGGAATAGTGCTAGACTCAGTGCAGATGACAGCGCGCCTCTCATCAGAGCGCGCGCTCTCTATTCGACGCCTTGCAACATCATTCAGAACGGGCGCACACGCCCCCGTCAAACGATTTCAAAGAATGCTCGGTCTCATGGCCTCGGCATCAGCGGTACTCCAGCTAGGATTGTTGCACATGCGTCCTCTCCAGCGCTGGCTCAAGAGCCGTGTCCCCACTCACGCGTGGCGCTCGGGCCACTTTTTGATCAGAGCGAATCACGGCTGTATAAAAGCCCTGACGCCCTGGAAAGCCGTCAACTGGTATCAAACCGGCGTGAGTCTGGGCGTAAATACGCGGAGAAAAATGATCACGACAGATGCCTCCAAAATAGGATGGGGGGCCCTTTACGAGGGCAGGCCTGTATCCGGCTTTTGGTCAAACCCGGAAAAGCGCCTACATATAAACTGTCTGGAAATGAAACAGACAGAGCCCTGCTTCCGTATCTGAAAAACGAACACGTCCTGGTCCGAACGGACAACATGACGGTAGTTTCGTATATAAATCGCCAGGGTGGACTCAGGTCGAGCTCCCTGCACTCTATGGCCAGGGAGCTCATCTTATGGTCACAACACCACCTGCGCTCGCTGAGAGCAGCGCATGTGCCAGGCGCCCTGAACCAGGGAGCAGACATGCTGTCCAGAGACAAGGTTCTCCCAGGAGAATGGTCTCTCCACCCCCTGACGGTTCAGTGGTTATGGCAAAACTTTGGCGAGGCAGAGGTCGACCTCTTCGCCTCCAGGGAAAACGCGCAATGCCCCCTTTTCTTCTCAAAGAGCACGGACGCGCTCGCCCAAGTCTGGCCGAGCCGCCCCTTGTATGCTTTTCCCCCGATCACGATGCTACCTCAGGTCATCAGTCGGATCAGGGAAGTGAGATGTGCAGTGCTCCTGGTAGCCCCACTCTGGAACAACCAAACGTGGTTTCCAGAACTGATGCAGATGATGCAATCTGTCCCATGGCCGATTCCGTTGAGGCTAGACCTCCTCAGGCAGGCCAACGGGATGATTCTTCATCCCCGCCCCGATCTGTGGGCCCTCCATGCATGGCCCCTCAACGGGTTCCCGAGAACCTCCCCAGTGGAGTTTTGAGAACCATCACTGAGGCGCGAGCACCCTCTACGAGGCGCTTATATGCCCAAAAGTGAAAAGTGTTCAGTGACTGGTGTGATACCAAGAGCTTGAACCCCAAATCGTGCGAGATACCAAGTGTACTCGCCTTTTTGCAAGAGCTGCTGGAGGCGGGCCGCACACCCTCCATGCTCAAAGTCTATGTGGCTGCCATAGCGGCGTCACACAATCCTGATAAATGACGTTCATTAGGGAAAAACGACCTAATCATTCGTTTCCTAAGAAGCGCTAGGAGGATGAACCCTCCTCGCCCCACCTCGGTGCCGATCTGGGACCTGGCCACGGTCCTGGACGCACTCAAGAGTGCCCCGTTCGAACCTCTCCGAACCGTGCACCTTAAACAGCTCTCGCTCAAAACTGCGCTCTTGCTGGCGCTCGCCTCAGTCAAGAGAGTGGGCGACCTGCACGCGCTGTCATCAAGCGCTGCTTGCCTGGAATTTGGACCTAACGACTGCAGAGTTGTCCTTAGGCCAAAGCACGGGTATATTCCTAAAGTGCTCTCCACACCCTTCAGAGCACAGGTGATATCTCTGGCAGCGCTATCGTCCCCAGCAGACGAAAGCGACGCTAATTTACTCTGCCCGGTCAGGGCGCTCAGAGTATATTTGGAACGTTCTGCCCTGTTCAGACAGACGGAACAATTATTCGTATGCTTTGGCGGCCGCACTAAAGGTCTCACAGTCTCAAAGCAAAGAATATCGCGCTGGATAGTGGATGCTATAGCGCTAGCTTATGAAGCCAAGGGCCTTCAATGCCCCTTAGGCGTCAGAGCTCACTCTACGAGGAGCATGGCCTCCTCGTGGGCTTGGTCGAGTGGGATACCCATTGAAGATATTTGTGCGGCGGCAGGCTGGGCCTCGCCTTCGACATTTATCAGGTTTTATAACCTACAGGTCCCCTCATTGCATTCCAACATTCTATCAGCCTGACTGTAGAATGGACTGGAGTATGTATATGCTGAGCATTATCTCCTCCCTTATAAGGTCCGTCTCTGACCGACTTAGAGGATTTTTTATGCATATCAGTACATAGAAAAAATGCATTCCAACATTCTATCAGCCTGACTGTAGAATGGACTGGAGTATGTATATGCTGAGCATTATCTCCTCCCTTACAAGGTCCGTCTCTGACTGACTTAAAGGATTTTTTATGCATATCAGTACATAGAAAACTCAGTACATAAGATATGTGCTTGTGTTTGTACTATGAGCGCCCCACCATGGACCACCTTGGAAGGGCGCTCTATACTATCCCATTATGTAGCTCACCGTTGGCCGGCTCGCGGAATAATCACTTTGCTTTAAGGCTCAGGCATCTGCCTCTGGCTTTATAGAGCGAAGTCAGCACGCACAGCGTTTTACATGGTATTCCCATAGCGTAAGCTACTTACGCAATAGGAGAGACCTCTCGATAGGGAACGACTCGGTTACTAACGTAACCTCGGTTCCTTGAGAGGAGAGAACGAGTATTGCGTAAGCTGCCGTGCTTGTGCTTGGTCAGTTCGCTTCAGTCGATTGAACCTAAAGGAACTCGTATGACAGGGTGCCCATTATATAGCCTGGCTATGCTAATTTCGGCGGGCTCTGAGCACACGAACGCGAGGCGCGTGCCCATTGGTCGCGCGTTCAGAGTCACCCCGTCATTGGTTCGAGCAGTTGCCGCAGCACAGCCAATGACCGAGCTGCCTCGCTCATTACTGTCTGCTGTGCAGCTGCAATGCGTTTTACATAAAGACTTCAATATTTCTCGAGAAACTGAATTTTCCCATAGCGTAAGCTACTTACGCAATACTCGTTCCCTCCTCTCAGGGAACCGAGGTTACGTTAGTAACCGAGTTGTTTCTCTGCCTCGAGTAGAGCAGGATATAACCAGGTTATCAGCACCTGCTCTTAAGAATCAATCTGTTCAATTTGTTTTGCTTTTGCACAATTATCATTATAAGTGATGTTCTTTTATTGTTTGTAGATCGTTTCCTGGGATGCTTATTTGTTACGATCGTTTAATTTTTTATTCGTAATCTATTTATTGTCTCCTTTAACAGTGATAATGTAACATCTATTTATTTATATATTTTTAAATATGGAGTTAAAATATTTTTAGAAGACAACATACTATGGTATAGACAATTATAATCTATAAAGTAAACATAAGAATCAATCGAGAGAGAAAAAACTGCAGATGCTGGCTATGTTAGCGAGTATGGCTAATAAATCCACCGCTTTAACTGATCTCTAACATTTTTATCTGAAGCAAACGCTGTTAAAGCACATTTAATGCTAATTAAATAAAAGGAAACAATCAACTTTATATATCTGAGATCCACCTGCATGCCTGTGCTCAGCCATGATGTTTGATCCGTGTCTCAAGCTAATGACATAACTTCCAGGGAGGCGTCACTGAGCCTGTTGTACATGCCCCAATCCCCTGACTCCACCCCCACATCAAAACAGTGCCATAAAGTGAAACGCACAGAAAAGTGAAGCGCAAAGTCAAAACGGTATTACGAGCTTACACGTGATGGAAATGCAGATTAAAAGGAGCATTGCAAAATAATTAGTAGGCATTGCAAAGAAAAAGATGTGTGGCAAAATCATTGGTGCCTAAAAATCTGTTGCAGAGATAAAAAAGGATCAAAGTTCTTTAGTTTCTTTTACAACAGTCATTGATTTCTGCAATTAATTATATCTTGGTTTTTGCTATATTTTATTTATATTTTGCAATTCTTTATTTTTGTTTGCAAAAATTTCTTTTTTTCTCTCGATACTTTATTTTACGTTTGTGATACTTAATTTTTGTTTAAAAAAAAAATTTTTTTTTGCCCAATACTTTTTTCTTTTGCAAAACTTTATTTTATTTTGCAAATATATGTGGCATGGAATTGATCCCATATATAACTCATTTGTCAATTCGTTTTTTTTTTTTTAAACAGATCTAACAAAATGTTTATTCAAAATTATAGTATAACAAAATATACAATTCTTATGGGGATCGAACTAGCAACATTCCCATTACCAAGCACAAGATAACAAGATAGTGTGCGCATTACATAAAGAAGAATCCACTAGACAAACAATAGTGGACGGCCAAATTGGTTTATTTTAAATAGCCGATGCCCATTCTAATGATAGCTAATAAGATACAGAAAACGTGTACATTTAAATAAATACTTATTTTACATAATGAAAATTCAAAACCCACAAAAAACAATGCTGAATGCAGATTTTAAAACAGACACTATGTGGAATGATCATTTCTGTTATTTGGCCAATCACTCACAGTTATCGACGGATGCTGATAATCAAAAAATTGCCAAATATTTGCTAATTAATCAGCTTGGCCGATGTATCGGTCCATTACTTACAAAGAGACAGGTCTATCTTTGAAGGCAAAAAGTTAGAAGCCTTAGTTAAGGATTCACTGACTGCTTCACATCCAGGATAAAAAATATATATTTTTTAAATCTCAACTGTGCTTGATCTCTTGATCTTGAGATCACAACACCGGAAATGATCTGACAGAAACAAGATGGCGTAGACTTCATTAAAATCAAACCCTGAGAGCGTTATAATTCAGGCTTCCCCTCTCTGATGTGCTGAGTCACCACTATTCCCCTTCACTGGATAATACAGAGCTGTCACTGCTCAATGTCACAAAGCCCCAGCAGATAAATATTCTCCAGAATTAGGAAATATGACAGCAACCCCACTGATTTTCAAACAAAGCACCTTCTGTGGCTAATCTCCAAAATTGCTGTTATTCCCTCCCCGCTATTAACGCAGAATGAGAATGAACCAAAAAACATTTCACGCGTTTTTTCTTGTTTTAAGCATTTGTATTGAATTTATACTTCAAACAAGAAGAAAATGAATAAGAAACTTAATTCAAGGTACATTCTCTTAAAACAAGTTAACAAATGATGTTGCTCTAAGGGTTTAGATGTTTTTTACAAGAAAACAACAATAATACTGATTAAGAAAATTATTGTGGTAACACTTTACAATACTGCTGTGCATGTTAACATTAGTTACCGCAATAGTGTACAAGAACTAACAATGAACAACACCTTTGATCCACTTATACATTTTTCTTAATTTCTACAAAGTAATTCTACATATGTTTTTAGGATTAAAAGTTGTGTATTTTAACATCAACTAATGCATTTTGAACTAACATGATCTATCAATAAACAATAGTAATTTATAATTTAACATTAACCAAGATTATTAATTCATGACACTTAATGTATTATCTAATGTTAACAAATACAACCTTATTGTAAAGTGGTACCTTAATGTTTTGCACTCGAGAGAGATGGTGAACGTGCAGGTTAAAGAGGGCATGGATTGGAACTTGGCTGACATCACCAGCTCAAATTATGGTGTGCATGTGCCTAGTAAGGATAGAGTGTGTGTGTGTGTGTGTGTGTGTGTGTGTGTGTGTGTGTGCGTGTGTCAAAGCAAGCTGGAGCTTAACTCGGCATTATCCTCAGTCACAGCGTGTCTCTGAGACTTTCTCTCTTACACACTGTCACTCTGGCCTGCTTTCAAATACTGATCGGCAGCGGAAGTGTGTGATCAATGCAGGGGGAGATCAGTAACAGTGTTGGGATGCTGATAGCTGTTCTACGCTGCTATTTGTGGGGCATCTCATTTGCTCTGAAAGGAAGGAGCCTTTGTAACTGAAAACCAAAGGAAATCAGTAACAGATGGAATATAAAGTATTGACACAGGAAATCATGCAGAGCAGGCAGAGGTACTGTAACACAGGGAAATATATATGCACTAAAAATAACACACACACAACAGATGGCGCATCAGCATCCTTCCTTAATAGGACGTTACTAAATATAAACACGTAAAGGTGCAGTCTGGGTATTATTTCACCTGACGTGATTTAAAGTAGGTGATTTAATTAGATTTCACCACCAGAGCAGAATGATCTGTTTACTGGGCATATAAATCTAATTATATTCACAAAAGCATTGCAAAGTATAGATGTACACAGTGTAAATGTTGAAACATGAATGCTCAGGGCAGATTATGATAGTGGAGAATAAAGTCCTGCCATAGAAACACTGGGAGTGAATCCAGAGTCTTAATCCCACCCCAACCCACCAAGCGAGCCTCCATCTGTTGCCTTAGAGTGGTGAAACGAGAGAGAGAGAGACTGATAGATAGAGTGTCTCTTTTTTCCTCTTCATTTCATGTATCTTATTTACTTGTATTGTCTCTTTCTTACAGCAATTATGCTTAATAAGCCAACAATGTTTGTGGTCATGTTAACACATTAAATGGCTTTCTTTTATCGGTATGTCATAAACGGCATAAGAATAAACCAATCGACACATTTGTACACATTACCCTGATTCCGCATTGCAAGTAAACACCTTTCCCGGCGTTCTTACTGGCTTATCCAATGTGTTCGATTGTTGTGCGCATGCCTTTTCATGGTTTGAAAAACTAGATTATTTAATATAATTTATATTATAAATTTGCTTTGATTGATTTTTTAAATAAGATGATTTTTAGGAGTTATCTGTGTATTGGTGTGCATGTTAACTGGCTCTTTGTTAATGGTGACAATCATGCCAATAATGAGTGGTGGTGGCGTAGTGGCTAAAGCACAGGTCTGTTAATCAGAAGGTCACAGGTTCTAACCTCACGGCCACCACCATTGTGTCCTTGAGCAAGGCACTTAACTCCAGGTAGCTCTGGGGGGATTGTCCCAGTAATAATTGCACTGTAAGTCGCTTTGGATAAAAGCGTCTGCCAAATGCATAAATGTAAATGGGAATAATGCTTTGCTGACTCTGAGAAAGAGAGAGAGAGAGGTGCAATATACAAGACTGATTTGGGGATGGACAGGCTGCAAATTGGGACACATTCAAATGTACATACTGTCTTTATGCTCATTTTAATTAATAAAAATCATTGTTTAAGGAATTTTGAACTGTAATAAAGATTACTGCATTACAGCAATGAGAAACATATTGATATTCACCATTTAGAATAATGTGAATTACATAACAAATAAACTAAAAAGTAAAATTTCCAAATTGGGGGGTGGAGGGGGGGACTGACATGTTTTCATGATTAATATTATACACTATTAATCAATAAACTGTTTAGCAACACAAACGCAGCACTGATTCATGAATGAAAAAAGACACAAACAAAATAATCAAACAGCTCTTAAGACGTCTTAAGGCTCCAGTTTTGCAAATAAAGAGATACAAATAGGACAGAGACAGTAAGTCAAGTGTGGGGGTGGGTGCGCGGTTCTTTATCTTGCCATTCTATCGGAGCAGAGCTTGTGGCACATGAGCTGTGTGCTATCATCTGACAGGCTGCTGGCAGAAAAGCTGGCCAAAGCAGACAGCGACATCATCACATTACGTAACCAGGTAACGCTTAAAGAGAGCCTTGACATAACGGTCTGGGCATGCTCAGTGTATTTGATGGCAGTGTTACAATAAACTGGCTTAACTGTGGGGAACACAGGCAAGCTCAGACTCTCATTTAGGACTATTAAGATTTTTTTTGCACTGTGACATTTTTTCATGTCAATTACGCACCGTCCCCTGCGGATGACTGCTGCCCTGATTGATAAGTGACAGCAGCTATCCGAGTGTCACTATGCCAGCCGCCTTGTGAACGCAACTCTAATGAGATGGGATCGCTCACAGTGAGACTTCTGTACGTGACTGTCTGGATTTACTCTGGCCTGAGTTGTGTCTCTCAAATGAGTTCATTTTAAGGTGAAAAGAGGCTAATTACAATTCCAAACAATACCTAATTATAACACAGGGTTAAGCCTCTATTGTAAAGTAACAGCATTACTGTGGTGCTAATGGTGTGTTCATAAATTTCACTCCATGTCCTAACCAGAAGTGACACAATACAGCAACAAGCCATAAAAATGTCTTCCATGTAAATGTTTTCATCCTAATCATCAACAACGAGCGTCAGGACATTTTGCTGGTAAATTTGGTTTCTATTTATGCAACGTTGTGTTGGGTAGCTCCGCCCACAATGAAATCCTGCTATGAAATCCTGCTTGTACATTAAACATAATTTACTATGTTCTGAATGACTATGGTTGCAAGCTGTTGTAAGGCATAGCTAGGAAAAGATTTCTTACCTTTGACCTCAATGGAAGCACTGACATTTGGAGCCGACTTAAAGATGTAAACGCACATGTATTCGCCAGAATCTTCTGCCCTTGGTTTATTAATCCTATGAAGAAAAAAAAAATAAAACTTCACTGTAAGCTCTAAGGTAAAAGAGAATCACTCAAATCTTAAAGTCAACATGAAATCGCTATACATTGAAAATGATTATTTACCTTCTAAATACAAATGTCTCTATTGTGCATTTATTCTAAACAAAATAAAAAAGTTAATCTTTGTAATCTTTTATCAAAATGAAATAGCTTGCTCTGCCTCTAAAATAACTTTTCTTCGGGTGACGTCACAAGGCCCTCTTATTTTTGAACCCATAAGTTTCACGATCTAATTAAGTCCTGATGGATAGAATCAATGTTTTTCTCATTGCATATCCTGTTTCACATGCAAATTTGTCACATTACAGAAATAAAATGGGTTGCGAATGCTGTTTAATGTTTACTTTAAGTAGCTGATTATAATCATTTAAATGTATTGGACTGATTTGTAATAATCAGAGGAAAACATTTTCAGAATGCAATTTTTAGACAGCCCACTAAGTGAAGATATATTTTGGCAGAACAGTGCATTGGGAACATGAAAGGGGGACTGTTACACAGTGCAAGAGCTGTTGGCACAGTGCTGTCTGTTCTGGATGGAACTGTCTCTATTTTGCTTGTGACATGCAGTCTGACAGGATATTGCCTTTCGCCACATCATTCTTGGCTGGCTGAGGAGAGTTTTTGAAAGGTCTGGTGGTGGGGGGGGTGGGTCGGGTTGAGATTCAGTTACAGAGGCTTAACTCAGAGAAGACTAGTTACTAAAGAGATTTTGTGCTTGAATATCCTGATTCCTCAGAGCATAATATAAAGTTTTAAGTAAAATACTCATCTCAGACATGCTTGATATTATTAAGTGTACTTCTATGTGAATTAGAGCTGTGCCAATACAATCATATATCACAACTTTTTCTCATTATATTTTATAATACTTTGAACCACTGTATCTTTTTGAAAATTCATATGCCCAACGGTTCAGTTTCTTAGTGCGGTTTTGTGTTTCAAGGAGGAAAGAAATTCATACAGGTTTGGAACTAACAATTAGAAAGAGTAAATACAATTTGAATTTTTGGATAAACTATAATCCGAGTTGCAAATAACCTGGAATATTACTTATGTGAGCCCAACAGAAAAAGTAAAAGTTAAATTGTAGATGTGAACTCTCACTTATACTCTGTGTTTTTGTGATTGGTCCGTGTGTTCGGAATTTCTTGTTTGTTCTTCATCCAGAATGTTTCCTGGTGCATGCTGTGCGAATTGGTGAGGTTACAGTGTAGAGTGATGGGCACTTCCTGTGCAGTTTTAGGCTGCACAATCTCCTGATCTGAAGCATTGATTCTTGGCTCTGAAATGAAGACAAAGTACTGGACCATTAGAGAATTTAATTGGGTGTCAGAAAAGGGAGATCACATTAATTTTAGGCTAAATGCAACAGGAAGTTTAGCACATGTCCCTTGCTGTTGATTAAGCACACACATACTCACCTTAAGGTTTAAAAAAAAAACTCCTAAATGGGACAAAATTACAATAAGGACTACCAAAATTAATATAAGGTCTTCTTACTAATGCTTAATATCAATAATGTAATGATAACCTTAAAAGTAATAGTTTGTGATAAACCGAAATGAAAATTCTTGGCAGAGAATTTTTCAAATAAAAGCATTAAAAAAGAACATATGCAATTCAAATAATATTGTGCAAGCACAACCAGGAATCAAAATTAAAAAATTCATTTGCATTTAACCTCAGTTTGCATGTACAGAGTGCAACGAGACGACCATCACGTTGTCTGCCTGGAATTCGAGTTGTGCTCTAGAATCTCACATATCATACAAGGAAGGTGTGCAATCATCATCAATTGTATAAGTTACCTACTTTCCTTCCGAGATATATATACATCATCAGCCGTCATTTCCATTATATCCAGTATACGTTATATCATTTGCATCACAAAATGTTAAGCCAAAATATTCTGCTAATGCCAAGATGAACATTTTCAGTCAGAAAATGGCCAAAATTCATATTTGACACTATGTATATGAATACTATTTATATGTAGTACAATATGTTTACTATTTTACAGTAAAACATATTGTGCTACAGTACTCAGAACTGAATAAGAATAACAATTACCAAAAATGTAAAACTAACTGCCACATAGATCTAAATTTATACTACAAGACTTTATTTGTATCAGGTGTCCGTGCAGTTGAGCAGGTCTCTCTCAGCTCATCTGTTCCGGGCCCTCACGTTCTGTTACCGGGCAGCTCTACCATAGCAACCGGAGAACCCAGTTGGAAAAAGAAGAGAGTGCAATTATCACCCAGCGATTGGCTTGTACAGTAAAGCTCTAGATATCATTCCAGTTCAGGGGAGGGGCATCGGATGAGCTGTGTGCCGCAAGCTACTCCAATTAGCATTCCCTACACCTCCTCCTGCAGTTTGCTTTATCCTAGGGGAGCGCTACTACCAGTACTATCTCTCTCCCTTTCTCTCGGCCAGTGTCAGAACGCCTACTCTCACCTCAATGTGTTCACCTTAACATGAGGCGCCCGGCCTACATACACACCAGCAAAAATATCTGCCAGATTTCTTGATTGAGATACGAGGACGTCTTGAGGTACTGTGATGTGAAGGACATTTGGAGGACACCTAATAAAAGGAAAGAGTGAATGGTCAATCAGTGGATTTAATCATTGTGCACCACCACTGGCGATTCCTCCACGATCCAGACCCAGAATCTCCGTACAGCCAAAAAAAACAGGGCGTACGATTATTGGCCAATCGGACTGTTTTAGGCGAGTTGGTAGAAAACTGTAAAGAGAAGTTTTGTTAAACCTCGGAATGATACAACACTCATTTTGAGGATGAAAATATCAACATCAGCATGGCAATTGGTTTGGCTGCTACTTTCACTACTAATGACAACAGTTTTCACTACAGTCTATAACAGCCTCTATGCATGAGCACAACGCAGATGGGAAGCTAACAAAAGACCACCTTAAATTTGGACACTATCCTGTTGACAAACTATACATTCTTATCCCAAAATTGTCAGCATGTATATAGCCTGTTATATACATGTAAAATGTTGTATTACATGTATATAATATGACAACATTAAATGTCAGTAATGACAGAATATAAAGTTCAAAGGGTCTCGGCTCGTTTAGCTCTTTCGTGTCAAAAAGAATAATTGTTTAGAGCAAAATATCTTGCGGGACCTTGAGGAAGGACACTCAGAAGAGCATTTAGAACTCATACTGAAATTTCTCTCATATTTTCACACTTGCAGTTGTCATAAAATAAACTAGCTTTTAGCAAGTGTCTCAGAGATGCAGCTCTTGACGGACAGTAATCCTTGATCTTCTTTGCTTCGGTGGTCAGATGTTTGCTAAGCCACACACAAAATTAATCAGACCCTGATTCATATTTATAGAGCAGAGCAGGAGGAATATATTATGTCATTACTGAATCACAGACAAACAGTAAATGCAAAGAAGGCACAAGGTCAAACAATGGCTGTGGACTGAACACAGGTCAGTTTTATAACAGATGACCCACCACGATAAGGTTATGTTGCTTTATGTTGTTCATTTTTCAAAAAGTATAAGCTACAGAGATAAGGAATTGTCTGTAGAAGGCATATAACCTTGTGTCTTCTTGCTGTTCCATCAACCCTTTTCAAAGGGCAAAATGCACAGATAGAACATGGCATGACTTCAAAGCGCCGTTAGGCTTTACTCTCAGCACAGGGCACACAATATCGGGCTTTGAAGTAAATAAAACAACCCACGCAAAGGCAAAAAAACAAACAACAAAACAAAAAGAACTTAAAGGTATAGTTCACCCAAAAATGAAAGTTCTGTCTTCATTTCCTCACAAAAGGAGATAATTAGGCAGCATGTATGGGACTGACAGCCTCAATCACCATTCACTTTCATTGTATGTAAAAAGATGCTATGATGTGAATGGTGACTGAGACTAACATACCGCCCAACATACATTTTTGGTTGAACTATCCCTTTAAGTAAGAACGACAAAAGACAAAATAGCCTCACTAAATAATATCAATATCAAAAAGGAATAAAAAACAAATAAAAATGTTCAAGGACACAAGAAACAGAAAGCAACACAGGAAATACAAAAACAGGCAGGATGTGGGGTGTGGAGGGTGTTGTGAGGAGGAGGAGAGGCAGACAGAGACTCAGGGATTTGTCTGGGTTTGTGGTCATCCACAACAACAGGCTCAAGGCATCAGGAAAGGAAAGGGACTAAATGACTATTGAATTCAGTGAATTCTCAAATTCTACTGAAAGGGAAGAGTGACATTCGGATATATACCAAGATCAAAACTATAATACATAAAGAATTAATCAAGAAAACAATGCAATTCTGTCCCAATTCAAAACATTATAAAAAAAGCTGATCTCATTTGTATTCATGGGTATTCATAGCTACAATGTATAGACACTGAAACATACAATATCAACGTATTGACAGTATCTAAACCCTTTCACTTATGTATAACTTGAAGGATGTACAAATCTTAACAAATCCTTTGACAATTGGTCGGAATTGGAATTACTAGTATCTTTACGAGAGTATCGCCGCTCGACTCTTATTTATCAGTAAATGCATGAGGAACTTTGTCTGAGAAAGTGTTTTTTTTAAAGTAATTTTTAATGAAATCCAGATGGAATTATCAAAGCAAGTTTAAAATATATGTGAAAAATCACTGACGTTAAATCTAACTAACTTAATTTAACTTACACCTTATTATTATCATCCATAGGACTAGTTATATTACTCTGACTGTATCCACTAAATAGTCTAATAAATAAATAAATAGTCTAGTCTGCTAGATTCCTTTGTTGAAGCACATAAAGCACTGATCAACCACCAAACGAGAGACGAATTTGATTACATTTATTTGGCAGCCTGACATTTTGCTTGGGTGACCGATGAAAAATTTTCAATTCAGGAAAAAAAAAGGATTCATAACAACTTATACATCAAGTTCTTCATACATATAAATGATGTATGTTTCAGTGTCCATTCAACCATACAAAAACATGTTCTATACATCTGAATACCTATAAAACAAATCAGATCATGTTGGAAATGATACCAATCGTTTTGTGCGGGGGGAGTTCTATGCTCTTGGGTAGTGGTAGATTACTATATGTTGCACCATTTAGATACTACAGTACATAGGCCACTCACTCTGCAACACGGATATGGTTGCTTGCGTTCGGATCCAGGTGATGGACGGGTTTTGGCGAAGGTCGTTGCGACGTGGGTCGTTGCTGGCTCGGCACTCATAGACTCCGGCGTCCTCCAGCGTGAGGCGTGAGATGGCCAGCACGCTGACACCATTGGCACCGTATGCCGTGTTGATCGACACCCGGCGTTTGCGGGCGCCATCCCACAGCTGCTTGAAGGAGTCCGCCCGGTTAATATCAGCATACCACCACTGGATCTCCGGCACTGGGTTACCCATCACGTCGCAGTACAGCTCAAAGGCGTCTCCCGTGAGCTTAGTCTCTGACATTGGCGACTTCACAAACCCAGCTGGAGAGGAAGAGGTTTCAGAGATAGGGGGATAGTGGAAAGGAAAACAGGATAAAGGTAGAAGAAAGTTTGAAATAAGAGAGTGGAAAAGAAAAGGAATGCAAGAAGAAATCAAAGTGAGTCAGTTGAAAACCAATAGGTATAATGATTCAACAGCAAATCATGAAGAAATAAGCCACAAATCATAAATGAGTGGGCAAAAACAGTTGGAAAATAGTAGATGGCAGAATAAAAGAGCAACACGTGAATGCATCAGTGAGAAACAGATAAATGGACTCTTGTAAACTCTTCATTTGAGAGCATATTACAATATGACCTTCAACTCTTGATGGGCACTAGCCAGTATCATCTAAAAAAGAAATCAGAGAAGATTTTCTTAAAGGAATAGTTCACCAAAGAATTACAATTCTGTCATTTTTTAATAAAACTTATGTTTTTGTCTCCCTCCTTGAAACACAAAAGGAGAATTTATTAAGAATATTCACACAGCGCTTTTTCATACAACGACAATTAATAGTGAGCACATCTGTCAAACTCCCCAAAAAAACATAAAAGTACATCCATACGACTCATGCGCTATATTCAAAGACTTCTGGAGTTATATGATAGCTTTGTATGGGCTCAGATCAAAATATAAGTCGTTAGTCATTGGTAAATTTCCCCTCCAATGAAGTTCTGAAATGAGAAATTTATGTTCAGTTTAAAAAATGCAGCATCAATGCATTGTGCCACATCTGAAGTCACTGATGCCAAAACGGCATTGGTTCTCACATGTCATAACCAAAGGTGATGCACCAGTTCAAATAGACAGAAAAGAGGATGAGATCTGTAAGCAGCAGAAGAGGGGAGGATATATATATATTCATATATATATATATTAGGGTTGTCAAATGATTACAATTTTAAATCATGATTAACTGCATGTTTTCTTATAGTTAATCGCAATATCTCATGAGGGGTCAAAATATGCTACATTCGGATGTATGTAAAAAAGCAGTCTGCATTATTCCCGTCCCTCGTACCAGTTCGTACCAACTCTTCCCGCAGTGGTTCTCAACCCTGTTCCTGGAAGCCCCCCAACACTGCACATTTTGTATATCTCCCTTTTCTGACACCCAAGTGTCAGAAAAGGGAGTCTCCACTAATGAGCTGACGAGTTGAATCAGGTGTGTTCAATTAGGGAAACATACAAAATGTGTAGTGTTGGGGGGCCTCCAGGATCAGGGTTGAGAACCACTGGTTGATTAACAGGTTTGTAGATCCCGAAATTCATGCGCGAACTTAACGGGAAAGTTAATTCATGATAACATGTAAACAAACAATATAAAAGAAAAGCTTGCACATGTTTGGGGTGATTCAGTCTGTAGTGGACAAGCGAGACACATCACCATTATAACTGGTTGTATTATGCTTATTATTTTGACCACTTGTGTTTGGATTTCACAGGAGTGACTCTGGTATAATGACACATTAATCACTAGGCCTATGTCAGTGTATTATTGCATGATCAATCATGTTACGAGCTTTCTGTGTTTTTTGTGTGCTTACTTCGATCTAAATGTTCCCCTGCTTTGCTTCATTGATAAAATGCTTGGCACAAGTCTCAGCATAATGTCTCCCACCATCTGCTTTCAATACAGTCATGATTTATTAAAAGGGTCATATAAGGACGTGTATGAGCCATATATATATATATACACATAAACACACACACACTCTATATATTTCCTGTTTGGAGCTTGGCAAATGTGGTCACTATGAACTATTGTTGTATACAAACAAAAAACTTTCTTCAAAAATTCACTTTTTGTGTTCTATGGACGGACATACAGGTCCAACATTAGGGAAATAATGAAAGAATTTGTATGTTTTTTGGTGAACTATTCCTTTAAGACTGATTCTCATATATGTTTTCATGAAGTCAGATCTTTATCTTTGTAAAATGTATGAACATACAGGTTTATACCTCTCAAACTGATGCACAAATTGTTTATTTTACCACATATCTTTGACAGTTGATAAACTGCAGAAAAGCATTTGCACATAATCAATATATAAGGTCTGTAAGGATCGTTTGAGGCGGGATAATTTACACCATCCTTCTCAAGATGCTAAAGAAAACCACTAGCCTCCCTTTAGCATGTCTTTCATGCCATTTTTCACTTTACTCTTGTTTGGTAGAAAATACAGAGTGAATAAATAGGTATGTAAAATAAAATAATGGTTTAATTTTTCCTTTGTAAATGTTTTGCCTGATAATTTTTTTCAGGTAGGTTCTGAGGCTCTCATAGTGATAGGCCAGTATATAGGGCAGGCAAGATAAAATCATGCTGACTGGCGATTAAGAATGGTCATTTCAGCTGATGTCAGTTCCAAAATCTACCAATAGTCTTGTCGGTGCAGTGATTTACACATAATTTTCATGTGCTTGTCCTCCAGACAAATAAATTGGTCATTCACTTGTCTGAGTAAAAAATAAAAAAGGACATTTAAGTTACATGCTAAAGTAAAATGTCAAAGTTTATGTTGTATATTTTTCTAAAATTATGACCGATGCCCAACCTAACAGTGTACCTATGCAACCAACTCAATTCTCTGTAACAGAAATGTAAACTGCACTGTGTAGGGAAGGAGACTATTGTCATATGATTATTATTTAATGTTATGTATGGTAGTCAAATAAAGAAAAGCCTCCATCACCATCATTTACAGCAGGGATGCTCATACCTCTATGGAATGAGATCTACATTTCATCATTGCAGCAAGATATACCATGTACAATAAAGGCTATACATTATCACAATACCAAATTTTTAATAGTCTGTAGTGAAATTTGGCGATTCTCAATACCATTTGTTAATTATGGAAGAATGGTTACAAGTTCAGTCAGTAATAATTAAAAAACAGCAATGCATAGAAATAGATAAAAAAATAGAACAAAAAATACTTAGAACAAACTAAGCAACTTCAGTGCTTTTTTAACAGCTTTAAATGTTTTTAACAGCAGTAGCTATCAAGCATTCAAGTAAACATTCTGAATAAAATGCAACATATAACTACAGCCGGTCTTTACTGTATGATTATAATACATTAATACTTTTTAAAGCTACTAAAGTTACTCAGTCAAGAGCAGTGAATGTTTTCTCATTACGGTTGTTTGATTATCATGACACACTAGACATCAGCAGGTCTATTAGCTTACTTACAAGTCCGACATTTTAGTACAAATCCACTTTAATCTCCTCTGTTACGTTCACTTTCGACATTACTCTCTGTGTTTACATGAATACCTCACCAAGACAGGCATTTTGGTGGAATTTTGACATGTATTTGACAATTCAGGCACACATTAGCCCAAACATTCTCGTAAAACACACGCATGTTCAGCACACACACATACGCCGCCTGTCAATCAAACAGGGCACAGCTGTTACTAGATCGCTTGCCAATTATGAAATTACATGCTCTTGATTACTTTCAACAGCAGAATAAATATATGAACTTTTTAATAAGTGACACAGGCCTAGGCTATCACAAATATATATATGGTTATTTTGTTTTGTTATTTACATTTTAATCAGTCTGCTTGTCCAGTGGGGCAAATAAAATTCTCTTTAATTTGCCCCTTCAAAAATCCAATTTTTCCAATACAAGCAGACAAGCGTTAATGTCGAGCGCTGTGAGCCATCAAAGAAATGAAGCAAAAGTGGTTACCTGTGTTGAACTTGCTCTTCAGATGCTGAAAATAGTTACATTGTCAGAGCCGCTGGTAATAACGTTAACGGTTTCAGTTTGTGTGTTTGTGTGTGTGAGCATGCGCGCGTACATTGGGGGTGGGGCTAAGGCTGACTGGGAGTGAGAGATGCTTTGCCGAAGGAAGGGTGCAAAACACAATGTTAGAGATCTTTTATGTTATGTTTTTGGTTCATTATGAAACTGTGGCGGGACAAATTAGACTGGCAGGCCGCTATAGCCTAGGTAATTAATGGGAATATGGAAGATGTTTAGGGCATATTTTCTGTTTTCAGATATATTTAAATACATTTTTAGAAAATATATTATGAAATACCTTTAAAATTAAACAATTTTGTGAACATCTTTTTTCTTTTACTAAATTGTATTATATAACACATTTAAAACTCCACTATTGGTTGACCACTACTTTTAAGAAAACAGTATTTTGCAAAAACCCAACTCCAGATGCTAATAACACTTGTGCATCTCTCATATTCTGGGAAACACTCATATATAAAGAAATGATGCCCTTTCAGATGAAGTCATAATGCTAACAGATTACTGAGCCTGTAAATGAAATGATTTGTGAAGGCTTGTAGAGTTTACACTTCAACAGCTCTAATGTTAAGATTTACCACAGCAGTGGCAGCACTAACAAAAAAGGTCAATTTCATGAACACAGAAAAAGAAATATGATTGAATCTCACATCAGATATATTTGAAACTTGATTACAGTTTAGCCCTCATGGTTTTTCATCATTCCTGTTTATCAAACCACTATCAGTTTGTCACGAGTATCAGCAAGTTGTCAGAGCTGACTAATGCACAGGTGGCCTTAGCCGCAAACAAGCAACCTTAGTCACATGCAGTCTGGCTGAGACGTGGTTTAGATTGTAGACTTTCCTACAATCTAAAGTCCCCTTGTAGCTAATCTCAGAATCTCACACAAAGATTATTAATTGTAGATTATGCTATCTACTAGAGTTGGGGTACTCGAGTTCGGACTCAAGTCCAAGTCACAAGTCCAATTTGAACGGTTGTGCTCTATGTTGTCCTATCAGTCATCGCAAATGCCCAAAATATTGCAAAAATGCATTTTCAACAACGTGCTGAAAGAAGCCGATCCAAGTCATATTCAATTTTACAACTTCTTAGCCATGATGATGTAATGTCAACAAACCCTAAAACGACTGGAAAAATGACTATTTCAACAAAATTACAGCTCAAATAATACATGAGTTTTAACAGAAGAATTAATGCAAGTGCTTTTATAAAATTATAAGCTTAAAATTTCACTGTTTAAACACTCCAAAAATGGTCCCATGCACTTCCATCATAAGTGCCTCACTGTAACCTCGATTTTTGCTTTTTTCTTTAAAGGAAATACATTTGTTGAAATACATTTTGTGATAATCAATTTTATGCCACAAATGCTGTTGACTGAGCTTAACTTGAATTAAACATGGAATACAATTTAAATGTTGAGATTTGGGGATTGTATTTTGAATTTTTGGTTCCAATGTTGTGAATTTTGTGTTAAAATATGTACCTGACAAAAGGGTGTAGATTTGGCTTGAACATTGGAGGGGTTAGAGTGTGAAGAATTTACATATTTCCATTGATCATTGAATACATATTTGTGAAAGTTAAAATAAGCTTAAAATACTGAAGTTGAGTTTACGGTTACTATTTGAATTCAGATTCATGAACAGATTCCTTAGGACTCGATTCGGACTGTTATGGACTCAGACTTGAGTCCGACTTGGCCACTTTTGAACTTGTTTAAAGACCCAGGCTTGACTCAGACTACGACTAAGGTGAACTTGAACCCAGCACGACAATCTACTGTAATTTGTCTCTGATGTTACGCTTTAAATTCTTAGAAGAAATAAAAATAGACACAACTGAGTCAATTGAAGACATACAGTATGAGTATAGGGCAATAAAATGAATATGAATAGCACATCTCAGATCATTTGAAGAGAAATATTTGCGTTCACATTGAGATCTCTGACTTTTAAATGCAGACTCAACAAATGTTAGCAGAGTTTGAGATATTTTTGACATCTCTTATGAAACTATGTAAATGTGAGATTACCATGGTCTTTTTCTCAGGAGAAACATCTCCATTTGATCTCATTGTGTAAGAGATATTAAAGCGACCTTGTTTGTGATTTTTCTTTCCTATGGGTACAATTCCAAAATATCAACTCACATTTACAACAAAGCTCAGTGTTTCTAAACAGCAGTTCAGCTACAGTATTTTAGCCTCAGTAAATGATAAATGTTGCCAGTGACGCTAGGCTAGGCTTGCCTCCAAATATCCAACTGCTCAAGATGGACTCTACCAGTCCAGAACATTTTGCAATCTGCACACAGTGTCTCATTTTCAGCAGTGATACAGATCTACATTAGGGGAATATTTGACCGTGTTGAAACTCACCAACCCAAAATAGCATAAATATCAATAATCTGTTAGCAGTCATGTCTATATAAAATCATATTGGGATAGTGATTTCACATTTTACAATCAAGAAAGGAAATATTTTGGCAGATTATCCAAGGTGATTGAGGTGTCTGGTGTCTGACATATAATTAACTCAAAATTGACAAATGAACTGATGCTCGAAGGATTCCATGGATACATTTCAAATAAAAGCCTGTTCTTATACACAAGTGGATTGTCCCAGTCCTAGATGATGTTCAGCATTCCAGTCATGCTATAATACGCAATATAGTTACAGCTATGACGTGAAACACGTGTTCCCCAGCTACTGTGTTTATAACTGCACAGCATTCATACAGACCAACTTAGTTTACATGTCAGAAACTACACTCACTGAGCACTATATTAGGAACACCATCCGCCTCAAGGTTCGGTGTGTTGTGCATACTGGGATGCTATTCTGCTCACTACAATTGTACAGAGTGGTTATCTGAGTTACCATAGCCTTTCTGTCAGCTCAAACCAGTCTGCCCATTCTCCATTGATCTCTCTCATCAACATGTTTTTTTAAATTTTGCCACTATTCTGAGTAACCTCTACAGACTGTTGTGCATGAAAGTCCCAGGAGATCAGCAGTACAGAAATACTAATCTGGCATCAACAATCATGCAATGGTTGAAATCACTGAGATACATTTTTTTCCACAGTCTGATGGTTTATGTGAACATTTAACTAAAGCTCCTGACCCGTATCTGCATGTTTTTATGCATTGCAGGTGTTCCTAATAAAGTGGTCAGTGAGTGTATATCTTTAAGTGAAAGAATGACACTTCATGGTTTGGCTTGATAAAATTATTTTTTAACCTGCTGATACGCAATTCCCCCGCACACGGTAGTGACGTCACTCTGCGTATTTAAAGGCGTAGCCTTAATTTTACTCTGTAGGCTTCCAGCGATTTTACAAAGAAAAAAGTTTGCAGGAACCTCATTTTTTGTTAGATCATCTTCAAATTTGAAACATAACTTCTTTATACTAGTGGCTTTGAGAACATTGTACTTCTGGGATGTCTTGATACTTCTATTGTTTTTTAGATTATAAAAACATGTTCAGCAGCACAAAATATTTCCATTAATATAAACTTCAGCTTCTCTAACTTTAAAAAATAACAACATACATCTTCTTTCAAAAGATACTACAACTATGTCCATACTCCAAAGGGTTCAGTAAATACAACCATTTAAGGTTCAGGTATGTCAATTTCATGGTTTCTGCTCAACAGGTTAATGTCAATTTTTTTGGTCTTTGAAGTAACCTTTTTATAATAGCAATAAGACATTGGTTCATGTAAACTAGTTGCCAAATTCCTCTTAGTTATTAATTTAGGCAAGTGTTATAGGCAATTCAGCCTTTCTAAGCTCTTGCCAATAATCACACAGTAATTCAGTGTTGGGCAGTTTTAATACAATAAATGTTGCATCAATAATAGCAGAAATTATAGATTTTAAAATGAAGTGTTACAATACCATTTGCTCTTGTTTTTTAGCTACAATAAAAAGGACAAATATAAACATGATACGATATACTATGCCCTCTCACAGTATGTCAAAATTCTTGCACAGTGATTCTCTGTTGTTTCTCTAATTGACTAAAGTATTCAGGTGAGCATTTGTTAAGACACAGACTCTGAAGGAAGCCAGTATGTGTGTGGAGTGAGCTTTGAAAAGAAACAATTTTCACTTAGTTGAATTCCCTGCCTGAGGCACGATAATGTGAACCATAATTATATTCTCTCAGAATAAGACATCTGTGTGTGGAGTTTTCACCCAACCTAACAAACAGATCTGGCTTTCACGCCTTGTCTACTGGAGCGTGATTCTCTGCTTAGCTCTCCTGGAACAGAAACATCTGGAACACTGTCTCTACGCCAGCAGTGCTTATCAAGTGAGACTTATCATTGAGCACCTATCAGGGAAATCAACTTGTGCTCGTGATGTAATTCTGAGTGGGAGAACTGAGATACATCATCCAATCTTATTTAAGGATTATTAAATTACAGTCACTTTCAGTGGTCAAAGAGCTGTCTAACATCACAACACTGCTAACAAACATTTAAGACGAACCATAAACTCTAAAATACGATACACCTACCACTAACATACTGTAAAGTGGCTGCTAAATGCAAACAATAAACTGCAACTTACTATAGTATATAAATAGTTGGGATTGCTTAATAAATGAAACAATTTTAAAAGAGAGAAAACCCTTTCCATCTATTGTTGTTGACATCAAAGGTTGTGCGTCAAATCAAACTGTACTGTATTTTGGCACATATTAATGTAGCAATCATTTGTCACTTGGTAATATGGCTAATACTCATACTAATAATAGGTTGCCCACTATTTGTATGTTTTATTAAATCATAATTCTGCTGTTGTTTATTAATTTACAAAATTGTCAACATTCCTATTATGCCTATGGAATTAATTTTGCATATTGTTTGGCCTGTGTAGTTCATACCAATATTAATACATTTTATGTTTGATTTTAAGGACATTTTATTGTCTTTGGTACAATAGCGTGGTGCTGTTTTTGGTCTCCACTTTATGTCCAATGTAAAATATGGGTCTTGAAGCAAAACCACTGCTGCAGAAAAATATTTTTTCGAAAGCCAGCACAAGTTGTAATACTCTCACATGAATGGCTGTAATAAATGCTTTAATCAACGGCAGCTCATGCCAAATAATAAAAAAGGTGTTTCACAGTGGCATTTGGCAGCTTGTAAGTGTTAACACGATCATTTATATCTGTGCCATGTGAAGCATCACTTGAGTTTGTCACCCCTCCAATGGGATCTGCAGCTCCCTAGAGGACAATAAACCACGCAGCAGCAGACCTGTCTGCCCACCAATAACATAAGCCATAATTAAATCAGATTCACTCTAATGCAACATTTATCCAAATGTGAGTGTTGTATAGGTGGAATGAATCATGTGTGTTCTATACTGTTGAATATTGATTGCGTGGCTGCTAATTTGCATATCCATCTCTCTATCTATCTATCTATCTATCTATGTCTGTCTGACTGTCTATTACAAAGGCTTGACTTGCCTGCTTGTTATCTACCATGCTATAAAATCCCAAGTTATCCTGCTGTATGATTACACTACGATTTTATTCACGATTGAGCATTCATTTTTTATAATCTACGACAGACATGATTTATTCATCTTGTTGACTTTTTTCTTGACTGCACCAAGTCTTTCTTATAACATCTCTTGCAAATTGCATGTTGAGTATCAAACACAGGTGGTAAGAATGAGTCATTTATTCAGTAGCCCCCATAGAAATTCTTAACAGCTCACACAGGTGTTATATGAATTATCGTTCAGTCTTAACTGGCAGACTGAGTTACTGCCCTCCTCAATTTCATGCAACATGACATATTCTGTTGATGTGTCTGTTTAAATACAATTAATGCAGACTGGAATTAGCCTCTCACATACTTGCATCTCAATAAAGCTCTGACTTTACTCAGTGAAAATGTTGTCATCACATTCTGTACTCACCCGTGTGTCATTCCAAACTCGCATAACTATATTTTGTCACAAAAGTAGAAATGTTACACTGCTCTTTCCAATACAATGAAAGCACACATGGGCTGTCAAGCTAAAAAAAAGAAAAAGCATTATAAAAAGTGTAGTCCATTACAACTAGTGCACTATATTCCAAGTCTATTGAAGACGTGCAATAGCCTTCTGTAAAGAACAGACTGAAATGTACATCACTATTCATTGACATTTTTCTCCACTGTAGCTCTCATATCTATTTCACATATATGCATATTCACACTTTATTTTTTTAAGTTTTAATCATAACATCTCACTTTTGTGTTCCACAGACGAAAGTCATACAGGTTTGGAATGAACCTTCATGGTGAGTTAATGGTGACAGAATTGTCATTTTTGGGTGAACTATTCCTTCAAAACACATATACTTGAGTTCAATCACACGGCTGTGCTATGTGCTATTTATACTCAGTAGAGAGCCTTGAGTTTTGTGCTATACTGTGAATTGTTCATGAGGCTACATTAGACATGCTCCAAAGTCATATTCATGTCACACACCACAACCAATCCTCCATTTCCTTCAGAGTGAGATTATGGTCTGTTTTGGAATGTAATAGAAAACCACACGACACTGTGTGTATGATAAACAAAAACCACCTTACGAACCTATCCATTAAGAGTTAATAGAATCCCTTCCACAAAAAAAAGACTACAAAGCCACAGTTCTGTGCTTTGCGTGTCTGTTCTAATAATAGAAGCTTGCAGCAGAATGAGGCAAAGCCATTTACAGTCCTGCAAATATCAGTTGTTGGTCTTATGAGTGCACTACACTGCCTCAAGTCAGTACTGCTTCAGGGCTTCACCTAGGCTACACACACACACACACACACACACACACACACACACACACACACACACACAAAATGTACATCATGATTTCTGTAATCAGATTAATTCTTTCATTGTAATAGGGGCTGAATGTATCGCAGCATGTTAAGGAAGCCACTGCAGTAAGTGTGCACTCAGAACCAAGACTGGGTTAACTGTCTGCACACTAAGTACAACTATTAGGTCACAGATCCATAAATTAAAGGTGAAGTGTGTAATTTTTTCAAACAGATTTCCAGAACTCTTTCCTCATCTTCTATTGTTTAGACAGTCCTTCCCCAAGTCAATGTTGCTGAATCAGGCTGGTTGGTATGCTTAAACAAACATAGCAATGTTTTGATAGTGCCATAGACCCACAGTGTTTACATTTTTCTGGGAAATCAACCAAGAAATGGCATACTTATAATTAAGAAAGGCATAAAAACCTTGAAATATGTTTTGTTTAAGGCACTTAGTAGCAAGTAAAGATTACGTCTAAAAAATAAATAGTACTTATTACTTTAGGCAAGACAATTGGTCATGCAATTATTTTAGTGCGAAAAGTACAAATCAAAACAACAGCAAAGGACATTGTGAAGATGCTGTAGAAAACAGGTAGACGAGTATCTATATCCACAGTAAAAACGAGTCCTATATCAACATAACCTGAAAGGCTGCTCAGCAAGGAAGAAGCCACTGCTCCAAAACCACCATAAAAAAGCCAAACTACAGTTTGCAAGTGCACATGGGGACAAAAATGTTACTTCTTGGCCATATTGTCCATCATTATGTTTGGAGGAAAACGGGTGAGGCTTGTAAGCCGAAGAACATCCTCCCAAGCTTTGCTGCAGGAGGGACTGGTGCGCTTCACATAATAGGTAGCATTATGAGGAAGAAAAATGATGTGGATATATTGAAGTGTTGCATTCCAGAAAGTTACATATTTTGTGATATGTTGGGTGCATATATGTTTGTCTGTCTGTGTTGTGTTCTACTACTCTAGGATAAGTAGTGGCACCTGTTGCAAATCAATGTGCTTGAGTCTTCTGATTGGCGCCTGTGGCCGTGTGCTCCGTTATAAAGGCTATCTAGTTTGGAGTTATGACAGAGAGATATTTACTACCATCTCTCTTGCTGAGTCCCTTTCCTCTTGTCCCAGACACTAGAGAGTTTCTCCCTGTGTTATATGCTGTGTGAGGTATTGTAGCTTTGTGTAAAGCTGTTGTAAGTGGGTCAAGTTGCACTGATTGCAGATGGACATTCACTGTTACCCCTGAGTGCAGGGCGTGTTGTAAAATCTTGTTTCTTTGTATAATTAGATATTTTAGGAAGCTGTAGGGAGGTGGGTGCCAATTATTTTGTATATCTTTTTCTCCTGTTTATGGTTAGAGAGGGAGTTAGGTTTATAATTGTCTTTTATTTGCATCTTTGTTTTGTATTTAGATTATTGAGTCAAATAACACAAGAAGACGTCTTTTGTTTGTTATTTTGGCATTGCCCCCTCCTGAAGTCCATTTATTGCTTCCTTGTATGATTCCTAAGTTTCTGTTCCCAAAATAAATCTGTATTATTGATCTAATATATTGTGTGTTCAATAGTGCTGGGACGGGAAAACGGGCTCAGCAATGCTAGCTAAGAAACATTAACCCTATTAAATAATTTAGTTTTCTTAATTTTAAACTGTTCCTCCTCTACCCTAGACTGGGGAGAACATAACAGAAGCAATGTCTCACATCAGCCAAGAAGTTAAAGCTTGGTCACAAATGGGTCTTCCAAATGGACATTGACCCCAAGCATACAAAGTTGGGGCAAAATGGCTTAAGGTATTTGAGTGGCCATCACAATGCCCTGACCTCAATCTGATTGAACATTTGTGGGCAGAACTGAAAAGTGTGTCCGAGCAAGAAGGCCTACAAACCTGACTCTGTTACACCTGTTCTGTCTGGAGGAATAGGCCAACATTCCAGCAGCTTATTGTGAGAAGCTTGTGGAAGGCTACCGAAAATGTTAAACCCAAGTTAAACAATTTAAAGGCAATGCTACAAAATACTAACAAAGTGTATGTAAACTGAAATAAATTATTCTCTCTACTATTATTCTGACATTTCACATTCTTAAGATAAATTATTGATCCTAACTGACCTAAGACAGGGAATGTTTTCTACGATTAAATATCAGGAATTGTGAAAAACGGACTTTAAATGTATTTGGCTAAGATGTATGTAAACTTCTGACATCAACTGTATATTGTGAAATGGTTTAGGTGATATTAATGTTATTTATATGTTTTATTTATGATTAGAAGGGGTACGACAAGTCATTGTATATGGGTACCAACCATGAGTCCATTACAAATATATAATAAAGTGTATTTCATAAACAGTTCTACAAATTAACCCAAAGTGGTAACTTATTCTCACTAAGGTACTTGTATGAACAGAATTATTGCTTTCAGTTAGATAAATTCTGACCAACTTTTTTTTATAATAAGTTTATGGATTAAAGTGGAGTTTAGATTCCAGAAAGCAGACAGTTGTGCTCCATGGTGCATACACCGAGTCTGGAATGTGTACAGTTTGGCTTTACCAAACAATAGCTGGATTATCCAGAAGAGCCACTGACCTTATGTCTGGACAATCAAAGCAGACCTTTACACACACACACACTCCATACCATACTACATCAAGGAACATGTGAAAGAATGGTTTTGTTTGGTGTGGAATACTATCTTACTACTTACTAAATAATGTGATGTATACTGCCTAAACATTTTGAAATAGTGAAACCGTAGACATTATTCCATGCTAAACGTTTAAGGAAGCAGTGCATTGTGGTCGCATGACCTCATTATGTTCAATGTGTGTGCCGGCAAGTTATCAGAAATTAAAATGGTTATTTCACATTTTTAATAAAATTTTCTGTAAAGATGTCTTAACTTTTGGCCATCCAATCAAATAATGGGAAAAGATATATTAAACATTTTAGCTAATATTATTTCCGGTTCATTTATCAAGTAGAAATGGAAGATCAAGTTAAGTGCATTGCATTGAGGGATACATTATTCCACACAGTATGTTCTGTAGCATACTGCACACTTTGGCAAATGTAGTAGGTCATCCAAGCGTTCCATGCATTCAGAAATGTTGTATACTGTTCACATTATAGCCTACATACTATATATTGCAGTAATATTAAGAATAGAGGGTTAGTAAGCTATTCCAAACATAGCCAATGTCTGTATCTGGCACTAATGCCTTCACACAGGAAGTTTATAACATTATAAACTTAACTAAATTAAAAGGTTCTTCTTTACCGAGCACTGGAAAAAAAGGTGAATTTTTAGCCTGAAGCTACCTAAAACTGTGTCATTACTACCAGTAGTGGTTTTCACCACCACGCACATCCAGTAGGCATCCAGTCAGCTTGGGGCCATGGATATCGAAAACTTGCCCTGATTTCTACACCACAAGGTGCACAAAACAGAACTTCACAAATATGACTGTGTTCAAACAGGTTTCCAGAACACTCCCCTGTCTGCCAAGAACAGTCCCATCCCAAACTCATGCCATGGATTGAACTATGAAAAGACACAATTTTCACATTCCCTGCCTGAGGCATGATAATGTGAACCATAGTTATATTCTCTCGGAATAAGACGTCTGTTTGTGGAATTTTCACCCACCCTAACGAACAGATCTGGCTGATTGCACACTCATGCTTGTGTCAATGTTGCTTTGTCAGTCTAGTATATTATGCTATAAAAGAGCAATTTTTTAAGTGTTGATACTCTTCAGGAAGTCAAACTACCAAATGGCTTACTTTAAGTTGGACTCTGCATTTTAAAAATGGATAGGAGAAAGTATTTTAACAACTCCTGACCCTTAAAGATTACTTTCATTGGTGTAACCAAATTATTGAGATTGATTCATTAAATAATTTCTTTGAATAAAAACACTTATTACAACAATATGAAGTGCATTTTAGGTAAATTGACTAAACATTCTGAACTGTGAGACATGCTGCCATAATGGCCTTCTGCTAAGTTTGAAGTTTACATTTAACTGATGCTCACAGTAAAGTTATGCAGTACACAAAAACATTTTAGACATAAAAGTGACTTATAACTCTCACTTATTTCTCTTTTTTCAGTAGTTAAATAGGGAATACCCCTAGCCGGCCTTGTTTATCTGCAGGTAACGTAGCTGGGCCTGCCCTAGCCGGTCACACTCTAGAATATAAAGTCAGAGACAAGCCTTCAAGGACACACACATATGACTCAAGAGAATATTTACATAAGGAAAACACTCCCAATAGCATCCTTAAACTATAAAATAATGCCTCCCTAAGACTAAAATTATGGGTTTTTTTTACACCAGGAAATATTGTAATATTCTAAAGGAATATTTCAGGTTCAATACAAGTTAAGCTCAATCGACAGCATTTGCGGCATAATATTGATTACCACAAAAAATTACTTTGGCCAACATTTTCTTTAAAAAAAAAAAAAAGCAAAACCTGGGTGATATTGAGGCACTTATAATGGAAGTGAATGGGGCCAATCCTGAAACTTTAAAATACTCACAAGGCATAAACAATATAATATACGTGGTTTATGCCATGATTATAGTGTGATAAATCACTTACTAACCTTTTCGGTATAAAGTTATAGCCAATTTTACAAATTTACAACTCAAATAATACATTACTTTTAACAGAAGAATTAATGTAAGTGCTTTTATAAAATTATAAGCTTCACATTTCTGCCTTTAAACCCTCCAAAAATTGGCCCCATTCAAATCCATTGGGAATTCCTCACTGTGACTTTGATTTTTGCTTATTTTTTTAAGAAGTCCAAAATACATTTTTATGGTAATCAACATTATGCCACAAATTATGCTGATTAGTCGATTGAGCTTAACTATTAAAAACAGAATATTTGTTTAAGTTATAATGGTCAGAACAGTCCCAGATGGGAGATCCTAGATAGTGTATTATGCAGTAAATATTATTATATTAAAGTAATTCCCACATGAATCGACTCTATGCATGCAGACACTTATTGCATGGGATTTCCAGTGTTATATGCCACCAAAATAAAAATGCATTTGGCTGATGCTGACAACAAAGTTATGGCGTACACAAAAACAGCCTTTTGGACATACGTGACTGAGGGAATACCCCTGGCCTTGTTTATCTGCAGGTGATGTATCTGCCCTCTCCTGGTCACAGCTGTGACACTCCAGAATGTAAAGTCAGAGACATGCCTTCAGGGACACACAAGCAGTGTGCTCATTATTCACCACTTGCAAATCATTTGCAATTATATTTTTGTTTAATTTTAAACCAGCTCTCAACTACAGCAAAAGCAACTGCACACGTAGCTGTTATTTTATTGTTTTGTGCCCTAACGCATATTAATTCACTGTAAAAAGACCCACTATTATGTTAAATATTAATAGCTAGCAACATTAGGGCATTAGAATGTTACTAGTATAACTAACATGATTATTATTTTTCAAATAAATTGAGTATAGTGAAATCTCATCTCAACATTGGTGCCAAGGATGTGAATGTCAGTTTGAAGGGTGAAATCCCGCGATGAGTGTAAACAACACATTACTCAAGAGAACACTCCTATAATCACCCTTGCACTTTAAAATCATGCCTTTCTAAGATATGCATATTTTAATATGTCCTTATGTAAAAAATAAATTTAAAAAAAATCCAACATAAATTATTATTATAATATAAAATAGCTAAACTACATCCCACATCACTCGATTGTACATGTAGACGCTTATTGCATGGAATTTCCACGACTATATGCCACGAAAATAAACATTTTGTCTCTGTATAATCATAAAAATGGCATCGACCTCTAACCTGCGCGTTCCTAAAGCAGATTACACATAGATCCCGGACGCGAGAGTCCCTAGTTGCTTACCGTTTTGAGATGACACATATTGGAGCATTACGTTTCCCAGGATGAGGACCATCGACAGCATCCGTGTGACGGAGAACATCCTGGAAGATGAGAGACGGGACACGGCGATCGGATGCTGGAGAGAAACAGCTTCACTCGCGCAGGATGGCGGAGGACAGCGGACGGAGAGAGAGAAACCCGACAGGCGCTGCTTGATCTGCGCGTCTCTGCTGGAGCATGGAGGATGGATGGGGGGTGCTGATGCTGTTGCTAAGCGCTCAGGGTTGCGGATGCTGCGGATGCCGATGATGATGCTGCTGCTGGGCCATCGGAGTGTCCGTCATCGCGGAGAACCTTCAGCTGTCAGTGCGCGCACCCCACGGCTCATTCAAGCGCATCATCAGCTGTCAGTGCGCGCTCCCGCCGTGGGCGACTCATGCACGTCAATTCTGCGCAGCGGCCACGCAGAACGGGTTATCATATTACAAAACACAAAATATTTTAACAATAAACAGGTTTAAAACGAAGCACTATAGTTACTCACTATAACACATTGTAGCCCTCTATTCAAGCAGAGCTTTAAATTCCTCACACCTATCATCTTATTATTATCTCTTTATTAATTATTTAGATTTTTGTCCATGCTTTTCTAATGCCACTTGGTTGATCTTTAAGGTACCTTTATGGACAACTATATCTCAACTGTTATTGCCACTGCTTTTACTAATCTTAAATCATTTTCTTTCTCTTATCTGACTGAATTATTTAATAAATCAACATTATTCAATTAACTCAACCTCAGAATCACTCCATGGCTGTAAAAATACTATGAACTGACAGATGGCTAGTGGCCAAAATATTTAAGTTTGAATAGATTCAATAAACCCCACCACGGTACAGTATGGCATTTGATTATTGAAATGGAGATGACAAACAACCAACTCACACTACCTTATTGCAATGGCTCGATGAGTGTAAGACTTAAATGATTTCCCACCCTGACTGACAATGCCAGGAATGTTAGATCCAGTAGTGGAAATAGTACTCAATTCCCATACTTAAGTAAAATTACAGATACCACACAAATGTATTCCTTAAGTAAAAGTAAAATATTACCTGGTTTTAAAAATACTTAAGTATCAAAATGTAAAAGTTCTACAAATAAATCTTATAAAATGTGACCCATTCATGTTGTTATTTTTAAAGCCATACAATTCGGTCTTATATAGTTAATATTTGATACAATACATTTGAACATTTATAGTAAATACTTTCTCTTCAATTTTTAAATGCTTGTTTTACTTTTGTTTAGTTTTATTTATTTATTTCTTCTGGAAAATAAGCCTATATAGGGACCTGAGATGCAAATTACATGTTCTTTTATCTCCATATACAATGCATCTTTTTTTATTTTTTTGCTGAAATTATGTTCTTGTACTCCCCCTTTACAAATAAATATTTTTTTTTAAATTGTTTCATATACAATAAGTGAAGCTTAGTCGCAGGTAGATAAGGACTGTGCACTGTATTCAGAAAATAAGCTATAGTTCATGGAAATGAACAGAATATAACTAATTCAAACAATATCATCAATAATTGTATTATGTATAAATTCAACATATTTACTTATTCTCTCCCTGAGCAATTTTTAGTTGAAGCTACCTTTTAAGAAAAGTTACTGCACTGCAAGCTATTAACAATAGGGCCTAACAATACTGAAGCACTATCTTTATTAAAAATATACAATTATCAGTATTAAACAGCATTAACAGATACACCCATGTAAATAAATGTAAATCAATTAATCAAAAACATTGGTTAACAGCAACTAAATATTCAGCAACAAATAAGAAGTGAAATAATGCATAGAGTATTTTGCATGAAACTCAAATGAATCGATTTGAATGAACCCCAATGCTTCACGTAAGTGGGAGAGGACGGTTTAGGAGAGCTGAATCGTCCAAACGAACCGATCCACTAAATTATTCAGACTTTCTAGAAAGAGCAGTTTAGTCTTCTTGAATAGAGTGCACATAAACAAGTGCTCAACTGAATGAAAGCGTCAAGAACATTTTCAAATTCCGGAAATTTTGCAAATGGAATTTTATTTTTCCATGACAGACGGCCAAAACCCAGGAATATCCAGAGAAAACATTGATGGGTGGCAACTCTACATGAATGCTCTCTAGATCACACGCAGACACACATATGTGAGAGTTTCAAAGCAGCTGACAAACAGCACGTGGCTACCAAATTGAGTCCTGAAAGAACTAAAAGCACGTGACAGCAAAGCCATGTGGTAAAAAAAAAACCTACTGTAATTATTCCACAGCATCTTAGAAGAGTCCTCCATGGTTTCGGTGTTCTTCGTATTCTGTGGCTTATATACAGTGATGAATACATGACCCATCAGGTTTGTACACAGCCAATTGCATCATATATGAGCGTTTAAAAGCGTGTTTAGTTCAGAGCGCCTCGCTGGTGAGTCAGTCAGCACTGCATGAGTGCATGTGCTGACTGTCTGTGCTTGTGCTGGCTGCTGTCAATTATGCTGCCTTCATGTGCTATCGGAATTATCCTACTTCTTACTTCTGAAATGGTAATTATGAGTACACCATGTTCACCTGCTCTTTTTGCAAATTATTTGTTTGGCTAGAAAAATTAGCAAAGTCAAAGTTGCAACAAATTTAAATACCGAAGAAAGTAACATTTTTGAAAAAAGCTACTTAACGAAGAAAAAGGAACAACACCTATCAGTTGACCAACTAGCTCACATTACACACAAAAATTATCTTTTGCCACCACCTGCTGGCTAACATATGTAATTTCAGAAATAAAGCCAGTAACACCTAACAGATACACTTTAGTTTAGAACAGCATAAACGTGGAGTGATACACACACAGTGAAGCGTCTGAGTGCTTGTGAAGTGTTTGTTCAGAGTTACTTGTTTTATGTTTTATCAAAACGTACCTTGTTCTCGCAGTCACTTGAATAAGAGCATTGAAATCCCTGGCATTTAAGGCGATTTAGAAATCCAGGTGACTTTCTTCAGGGGTGTGGAATAATTAATGCTTCTCAACAACTTCTCGGGTGATGTAATGTGGAATAATGAAGGCCTCTTTTAAACTTCTTTTGTTGGGGGTAGCTGCAGCTGCTTCCTGTTCTAAAGATGTTCTAAGGAATCTGTTTTTTTCTCTACTCTCACGTTTCACACGTAGTTCAAACATATATATCACCCCATATAAGGTAAATAACTATTTCATTGGTGGGGGTCCAGTGGAATGTGGTTTTCTAGACCATATAACAGAATGCTGAAACAATAAACGTTGAATAGAGATTTGATAGCACTGGTTCTCTGTGTCATCTCTTTCTTCCCTCAGCTGAGCCGTATCGAGATGAGGATTGCAGATCAACAAAATAAATTAAATACATTGGATGACAAAATTATCTAACAAGGGGTAAGGACATATTGTCACCCTAAACAAGCACATATTACAGCTTTTCCTACTTACATTAAAACTTGTGGACAGTATTGCTGTTTCCTTTGGTAATTGTTGTGCTGCACTGATAGACTGGTGAACTGATGGTGAATGCTCTGTCATCCTGATCCGCATATATCTTCTCCCTCATAATGAATATTATCCATAAAAAGCAAATCAAACTTTCCATATGATTGTCACTAGAGGGTGAAATGCAACCGTCGTATCCACAGGTCGGAGATGGTGAAACAGTGTTGTTTTCACCTGTTAGTCATTGATACTCTATGGCAGTTTGGGCATACTAAGATGGCCGCTTGAACACTTCCGGTGGCTTCACCCCCTGCTGGCAGTCAGCAATCCAGTTCTATATATATATATATATATATATATAGAACTGGATTGTATCTATATATATATATATATATATATATATATATATATCTCAGAGTTTTGTCTGATATAGAAAACCAGTCAACATCAACAGCTTGTTACTGTATGTTAACTCCTCTACCAGCCCAAAAGTAGGCAGAGTCAGCAGAAGAATATAGCAGAAAGCAGGAGATGAATTGATGGTTCAAATGAGCAGAATTTATTGAATAAACTTGAATAATGCACATAGTCTGATCAGAACAAATGCAACCAGTTTTATTGTACCAAGCAAAGAAAATGAAAAATTACTGCTTCACGACATTATCCTGTGAGATTAAAGGCCTTGAAATGGAGACAGCGCTTTATCTCTATCAGTATTTTTTGGTACTGTTATTTTCAAGAAAATTGAGTTAAGTGGTTTTCTCTTAGAAATTACATTTCCTCCACACAGTTTGAGCTCAGCTTAGGATAAATGTAGGCCTAAGTGTTGTTGACAGAGCGGCACCTATAGCTGTATAACACACTTATTTAAATACAGTCAGTCACGCAGGATTAAGAGAAGTTAGAATGAGACGAACAGTATTATGGCCCCAACCGATTACATTCAGAGAGCGCCACCTGATGGACACACCAAGACATTACAGCACACATCACCTATTTATCAAAGTACACTTTGTAAATATAATTATTGTGCATAGGTTTGCTTGTTTAGTATTGTCCCCCTTTGGTAGCATTTCATAGGAAGATTAAACTAAACATTGTGGTAGTAAATAAATAAAATGTATATTAAATATACACACTCAAAAACAAAACAAAAAACTTTCAAGGACAATTAAAACAGTAGACTACTCTTCCATTTGAAAGAAAATGTAAATAAAATGTAGAAAAAGGAATTCATACATGGGCACAATTTATATAATTTGGCTACAAAACACATTTAAAGTATGTATGCATGTTTTTAGATTGCAAGGTTTTTATTACAAATAAATTAAGTCAAGTGTTTTTCAGGTAATCTAAAAACAATCTTTCAGGTGCTTCATGTGGCAACATCTAAATGAACTAGTTTTAGTTAAGTCAAAAATTTTGTTTAATCTAAATAAACCTGAATAAATCCTTGCCTTGAAAAATAGAAATTGTAATTGCTTAAAATAATGAATCACAATTAATTTTGTGAGTCCAGAAGTTTCTATAAGTGTCAGTTTTTTTATTTTTTTTATTATTACTGTTCGACTACTTGATCTTAGAAAATTGTAACCTTTTAATTAAGTTTGTTAAATTATTATTATATTATTAAGTATTTTAAAATAAGTCATTTTAAGTCATCTTGTTGCCCCCTTGGAAGTTTGTGCCCATTGTACAAAGGGTTTGTTCCTGGAAGGCAGCTGATACACTAACCCCGCCCCTACACTAATCCTAACCCTATGGAGCCTGCAAGGCTGAGTACTCTGCAAGGAACAACAAAAGGCACCTTTCTCCAATCGCGGAAGTTTGCTTAGCCCTCTGGTTGAGAACCACTGCTTCAGACTTATTGGGAGTTGTGCTGATGTGCCCAATAACGGGGCAGCAACTTTCCCTCCACTTTACTCGAGTAAGTCAATGAAAGAAACATTTAAATCAAAGCCACACCTGCCGCCTGCTGTGAGCCAATTATCTACAGCATCGAGGTCAGGGACTACACACCCACCTTTGTTCTAAGCCAATAGAATGAAAAGGTGAGGAGGGGGAAAACGTCCCCCAGGGTCAATTAATCGCGCATCAGTGACCATCTGCAAATGTGTCGGAGGAATTTCAGCCGCTCTCCGGAGTTCCAGGTGTTGTTAGTATGGGAAGTCGACAACAATGGCTATCACGACTGAAGAATGAGTTAAGCAATAGTCCTCTCGTGTCTAACGTGGCCTTTGGGTTCATCCTGATGGGACTGGAGAAGTTAGTGGAGCTGGAGTTTGAGTGTCCGTGTAATCCGACCTGGAACGGGCTGTTTTCCTCCGCGTTCTTCATAATCCCCGCGGTAATGGCGTTCGCGTTAATGATGATCATTCAGGGATGTAGGTGTGATGTTTGGTGCCGGAGGACCTTGTCTTTTTCCAGTTTCGTGCCCGCGGTGGTCTGGTTGATTCTGCTTTTCCTGGACGGTCAGTATTTCGCCTGCGCGATGACAGATTGGCACGGTCGCTTCGTGATCGTGGATAAAGCCGCGCCGCAGAAATGGTGCGAACCCACGCAAGAGGAGAGCGTGACCCCTCAAGAACTCATGCTGCGCTCACAGCGACTGTTCGTCGAATCTCAGGTGAGATCTAATAATCGAGCATGAAAACAATAATCGAGTGAGTGAGTGAGTGAGTGAGTGAGTGAGTGAGTGTTCATGCTTCTTTACGCACCAACAGGCCTCCTGGAAACTTACTGTGTTACACTGGAGATGGCAGTGATACATTTGTAGAGTCTTCAAGCATTGATACATTTAAATTTGCTTTTGCTTTGATACATTTGTAGCATTATCGAGACTAATTGCCATTCATCACACACACACACACACACACACACACACACACACACACACACACACACAGTATATTGCATGAAAATAATGTTTTTTTAGGATTTGTTTTTGTATTGTGACATTATGACAAATAAGCACGTTTTCCCCAAATACTCTGCATCTACAGTGCAAAAATCCTTTTCGTATTACATTAATATATTAACTTTTGCTGAATTCAAGTAAATTCAGTCGAGTAAATCCCTTAACTACAATGAAGTTTATATTTAAATCAACCACAATTGAAATGCTGCGCTACAAATTCAACATTGATGTGTACTGTAGATACCTTACAATTTAATAGTCAGGTTTTAAAATGTATTTTACAGTAAAAATATTGGGTGGATGTGCTCCGCTGTCATAAAAATAATGTAAAAATGCAAAATATGTAACTGTCCTAATACTGGCTTAATTTTTTTTAAGCAAAATATAATTTCATTCTATCTTAAGCATTTGGGGGTTATGACACACGTTATTGACAGGTTTCATGAGATTCGTCCATATACTTAATGTTTTGGGGTGTGGTTAATAAATGATGATTTGAATATATAATAATGATATTATGCGATTACATTTTGTTTATAGATTTATATTAGTTTAATTGTCTAGCTCTATTGCTAGAACTATTATATCATTTTGCTAGGTCTCAGGAGGTTAACGACGTAAGCCACAGGTTAAAGTGATAGTTCTCCCAAAAAATGAAAATTCTCTCATTATTTGCTCACCCTCATGCTATCCCAGATGTGTATGACTTTCTTTACTCTGCAGAACACTAGCAAAGATTTTTAGACAAATATCTCAGATCTCTAGGTCCATACAATGCAAGTTACTGGTGGTGAGAACTTTGAAGGTCCAAAAAGCATATTAAAGCAGCATGAAAGTAATCCATACGATTCCAATATGGATCCATGTCTTCTGAAGCGATATGATAGGTGTGGGTGAGAAACAGATAACTATTTAAGTCCTTTTTTAATATAAATCTACACTTTCACTTTGAATTTGCTTTAATTGTGCATATCGTTACCTACTTAGCATCGAGGGGAATTTATGGAAAAATAGGACTTAAATATAGATTTTGTTTTTCTCACCCACACCTATCATATCGCTTCAGAAAATATGGATTAAACTACTGGACTTCATGTGCTCTTTCAAAGTTCTGGACACCAGTCACTTGCATTGTATGGACCCACAGAGTGGAGATATTCTTCTTAAAATCTTCCTTTGAGTTCAGTAAAGGAAAAAGGTCATTCAAATCTGGGATGGCACAAGGGTGAGTAAATGATGAGATGTTTCATTTGGATGAACTATTCCTTTAACCCCTTTTACTGACATCTATGTTTATCTCTCTTGTAAACAGGTGATCGGCATTGTCCTGCTCATTTTTATCTGTTTTGGACTGGTCGTGTATGTGATCAGAGAAAGCTGCCAACAGGAGCTTGAAGCTCAAGACACTAATGTTGCAGAGATGACTCTGTATAGCTCTAGCTGACCGACATCTGGACGTGCATCTGCCTGCAAGCCACAAAGCTCAAGAGAACAGACCATTCTTCCTCTGTTTGAAAAAAACAAACACTTGAAACAACCTTTTTTTGTAATCACCTTTGGTCACCCTTTACATCTCAAGGTTCATGTTATAGTGAACTATAAAGTGCTATATAGTTTTACTTGTAAAACAACACGTATCAAGTAATATTCTGGATTCAATACATGCAGTCAATTACAACAGAAAATATTTAGACTGGTTCCTCAGTGCGTGCACAGTAATGCAATTACAATGGAAGTGTATGAGGCAAGGCATTGCACTGGGTTAAATGTTAAAATACACAATTCTAGCATAATTTAAAGTATTACTGTTAACGCAGTTTTCATTTGTGTTTCAAAATAATGTTCTGTAGTAATCTAGAGCATGCTACAGAGACTTTCGACAGATATAATAGAGCAACTAGTAAATGCATTCATTTAGTGCTATTAATATTTGAATAATCATGAAATATGTGTAACATGAACACTCTAATGTAAAGCCAATCTTGTTTTTTTTGTTGTTTTTTTTTTAATCAGTGACAGGCTAAACATGACTGAAGATACTTTATTTCCAAAATGCTGCTATGGATGTATCAACTTTTTCATGTTTTTTGCTGTGACTCTAACTGAAGTGCAGACAGAATTGCACAGAGGGAAATGGAGCTTTACACAAGTAGCAGCTGAAAGCTCAATGCAGATCATTGACATTATTGTCACTGTTAATAAGTACCTCTCTTACAACGGTCACTTCAATATAAATATATAAATAGTTTTAGCAAATATTAAGTCACAAATTACCGTGAGCACAGTGTTATAATCACAGACTTGTCCATCAACACTATGACAATTCCAGCAAGAAAACAAAACAGGGTGTGTTTGGACAATTTGTAAAAGAAATAGACGAACCCTAATACAAAATTGATCAACAAAGCCCCGCGTTACTGTTAAAGATCACTGGGTGGTGTGAACTAATACAGGTTGTATATTTGTTTAGTTCAGTTAATCTGTGCTGATTTAGTTATTGATGGTAAATTAGTCCAGATTTGACAACCATAAGCAAGGATGTAGCAAATGCAACAGATTAAGAATTTGTCATTGAAAACCCCAATCTGGTTTTCTTCTGTGTGTATATATACCCCGCTCCCATCATGCATTAATAACCATCATCAAAATTGAATTATTATTATTATTGTTTTATAATTCTGATGGGACTGTCCAGAAGAATTGTCCTTGGTTTACTATTTCTTTTTTTATTTTTTATTTGTGTGTTATTTTTATACTAGATTTTTTTTGCATTGAATATTACACAACTCAGTATAGATGTTTGTTGACCTTATCTTTTTGTGTCAGTGGTGTTGACTGTACAAAATAAAAATGTATACTTTTCGGTATTTCCTAATGTAAAAGATATCCACTTTTATAATCGTGTCCTCAAAACCTTTGTTGTATTTAAAGGCTCCGTTATCCTGCTGTAATTGCTGCAAAAAACGCTATAAACTAATGCAGTGATGTAAACAGTGATTTAATGCTGTTGAATGTTAAAGAGGTTTAAGGAATTACAGATAGTAATGCCAGCATATGCAAGTTTAGTGTCACTTCTTAACTCGGCCAAAAAAAATCAAAAGTAATAGTTAGTATCTGGTGTGGCCACCAGCTGCATTAAGTACTGCGGTGCATCATCTCCTCATGGACTGCACCAGATTCCACCAAGGCACTTGCAAAGTCCCAGACATTTCTGGGGGGAATAGCCCTAGCCCTCACCCTCAGATCCAACCGGTCCCAGACGTGCTCAATTGGATTGAGTTCTGGGCTCATCACTGGCCATGGCAGAACACTGACATTCCAGTCTTGCAGCACAGAACAAGCAGTATGGCTGGTGGCATCGTCATGTTGGAGAGTCATGACAGGATGAGCCTGCAGGAAGGGTACACGTGAGGGAGGAGGATGTCTTCCCTGTTACGCACAGCGTTGAGATATCAATGACAACAAGCTCAATCCGATGATGCTGTGACACGCCGCCCCAGACCATGGCGGACCCTCCACCTCCAAATCAATCCCGCTCCAGAGTACAGGCCTCGGTGTAACGCTCATTCCTTCGATGATAAACACCAGTCGGACCTTCACCCCTGGTGAGACCAAACCTCAACTTGTCAGAGAAGAGCACTTTCTGCTAGTCCTGTCTGGTCCAGCGAAGGTGGGTTTGTGCCCATAGGCGACGTTGTTGCCGGTGATGTCTGGTAAGTACCTGCCTTACAACAGGCCTACAAGCCCTCAGTCCAGCCTTTCTCAGCCTATTGCGGACAGTCTGAGCACTGATGGAGGGATTGTGTGTTCCTGGTGTAACTTGGGCAATTGTTGTTGCCATCCTGTACCTGTCCCACAGGTGTGATATTCGGATGTACCGATCCTGTGCAGGTGTTGTTACATGTGGTCTGCCACTGCGAGGATGATCAGCTGCCCTTCCTGTCTCCCTGTAGCGTTGTCTTTGGTGCCTCACAGTACAGACATTGGAGTTTATTGCCTTGGCCACATCTGCAGTCCTCATGCCTCCATGCAACATGTCTAAGGCACATTCATGCAGATGAGCAGGACCTTGGGCATCTTTCTTTTGGTGTTTTTCAGAGTCAGTAGAAAGGTTTCTTTAGTGTCCTAAATTTGTATAACTGTGACCTTAATTGCCTACCGTCGCTGTTAGTGTTTTTATGACACAGTTCCACAGTTGCATGTTAATTAATTGTTTATGGTTCATTGAACAAGCATGGAAAAGAAGCATCCCTTTTTCAGGACACTATATTGTACAGATAATTTTTGTAAAAATCCAAATAACTTTACAGATCTTTATTGTAAAAGGTTTAAACAATGTTTTCCATGCTTGTTCAATGAACCATAAACAATTAATTAACATGCAACTGTGGAACAGTCATAAAAACACTAACAGCGACGGTAGGCAATTAAGGTCACAGTTATACAAATTTAGGACACTAAAGAAACCTTTCTACTGACTCTGAAAAACACCAAAAGAAAGATGCCCAAGGTCCTGCTCATCTGCATGAATGTGCCTTAGACATGTTGCATGGAGGCATGAGGACTGCAGATGTGGCCAGGGCAACAAACTCCAATGTCTGTACTGTGAGGCACCAAAGACAACGCTACAGGGAGACAGGAAGGACAGCTGATCATCCTCGCAGTGGCAGACCACATGTAACAACACCTGCACAGGATCGGTACATCCGAATATCACACCTGTGGGACAGGTACAGGATGGCAACAATAACTGCCCAAGTTACACCAGGAATGCATAATCCCTCCATCAGTGCACAAACTGTCCGCAATAGACTGAAGAGCCTGGAATGAGGGCTTGTAGGCCTGATGTAAAGCAGGTACTTACCAGACATCACCAGCAACAACGTCACCTATGGGCACAAACCCACCTTCGCTGGACTAAACAGGACAGGCAAAAAGTGCTCTTCACTGACGAGTCGCGGTTTTGTCTCACCAGGGGTGATGGTCGGACCAGTATTTATCATCGAAGGAATGAGAGTTACACCGAGGCCTGTACTCTGGAGCGGGATTAATTTGGAGGTGGAGGGTCCGTTATGGTCTGGGGTGGTGTGTCACAGCATCATCGGACTGAGCTTGTTGTTATTTCAAAGCTGTGCTTTACAGGGAAGATATCCTCCTCCCTCATGAGGTACCCTTCCTGCAGGCTCATCCTGAATTAACCTGAATTGAACCCGGATGTCATTCCCATTGAGCACGTCTGGGACCGGTTGGATCTGAGGGTGAGAGCTAGGGCTATTCCCCCCAGAAATGTCTGGGAACTTGCAAGTGCCTTGGTACAACTTACAGCAAGAAATGGCAAATCTGGTGCTGTCCATGAGGAGATGTACTGCAGTACTTAATGCAGCAGGTGGCCACTCCAGATACTGACTGTTACTTTTGATTTTGACCCCCCCCCTTTGTTCAGGGACACATTATTCAATTTCTGTTAGTCACATGTCTGTGAAACTTGTTCAGTTTATGTCTTAGTTGTTGAATCTTTTTATGTTCATACAATATGTTAAGTTTGCTGAAAATAAAAGCAGTTGAAAGTGAGAGGACGTTCTTTTTTTGCTGAGTTTATAAAAAGACAAGGATAAAAGGTAATCCATAAAACTCAAGTGCTTCAATCCATGTCTACTAAAGCAAAACTATCAATTTTGGGTAAGGAACTGCATGTGCTCTGTGCATGCACCAAGTGAGAGGAAGGCTAATCAAGCTTCAAATCATGATTGTGCCAATTGGAGACTGCAAATGTCTAGATCCGTTTTTCACACAAACACGACTGTGTTGCTTTAGAAGACATAGAATAAAGCACTTGAGTTGTATGGATTACCTTTATGTCTTTTTTAGAACTTGAAAGTGTTAAACCCCATTAACCCCATGGACAAAAACATCTCATATTTCTATAACAATATCTTTGTGTTCTGCTGAAAAAAATAATACAATTTTGAGAACGTAAAGGTGAGATATCATTTTTGGGTGAATAATTCCTGTAAGAATAAGTACGTAGTCAAAATTAATATACTTTCTATGTTCATATTTCATAAAGCTCAATTCCATCAGTTATAATTATGTTAAATAAAAAAAAAAATTGAAAGCTTTTTTGAAAAATTAATTAGTGAAAAATATTTCTGGGCTACAATATTTCAAAATCTGTTGAAGTCATACAAAAAATCAGGACAATATGTGAATTCTCTGCAGAACCTTACAAGCATTAGGAAGATTTTCTGCCTTGTAAAAAAAAAAAAAAAAAAAAGAGTATTTGGACTCAATCTTGTTTTGTTCTGTTTTCTTTTACAGACAACTGGCGACATAAATATCTGATCATGTTAAATATAATACAAACTGTCAAAGACACAATTAACACCAAGAACACTATAACATTTACACTGTAGTAGCATTACTGGGGCATTTTTATAAGAGACTGTAGGCAGGTGAGCAGCACCTTTGTGTCTAATGACAAACTCAATCCAGAAGAGGGCGCTGTCGAGTGGGATTAATGGAGTGTCTCTATGGAGACTGGAAAGTCTCTGCATGTTTTTCTTGTAGGACAGTTCATTGAGCACTTCCAGTAAGACCTCTTTAAATATATGTCTATCGATAGTCGCAATGTCCACAACCTTTGCTACACCTTTATGTCTCATTTTTTAAATGAGACATAAACAAACGGTAAACCTACTACTGAAACACCAAGGTAAATGGCTTAAAAAAAACATTAGTTCCTCCATGGGACAAAAAAGCTCTGGCCTTTGGATGTCCTAAAAGATCATTATGTGGAGACAAGTTGACCAGTAAAGTGTTGTTGCCCAGAGTAGAAAGTCGCTCTCCGGTGTTTTTCCAAATCACTTTTTGAAGAAGCTGAACAAGAGCACCAGATATTTCATCTGCGATGTCAAGGTTAAGCAGTCCAACCAATGTTCCGAAAGACATAATGATAAATCCATATTCTTCAAAATTTTGCACAAAAATCTCAAGATCCTTCGGGTGGTATTTTGCTGGTTTACACTGGAAACCACCAATATAAACAATGTTGGGCATCGTTGGACGTGGAAACACAAAGACAAAATCCACCCTCATCGGTCAAATATCAGCTGCTTGAAATTATTTGATTAAATCAGAGACAAAATAGAGGTTGCACAAAGCACTATAAAGAGAACCAACAATTCGCTGATAAAGGAAAATCCGAAAGCTGTAGAACAGCGTGTTCTGACAAAAGGTCATGTTATAACTGAGACAGTGGGAATGGAACGTAAAACAGCGGGGATGGAGCTATTCCAAAATGCACCTCTCTGTGTATCATCCAGCAGACATTAAAGACAAGTGGTAGGTGGAGATGGTACGCAAGAACATCAACATCAACAACACAGGTCAACATCAAGTCAAAATTGGCCTCCTGAGTTGTTCTATCAAGACAGAATCCTTCTCAGTTATATGGATCACCATTTCACAGATGTTCCTGTGCATTTCAGAAAACTTGTCTTTGAGTTTCATGTCCAAACTGATTCTGGTCCATGCAGAAATTCCCTGCCTCTTGATCTGTAGCTGTCTAGAAAAGAAACTAGGATATTGTAGAATTCGTCATCTCCCCCTAGTAAAAAGGGAACCGTAATGGAGACGTAGTGAGGCGTTTCCTCTGAGATGTACCAGCTGTCGAGGGCTTGTATAATTAAGACATAATGGCCCCTGGAATGAAGCTCCTGAATCAATACATTCATGTTCACCCAGTGACTGCCATCATGAGGAAACCCCAATATTTTGCCACATTTAGCTTAGGTCAAGGCTAGAATGATGTTTGAGACAACAAATCTAAAATCCATCCTTGGGTGCAAACAAGTATTTCTGAAAGAAATAAAGGTTTTGATGTTGGTGTATATTAATGGATCAAATGGAAAATGCTTGACACATTGCAATTATTACAACACAAAAATTCTGATTATTAAAACAATGACCTTTATAGTTATAAACTTCAAACTATATACTTATATTAAAAATGTAAATCTTGTCATCATTTACTTTGTTCCAAACCCCTATAACTTTCTTTCTTCTATGGAAAACAAAAGGTGATCTAAGAACAATGTTAAGCACTGACAGCCTCAGTCAATATTCACGTTGATTATATGGGGGAAGGATACAATGAACATGAATTTTAACATTTTGCCAAACATCATCTGTTCCACGGAAGAAGGAAATTTAGTTTGGAACAATATGCGAGTAAAGTCATACCAAATTTAACAGCAATATTCATTCCACGTTCTTTCATGCCCTCTTTGGATTTGGACAGCAAACATTTATTAAAACTTTGTTTTAATATTATCAAAAATGCAATATGAATGAATGTTACATGTAAAATAAGAGGAATTTTGCAGTGTGAAGGTATGTGTGACTGCACCTTAACGCTTGTCCAGGACTAGTGTATTTTTGAAGGGGCAAGTTAAAGAGAATTTTACTTGCCCAACAAGACAAGTAGCCTGATTTTTTTTACAAAGTTCATATTCTTATTCTGTTGCTGAAAATAATCCAGAGCGTGCAATTTTATTATACGCTATCAATCTAGTAATTGCTGCACGCTGTTTGACTGACAGGTGGCTTATGTGTGTGCACTGAACATGCGTATGAGCTCCCAGAACTCTTGTGATAATGCGAATATGCGCCTGTAGAATCAAATGCATTTAAAAATTCTGCCAAAATGTTGGACTTGTAACTGTAGACTAATAGGCCTGCTGTGGTGTCGTTAATATTAATCAAACAACCATAACAAGAAAACAAGAAAACACTCACTGAGCTTGTAACTATTGCTTAAGTGTCCCTTTTTCTCTCCGGACAAGTAACTTTTTTCACTTGCCATGCCAATGCTTAATTTCAAGCCCTAATCTGTACTCTCACAGAAGCAGATATCTAATTAAGCCATCCTGGACCAGCAACCAATAGTTGTGGTTATAGTTATAGACTATAAATTGATCGATTGATCAAATTGATTAAATTGATCAATAATTTATTACTATTCAATACTGTGTATTGTGTGTATTGATAAAAAAAAAAAAACGAAGATGCATCAAGAATCATTTTGTAATCCAATCATTACCCTTTGAATCGTAATGGAATCATAAGGCCAGTGAAGATTCACACCTCTAATATACAGCACTACACAGCCCATGCTCTAACATGCTGTTCTTGCACAACCTTCATAAGGGCATTTCAGTTTGATCTGATAGAAGATTTTGTGTGGCTGCAAGTTACATTTTTGGAACATTGTATTATTTATAATAAGGTTTTTTTTCACAACCTATTTCACCAAGCATTTGTATATAATTTAAGAGGGCACAATCCCACCCTTGTTTTGCCTTTATTAATGTACTGTACTAAAACAACCTTCCAAAATGTACCTGAAACAAACTAAATAAAAGATTTCAACTAGGCCTACTGTATATTTCTGTACTTCTTATTTTATTAACTAAAAGTTTCATTACGAAAGTAGAACATGCTTCTTAAGTTTAATCTGGAATGCAGTCAAAAAAAAAATCTTATTTAAAGAGCAGAATAAAAATATTTCAGTTGGGTTCTGCCCTGAGGTATTTTATTACACCTCAAGGCAAACTAGCAGCAGAACAAACCTTCCTCATAAAACAAAATGTTCTTTATTACTTGTTGATAGCTGTGATCTGGTTGCAAAAGTAACCATGATCCATAATCACTAACCATGTTTAAATGCACATTACAATTCTGATTAAGAAAATATTCCAGTTTAGAGAAATCAGAATAAGACAGCTGGCATATGTCTGTATTAATCCGAATTCTGTGTCATGTTAACACTGATATATCGACCGGGAAAGCAACATTATAATGATCTACATTTTGCAACCCATAGTTCTCCTGCGTGCTGTTGTCAAAGAATGAGAATTAATGAGTTGATTATTAAATGACTGTGCAGAATTCGTAAAAATGCAACAAATAATGAGAATCTCAAATATTTCCAAAAGAGAATGGTGGGAAGGGGTTGGGAATAGAAAACCGGTTCTGTTCCATTAAAAAAAAAAAACTAGGGCCTGATGTTTAAATATTGCAAATGCACAAAATGGGCATTGAAATGTACGTATGCAGTTTCCTACACACACATTAGGATTTATAAAAAATAAAGCTTGCACACTTTTAACTGTGTACGCACTTTTTTTTTGTGGTGTGTGTGAAACTCTGAATTTGATACAATAACCCTCATTTAGATGTCTGAAGTTAAGCACTCGATTTTGGAACTGTTATGCAGCCGTTATTAGGCTATATTAGTCTTTTTAGTGAGTGCACTTCCCGAACAAATGACTCTTGTGAAACAAAAACACTTATAAATCAGTAAGAGCAGTTACTGATGTAGAGTTTCTTGGTTCAGGTTTGGGGAATGTACAATTAATATTAATGGTTGTAATCAATGATTAATCATACGGTTTGAACTAGATAACAATACATTCTAAATTGCCCCAAAACAGGGGTTATATAGCCCAAAAGTCTGCTTCAGATATATATAGATGATTAAACACAATGAATTATAATTAATTAGGAATATACATCATATGCAGACAGGCTGTATTCATTTTCAGAACACCTTAATGGAATTAAACCGTACTGCAACCAACCAGTTCGTCCAGCAAACCACTTTGCTCGATACTCTTGATCAATTCTCCAGAAGGTTTATTCTTAGTATAAGCTTACTTAATCAAAGCACGTTAACTTACTTTGATAATATCAGCTTCTAGCTTTAGATCGCACATTAAAGAGGCTTTGCTTTATGACCAACAAACACAGACAATCAAGCATATAATTGGGTTTAATACAAGGAACTAGGATATATCACTACACTTAACAAACGTAGAACACATTTAACAACAAACATTTAACATAGAACAAACAAAGTAAAACAGTAAGGAAAATAAAGAGATTACAGGGATAGCAAACTTGATACAACAGTTAAACCTTAAGAGCCAGCAAGGGAATTACACACTTTAACGCATTTGAATTTAGATGGAATAATACTTGCAAAATGGACCTTTGTGTCGCTGAACAAGACTGCGTGTGTGCGTGAATGTCCTCGTTGCGTCCGTGAGCTGGAGGATTTCTGTTGGTGCTTCCGGAGCGTGGATCGCTCGCGGGAAGTTCAAAGCATCTTAGGAGTAACGGTTGAAACTGAGAGAGAGTCCTTTCACCAGGAGGATATCGGACTGCTCCAAAAACGTAGAGTGTTGAGCTTTGTCCGAAGACAAGGAAAAGACTGAGATAAACGGCAAATAAAACAAAAGACATGTCTGAAGAGAAGTTGAAGAAAACTTGAAGAGGTTCAGAAGAGAAAGTAAGAGAGAGATGTAAGGAAAAAGGACAAGAGAGTGATTCCACACCAGATCCTGTCTTTTAAGGTAGGGAGGTCACGCCTCCTTTTGGAGGAATGACCCAATGAGGCTCCTCAGTTTTGGCGCGAGATGGTTCCCTTTGTCTTGTCAAGGCTCGACATTTGCCTAATTTACAACAGGGTCCGGATGTGGTTTCAATCACTCAAAAGATGGTAAAACATAGCAGAATACATTTTAATGTAACCATATATATATATTCAGCAAGGGCGAGTCGAAAGGTTTAATTTGATACCAAGAAACTTGTATTTGGTACACTTAAAAGTGAATATATACTCTTAGACTCTTTATATAAGCCCTCAGAGTTTAACTACACAACTAAACAATCTTAACTAGTTTTATATAACAGCAGAAATACCCAAGCATACGGGAATAAAACATATTTCCTTAAAAATAAGCCATTTCTGAGTTTTAAATGGTAGGAACGTGTGTGTGTATAGATTTTCAGTGTGTAGATGGCGATATCACGAGTGTCTCTGGAGAGGCTCTTTGGGTTGTAAAAACGTCAAGAAAGCATTGTAACTCCCAGACTTGCTGGCGCTACCTGGTGATTTAGATGGGGAGTCACAGTGTGTGGGGGTTTTAGGACCCTTCGCAAAAATGTGTGCATTGCATTCAGAATTAATGAGTTCATGATTTTCCGTTCATACTCTACACTGAATTGATCTTATACTCTTGTGCAAGTTGTAAATATCTAACTTGAAATGAAAAAAGACCTGTTGAAGTCTTACAAGCCTGAAGTGCAACATTACACCCTTTTCGCATCGCAAGCGTGATCGGTGCGTGTGCAGAGCGTATTTCTTTCGCCGTCTATAATAACAGATTAGAGCATTCACATTGTAAGCATCAGCAGCGCATCAAAGTAGAGTAGCGTGAGCATTGCGTGAGCTGCAGTGCAGCGTGGGTTTCGGCTCAGACTATTTTTGCAGTGTGACTCAAGCTCAATTAAAGTGATAAAATTCCGGAGATTTAACAATTTAAACCAATTTAAAATATTTTACTAATAGATCTTAATCAGAAGTATGGTTTATCATTTAAAACTACAGTAAACTACAATTTATGAGCCTGAAAATATGGGACAAATAATTGTCTTTTATGTACTATTAAACATAGAACAGGTCATAGGCTTCAGCAATACCCACTCACAGCCGAATTTGCTTTCACTTGTAAACACATGCAAATGACAGGCTGTGACATCGGTAAATTCAGAACTTACCTCAGTTGTGTTCAACAATGTATGATACAAGACTGATTGTGGAGGTGGAGAAGCACAAAGTGCTCTGTTGTTTAACTTTTAGGGTGTTGTTAGTTTAATACAATTCTGATGCTCTTCTCTTGTCACTCTTCGATCAAGAAATGAATCCACCCAGGTGGGAAGAAATACATGGATTTCCATATATGGGGTTGTTTCCTCTCACTTACAGAAGTATATTCTTGCCAAGTAAATTTTGTGACCAAAAACATATAAAGCAGATAAGCAAGCATCAAAAAAGAGTGGCCAATTTCTCACATTGCCCACTTTTGTCTCAAAGAGACAAGTTCCTCAGATGGCAATTTAAAAAATCAAATCTTGTTTACCTTACATTCTATCTTTTACTCATTACCATCATATGTAATCTAATGTGTCCCATAACCATCTCTATTAGCATCTTCAAGGTTTATCAGAGCATAATTAGCATTCAAAGTGTTATCAATGGTCCTATTGATCAATGATTTAGCATATAGAATCATACAACAAATCAGTAATGCTTAAAATGACCCCTATAGGTATTAAGGCATAAAAAAAATGTCCCAACAATTTAACCATGTCAATAAGTCGTTGACACCAGTTTCTCTCACTGTCAAGTCCGCTGCTATCTTCGTCATGTTTTTCAGGCCCATTTCTATGGCATATCCATCTTCATTGTTTTCTGGAATGAAAGAACAGCAACTCTTTCCCATGATAACACATACTCCTCCACTGGCAGCTGTTAACAGGTCAAGGACCAGTCTATTTTGTAGCGCTGTTAATCTTTGGCCTTTTAGTTCTTGGCGGACTGCATCAGTCGTTGCTTTTGTCAAATTGATGAATGATATCAGTTCATATTTAGTCATTTCAACTTCTTGCTGTATTACTGCAACACCCACTTGTGGGAACAGTGCTCCAAATAATTGATCTGTTCCTGTCCATAATCTGTGTTCTCTCTGTGTGTTTTTGGGCTATTAAACTATTTCTCCTTCTTCTGTTTGTTGTTTTCTCAATAGCTCGGACCACCATGTTGTGGTCATTTAATTCTACCATGGCACATCTACCTATCCATAATTCTGGCAGAGCAGTGTACAAATTATGACCACATTGCCAATATCTGTCATCACTTGTGTTCCTTGTTTAGTAGGTGTTTTTTTTTTTTTATTTTGGACTCAAGATGGCGGCGAGTATGGCTGCTGCGTTGCGAGCTCCGACACACCACTGCAGTTTATTGTTTGTTTTGTTTACAGTTGTTTATTTTTTTGTCTTGGACGTTGTCTGCCTTATTGTATATGACAGACAAACACTTTTGGACATTGGTTCTGCAATTACACACCGAAAACCGGACTTCAAATTCTCAATGCCTCTCCCTCAACGTCAGTAAAACCAAAGAGCTTGTAGTGGACTTCAGGAAGAAAGACAGAGAACACAGCCGCATCACCATTAATGGAGCACTGGTGGAGAGAGTCCAAGTTCCAGCTTTAAGTTCCTCGGTGTCCACATTACTGAGGAACTCAAATGGTCTATCCACACTGAGGCTGTTGTGAAGAAGGCTCACCAGCGCCTCTTCTTCCTGAGATGGCTGAGGAAGTTTGGAATGAACCACGACATCCTCACACGGTTCTACACCAGTACTGTAGAGAGCATCCTGACTGGCTGCATCACAACCTGGTATGGCAATAGCACACAACCGCAAAGCCCTTCAAAGGGTGGTGCGAACTGCCAGACACATCATCGGAGATGAACTTCCCTCCCTCCAGGACATATATAACAGGCGGTGTGTGAAAAAAACTTGGAGGATCATCAGAAACTCCAGCCACCCGAGTCATGGGCTGCTCTCCATATGCATATGCTGAAACCTGCTACCATCAGACAGGCGGTTTCGCAGCATCAGGATCCGCACCAGCTGACTACATGACAGCTTCATCCCCCAAGCAATCAGACTTTTGAACACAATTGATCTCTCAAGATCAATAATCAGCACTGCACTTTATTAATCTTATATCTCACACTGGACTGTCAAATATATTCTCCACAATACATCTACTGTATATATATTTTTTATATACTCTTTATTTTAAATTTTATTGTATGTGTATTCTATATTGTGTGTATTGTTTACTGTACATTGTATATTATTATTGTATTGTGTAATTATGTGTACATTTGATATGTAAATTGTGTTGTGTAAATATGTTGTTTATTGTAATTGGTATGTGTCTCGTCACTGTCACGACTGCTGTGTTGCTCGGAACTGCACACAAGACTTTCACCTACTGTTGCACTTGTGTACATGGTAGTGTGACAATTTATAGTGTGCAATATGTGTAAGTTCGGTTGCACCTTACTTTTGGTGTGTATCCCATTGACTGATTTCCTTACCCACCTGATATACAAATTGGGAATATTGGTTATTCAGATAGCGTCGACCATTCTATCAGTTTTACTACTTGTTGTGGAATGGCCAGGTATGGGCTATAAGGGCCAAAATTACCCTCTACTGCTGGATCTGACATCCTGAATGGCAAGCAAAGATTGGCTCTCTCTGGATCAACACTCGTCCCCATGAGTGTTGCAACTCCTAGTAAGCACACCAGCTCCTGTTCTTTTACCAGGGTTACCTTTACCGCTGGTGTAGATGCACTATGCGGCATATGCGTACATAACAACTACCCTTCTTTCCCGTATTTTTGTCTGTGAAGAGGTATGGCCTGCCACTTTGATTACTGCTAATTTGGAAGGCAGTTGTGCTGCTTTAATCAACTCAGCTACCACATTGTTATGTGATACTCGTTTTCCATCAGTTTATCATTTATTTCTTCCCATGATTTTTATGGTAACGAGTATACTTCTATAATTTGATTGGGTAGCTCTGTAATTGTGTAACCACACCAGTACACATTGTCATTTGGTTATAGCATGAGCCATCTACATATATGTCTCCCCTCTTGCAGAGCGGATACAGAAATATCCAGTCTGCATGCAGTGGAGACCTGTATTCTCTCCATACAATCATGCGAGTCAGGCTCGAAAGTGCCTGAACCAACAAATCATGCAAATGAATCGTTGGTCCATGGACCACACTTGTTGGTTTTAGAGTCAAATTAGCAGTAGATGTTAAAATAGCTTCTTAACCAGACCGTCTTTTTGCAGTCATATGTTGTGTTGAAATATTGTATATAATAGCACCTACCTGGTGAGTTGTGTGCACAATCATAGGATGTGAAAGCACAGCTCGTTCTGCATCCTGTACCATCATCTCTGTCACAGCCACTGCTCGCAGACAACCAGGGAGTCCCTTTGCAATGGAATCCAATATTTTAGATAAATATTCCACTGGGCAATAAGAGCCCCTGTGCTGTTGGGCAAGGATTGCGGCAGCTGTCCCTGCAGCCTTGTGCACGCACAAATCTAAAGTCATTTGCTGTAGTCTAGAAGACTGGTGGCTTTCCAAAGCTGGTGGCTTTCCAAGACAGAATTTCAGGTGTTTAAATGCCAAGTCCATTTCCGTAGTCCATTGAATTTCATCATTGTTGTTCATTGTTGCTTCTCACAGAGTCTTATACATCTAACAGTTTGGTACCCATGACCTGCAGTAGTTGACCAACCCCAGGAAACCCTTGTGGCAATCTTGTCCATGTATATTTTTGAACCCCGTAGGTGAATGTGAACAATGGCTGGGTCACAGGTGAAACAGGTGCACTGAAAAAGGCAAAACATAAATCAATTACAGTAAAATTACCATGAGTTAATGGTATTTAATTAATAATTGTTTGTACATCTGGTATTACTAGAGAAAGTGGCTGAATTTCCAGAAAGTGGTTGAATTAAATCATTAACATTTCTCAAATCTTGTGTCATTCTCCAGGTCCTGTTAGCCTTTCTCACAGGATTAATTGGAGTGATGTAATGTATTAAAATACCTTGTTCAATCAATTGCTCAATGATTGGCCTATTACCTTGATCCTTTTCAATCGATAGAGGATACTGCTTACAGTATACTGGAGTGGTTACAGATAATTAGCTGTATATGGTTTCACACCAATTAGGCCAGCTTCGTATTTGTGCTGAGCCCATAATCTTGGGTTTATCATCACTTGATCAGCCTTCACCAGTTGTGTTTGGCTCACTTCCTCCCCCACAATCCCTGTTGTCACAGTAACTGGTAAATGCTGTGTTCATATATCAGTCGAACCACAGCAGAGTTCGTTTGGAAGCCTCTATTCAGGGGTCTCGGTCTGCTTGTTGGGTGAGCACCAAGGTTCGGATAGCAGCATTCTCACTTGTTCAAATGAACCGCACTAACAGAGCAGACGCACCAGAGTTCATTTTAATCAAACAAGTGTGAACTTTAAGATTAATGACTAATGTCTTTTAAGTCCATCCTGTATTAACTACAGAAGTTCACATAGATGCATTGTCCTTTGATAGTTGGCTGATGAAGACTTTTGTTGGCAAATAAATCAAATTATGAGGTGCATCGCAGTTCAACCTGCAGGTCATTTCGGTGAGGTTCAGTGGGGTCTATCCTAATATAATCCAAGGTGCAGCCAGTGGCATATGAAGTATCCAATGTCTTACAGTTGGAGCTGGCATTAGTTTATCCTCTGAAGTAAAAAACTGAAGTAATGTCTGGCCAGCACTGGCTGTAGTTTGTCGTCATCTCTCAGCAATATGTAGCAGTGGAGTCAAGCAGGAACGGAGCTTGATCTGGCCAGCTCTGGTAATATCGGGAAATGAATCCCAAGTTTGAGACATGGAAACAAATAGAATAAAATTAGTGTTGATACCATTACATTTTATGCAGATTTATAGATCATGATGGATATTTCTGGTTCTGGCAGACCTAACTACAGCAGCCTAATTGTCAGTTGAAGGATACATTTGGTGTATGCCTGAATTAGTATTATTATTTAATTAGTATATAATTATTGAATTAGTATCGGTACTGATACTCGTTCACAAAAAATTGTATCGGGACTTCCCTAGAAATATATTACCTTGTTTGTTTAGAATTTTTATTTAAAACATAGTGAGAATTCATTTTTGATTTGCACGTATGCCTGTAAATAGTCTGCTCTCTCATAATTTGCCAAAAGGCTGCTAAGAGCAATTAATAATTGTAATTGCATTTCTTATTTCCAAATAATACTTCCTTAAAAGTGTACCGATGTTGTAAGTGCACATGCACTTACAAAAATTTACCACTGTAAATTTACATTTATTTTTACTGCAATAAAACTGTGGCACTACTGCCAAATAAATAAAAATAAATGGCATAGATTCTTGAAACTGAATAGAGCCCCCATATTCGTTTATTTTACAGTAGCATCTGTATTAACTTATGTAATTTTGTAACAACTATGGCTATCATCAAATTTTTGTTACGGTGAACATGGATGTTACTCTTTCCGTGTTATTCACTTGTTCACCCTTGTTATCAGACAGAATACCAGCACAGAGCTGACATCTACAATTCAAATAAAGCTTTCTTCTAATCTAAATATGGACACACTTGAACTATTGCCAGTGTTACAATATTGTGGCAGGGTGATAACCCTCCACAGTCAGCCTTTATCCATCTCAGAGGCTTGATTAGCCTGCAGGGGACCGGGTGTGTATCATCACGACCCGGCCCTCCCTCCGCCCTGCGGAATGGTGACTGGGGCTAATATTCTGTCTAATATTTTTTTCAGTGTTCCACAGATGAGACAAACTTATGGGTTTGGATGGATCAACAATCTGTACGGATGCGTAAATGATTTTTTGGTAAACTGTCCTGTTAAATTATAAATTATAAAACTTAAACGATCATTAAGCAGTCATTAAGCATTATTAGCAGTCCATGAACTGTGTAACTTACCGTTGTTTGGTGTCTTAGACTCTTGAGTCTGGATAGCAGAATGATATAATTTCCCTGAACTTTTGCAATGCTGAAATTATGTTTTTTATTTTTAAGTATGCCATCAACTGACAAGCAGTGTAAGGAACAGGTACATTTTCAACTGCTTTCTCAAATGTGCAAGAGCTGCCTCTAAAATTCTCAAAGTGGGAGAGCGCAGGGGTTTAGCTTGAAAGAACGACATGAACTTTGACACCTTTCTTCAGAGTGTGTTTTAGTGGATTTTGTTTAAATCTCTGTATAATACAAACTCACTTTAAAAACAGCTACAGATTTCTTTCTCTCCATAGATCTACTGATATTTACCCACACATTGCTTTACTTTCTAAACTTGTCATTTTATGGTCATCATTGATAGCTCAAGAAAGATAATACAATCTATTGTAACAAAGAAACACATTTTGTCTTCTGTTTTTGCAGTCTTAGTTTATTTAACAAGTCATGCATGTCATCAGTGTTGTATTGCAGTAAATAAAGAGTTGTTAATAAAACAAGAATCTTTAATAGAAAATGGAAGGTATTACAAACAGTAATTACAAATGCAGTTTTTGAAACATGAAATTTTTGTTTACCCCATAGATTGTGTCAATCTTTAAGCGCATTACAAAAGGAGATTATAATACAAACATAAGAGATTACTACATAGGGGAGACCGGGGCTAGAGGTCAAATGGGGAATTTGTCACAAGAGCTATTTATCTCAGCATCTATGCACTGATGAGACAATATGACCACCTGCCTAATGTGCTGTTGGTCCTCTGTGTGCTGCCAAAACAGCAGCGACCCACCGAGGCATGGACTCTACAAGACCTCTGAAGGTGTCATGTGGTATCTGGCACCAAGACATTAGCAGCAGATCCTTCAAGTCCAGTAAGTTGCAGGTGGAGCCGCCGTGGATCAGACTTGTTGGTCATGCACATATTTGGAATTTGGAGGCCAGGGCAACACCTTCAACTCTTCATCATGATCCTCAAACCATTCACGAACAATGTGTGCAGTGTGGCAGGGCGCATTATCCTGCTGAAAGAGGCCACTGCCATCAGGAAATACCATTGCCATGAAGGGGTGTACCTGGTCTGCAACAATGTTTTGATAAGTGAAATGTGTCAAATTGGTGTCCACATGATTGGTTGGACCCAGGGTTTCCCAGCAGAAAATTGCTCAGAGCATCACACTCCCTCCATTGGCTTGTCGTCTTCCATCACTTCCCCTGGTAAACGGCACACATGTACCATCCACATGATGTAAAAAAAAATGGGAATCATCAACCCAGGCGACTTTCTTCTACTGGTCCAAGGTCCAGTTCCAACTTCCAGGTAATCACTACTGCTGAGCACCCCACAATTCTTGCTGTTTCAGAGATGCTCTGACCTAGTCGCCAGACCAGGCAAGTAGCTCAGGTCTTTACTCCAGCCCATTTCTCCTGCTTTCAACATGTTGACTACGAGAACTGATTGTTCGCTTGTTAGGAGAAGATCAACATCATTCGCTTCACCTGTGAGTGGTCATAATGTTTTGGCTCATCGGTGTAAGGTTTTGTGTTAAAAGTCCAATTACTCCAATTACACAAAACTGTCTTCGGTTAGGTTTTCCTTTCTCTTGGATAAACACATTAACACAATATATTACACTGGGATACATAATTATATCCTGCACAATAACAGTGCAAATGTCCAATTGTTTTTTTTTTTTTTATAGTTAAGACTTTAAGGTTTGTTTCTATAAAGAAGTAAATTAATGTGACAACTGGGTGTCAAACTTGATCCAAATTCATGTACTTGATCTCTGGGTAGAGAATCAGAGGATTTTCTGGTATGAATGTGACACAGAAGAGAAATACAAGACAAGAACATTGTTACTGTTACACTGTTATTGGTCAGGCAGGACTTAATGTTTGTAGATGACCAATCTTCAAGATCTCGCACCAAGGTCCATCAAGATCATCTGTGTGGAAGAGATTAAACAAATAAACTGGTATTATATTCATCATGACTGTTATGTTCATTATTAATAAAGAGGAAACATGACTGACTATTGTACTGTATATGCAGGTAAACAGAACAGGTGCTATTTGATGATGACTTCTCTTTAAAGATGATTTCAATTTTGTTAATGCATGGTTAAAGATATGAACTCAATTAAATAAAACAAATTTCTGTATGCACTTAAATATTCAGATTCAGACTAGAAAAGTCTGGCAGTTTTATTTATTTATGTATTATTATTATATATATTTTTTTTACATATTTTACATATTATTCAAGTGTGACATTTCACAGTTTGCCAGAACAAGTCTACTGTAATCGTTTCAGCACATAGCTTTGAGACATATGCTCCAGTGCTTTAAAAGTTATGATTGGCACAGTGTTAAAAGGCTATAAGAAGATAAAAAGTTTTTTTTTTTTTTGGATAGTGAAACGTTGTCCTCATCTTGACAGGTTTTAATAACCTGATAGAAATATAGGTTTGGGTCAAGAAAGAGGGCAAACATACAGATGTTACATGTTTCTGACCATTCTGAAATAGAAATGAACCCTCTGCCAACCAAAAGTGGTCTTTCCTACTACACAAAAATATGCACTTTTCTTATATGCTTCATTCGAACCAATGTTATTGTATTGTAAAATATAAGAAAAAAAAATGTCCCTGTTAGGCTATTAATGTATCCTCAATGTTCATCTATGATGACATTACAGAGAAGGAATAGGAAAATGTGTTGCAAGTTTTTAACCTTTACTAATACTAACCTTAGTAAAAGGGGCTGCCTTTGACAGCCCCTTTAACCTATTTCTATTTGACCTATTCCTATTTCTAATTGTTTTCGAAGTTTTTTGTTTTCCAGTTCGAGTTCATGTATTCTTGCTGTCAGAACTTCAATTTCTTCAGCATTTGCATGAACTTTCTCCAGGTCATTCGTGCCGTTTGAGACTGAGACTAGGTTTTGCGGAAACTCATCACAGAATCTTCGGAGATCGACCAGCTTTCCGGAGATATTAATTACATCATGAACTTGCTCGTCAACATGTCTCATTGTCCACTGTGCGAACAAGTTTTCATATCTATCTCGAATTAATCTCATCCATCGGCCGCCATCCAAAGGTCTGAAGAGCAGAACGTGCAGATGTTCTCTTCTATAGACTTTGAAGAGGACATCTGGATATCTTCTCAGCTGAGTATATCTGTGCTTCTGTTGTGCCGTTTCAGTCATGTCTCTAACATTCCGTCCTTTATACATGTCTCTGACAACTTCCATTTTCTGTAAGTTAAATATGTCTTTCGTGTGTGAAGATTAAGTCCCTTTTTAAAATGATCCTTTAACAGCCTCACCCTTGTGAAATATGATCCGTTTTTCATAACGACACCAGGGGTGGGCTGGCCATGGGGAGGAATGTTCACGGTGGGCCGGCCGCGAAACGGTGCCAAACGGGCGGGGACTGGTTGAAGAGGGCTGCAAAATGACACTTTAGTGCCACCCACCTACAACTTTTGGGCCGGTTTCTCTTCCCCATCCACCCATGCATGACTCAGTTCTCTAACGATTGTGCAAAACAAAGGGAAGTGGAAATTTTGCTTAGTTTAGCAGATTTGACACTGTGCCCAGATTAAATGACTCCATATGCTTTAATTTCTCAAGTCCAATTTTGGTTTCAAAGACAAAGGTCAATTGCTTAGTTTGCAAAACAGAGAAAGCGAAAAAATAAAAAAGTAATTGAAAGTGGGAAATATAATAAAGGTTATAATTGTTATGTTAAAAATGGGATAAATGATTAGAAAAAAGTATTATGAACAGATTAATCCAAGTTTAAAGGTTTGAGCTGGATACACTGAGAGAATAAATAAAGAAGATTTAGTGGAGAAGCAAATATTGCAGAAAAGAACTTTTGACATTGAATACATTAGTTTAAGTGTAAACTTGAAAATATTAAGTAAATTCTACAATGTACTCAATTCAGTCATGTACAAATGAATGTTCTGGCTTACAAGCAAATATTTCTTGTGATTGTTTATCTGTGGCAGTGGTAACCGCTCCAGGCGGTTGGTTGGGAAGCCCTCCTCCCCTCATGGTCAGCGGTCGTTCCTCCGCTTCCAGGTGGCCGGGCTCCTCCGTCCTCCGGCCACGGCTGCTCCGTTGGGGTGGATGGTAGTGGTGAAGAATCTACTACGGTGCATCCCTCATCCTTCCCGGGTTTCGATACAAGTGTAAAGGGATTAATGGAAAGGAGGAGGCGAGAACCAGCTTGACAATATAAATAATAGTTTAATATAAAACTGAAACAAAAAGACAAACACACAAAGGTGTCGGACAGCTGTCCGTAACTCTCTCTCTCTCTCTCTCTGTCGCATTACAGCTTCCAGTTGGCCTTTATCGCTCTCTGAGGCCTGATAAGCCTGATTGTGCGGGCGGGATAAGCCGGGTGTGCGGAATCACGGCCCCGCCCTCCGCCCTGTCATAGTGATGTTATTTAATAAACTACATATCATGCACCAAGTATATATGGGAAAGGCTTCTGTGTGTCATGTGATACATGTTAAAAGTGGTTGAAATGCAAGTACACTTTCAAAAGCATGGCTTAATTCAGTGCTGCATTGCTTGAGTAAAATTTACAACGAGTAAGTAAAATGGACTTAAAATACTTTTTACTTGAGGATTTCTAATTAGAGCCACCAAGAATTGTGTGTAGCCTTTACGTTTTTTTTAAATGGTCCGTTAAATGTACTTGCAATTTCTGAATGGAAATGTTTTCCTAGGTTTTTATTTATTTATAAGTAAACCCACTATAATTTTGCTTCAGTGTAGTCATTTGTAACATTCCACATGTTGTACTGTAATTTTTGATTAAGCCAATGTAATCTTGGTGATTGAAAGGATCAATTTCTTTCAAAAACATTAAATTCCATAATGATACCCCACTTTTGGACATTAGTATTTGTTATTGGACACTACATTATTAATATTGCACTAAAATCAATACAATTAACCTACTAATTTTCCCCTAATTATTTACTTAAATCTACTAGAAATATGCTGATAACAGGACACAAAGTGTAACGAACCCCGCTCCTCTGCCCCATCCCCGCTTCCTCGAGCGCGCACGCTTGCACTCCGCGAGCGTGCTCAATTCCCGCTCCCTCGCTCCGCCCCCTTGAGCTCGTACGCTCTTTTTTCCTCCCTCGAGCACTCACGCTCTTTATGCAATTACGAGCTCTCACTCGTAAACTCTCTCCCCCCTCTGACTCATGTTCGCATGCACGCTCCGGTGGCCAGAACATTATGACCACCGGCACTTTCTCAATCACCCCTTTATTATGTACACCTGCACTCGCGTCATCTGCACTCCTGTTCATAGTTTCACCTGCACTCGTCCCATCACCTAGTTATTCGTTTCACCTGCACCGCTCGTTTGGTCCCCTATATATATCACAACCCTTTCGTTTCACTCGGGTTGGTTATTGTATGTATTTAGTTCCCCGTATCGTTGCCCCGCTAGTCTCGTCTAGTTTTGCCCCCCCGCTAGTCTCGTCTAGTTTTGACCCTTCTCTTAGCTTGCCAGCCCCCTATTCCTCTTGTTCCCCTGCCTTTTGCTCCCTCTAGTCCCTTCTTATATACATCCTGTTTACCCCGGCTTTGACCCTCGCTTCCCTCGACGACTCTTCACAGGATTTGCCCTTTTGTACTGTTGCCTGCTTTTATTGTTTTAATAAAAGCAGTTTTTGACTTGCATTGTGACTGTCTCTTCTTGTGCGGGTTACAGAATAACCAACCACACCGTAGACAGTCACAATGTACGCCACGGATTCGCGCAGCTCTCTAGAGCGGATTTTTGTGGCGTGTTCTGAGCGCGGATTTGCGGCTGGTAGAGATTACCACGCACTCACGGCCCAGGGACAGCAGGTAAGCACTTTGTTTGACTTTTGTCCCCCTGTTCTACATGTGTCTGTCCCTGAGCCTGTTTATGCTCCCAGCGCATTTCTGAGCGCCGTGAGCCTTCAACCCCCTGAGAGGTTTGATGGCTCTTCGGACGCTGACCAAGGGGTTTTTTTGCGAGGCAGCGGTTATGTAACCCATAGCCCCGCCCTTAACATTGTGGAGCCAGCAGCTCGACTCGTGTGTTTGCGCCAGGGGAGTCAACCCTTGGAGGATTATGTTGTGGATTTTTGTGCCCTGGCCAACCAGGTGAATTTTAATGAGGTGGCTCTGAAGACTATTTTTCAATGTGGACTGAATGAGCCAACCTCATCATTAATGCCTGGTGGTCGCTGCTCCCTCAACCTGGCTCAGTATATTGACCTCGCCCTACTGTACGCTGGTTCCTCGTTCACTGTGGGGGAGGCATTCACTGAACCAGCACTCCACACCACGGCCCCCGTCTCGAAGCCTACCACGGCCCCCGTCTCGAAGCCTGACACGGCCCCCGTCTCGAAGCCTGACACGGCCCCCGTCTCGAAGCCTGACACGGCCCCCGTCTCGAAGCCTGACACGGCCCCCGTCTCGAAGCCTGGCACGGCCAGCGAGCCAGCACCCATGCCCGCCACGGCCAACGAGCCAGCGCCCATGCCCGCCACGGCCAACGAGCCAGCGCCCATGCCCGCCACGGCCAACGAGCCAGCGCCCATGTCTGCCACGGTCAGCGAGCCAGGGCCTGTAGCCTCGACCGTCCCCATGGCCACGTCCCCTGTTGGCCGAAGACGTAAGAGAAGGAAGAGGGCCCCTTCTCCCCAGTCTCGTCTTGTGCTCAAGACCGCAGAGGGTCCCTCGGGGTCTCCCACGGCTCTGCAGACCTCTGCTCCGCCCTCGGGGTCTCCCACGGCTCTGCCGGGTTCTGCTCCGCCCTCAGAGTCTCCCACGGCTCTGCCGGGTTCTGCTCCGCCCTCAGAGTCTCCCACGGCTCTGCCGGGTTCTGCTCCGCCCTCAGAGTTTCCCACGGCTCTGCCGGGTTCTGCTCGCCCCTCTGAGCCCTCCCGGGCTCCGCCTCACGAGCCTCCAAGGGCCCCTCACGAGCCTCCTAGGGCTCCTCCTCACGAGCCTCCCAGAGCTCTACCCCTCAAGTCCCTCAGGGCTCCACCCTTCAAGCCTCTCACGGCTTCGCCTCTCGAGTCTCTCAAGGCTCCATCCCTCGAGTCTTTCATGGCTCCACCCCTCAAGCCTCTCACGGCTTCGCCTCTCGAGTCTCTCAAGGCTCCATCCCTCGAGTCTTTCATGGCTCCACCCCTCAAGCCTCTCACGGCTTCGCCTCTCGAGTCTCTCAAGGCTCCATCCCTCGAGTCTTTCATGGCTCCACCCCTCAAGCCTCTCACGGCTTCGCCTCTCGAGTCTCTCAGGGCTCCATCCCTCGAGTCTTTCATGGCTCCACCCCTCAAGCCTCTCACGGCTTCGCCTCTCGAGTCTCTCAGGGCTCCATCCCTCGAGTCTTTCATGGCTCCACCCCTCAAGCCTCTCACGGCTTCGCCTCTCGAGTCTCTCAGGGCTCCATCCCTCGAGTCTTTCATGGCTCCACCCCTCAAGCCTCTCACGGCTTCGCCTCTCGAGTCTCTCAGGGCTCCTCCGCCTCTCAGGGCGTCCCCTCTCGAGTCTTTCATGGCTCCACCCCTCAAGCCTCTCACGGCTTCGCCTCTCTAGGCTCTCAGGGCTCCTCCGCCTCTCAGGGCTCCTCCCCCTCTCGAGTCTTTCAGGGCTCCTCCTCCTCTCAAGCCTCTCAGGGCTTCGTCTCTCGAGTCTTTCAAGGCTCCCCCCCTCAAGCCTCTCGAGCCTCCCAGGGCTCTGCCTCCAGAGCCTCCTACAGCTCCCCCTCCAGAGCCTCCTACAGCTCCCCCTCCAGAGCCTCCTACAGCTCCCCCTCCAGAGCCTTCCAGGGCTCGGCCACTAGAGGCTCCTATGGCTCTGCCTCCCGAGCCTCCTACGGCTCCCCCTCCAGAGCCTCCTACGGCTCCACCTCCCGAGCCTCTCATGGCTCTGCTCCCTAAGACTCCAGAGCTTCCTAGGGCTCCGCCTCTCGAGCCTTCCACGGCTCCACCACCAGAGCCTCCTACGGCTCCACCTCCCGAGCCTCTCATGGCTCTGCTCCCTAAGACTCCAGAGCCTTCTAGAGATTCGCCTCTCGAGCCTCCTACGGCTCCGCCTCTCGAGCCTTCCACGGCTCCACCACCCGAGCCTCCTACGGCTCTGCTCCCTAAGACTCCAGAGCCTTCTAGAGATTCGCCTCTGGAGCCTCCTGCGGCTCCGCCTCTAAAGCCTCCCTTGGCTTCACCTCCAGAGCCTACCAGGGCTTCACTCCTGGAGCCTTCTACGGCGCCACCACCCACGGCGTCACCTCCCTCGGCTCTGCCTCCAGAGCCTTCCAGGGCTTCACCTCTGGAGCCTCCTACGGCGCCACCTCCATGGGCTCCACTTCCAGAGCCATCCAGGCCTTCGCCCCTAAAGCCTCCTTCGGCTCCACCTTCAGAGCCCACCAGGGCCTCGCCCCTGGGGCCTCCTGCGACTCCACCTCCCTCGGCTCCGTCACCTGAGCCTTCCTCGGCTCTGCCTCCGGAGCCCCCCGAGCTTCCCTCGGCGCCGCCTCTTCGGTCTCTCAATTCCCCGCCTGCCGAGTCTCTCACGGCTCCGCCTTCCAAGGCTCCGTCTCCCAAGTCCTCCACGACTCCGCCTTTCACGGCTCTGCCCCCTGAAACCTTTCCTCACTGGGTCTTACCTGCTCTCCTTGTGACCGTTCCTCTTCCTACCCCCTGGCCTCTTCCCTGGCCTCCTGACCTTGTCCGGTGGCCTCCTGACCCTCTACCTGTCCTGTGGCCTCTTCCCTGGCCTCCGGACCCTATTCCTGTCCGGTGGTCCCCTTCCAGACCCCCGGACCCAGTCCCTGTCCTCCAGTCGCCTTCCAGACCTCCTGACCCAGTCTCTGCCCTATGGCTGCCCCCTAGACCTCCCGACCACCCGCCTGTCCACTGTTCCCCCTGACCTTGCCTTGAACTGCCCATTGACCCCCATGGACTGTTTCATTTCCCTTTTGTGCCTTCTGCCCCCCGCGAGCTCACACGCTCGTTCTGTTCCCCGCGAGCTCACACGCTCGTTCTGTTCCCCGCGAGCTCACACTCTCGTTCTGTTCCCCGCGAGCTCACACTCTCGTTCTGTTCCCCGCGAGATCCCACGCTCGTTCTGTCCCCTTGCGCTCCTCGCAGCCGAGCGCGGCCGTCAGGAGCCGTCCTATTCAGAGGGGGAGTACTGTAACGAACCCCGCTCATCTGCCCCATCCCCGCTTCCTCGAGCGCGCACGCTTGCACTCCGCGAGCGTGCTCAATTCCCGCTCCCTCGCTCCGCCCCCTTGAGCTCGTACGCTCTTTTTTTTTCCTCCCTCGAGCACTCACGCTCTTTATGCAATTACGAGCTCTCGCTCGTAAACTCTCTCCCCCTTCTGACTCATGTTCGCATGCACGCTCCGGTGGCCAGAACATTATGACCACCGGCACTTTCTCAATCACCCCTTTATTATGTACACCTGCACTCGCGTCATCTGCACTCCTGTTCATAGTTTCACCTGCACTCGTCCCATCACCTAGTTATTCGTTTCACCTGCACCGCTCGTTTGGTCCCCTATATATATCACAACCCTTTCGTTTCACTCGGGTTGGTTATTGTATGTATTTAGTTCCCCGTATCGTTGCCCCGCTAGTCTCGTCTAGTTTTTCCCCCCCGCTAGTCTCGTCTAGTTTTGACCCTTCTCTTAGCTTGCCAGCCCCCTATTCCTCTTGTTCCCCTGCCTTTTGCTCCCTCTAGTCCCTTCTTATATACATCCTGTTTACCCCGGCTTTGACCCTCGCTTCCCTCGACGACTCTTCACAGGATTTGCCCGTTTGTACTGTTGCCTGCTTTTATTGTTTTAATAAAAGCAGTTTTTGACTTACATTGTGACTGTCTCTTCTTGTGCGGGTTACACAAAGGAACCAATAATTTACTAATATGCTTGTCATACTAGACGTATTACCTTAATAATGATATTAAAATTAAGCAGTAAATTAAATTACTACATTAAGTAAACAACATATTGAACACAATTCTAAGATGTTAGAAAAATAAAATGTTAATTACAAAATAAGCATAACATTGTCTTACAAAATGCAAAATGTAGTTTGGACAAAGTTCTTATAGGTCAGCTAAACAAACATTTAGAACCGGCCTGTTAAAGAACGGCTCTGTCATCATTAAGAGTATCAAACTTTGAACATGCAAGCTCTAATGTTAAAACATTTGAACATTTGTTACATTATAAGCATATAATAAGCTGCTACATTAATGCATTCATTTGTATAACACTTTTGTTTGATTTGATTTGATTTGTTTTGGCTCAGGCAGCTATATGAGTTGAAGGAGTATACTTTCTGTAAAACACCAGGTATTGCATGTATTCCTCCATATAATTTATGATTGCTTTCCATTAACAGATTAAAATATCGAAGGTATTAACCTTAGATACAGACTAAAGACAGATATGTTGCCGAAAAGGAGTGTTATTTATCATCATTTCAGAATTTCTCACTACTGATTGGACTGAGGTTTTTGGATGTTTCCTCTGCCATGAATGCCTCCATCTCTTCCACGGTTCGAGGAACACAAGTCAGCAACTCCACACCAGTAACGCTGTTACTGCAATGTTTTCTTCAATATGCACCTGGACATTGAGACAGAGAAACACAACTGCTCAAAAATTATATTCTGGTTTATAATGTATAATAAAACAGATATATATATATATGTAAATTATTTTCTGAACACAATGGGACTCTTTTGTTTGTGTTCCTGAAACATTAAGAGACAATCAAATTTTTTTGTAATTCAGCATAAATTATATGGTCAAAAGAAAAAGATTATGAACATAAAAGGTATTTCACATTGACTGTAATGTCATGCCCTGTGTTAGACATAGAATGACAAGTATCTGGAAATTCTACGAGCTGGAGTATATTATATTAAAGGGATAGTTCACCCAAAAGTGAACATTCACGCGTCATTTACTCACCCTCTTGCCATCCCAGATGTGTATACGTTTTTTCATCTGCAGAACACAAACAAAGATTTTTAGAAGAATACTTCAGCTCTTTAGGGCCATACAATGAATATGAATGGTGGCCAGAAAAGCACATAAAGACAGCTTGAAAGTAATCCAAAAGACTCCATGACCCAATCCATGAAGCATGAACATGGCACCCAGGTGCACCTTCAGCATGTCCTCCACGTTTCCATGCAGGATTCCGATTTTAACCAGCTCTTCCATGTGAACTCGGTCAGCCAGACGGTGCATGTCCGACCACTTCACACCTGAACCACGACAAGTGACATCAGTGAAAAGCCAGGGACAGTTCTGATCTCAGGCGGTCATTAGATTGAGCCAATTTTACTGTTGAAATTCAGAAAGTAAACATCTTAATTTTTACATAAAGGCTAACTCAAGGCTGTGCATTGAGGTTTTACCATGGTTAAGGGGTGTTCTGGCACAATGTTAAATGTTAACCGTGATAAAATCACTGAAGTGCACAGACTTGAGTGGCTTGTTGTTGAATTAAAGTGATAGCAATAGCAATATAATGAAAGACACTAATGATCAATAAATAAATACATTTATTTAGAATACAAATCACATTACACAATTATTCCGCCAAGCAATGTAGTTTGAGTTTGTGTTTATTTATATTGCAAGGGCTTCATCCAATAAATTAACTGTCTGAATTTTCCTTTCTCCTGATGCCATCCATTTTGTGAAGTGCACCAGTCCCTCCCGCAGCAAAGATCTTTGTCCCATGTGCACTTGCAAACTTCATGGCCACCAGAGGGCGGTGTGGCACTACTAATAAAGTAAGCATTATGCTTGTGTTTACTGTACTAATGTCTGGTTGTTAACACGTGTGTATCAGCAAAGTGCTGTCAGGATTATATCATTCTGTACACTGTATTCAAAAAATGCATCAAACAAGACAACAAATACACAACTTTATTGATTAAATGATGATTTAATAAAAATATGGCATACATCATAGATCATTTTAGTGTGACTGAGGGATGTAAAATCTCACTCACCACATATCTCGGGCCTGGATGGTTTTGTCCTTTGGAGCTCCAGCGTGTCCATAATACAGGACTGAACACTTATCCCCACTGTTAAAATGTCAACATTTCAACTATATTATGATTTTAGATTTTATTTGGCATTTTATGCGAAGTTTGACCAGAATTATCAAAAGAATATCACTGAACAAATACCTCTTAATATCACCTCTTGATATCTTAATATCAACCACACAGTAAGTTTAGCAATTCAGAGCTACTAGGCTGAATATTAAAAGCATAATTTGTCCCCAGTAGACTTGGAATATAGCACACAAATCATATGAACAACTTTTATGAAACGTTTTGCTCTTTTCTGTATCGGACACTTGTAGGGGCTCCCTGAAGGACAAACTCACTGCCTCAGTGAAACAAACATAATGATTTTCTTTCCATTTGTTTTATTGCACTGTAAGCTGTTGTGCTGTTTGTGTAACGTTCGCTAAGAACAGCAATAATTACAACAACAAGCTCTGAGTGCTGAACGAGCACTTTTCTTTTCCATACGTTGCTAATTTACAAGTTAAGAGTTTTTAATTCTTTTGTTTGTGTTTGAGATGTAGGTGTACGGAGTGTGACGCATCCCTCCACGTGAGAACCAGTAATGCTGGAACAGACTGAAACACACACAGTGTAAAGTGATTTCAACTTATCAAGAGAACTTGTCAAGAGCATGTCCAAGTCATAATTTACCCAAAATCCAAAAGAAAGAAAAAAAGATTTATATTTTGTATTTAGAAAATAAAGAATTGGTTACAAAGTAAAGCGAATTTATGGAGAAAACATGCTTAATTTTCATGAAAGTAATGTCACCATACAAGCAAATCTATATGTATTAAATATTCATCTCATTTGTGTTAAAGGAATATTCTGCGTTCATTGCATAGTCAATTTACAGCATAATGCTGATTACCACACACATTTATTTCGACTTGTCCCTCCTTTAAAAAAATCTGGGTTCCAGTGAGGCACTTACAATGGAGGTCAAAAGGGCCAATCTGTAAAAGTTACAATACTCACTGTTTCAAAAGTATAGCCACAAGACACTTGTAATCAGAAGGTTGCTGGTTTGATCCTCACAGCCAACACCATTGTGTAGTTGAGCAAAGCAATTAACTCCAGGTTGCTCCAGGGGAATTTTTCCTGTAATAAGTGCACTGTTAGTTGCTTTGGATAAAAAGCATCTGCCAAATGCATAAATGTAAACACAGTTTTTCAAAATTCCTGACATTTAATCGTAGAAAACTTTCCCTGTCTTAGGTCAGTTAGGATCACTCCTTTATTTTAAGAATGTGAAATGTCAGAATAATAGTAGAGAGAATTATTTATTTAAGCTTTTATTACTTGCATCACATTCCCAGTGGGTCAGAAGTTTAAAAACACTTTGTTAGTATTTGGTAGCATTGCCTTTAAATTGTTTAACTTGGGTCAAATATTTTGGGAAGCCTTCCACAAGCTTCTCACAATAATTTGCAGGAATTTTGTCCCATTCCTCCAAACAGAACTGGTGTAACTGAGTCAGGTTTCTAGGCCTTCTTGCTCGCATCACACTTTTCAGTTCTGCCCACAAATGTTTTATCAGATTGAGGTCAGGGCTTTGTGATGGCCACTCCTTAAGCCATTTTGCCACAACTTTGGAGGAATGCTCATTGTCCATTTGTAAGACCCATTTGTGACAAGCTTTAACTTCCTTGCTTAAGATGTTGCTTCAATATATCCACATAAATTTCCTTCCTCATGATGCCATCTATTTTGTGAAGTGCACCAGTCCCACCGGCATCAAAGCACCCCCACAACATGATGCTGCCACTCCCATGCTTCACAGTTGGAATGGTGTTCTTCGGCTTGCTAGCCTCACCCTTTTTCCTCCAAACATAACAATGGTCATTATGGCCAAACAGTTACATTTTTGTTACATCAGACCAGAGGACTTATCTCCAAAAAGTACGATCTTTGTTCCTATGTGCACTTGCAAACTGTAGTCTGGCTTTTTTGTGGCGGTTTTGGAGCAGTGGATTCTTCCTTTCTGAGCAGCCTTTCAGGTTATGTCAATGTAGGACTCATTTTACTGTGGATATAGATACTTGTCTACCTGTTGTTCTGGAATTGATTTGCACTTTTTGCACCAAACTATGTTTATCTCTTGGGAGACCGAATTGGTGTACTTCCTGAGTGGTATGATGGCTGTGTCTTTTATACGTGCATACTATTGTTTTTACAGATGAACGTGGTACCTTCAGGCATTTGAAAATTGCTCCCAATTATGAACCAGACTTGTGGTGCTCCACAATTTCTTTTCCTGAGGCTGATTTCTTCTGATTTCCCCATGATGTCAAAGAAAGAGGCACTGAGTTTGAAGGTAGGCCTTAAAATACATCCACAAGTACACCTCCAATTGACTCCAATTAGCCCACCAGAAGCTAATTGTCTAGTTGCCTTAAGCCTTGCCATTATGTTCTGGAATTTTCCAAGCTGCTTAAAGGCACAGTTATCTTGGTTTATGTAAATTTCTGACCCACTGGAATTGTGATATAGTCAATTAAAAGTGAAACAATCTGTCTGTAAATCACTTTTTAAATAAAAATATTTGGAAAGTTGTTGGAAAAATTACTCATATTGCACAAAGTAGATATCATAAACAACTTGCCAAAACTTTAGTTTGCTAATATGAAATATGTGGAGTGGTTAAAAAATTGGTTTTAATGATGTCTGACTTAAACTATATCAAATTTCACAACTTAATTGCCATGACGCCTTAATGGCGTAACCAGCTTGTTCCCCTTCTGTCACTCTCTCCACGTTGTGTCAGAGAAGCGACACTAGGGGTCTCTCTTGAGCCTGATATTCACCTCTGACCTATTGAAAAGGGCCAATGAGAGTTGGCAGTCAGTATTTGCATACCCGCCCCAGCATACGGGTATTTAAGCGGGGCAAATCACGGAAGTTTAGTCAGAAAATTTCTTCAGAGCCGATGGTCTGTCTGCAGTTTGCTGCGAGTTACACACCACATTAAAACGTTCCTGTTTCCTCTGACGATCTGCATGCTGTTGGATCTTGACGGCACACAACAGCGGCTTTCTCCTTTACACTGCACGGCATGCATTGTTGCCCCTGAGCGCTTCAACAGCGCAGACACACACACACACTGTGTATTAAAAGAGTAAATTCCTATTAAAAGAGTAATTTCTCTAAAAGAGCAAAACATAGCGGCATTGAACGTTCTTTTCAGAACGTGTCTTTTTCAAGATGCCCTTCCACCCCTGTGTTGTTCCTGGATGCGGTAGAGTGCTCGCGCCGCTGGGGTTGATGCATATGAGACCACTCCAGCACTGGCTCCAGACTCGAGTCCCGAGACAAGCATGGCACCACGGCACACATCGGGTAAGGATCACCCCCGCCTGCCTCAAAACACTCCGACCCTGGACAGACCTCTGCTTTTTACGGGCAGGAGTGCCCCTGCAGCAGGTGTCCCGACGCGTTCTGGTCACAACCGACGCCTCCCGGTCCGGGTGGGGTGCCGTGTGCAGCGTTGGCACATCAACTGCCTGGAGTTGCTGACCATCCTTCTTTCTCTCAGGAAGTTCCTCCCGTTAGTTCGGGACAAACACGTCCCGTGCCCAAGGTTCCTACCACACCATTCCGAGATCAGGTAGTGAACCTGCAAGCGCTGCCCCGGGAGGAGGCAGACCCAGCCCTTTCATTGCTATGTCCAGTGCGTGCCCTGCGCATTTACCTGGACCGCACACAGAGCACCAGACGCTCTGAGCAGCTCTTTGTCTGCTTTGGGGGACGGCAGAAAGGGAATGCCGTCTCCAAACAGAGGCTCGCCCACTGGGTTGTTGACGCCATCACACTGGCTTATCACACCCAGGCCGTGCCCCTACCCTTGCGGGTCCGAGCTCACTCAACAAGGGGTGTTGCATCCTCGGGGGCACTGGTCAAGGGCACCTCCCTAGCAGACATCTATAGAGCCACGGGTTGGGCAACACCCAACACCTTCGCGAGGTTTTACAACCTCCGCGTTGAGTCAGTTGCGTCTCGTTTTTTGTCAGGTCCGAGCCCGTAGAACTCGGTAACACGTAGACTGACCGGCTGGGTGGATCGCTTGCGCCCAGCGCCCTTTTCCTGACATCAAGGTTAAGTAGTGTGCCTTTTTTCCCAGGGCGCCCCACTCCGAGTCGGGACCCTGGTTGATTCCTCCCCAGCCCTCCGGGTCCGCGGTTCAGCGGAGGAACTCACCGACCCAAGCCACTGCGGGTACCCTGATGGCTACCCTGTACTGGTATAGGTGCTCCGCAGGTAAGGCCTCCTGCTCGGACTCCCCCTGTGTGTATTTCCACGGTTCTGTCCCCTTACGAGCAGACCCCCGTGTCTCCCTTAGGCAGTTACAGCTGCCCCGGTCGCAAATACTGACTGCCAACTTCCATTGGCCCTTTTCAATAGGTCAGAGGTGAATATCGGAGCTCAAGAGAGACCCCTAGTGTCGCTTCTCTGACACAACGTGTCGTTCCCTCCCTCGGGGAACGGAGGTTACATACGTAACCAAACATTTTAAAGAAAAAGAGGAATGAGTCTAAATCAATTCTGTGGTGATCAACATTGCCACAAATGTTGTCGATTTAGCTTAACTTGTATTGAACCCGGAATATTCCTTTATTACACAATTTAGCTGTGTCATACATTATTCAATGATAAAATTGCAAAGAAACAGAAAACAGAATACAAACGAGATAAAAACTAATTATATTCTCCATTTATACTATAACATCTAGCCATATCTAGAGACCAGAATATAATGGCTGTGGGTTATTTTGAATTGGCCATTAAGCAACCACCAAAAACCTCCACAAAACATCCTAGCAACTGCATAGCAACACCCTGACAGCCACCTACAACACCCTAGCAACTCAGAATTTATTCAGGAAATGTTCAAATGTAATTTTTACGTTAAAACTTTGTTTTTGTTGTTTTAGTATTTATACTGATACTTTGGCAATATTATGTGTAGCATAATAATGACAATAAAATACTTTAAATTGAGAGCCTACTTTACTAGACAGGAGGAGGAAAACGCTGCAGTCTGGCTGTGTAATAGAAGCTCTTTCAGCCCTATGTGTGTATATCTTTGCTCCCAAATTATTTATATTGCAACTGCAGAGAGTCTGAGCTTTAATTAAAGCATAACATGATGCCATCAGGATGTCAGTGAATGAGTGATTGAGTGAGCGAGTGAGGGATTAATGCTGCTGCCACATGAGACAAACCATCCCGATACATCAAACTATTAGAGGAAGAGATCTGTATCACAGTGAGACGCTCTCCTCTTCTAATGGAGTAAAGCTATCTCTAACTCATCTCTGGCCTGTGTGTACTCACTCGCAATCATACAGAGAAACTTTCAAAGAGAAACGATGCAAATAAATAAACACAGACGAATTCTAAAGTTCCTCTTCTAAAGTCTGTCTGGTAGATCCGCTCAGGTGAGGAAGAGACCTTATTTACTTTCCTAATACACATTCCTGTTCATACTTCACACCATTCATTAGTACATTTTGTCCCACAGAAATTGTTTTCGTCTTTGTAATCTTTCATCAAAACGTAATAACGTAAAAACGTCTCTAAAACAATCTTGCAAACGCACTGGAAATCGACATATTGTTTCTGAAAGTTCATGTACCCTGAAATCAACCCCATTCTGCTCAATTACTGACAGGCACCATACCCCACCCCACATACCCCAACATTTAAAGAGTGAACACATTTCCCTCTAGCGTTACTAATAGCACCTTGTGCAAACAACCTCAGAGAAACAGGATGTGGTCTTGTGGAAGCCAGGAAGTAATTAAGTTCCCAAACAATGGGGAGCGAGATCGGAAGTTGCATTTTTACTCTGCTGACGGTTAGGTTTAGGGGTATAGTTAATAAAATATGCCTTCCTGTTGACTGTATTACATCATTTCCAACTAAAAATACCACTCTCATTTGGCGCCACTCTGTGGACATTTCACCCAGAAACTGGAGCTCACACCGCATGGGCCATACGTTCAACAAAACTTTCAGCTTCGGCCACTGGGGGCAGATATTTAAATTTAAGTCAATAACCAATAGCGAAATGGGTATTATATCACTGTTTAAGGCTACTACAGTGGTTAATGCAGCGTTTCTAAATCAACTGTCAAAAGTTAACACATGAATGCAATATTGGTTAACGTAATAGAGATTACAGCAATAATAGCATGTTCAAATTTCCTTGCTTTCGTTGAAGCACACCAGATTTAACAGGGTGGTGTTAAAACAAAAAGGGGGCATGCAGTACCAAATACTTGTGTTAAGAAATGAGAAAAAAGCTAAATTTTATAAGTGGACTGTTAGGAAAGAGCAAACAGCAATTGATCGAGCTGCAATTAATTTTAGCCTCTGCCAAATTAAATCAGTCAAATGCAGAATTAAAAGTTCACAGCATGCGTCAGAGCGTGTGTAAAGGCCACATATTCAATATGAGTAAATGCAGTTACTGATCAGGGGAACCTGCCCTTCAGGGTTTTATTTTCTCAAAAGACTCTGAAATGGCCATAATGTACTCTTCAACCTACACGTCAGAATCAGGGATCTGTTTTTGTTTCTATACATCTAATTAACTCAAGTAAAGAATCTTTAATTAGTATTGTTTGCTAAGGCAAATATCACTATTACTATTGTTCATACTTGGGATATTGATTTAAACTTACCCTAAGATTACATTTTGTCATGCAACTCATTCGGCATTGTTTCAGCTACAGACATGAATGATGCATCAAATCATGTGGCCTGTTGTGGTGAGGTTTGTTATTACTTTTCTAAGCAATCAGACTTGTGTTTTTCACCTGGTGGACAATAAAACTGCCGTAAAATTCACATAAACGTACACTGAAGTGGGGACCCATGCCATGAATGGAGAAATCTTTAACACTGTCTCAAAATGCACTCATCATGGGTAAACCGCTTCACAGTAACTCCAAATAAGCTGTTTGGAGTTAATATGAAATATGTTAATATTCTTAAATAATATTAAGAACCCTCCATACACTTGAATCATAAGGCTGCATTTACCAACCAGTGCAATATCTTGCACAGCACTTCATATAGAATATTGGTCCAGAATTGCACATGCACACTCAGAGGACTGAGCCTAGTTAAGAGAGAAGGGGTTTTCTTTGAAACATGTCCATTCTCCTGGCATCCCGGACTCTTCCTCTGTAAGGGGATATCCTGCAGCACTGGCATTACGGGTGGCATCGGCACAACATGCCAAACTCAGTACTGATCTTAGGCCAACATGCTGCCTTGCCACAGGGCTGAGTGAGACTTTCAGCTTTCTTCCTATAAAAGTCTTATGAGAGACATTCGATACCTGCTGCAGAACACTTGATACAAGAACAGTCCAATTTTTTTTCAATTGAATCAATTAATTAAAATAAATTCTCATTGTGAATTTATTACCTCTTACCTAACATCTCATATTTTATGTGATAATATCTATAACTAGGACTGGGATAGAATATTAAGTACTATATAAAATGCTACAAATTTATAAAAAGAGAGAAATTCTTGCCCCCACATTTTGGATTTCAGAGGCATTTTTGTCACATTCTGGGGCAATTTTCCTCCACTAATTTGAATTCCTGCATTAAAACAAAAACTCAATGCTCAATGCGTATAACAGAACACAAGCATCTCAAGATGTACTTTCAAAAGTGTTTTCCCATGACACAGTGTATCAAAAACAGAAAAATCGATGGATGTGGCTCAACGGTCTGTCTAGCATGTTTAGATAAAAAAATTATCTCATTTATACTGACCTTTAACCTGCCCACGAACCATCTCGGGTTACATGTGTAACCCTTGTTCCCTGAAAAAAGCGGAACGAGATGCTGCGCTTTTGCTAAGCGCTACGGGGAACAATCTTGCATTGTGAGCAGCTGTGAATTTGTGTGAAACACGTCAATGAACATTGACCTGAATTTATAGCCTCGGCTGGTGAAGATCATTAGATGCACCTGTGGCCAGGCTATAAAATAGAGGCGTCACCAGCGTGTCGACAGATACCTTTTTCTGAAGAGCAGTCCTGGGACGTCCCAGTGCGGCAAAAAAGCGCAGCATCTCGTTCCGCTTTTTTCAGGGAACAAGGGTTACACGTGTAACCCGAGACGTTCCCTTTACAAAAAGCTTCACTTTGATTCTGCGCTTTTGCTAAGCGCTACGGGGAACGCGATACCCACGCCGCTGCACTGGGGCTGTCCGGACCCCTACAGTTGTGAAGTGTGCTCACAAAGCGCGAGAGGTCTCAGACATGAGCTGAGATGTCGACTCAAGGGCATAAGAGCCCGGAGTAGCAAAGCATCTAACCCATAAAGTTCGATGAATGTGTGCGAAGAGAACACTATCGCAACACAAAACTTGTCATTAAAACTGATGAATGTGAGAGGAGAGGACCAGCCTGCCGCATCACGAACGTGTTCAGGCATGAGTTTGGGATGTCGACTCAAGGACGTAAGAGCCCGGAGTAGCATGAACATCCAAACGATAAAATCTGATGAATGTGTGCGGAGAGGACCAGCCTGCCGCATCACAAACTTGTTCAGACGTGAGCTTGAGATGTCGACTTAAGGACGTAAGAATCCGGAGTAGCAGAAACATCTAACCCATGAAGATTGATGAACGTGTGCGGAAAGGACCAGCCTGCCGCATCGCGGACGTCTTCAGGCACGAGCCTGCCATAAAAAACTGAAGAATATGCACGGAGAGGACCAGCCTGCCGTGTCACAAACCCGTTCAGGCATGAGCTTGGGATGTCGACTCAAGGACGTAAGAGCCCGGAGTAGCATGAACATCCAAACTATAAAATCTGATGAATGTGTGCGGAGAGGACCAGCCTGCCGCATCACAAACCTGCTGCAGAGGGACCCCTCTAGCCAAGGCTTTAGAGGCGGTGACCCCTCTGGTGGAGTGAGCCCTGACACCTACTGGCGAAGCTTGACCGCGCACCTCATAGGCCAGGGCAATAGCATTCCTCACCCAATGTGACATAGTCTGCTTGGTAGCGGCTGCCCCCCTGTTGCGGCCCCAAAAGCAGACAAACAATTGCCCAGACTTAGGCCACTGGCTAGTGCGGTGGACATAAGTTTGAAGGGCCCGGACTGGGAAGAGTCCGAGAAGACTTTCCTGCTCCGGCGTTAAAAACGGCGGGGAGCAGAAGGCTTCCAGAGTGACAGGGTGTAGTGTCGAAAAAGGCACCTTAGGAAGGTAGTCAGGATGAGGATGCGGGATAGCTTCGGCCATACCTGGGGCAAACTCTAAACAGGCCGGCAAAACAGACAGAGCCTGTAGATCCCTGATTCTCTTAAGAGAGGTAATCGCCACAAGCAAAACCAGCTTGAGAGTCAGAAGTCTATCACACTCTGACTCTAGAGGTTCCAAGGTTGGTTTCGGCCAGACCCTCCAGGACTATTGCTAAGTCCCATGAGGGAGTTCTGGTCCTAACAGGAGGCCTCAGTCGTCTGGCTCCACGAATGAAGCGAGCGAGTAGAGGGTGCCTCCCCAAAGGCGCCCCGTCCATCAAGGTGTGGCAAGCCGAAATGGCGGCCACATAAACCCTGAGAGTAGCGGGGCATATGCCTGCTGACAGTTTTACCTGCAGAAAGTCCAGAACTGAAACAATTTGGCAGTTAACTGGATCTGCACCATGTAAACTGCACCACTTTTCGAAGACACCCCATTTATTTGGGGGGCTGGTTGACTCAGAGAGAAGTAGAGGGGACATTGCGCAGTCTCTTGAGAGGCGAAGAGGTCCACTTCTGCTCTGTAAAATTTCTCCCAAATTTGTTGTACTACCTCGGGGTGGAGTTTCCACTCGCCCCTCGGTATGTTTTGTCTGGACAGCAAATCTGCTCCCACATTTAGGCGTCCAGGGATGTAAATTGCCCTGAGTGACAGGAGCTTGCCCTGGGCCCAAAGGAGGATCCGACGTGCCAGCAAATTCAGGTGGCGAGAGCGTAGACCTCCTTGACGGTATATGTAGGAGACTGCTGCTGTGTTGTCCACCCGCACAAGGACATGGCAGCCTCTCAGATGTCGGAGGAAGTATTTCAGGGCCAGAAATACCGTCATCAGCTCGAGGCAGTTGATGTGCCAATCGAGCTGATGACCCTCCCATTCCCCTTGGGCTGGACGACCACTTAAGATCGCACCCCAACCCGTCAGGGAGGCGTCTGTCGTTAGCATCCTGCGACAACATGACGCACCGAGAGTGGGACCCAAGGTAAGGAACCGGGGTCTGAGCCACATAGAAAGGGAATGAAGCGCTCGGTGCGTAACCCTTATTTGCATTAGGGGACTGGCCCTTGGATGAAATCCCCTGGCTTTTAGCCACAGCTGAAACAGTCTCATATGGAGAAGGCCCAAAGGAATCACCGTGGACGCAGACGCCATGAGACCTAGTATTCGTTGATACTGATGAACAGTGCAACTTTGACCTAGCCTGAGATTGCTCAGGGAGTTCTGAATGGAGCTGACACGAGCGGGAGACAACTGTGCCCACATCGTGATCGAGTTCCATATAATCCCTAGATAGGTAATTTCCTGGGTTGGAGAAAGAACGCTCTTCTGGACGTTGAGTCTCAGACCCAAAGAACCTAGATGAGCCAAGACGATATCCCTGTGCTGAACTGCCAGTTCTTGAGATTGTGCTAGTATCAGCCAGTCGTCTAAATAATTCAGAATGCGGATGCCCTGGAGTCGCAAAGGAGCCAGTGCTGCATCCATGCATTTCGTGAATGTGCGGGGTGATAGGGCTAGGCCGAATGGAAGAACCCGATACTGGAAGGCTTCGCTCCCGAAAGCGAACCTCAGGAACTTCCTGTGCTGTGGCAGAATTCCAATATGGAAATATGCGTCCATGAGATCGATCGTGACCAGCCAATCGTGATGTTGGATCTGAGACACGACCGACTTGACAGTTAGCAGCTTGAACTTGAACACCCTGACCGAGCGGTTCAAGCCTCGAAGATCTAGAATCTGACGCAACCCCCCACCCTTCTTGGGAACCAGGAAGTATCTGCTGTAATAGCCTGACTCTTTCTCTGGAAGGGGAACATGTTCTATGGCCTCTTTTGCCAAGAGATTTTGCAGTTCTCTCCACAGTAGACATGCCTGCTCCGGTCTTACGGTAGTGGGAACCACGCCGTTGAAACGCGGAGGGCGGCGAGAGAATTGAATTCTGTAGCCTCTTTCTACTGTCTTCAGAACCCACATAGAAATACCTGGCAGAAGTTTCCACGCTGCCAGGTTCTCTGAGATGGGTACTAATTTCAACACTTCCTGTTGAGGGGGTGTTGAGTGTTCCGTGTCCTGGACTAAGGCAGGAAGCAACGGTACACCCAACTCTTTGTTGGAAGCCTCTATCACCCAAAACACCAAAGGCGGCGGGAGTGAAGAGGTTTCGTGAGGGTACCGGGAGGGCCGAAGTGGATGATACACGCGCCCCGTCCCGAAGGGAACTACCCTCACAAAGTTGGGTACAAGAACGTCAGGGCTTCTTTCTTTTAGAAATTACAGCCCTGAGGTCTTTCTTGGGCGGCTGCTGAGGGCGACGAGCCTGTCCCCAGTCCCTACGAGGGGGAGCACGACTCGCCATGCTCTGTTTTTGAGCCTCTCTCTTAGCAGAAGCGGGGCGAGACTGGGTGGCCGACGGCCCCGCCCCCTGAGTGCGGCGAGGAAGAAACTGCCCAAAGGCTTCCTCATGGCTTTTCGCCTCCTGGAATCTGGAGAGAACCGTATTCATGGCGTCTCCGAAGAGACCAGAAGGCGAAACCGGGGCATCGATTAAGAAAACTCTGTCCTTATCTCTGATGCCTGACAGGTTAAGCCATAAATGCCTCTCCGTACTGACTAAAGCGGACATAGACCGGCCAATGGCACGGGCTGACTGCTTGGTCGCGCGGAGAGACAAATCCGTAGCTCGCCGTAGCTCTGAAAAGGCCTCTTCGTCGAGAGTTTTACCCGCACTCAGATCCTTTAGCAGGTCAGCCTGGTATGCCTGTAACACAGCCATGGTGTGCAGCGCAGCACCAGCCTGACCTGCCGCTTGATAAGCCCTCCCCACTAGCATGGAGGTAGTCATGCATGGCTTAGAGGGGAGAGTAGGTTTTTTTCAAGGACGATGCCGAACCCGGCGAGAGATAACCCGCAAGTGTCTCTTTGACCGGCGGCATCCTTGAATACCCTCGCGCCTCAGCACCCACGATAGTCGAATATAACGACGTCGAGGGCATGTGAACGCGCGAGGTATAAGGGTTCCTCCACGAACGAGCAAGCTCATGGTGGTGGTCATCAAAGAAGGGAAGGGACTGATGAGGTGTTCCCTTCCCTTGGCCATCAGACAGAAATCTATCTTCTAATTTGGAGCGTTTGGGGGTTTCTTGGTCACGTGGCCAGTCTAATTGAAGTCTGGCCACAGCACGAGTAACCACATCGAGTAACTCCTCAGAGGATTTTGCATCATGTTTTGAGTGCTCTGATGTGGGTAACTCGAAATCTATAGACCCAAGGGAATCGAGGTTCCCCTCCTGAACTGAAGAGAAGCCGGAGCGCGCTTCAAGAACACGAGAAGGACCAGCCGGATCTGGGGAGAGAGCGAGCGAATGGGACGCACCCGTCTCTCGCTCCTCAGCCAGATCCATACGAGAGCCCCACGAATGAAGTGCGGGTGCTGGCTCTCGGAAGTAAGTGAGGCGAGCTCGAAGCATCCCGACCGAAAGAAGGTCACAATGCGTGCACCCGCCCCGCCCCAACGCGAGAGCCGCGTGATCTTCCCCCAAACAAACAAAGCAAAACTCACGCGTGTCCTTGTCCGTCATGAGACGTTGACAAGGAAACAGGCATTGTTTGCTCCGTTTCTCCGTCATTCTCTCATTTATATATATATATATATATATATATATATATATATATATATATATATATATAATCTCTTTCAGAGCAGAGAGAAAGTAAGAAAGTTCTGCGCACTGCCTAACAATTTCTAACTCCTAACAAAGAGGGAAGAAAGTTTTCTGAGCAGGTTGTGAGACACACAACATAGTATGCTCTGAATGAAAAATATCTGTCGACACGCTGGTGACGCCTCTATTTTATAGCCTGGCCACAGGTGCATCTAATGATCTTCACCAGCCGAGGCTATA